>NC_058386.1:83246770-83932603 GCF_018350175.1 Felis catus | reverse complement strand
TCTTAAGCAAAATATACCCTCCTCAAGTCTGTGTTCTCATCTTTAAGAAACAGTTATTAGGAACATTATATAAGAATGCATATGGAACACTTAGCAGACATAAAAAGTGCTCAATACATGGTAGCTACTATTATTTTTTAATTAATTTATTTTGGGAGAGAGAGCACACGCACATCAGTGGGTAGGGCAAGAGAGAGAGAGAGAGAGAGAGAGAGAGAGAGAGAATCATATATATGTTAAGTATAGAAAGCAGGATACTATTATATATAACTTGAAAACATTTTTTTTATTTTTTGAATGTTTATTTATTTTTGAGAGGCAGAGCATGAGCAGGGAATAGAGAGAGAGGGAGACACAGAACCCAAAACAGGCTCCAGGCTCTGAGCTGTCAGCGCAGAGCCCAATGCAGGGCTTAAACTCACAAACTATGAGACCATGACCTGAGTCGAAGTCGGAGGCTTAAACGATTGAGCCACCCAGGCTCCCCTATCTTGAAAACATTTTAATGCCTATATAATATTCCACTGATTATAAAGTATCATAATTTATTTAATCTTATTCCTTCAGTAATACTTAGGCTGTTTCCATTTGGGGGGTTAACTCTTTTTTGGTTATAACTTTTTATCAAAATATTTAATCTCTAAAGATAGATTACTTGAAAGTACTGAGTCAAAGAATATGAACATTTCTGAAGGTCATATCATACTTAGCCAAAGACCTTTCTGAAAAGCTGCACCAATTTACAATCCCCAAAGCAGTATACAAAAAGTGCTCATTTCACCACAAACTTAACAGCAGTGGAATTTTCAAAATTTTTACCTATATGATAGAAAAAAAACACATTTTTATATCAATTTTTATTTCTTTAATTACTGGCAAGATCAAATTCTAAAACATTTATTAACTATTTTGCTCTAGTGTTTTTGTATGTGTTAATGTTTTCCTTATTGATTTTATGAGTTCTTAATACATTAGCAACATTAACATTTTGTCTGTGGTATTTATTGCAGGGTTACTTTTTTTTGTCTCAAAATCTACAAGTCTGCTTTCTTTTGTAAATTTCCACTAGCTTTATACTATTAAGGAGGTAATCTTCATTGCTTTGGCAGTAGCCTAGGGAATTAATCCTTAAGATAATGATTTAGTACATCCGATACCAATAAGATACTGAAATAATCACCTCCTGAAGAAAAGCTTGTTACTTACTTAAGATTGTTTCTCATCCCTCATTAAATCCATTATTTCTTGAATTGTGTTTTTCATTTTTTACCTCCCCACTTTGTACGACTAATCTTAATTTCAAAGTTCTTGATTTACAAAATTTGGGCAATCTGACAATTTTATAGCATCAAAGCAGACACAGACACACAGTCTCTAAACTGTTATAGTTCAGTAAATATAAACACAGATGTCATCAAGCTTTTATAAATAGGCAAAAATCTAATTCATCTAACAATCTTAGAATACCCTGTAATATTACATAGATTCATCACACGCCTCCTAGGCAAGCAGTATCCTCATTTTTCAAAAAATCAACAAACCTAGCAGAATTAACCAAGTTAATATAGTTTATAAGGCAATATAAAAGCTATAAAATGGCAATCACAAGATTTGTCCTAGACCTAGTAAACCAGTACCTATACTGTATTCTGGGCAAATTATTTTTTCTTTTGTGTCTTCAAATTGCATGTGACTTTTTAAAACATTCATTCACCCACTCAACAAATATTTAGCTAGCATCTTCTATGTGCCACGTACTGTGTTATGTGGTAGGAAAAGCTGTTAGGTAATTGTTTTTAATGAGAATTCCTTTTGAGCTTGCAAAAATTCTGCAGAAATGTGTTTCCTTCCATGAGTAATAATGGCTTTCCTTTTTAAAAAAACTATGCTAGATTTAATAATCTAATGTTTGGATCACTGACAAGGCAGTCAGGAATTTGCTTGGTTTTGTGTTCTAACCGTAGGGCAAAATCAGTATATGTTTCTCAATTTTCCAAGTCCATGACTTTATAACAGATTTAACAGGATTCTGGGTATTCTTAGAAGCCTTTTCTCTTTTTTCTTGTAATTAACAGTGGCAATAAAAGTGGGTTCATACATGAAACCAATCATTTACAAAACAGAAAATTAGTATTTTTACTACTAGAGATTTTTTAAAAATTCTATTATCTTCTAATTTCCAAATATTATCTTTATTATTACTTTAAGGCAATGTGAACAAAAACAAACTAGATAGTACTTTTTTATCCACTGCTGGTGGGAGGTTAAATTGGCATAATCTTCCTAAAACGCAATTTGGTACTGTACATATATCAAGAGCTTCAAAGAAGTTCATTCCTTTGGACTCAGTAATTGCCCCTCTAGGAATCTATCACTTCCTCAAATAGAAATTTGGAAAAAAATGTATGCACAAACATGTCCAAACAATATCATTTATAATAGCCAATAAAGGGAAAAGACATGGTCCCCAAATATGGGGAATAATTAAATAACATATCTAAATAATGGTGTTTTATAATCAATAAATTTATATTTCAGACTATTTTTTAAAAAGGAGAACACTCACAATGTAAGTGCAAAAACCCGGTCACAAATTTTATATAACCTGATCCTGATTTTTAAAAATTACATATGAACATAAAAAGAATATTAAAAGTAACAACATGAAAATGTTGATAGTTGTTTTCTTTACTGAAAGGGATCATAGGTGATCCCTACAGTTTTGCATATGCCAATTTTCTAAAATGAGATTTTATAATAAAAATTTAAGTGTGATTTCAAATATGTAATGAATGACCACTGTGTGCATGTGCTCAGTCAGCACTGAACTATTCAAACCTGCAAAGCCCCTACATCTTATTCCACTAAGAGAAAGCTACCTAATACTAAGATCCTAGCTATAATCATAAAATTATTCACAAAGGAGACTTTCTATCTTAAAAGAAAAATGTTGAAAAGAATCCCAATGAAGTTTATTGGGAGTTTATTAATCCCAATGGATTAATAACAAGGCTTGCTGTCCAAATTTTAATTAAAAAAAAGTAAAGCCAAGTACATTTATCTGCAAGACTTATCTGCCAAAAACCCCATACAGCCACTCCTGACCTCTGCTACACCTTTGGAGCAGCACAGGCCATTAAGTTCCCAAGTAAGAGCAGGTGATACAACCCTGCTAGCTACTCTACTCACTCAAATTCCTAACTCTCCTCCTAGCAATCTCAACTGTCTTGGTACGCTCTCCACAGCCTCGGAAGCAAAAAACATTCCATGTCATGTTTAAGGTTAATTATTCCATTTGGGCTTCTGAGTTCAACCCATCCATCTCTTGTCATCCCACACTCTCTTGCATTTTCAATTTCTCCCTTTCCTGTGGGCTGCTCCTAAAGAGCTAAAAGCTCTATTCTTGGGAAAGAAAAACTAAACAAAGCAAACAACAACAATGAAGAAACCTTCACCTTTCTTTCAAATTATTGTATCTCCTCTCTTTCCCTTCCCTGCTAAATTAATTGAAAAGTTCCTTCTTCTTTCAACCTTTGTAACCCACAGTTCTACTCCTAAGACGCTACTGGAATTTCTGTTCTGAATGCTCCCAAATCCACACTTCTAGCCTGGATAGTTCTCCCAAGCCTGATCCCCATTCTCAACTTGTCTCAAGAAGTCCCCAAACTAAATTCCTCCTGCCTCTATAATCTGTTACTTCACGGAGTGTGGTTCTCCCACCTGCAACTTACAGCTGTTTTGCAACTGTTAATTCTATATTGAGATAGGGAAACTGTGGGGAGTACAAAAGGTACACAATAGTATTGGGGTTCTTCTGGGTAATCACATAACCAAATAATTGCTTTATACGATAGTTCATTTCCTGTTCTGCCAATAGGGTGTACAAAAGTGGGGCACCGTCCTCCCACATGCTTTTCAAAACTGTGCAATGTCTAAGTACTGATGTACTACTAAAAGATGAAGAGAATAACACATCGAGTAGTTCATATTAATCTCCCTCAATTTAATTCCAGGACCAACCAATATCATCTTAATTTTTTCAGTTTTGTAAATGACATCCTTTTTTGATAATGGTGGAGAGTGCCATGGACAAATGCCAACAATTACATCAGAAAAATCCTGTCTCAAAACCAAGGAAAAATGTCATAAACACCACATATATTCTGTATTAACATTTAAACTAAAAAAAATAATTAAGTTTCTTAAAATTTATTTTATTCTAAGCAAAATTCCAGACAAACCCAACTCGGTCATAAAATCCTAAAAGATACTCCCAGGAAAGTGTGATTTCTTAGGAAAGTGGCTGTGTTCATGTAATTTTCCACTGAATGTAGAATAGTGACATGCCATTTGAAGTCTCAGGTGACTCTAATATGAACACTACAAACATTCAAACTTAGGGATAATAAATAATAGTGCCTTGAATCCCTTGGCTAACAAAGATTTCAAATATAGCCCAGAGTCAGGTAAATGAGCAGGCACAAAACTGTCATCATCAGATACTATCAACGATATCAAACAATCTCCACAGTTTTCTCATCAGGTAACAAGGAAGAAGCAAAATAAACGTAAATCAAGTATCTGCCAACTGACAAGCTTTTTATTTCCAATAAAATGTGTTTTATAATGACTAAACCCAAAGCAGAACATCAGTACTCAACTATTCATATCTGTTTTGAATTGTTGCTTGAACTGGTGATGTGAAGAAAAAAAGGGACACATGCAAATTCAAAATAAAAGAATTCGGTAAACTAAACTTTGCCTACATACATGACTTAGCTGTTTGCTTCTCTCTGAGAAGAACTGACTGGAAGCATATGGTCCTCTCAAATGCCATCTTGAGGAGGGGTAGGAAGGCAGAGGAGTCCAAAATGAGAAAAGATTTAAAAGGCAGCCTAGGGGGGAGTGTGGGGAAGATGGTGGCTTAGGAGGACGCTGGGTTCACCGCGCATCCTGCTGATTACTTAGATTCCACCTACACCTGCCTAACTAACCCAGAATACCACCAGAAACTAGCAGAACGGAGTTCCCAGAGCCAAGCGCAGACGAGAGGCCCACGGAAGAGGGGCCCCTACTGACGGGAACACCTAAGGAGAAGCGAGCTAAGCCTGCCCCTCCTGCCCCCTTGCACCTTGCCTACCCACCCCAGCTAATACTCCAGATCCCCAGCTCCACAAGCCTGGCAGTGTGCAAGTAGCCCAGACGGGCCACACCACCCCACAGTGAATCCCGCCCCTAGGAGAGGGTAAGAGAAGGCACACACCAGTCTGACTGTGGCCCCAGCGGTGGGCCTGGGGCAGACATCAGGTCTGATTGCGGCCCCGCCACCAACACAAGTTATTCAAGACAGCACAGGGGAAGTGCCCTGCAGGTCCGCACCACTCCAGGGACTATCCAAAATGACCAAACGGAAGAATTCCCCTCAGAAGAATCTCCAGGAAATAACAACAGCTAATGAACTGATCAACAAAGATTTAAATAATATAACAGAAAGTGAATTTAGAATAATAGTCATAAAATGAATCACTGGGCTTGAAAACAGTATAGAGGACAGCAGAGAATCTCTTGCTACAGAGATCAAGGGACTAAGGAACACTCACGAGGAGCTGAAAAACACTTTAAACGAAATGCAAAACAAAATGGAAACCACGACGGCTCGGATTGAAGAGGCAGAGGAGAGAATAGGTGAACTAGAAGATAAAGTTATGGAAAAAGAGGAAGCTGAGAAAAAGAGAGATAAAAAAATCCAGGAGTATGAGGGGAAAATTAGAGAACTAAGTGACACACTAAAAAGAAATAATATACGCATAATTGGTATCCCAGAGGAGGAAGAGAGAGGGAAAGGTACTGAAGGTGTACTTGAAGAAATCATAGCTGAGAACTTCCCAGATCTGGGGAAGGAAAAAGGCATTGAAATCCAAGAGGCACAGAGAACTCCCTTCAGACGTAACTTGAATTGATCTTCTGCACGACATATCATAGTCAAACTGGCAAAATACAAGGATAAAGAGAAAATTCTGAAAGCAGCAAGGGATAAACATGCCCTAACTTATAAAGGGAGACCTATAAGACTCGTGACTGATCTCTCTTTTGAAACTTGGCAGGCCAGAAAGGATTGGCACGAGATCTTCAATGTATTGAACAGAAAAAATATGCAGCCGAGAATCCTTTATCCAGCAAGTCTGTCATTTAGAATAGAAGGAGAGATAAAGGTCTTCCCAAACAAACAAAAACTGAAGGAATTTGTCACCACTAAACCAGCCCTACAAGAGATCCTAAGGGGGATCCTGTGAGACAAAGTACCAGAGACATCGCTACAAGCATAAAACATACAGACATCACAATGACTCTAAACCCGTATCTTTCTATAACACTGAATGTAAATGGATTAAATGCGCCAACCAAAAGACACAGGGTATCAGAATGGATAAAAAAACAAGACCCATCTATTTGCTGTCTACAAGAGACTCATTTTAGATATGAGGACACCTTTAGATTGAGAGTGAGGGGATGGAGTACTATTTATCATGCTACTGGAAGCCAAAAGAAAGCTGGAGTAGCCATACTTATATCAGACAAACTAGACTTTAAATTAAAGGCTGTAACAAGAGATGAAGAAGGGCATTATATAATAATTACAGGGTCTATCCATCAGGAAGAGCTAACAATTATACATGTCTATGCGCCAAATACCGGAGCCCCCAAATATATAAAACAATTACTCATAAACATAAGCAACCTTATTGATAAGAATGTGGTAATTGCAGGGGACGTTAACACTCCACTTACAGAAATGGATAGATCATCTAGACACACAGTCAATAAAGAAACAAGGGCCCTGAATGACACATTGGATCAGATGGACTTGACAGATATATTTAGAACTCTGCACCCCAAGGCAACAGAATATACTTTCTTCCCGAGTGCACATGGAACATTCTCCAAGACAGATCATATACTGGGTCACAAAACAGCCCTTCATAAGTATACAAGAATTGAAATTATACCATGCATACTCTCAGACCACAATGCTATGAAGCTTGAAATCAACCACAGGAAAAAGTCTGGAAAACCTCCAAAAGCATGGAGGTTAAAGAACACCCTACTAAAGAATGAGTGGGTCAACCAGGCAATTAGAGAAGAAATTAAAAAATATATGGAAACAAACGAAAATGAAAATACAACAATCCAAACGCTTTGGGATGCAGCGAAGGCAGTCCTGAGAGGAAAATACATTGCAATCCAGGCCTATCTCAAGAAACAAGAAACATCCCAAATACAAAATCTAACAGCACACCTAAAGGAAATAGAAGCAGAACAGCAAAGGCAGCCTAAACCCAGCAGAAGAAGAGAAATAATAAAGATCAGAGCAGAAATAAACAATATAGAATCTAAAAAAACTGTAGAGCAGATCAACGAAACCAAGAGTTGTTTTTTGGAAAAAACTAACAAAATTGACAAACCTCTAGCCAGGCTTCTCAAAAAGAAAAGGGAGATGACCCAAATAGATAAAATCATGAATGAAAATGGAATTATGACAACCAATCCCTCAGAGATACAAACAATTATCAGGGAATACTATGAAAAATTATATGCCAACAAACTGGACAACCTGGAAGAAATGGACAAATTCCTAAACACCCACACTCTTCCAAAACTCAATCAGGAGGAAATAGAAAGCTTGAACAGACCCATAACCAGCGAAGAAATTGAATCGGTTATCAAAAATCTCCCAACAAATAAGAGTTCAGGACCAGGTGGCTTCCCAGGGGAGTTTTACCAGACGTTTAAAGCAGAGATAATACCTATCCTTCTCAAGCTATTCCAAGAAATAGAAAGGGAAGGAAAACTTCCAGACTCATTCTATGAAGCCAGGATTACTTTGATTCCTAAACCAGACAGAGACCCAGTAACAAAAGAGAACTACAGGCCAATATCCCTGATGAATATGGATGCAAAAATTCTCAATAAGATACTAGCAAATCGAATTCAACAGCATATAAAAAGAATTATTCACCATGATCAAGTGGGATTCATTCCTGGGATGCAGGGCTGGTTCAACATTTGCAAATCAATTAACGTGATACATCACATTAATTAAAGAAAAGAGAAGAACCATAGGATCCTGTCAATCGATGCAGAAAAGGCCTTTGACAAAATCCAGCACCCTTTCTTAATAAAAACCCTTGAGAAACTGGGGATAGAAGGAACATACTTAAACATCATAAAAGCCAT
The DNA here is from genome assembly GCF_018350175.1 of Felis catus. Classification (NCBI taxonomy): domain Eukaryota; kingdom Metazoa; phylum Chordata; class Mammalia; order Carnivora; family Felidae; genus Felis; species Felis catus. The sequence continues at coordinate 83,924,368 of NC_058386.1, read as the reverse complement.
TTATGAAAAGCCCACAGCTAACATCATCCTCAATGGGGAAAAACTGAGAGCTTTTTCCCTGAGGTCAGGAACACGACAGGGATACCCACTCTCACTGCTGTTGTTTAACATAGTGTTGGAAGTTCTAGCATCAGCAATCAGACAACAAAAGGAAATCAAAGGCATCCAAATTGGCAAAGATGAAGTCAAGCTTTCGCTTTTTGCAGATGACATGATATTATACATGGAAAATCCGATAGACTCCACCAAAAGTCTGCTAGAACTGATACAGGAATTCAGCAAAGTTGCAGGATACAAAATCAATGTACAGAAATCAGTTGCATTCTTATACACTAACAATGAAGCAACAGAAAGAGAAATAAAGAAACTGATCCCATTCACAATTGCACCAAGAAGCATAAAATACCTAGGAATAAATCTAACCAAAGATGTAAAAGATCTGTATGCTGAAAACTACAGAAAGTTTATGAAGGTAATTGAAGAAGGTATAAAGAAATGGAAAGACATTCCCTGCTCATGGATTGGAAGAATAAATATTGTTAAAATGTCAATACTACCCAAAGCTATCTACACATTCAATGCAATCCCAATCAAAATTGCACCAGCATTCTTCTCGAAACTAGAACAAGCCATTCTAAAATTCATATGGAAACACAAAAGGCCCCGAATAACCAAAGTAATTTTGAAGAAGAAGACCAAAGCGGGAGGCATCACAATCCCAGACTTTAGCCTCTACTACAAAGCTGTAATCATCAACACAGCATGGTATTGGCACAAAAACAGACACATAGATCAATGCAATAGAATAGAAACCCCAGAACTAGACCCACAAACGTATGGCCAACTCATCTTTGACAAAGCAGGAAAGAACATCCAATGGAAAAAAGACAGTCTCTTTAACAAATGGTGCTGGGAGACCTGGACAGCAACATGCAGAAGGTTGAAACTAGACCACTTTCTCACACCATTCACAAAAATAAACTCAAAATGGATAAAGGACCTGAATGTGAGACAGGAAACCATCAAAACCCTAGAGGAGAAAGCAGGAAAAGACCTCTCTGACCTCACCCGTAGCAATTTCTTACTTGACACATCCCCAAAGGCAAGGGAATTAACAGCAAAAATGAACTATTGGGACCTTATGAAGATAAAAAGCTTCTGCACAACAAAGGAAACAACCAACAAAACTATAAGGCAACCGATGGAATGGGAAAAGATATTTGCAAATGACATATCAGACAAAGGGCTAGTATCCAAAATCTATAAAGAGCTCACCAAACTCCACACCCGAAAAACAAATAACCCAGTGAAGAAATGGGCAGAAAACATGAATAGACACTTCTCTAAAGAAGACATCCGGATGGCCAACAGGCACATGAAAAGATGCTCAACGTCGCTCCTCATCAGGGAAATACAAATCAAAACCACACTCAGATATAACCTCACGCCAGTCAGAGTGGCCAAAATGAACAAATAGGAGACTATAGATGCTGGAGAGGATGTGGAGAAACGGGAACCCTTTTGCACTGTTGGTGGCAATGCAAACTGGTGCAGCCACTATGGAAAGCAGTGTGGAGGTTCCTCAGAAAATTAAAAATAGACCTACCCTAAGACCCAGCAATAGCACTGCTAGGAATTTACCCAAGGGATACAGGAGTACTGATGCATAGGGGCACTTGTACCCCAATGTTTATAGCAGCACTCTCAACAATAGCCAAATTATGGAAAGAGCCTAAATGTCCAACAACTGATGAATGGATAAAGAAATTGTGGTTTATATACACAATGGAGTACTACGTGGCAATGAGAAAGCATGAAATACGGCCCTTTGTAGCAGCGTGGATGGAACTGGAGAGTGTGATGCTAAGTGAAATAAGCCATACAGAGAAAGACAGATACCATATGTTTTCACTCTTATGTGGATCCTGAGAAACTTAACAGAAACCCATGGGGGAGGGGAAGGAAAAAAAAAAAGAGGTTAGAGTGGGAAAGAGCCAAAGCATAAGAGACTCTTAAAAACTGAGAACAAACTGAGGGTTGATGGGGGGTGGGAGGGAGGGGAGGGTGGGTGATGGGTATTGAGGAGGGTACCTTTTGGGATGAGCACTGGGTGTTGTGTGGAAACCAATATGACAATAAATTTCATATATTGAAAAAATAAAAAATAAAAAATAAAACATAATGCTTTGGCAGTTTTGTTGAGGCTAAATGGAGAGAAGGCTTTCTGAAGACAGATTTAAGAAATAAATAAATAAATAAATAAATAAATAAATAAATAAATAAATAAATGGTAGCCTAGGGCAGAAACATCATCGGATGTAAACATTGCTAATTCTGCTTGCCCTAATCTTTGTTGGAAAGGGTACAGAGCAAAATACATTAGACCAGTACTGCCATTCCAAGCCTTCGGAAAAGTAGGGTATGAGATGGAGATTTCTGAAAAGTAGGCAGTAACTAGGAAAAATGTCTGACTTAGAAAAACTGGGGCTGAACAATAACCTCCCCCTCTATCATAACTGCCCCATTCTGGAAAACAACCTTGACCTTACTTCCGTCTCTAAGAAAAGGAATAGAAAAACACAAGAACAAAAATGGGGAGGAAGCGAAAGAACAGAACAAGCTGTAAGAAATATATTATTCTCCTGGTTTCACTCCTCATCACCCCACCCGTTTTGGCAGTGCTTACCCTCAGCCTCTTTCTCCACTCCCTTTCCCTCATCATCAGAGCAGGCCAATTCTGAAATCATTTCACTTCCTGTGTATATGACTTGCTCCAATGCTAGAAAAACTTAAATACCAAATATGTGCAAAAGTATTCTTTTATATCATTTTCCAGTGCAAACAATCCTAAGACACTTGATTTCATAAACAGATTACATTCATGTTATAATCACATCTTGGCTTAAATAGGCTTCTGTGAGTTAGTCTAAGAAACTGTAACAACCATTTATAACATTTGAGCCATTAGTTCTGTTCCAAGTTTCATCACTGACTTCAAAGAAATAATCTTGGCTTTGCCTAACTCAGTTTTATGACCTTGAACTCAGTCTTTCCTCCTGGGCCTCAGTTTCCTCAGTTTTGTAATGAGGATTTGGAAAAGACGTAGCAAATTTACTACCACTTCATTTTCAAATGTGTTATACTGATGATACTCTTTAAATGTAACACGTTTCCAGACTATACATTTCTTTCAGGTAAGAATCATGTTTTATACACTCTTTGTACTCAGTAAATCTGCAGACTGATTTAAGAAGCATGGGGTATGCAAAAGACATCAAAATGTGGAAGGATGTTCATGCTCATGTTGTGGGTCAGAAATCGGAGCTAGACTTCTTAAGTCAGCTCCAATATTTTCCATAGCTGAACGCTTCTCCATCTCCCTTGTTCCCCACACACCCTCCCAGGCTTTGGTATGTATCTCCCAATATCCACCTTTATTAAAGGTTGGACCCCTGTGTACAACATCTTTAAATCCCCACATTTGGTATAATACTTAAACGCCTGTGTGATGGAATTCTCCAGAACAATCTTCCTTCCAATAAAATCAGTTAGGAGATGCACCCTCTAAATAAATTTGTAAAAGCAAGCCCATCCTAAGCGTAGCTCCATCCCTCCACTGGGGGAGCAAACCAAGGGATAGGCTACATGAAGGAACCTTCCAGATCTAAGCTTATACATTTTGGCAGGTCCTAAAGTGGTAAAGCAAAAGTTCATAAGGACAGGAAAAAAAGAACGGCCTGGTTTTCTAGAGCTTCACCAAAAAAATGGGGGGGGGGGGGAACTGGGCTGTGAGACAGGCTAAAAATCGGGAAAGGGAAGATTCTAGTTTTAAAAGTGCCATTTTTCAAAAGATCCATAGATTGACTTTGAGTCATCCGAAATCTACTCTAGAGTGTATGGGAGATGGAAGGGGTTAAACTTTTTCAGGTGGATGGAAACAGGGATGCATCTTAAAATCGTGGGTGGGGATTTGGAATTCTCAGGGTACAGATGAGGCAAGAAGGGAAAGGGAGGAGTCGCTGTGGTCAGAAGAATCGGAAAAGAGAGCGAGTAAAATGCCAGCAGAAAGGAAAATCGGAGGGCAGGGGTGAACATAGGGAGGGGGAGAGGGAAGGAGCCAGGGAATAAGCGCTGGTCGGAGGAAGGTGGGGGAGGGGACGAAAGGAAGCGCAGACCAGAGGTGGACATCCAGGCACGGGAGGGACCTGGCGTTCTCCAGCTTAAGGCAGGGTGTGAGCAGTTCGCCCCTGCCCTCAGCGGCAGTTCGTACCTGTTGGTGTGAAAGCGGTGGAGCGGATCGGTGCGATGACAAGAGGACAGCTGGCAGCCAAAGTCGCTGATGTCCAGGCAACCTGGCTCCTCGCTCGGGCAGGTGCCCACCCCGCGAGGGGGTCCCAGAAGGGGGAAGGGTTCCTCGGGGGTTAGAAACTTCTCATACGAAGTGGTGGCCGACGTCTCGTCGGACATGGCTGGAGACTGCCTGGCTTCGGGCTCCCTCTCTAGCCCCAAGCGGCTCCCGCGCCTGCCCCTTCCCCCACTCTAACCTGTCTGCCGCCGCCGCGCCAGGGTGTGCCCACCGCAGCTCACTAGCAGGCTGAGCGCCACGGCCAGACGCCGCCCGGGGAATGCTGGCCGCGCGAAGAGGCTGCTAGAGACCACAGCAGGCGGCTGACGACCCGGTCAGCGCCTCGGCCTCTGCAGCCGTCTCCGTCACCACCGTTGCCCGGCCCAGCCCAGTAAGCGCAGCGCAGCACACAGCCACCGCCGTCCGTCCCGCCCACTGCGCTCGCAGCTCGCTACTCCTGCTATCCGCCTGGCGCCCGCCGGCGGCGGGAAGTCGCTTCCTGCGCCCCCTGCTGGAGCGGAGGAGGAACTGAACCTCCGCCCGCCCCGCCCTCGACGCGTGGAATCAGGGATTCCAGGCGCTGGAAAGGCCCGGCACTTCAGGCCAACCACCTCCGTTTTCTCACCCAGGGCTGATTACTAAGCAGCAAGCAGCGGCCCTGAGAAAACGGACTTGGCCAAGGTCACACTGAGAGTGCGTGAGAAAGAATCCAGATGTCCTGGTTCCCAGCGTACTTGACCACCCTGTCCCAATTCAATAAGTATTTATATTGAGTCCCTGCAGTGTGTGCCCAGCACTGTGCAATGAGCTATAGGGAAAATGGGCCAAGAAGGAAAAAATAGTCCCTGCCTCACCCCTGATCTTCTAACCCTGAGAACTCTACACAACAGTCACCAGGCTACTCAGAGCTGCTGGACACGTAGTGCTCTTTTGTGCTCTGTGCTCTTGCTTGCATTATGCATTCTGCTTGGAATGCCCTGCCTTTTCTCCCCCTGCTAATCCTTAAAGCCCCAGCTCAAATGTTACCTCCTCTGTGAAGCCTTCCCTGACTCCCAAATGAGTCTTACATATTCCTGCTCCAGTAGAAAGTATATTATGGTGCTTAATTTGTTCAACTTAAGTCAACTTATTAGATATCACATATCATTCTTTCTCCCTGTCTCTTTTCTCTGTTTTCCAGACAAGTGGGTGCTGATCTTGGACATGTTAACATTTTTTTTTTAATATTCAGTGGAAAACACAAGATTGCCAATTTCTTATTTTGCCAAATGAAGACATTTTTTCTTTATTTTATTTTATTTTATTTTATTTTATTTTATTTTATTTATGTGTATTCATTTTTGAAAGACAGAGAGAGACAGCAAGCAGGGGTGGGGCAGAGAGAAGGAGCCATAGAATCTGAAGCAGTCTCCAGGCTCTGAGCTGTTAGCTCAGACACAGCCCAATGCTCACGAACTCACTCACGAACCGGGAGATCATGACCCCAGCCGAAGTCAGATGCTCAACCGACTGAGCCACCCAAGCGTCCCTAAACTCTATTTTATAAAAGGAAGCACATTTTCATATAAAAATGATAAAGGCATAATCTCTTAATAAAAAAAACACTGAGGGTTGATGGGGGATAGGAGGGAGGGGAGGGTGGGTGATGGGTATTGAGGAGGGCACCTTTTGGGATGAGCACTGGGTGTTGTATGGAAACCAATTAGACAATAAATTTCATATATTGAAAAAAACATTAAATATATTTAGCTTTATGGAAAAACTCATTACATTGAACTCTGGGGGAAAAGTAAAACTAAAGTAGGTGGAAGAAAGAGGAAAGGTGAAAGAACCCAAAAAGAAGGAAAGGAGAAAAGAAGTTGGGGAAATAGGTAGTTGTCACACACAAGCCCCAAACAGTCTTTCTTGTGCCACGTCCACCAATGCAACTTAAAATGAAAACAACTGAACCACTCCTTTAAAATTTTATATTGTCTTGCTTCAGTTATTTGGTTACCTGACTGTTGAGTGTGCCTGTCTTCTTTCATTTAATATAAAAATCATGCATGTGAGGGTGATAATGGGATGACTTGTGGTCTCCAAAGCACCATTCCCAGTGAGCCTGAATGGGCCATGGCTTAGTCCCCACAAACAAGAGACTTAATTGTCCAAATGAAACAGGAGTCAAGAGCTGCATAATAATGTAGGTACTCAAGGGGCAACTGGGTGGCTCAGTCCATTGAGCATCCAACTCTTGATTTCAGCTCAGGTCATAACCTCAGGGATGTTGAGTTTGAGCCCTGAGTTGGGCTCTGTGCTGACAGTGTGGAGCCTGCCTGGGATTCTTTCTTTCTTTCTCTGTCTCTCTGTCTCTCTCTCTCTCTCTGCCCCTCCCCCACTCTCTCGTTCTCAAAAATAAATAAACTTAAAAAAATAATGTAGGTACTCAGGTAATAGCACCAGAAGCTATTAATAAGAAGCTAGCAAAATAGTCTAAACATATATATTTTTTACACATACTGTAATAATAGCACAGTGTTTTTCAAACTGGAGTCTAATGACAGAGCTGTGAAGTTTTTACAAATATGTTTTACTTTTACATTTAATTTTAAGCATTTCCTGGAGTCTGGATGACGAATGGTAACTAACAGCTGCCACATAATTAGGACATGTATTTGAGCCTGTTTTCAAAATCAAGTTGGCAACAATACTACTTTAATTGTCATGGCCTAGTGAGAAAATAAATTAGGTGTACCTCTTACTTCATGGCTGACTATACAGATGAAGATTTTCTGGTAGTTTGGAAAAGGAAAGTGATGGGAAAGCTGAGTCCTCACAAGACTCACATACAAGCCTGTTAAAGGCCAAGAACGCACGCTGGCCACTCAGTAGTATGTTCAGGTTTCTAAGAGCAGTTTTGTCTCAGTAAATATCATGTACCACAGTCAATTAATATTTTTTATTTGTGCACAATTTTTAAATTTCCTTTGGTGTTAAATTTGTATAAGAGCTTTATGAACAGCAGAGTCTCTATTTAGTTTTATATTTGTTTACATTTAAGAAATATTATTAAAAGAATTTATATAAATGCTTGAGTCTAAGAGAATGTTTTTCCTTTAAAAGAAGTCCCTCCAGTATATTTCTCAGTAGAGAAATACTAATTAGATATTGAGAGCAGTAAACAGAGTATGTGCACTTGTGTATATAACTTTTACTTAAATATATGGTAATAATGTATTAATACATCTTTACCAAGCTCTTAACCATTAAGAGCTCATGACTGTTGTGCATCCTCCCTCCTTGCCCCACTTTAATTTATTTGTATTGTCCTTTGGGTGTGTCTAGTCTGAACGAATTTACCCAGTTCATCTCTCCCTTCCTTTCTCCACCAATATCTTTCCTAATTCCTGTTTCTCTGAAAACATAGATATAGTAGTTCCCTACCTTCTGTGAGGGTTTGGGCCTGCAAAGAAACTCCAAGGTGATCTGCCTTCTTCAGATGCATAATTTACCTCCCAGAGAGCTGATGGGCTCCAAGAGGGTTGTGGAGAGACTGAACAAGATTGAGAATTGTCAACCAATTTTTTTCATTTTGGTTACTTTTGGATAGAAATATATTGGACTTGACCCAATGATCTATAGTCTAACCCTTGTAATTTTTTCTTCTGATTGATGTATATGTATGTGTATGTGTGTATCTATGTCTATATTTGTATCTGTATCTACATGTACATCTAGATATATAAAGTTGTGTGTGTGTATATATATACATTATACACACACACACACACACACATATATATACACATACAAATAAATAATTAGCTCCCCAAATATCACCAACACAACCTACGGATAAAATGAAATTTGAATGTATTATTTGTCACAGTTCAGTTTGTGGTCTACTTCTCAGCTAGGAAAGCCAAGTGCCCATATTACACCAAGTGAATAGATCTCGGCCCCAATCGAAAGAGTCTGTCAAAGCAGGTATGAGATTGTTCTCCAAATTATGCAATTTCTGATTTTTTGGTTTATTTCCTGTATTTTTAGTAGTATCAAATATCTCAGAGAGGTCTGCAGGGATATAAACACAAAATTCTACTGTTAAAATTGCCCACACTCTTCCTCAAGAAACCAGTCTTATATCTAAGCAGCTCTATTCTGAACCACCACCTGTTCAATTTCATGAACTTTTGGATCAAAAAGTTCTATAGTCTTGGGGTGCCTGGATGGCTCAGTCAAATAAGCATCTGATTCCTGATTTAAGCTCATGTCATAATCTCACAGTTTGTGGGTTCGAGCCCTGCATCAGGCCCTGCACTGACAGTGTGGAGCTTGCTTGGGATAGTCTCTCTTCCTCTCTATCTCTGCCCCTCCCCCACTCTCTCTCTCTCAAAAAAATAAATAAATAAACTTAAAAAAAAGTTCTATAGTCTTGGTGGCTATGTTAGTTTCCTAAGGCTGCTGTAACAAATTGCTGTAAATATGGTGGCTTAAAACGAAAGACATTCTCACAACAGTTCTGGAGTCTAGAAATCTAAAATCTGTCAGGACCACACTTGCTCTGGGAACTCTAGAGATGAAATGTTCCTTGCTTCTTCCAGCTTCTGGGGGATGCACTGGGCTTGTAGCTCATCACTCCAATCTCAGCCTTCATCTTCACATTACCTTCTGTCTCTGTCAAATCTCCCTCTGCCTCACTTTTATAAGGACACCTGTCTTTGGATTTAGGGCCCACCTAGATAATCCAGGATCAGGTCCTTCTCTCAAAATTCTTACTCACATGTTTTTTTGTTTGCCATTTACAGTAACATTCACTCTTTTGCCATATTAAGTAATAGTCACATGTTCCAGGGATGATGACGTGGAAATAATATCATTAGGGGGATACAATTCAGCCTGTTGCAGTAGCATTGTCAAAACTACTTGCTATTCTCTGAACCACAGCATGTAGGATTTGCTCTACTTTCTAGACCTCCTATAAAGCATGAACTTAGGAGGGCTGAGGGGAGAAAAAAGAAATCCAGAAGTCATCTAAAGTACTTAGGGTTTCAGTTCTTGAGTCAGAGACCCCTAAATTTTTTTCTTTCTTGAATTTAATTATCTGCTGATCCTTTTTGCTAGATGACAAACCAATGGGCCCAAATGTATGATATCAGAGACAACCCCAATAATAAAGCCAATTCCCAAAGTTATAGACGAAATATCTGTAAGGATAATTATTGAGCCTATTTTCAGCAAAGATAGTGAATATTACATCTGATTTACAAAAAAATTAATGAAAATAACTTTTATAAAGAAAAAAAACTTAAGATTTAGCATATAGTAATACAGAGATACAATGTACATTCTACACTATGAATATATCAAACATTCAGGGAGAAACATGTTGATAGAATATGAACAATATCAAATAAAGAGATTCATTAAGGTTGGAAGAGGTACAAAAAACTATATTTTAATGGAACTCCATAATTAAGTTTGATGTGCATCCTCAATTAAAAAGCACTGGCCTTGAGATGCTAGATTCAAATTCATAAGATGTAAGTTGTGGTCCAGTAAAAGTTTATAACACTAACTGAAATTATAACTGATAACACTATATTACTGTTGCTTAATATTCTCAGGCAAAGCACTACCAGTACTCTGATAAATAGAAACATCATGGAGACTGAGGGCATTGAGAAATCTCTATGTATTTCCCATATAGCATATAATTTCTGAAATTTTTATATTAATATAATGTTTTTCCCATGCAAACTTAACTTGGGGAAGTGTGAGCATCTCTTCAAATTGTACAACTTTTCCCATGGAATCATCAGTAGTAACACTGAATAAACATAACAGTTTCTAGCACCTCTCTTTTTACAAGGTGAAAGAACAAGTTTTTGATTGTCCAGGGACCCTTGGGGAAATGCTGAAGGATAACTATAGATGCAAAAGATATACTGAAATTTATTTTATTTCATTTTACATTAAGGATTAAATTTTAGGAAAGAAAAAAATGAAAATTTATCAGGAGATTTGAGCACTTAGAATAGTTAGTGCCAAGAAACATTATTTGGCTATTCGTATGAAGGGAACAATAAAACATTTAAAGATAAACATAGAAGGTAACATGATTGTCAAGAACCTTAGCCTTACATAGGTGAAGAAGCTTTGTTTTCTTAAATAACTGAGGACACAATGAAGTCAACATAAAGCACACAAAATTATTCTGATAAAACATGGAATCTTTTTTTATCTAGGCAAATTACACAGAATAACCCTTCATATTGTAGGTAAAGGAAATAAACAGTAAACCACTGTCTTGAGTGTCTTGTACTGTGCTAGACTCTAGAAATACAAAGTGAATGTGACATACTCTATACCTTCCAAAATTTTACATTCTAGGTAAGGAAACAGATATGGTAAAAAAGAAAAAAAAAGTGAAAAATGTGGCAGATTGCTAGTTGTCTATCACATATCCTAACTCCTCATTCTAAGTGACAAAACCTGATTTTTTGGGGGGTGGCTATACACTCAAATAGGGCGAAATGTAATTTCTCAGCCTTCCTTTCAGATAGAGGAGCCCATGTGACTATATATAGGCCAATTGTATGGAGGTGGAAGAAATTGGTTGGGCTTCCTAGGAAACTTCATAATTGAGTCCATGCATATGTGTGTGTGCACATGTATGCACTGGGGTGGGAAGAGGAAGATTGATGGTGCTTATGAGGCTGCTAAGGTGGGAGGCCATTTTGTATTACCTTCTTATTTATTCTTGCCTAGGACATGGATGTGATGGCTGGAGATAGAGCAACCATATTGTTACATTAAGGAAACTTCAAGCTACAAAGGCAGAGCTTGAGCTTGGAAAATATAGCAGAAAGATGAAAGCATCCAGCCACCATACCAATATTGAACTGCCTACCTTTGGATTTCTCTTACGGGATAGAAAAATCATGGGTTTCTTAATGACAGCCAAAACAATTCCTAACTGATGCAACACATAATTATAATACACTGGGATGTAAAGTCTAAAAGAGGTATCTAAAAAGACCTATGAATGCACGTTATGATGCAACACATAATTATAATACACTGGGATGTAAAGTCTAAAAGAGGTATCTAAAAAGACCTATGAATGCACGTTTAAGGAAAGGATGAATTCTGTCTGGGAGAAAGATTGGTAAGGGTTTTGCAGGGGGAATAACATTTGGCCTGGGCTTTTAGAATATGAGTAGCTGCCCACTAGGCAAGGAAAGATGGACATTTTAGATGAAAGAATGTGGCACTGAAATTCACTATCATTTCTGTGGTGAAACTGGTGAATTTTGAAAGAGATTACGGACTTAGAAAACATTTCTGATTAGAAATGGATGATGTGATAGTAGTCATATATAATCATGGAAACGTTTAAGGGTTGATGGCCAGAAATATTTTGAGAAATACCAACAAAGGGGACTATTACAATAAAATTTACATATTTTCCCTCATACACTTTTCTTCTTATTTTTGAAAAGGAAATAATTTATAATCTTCTTCTACATCCTAATGTTCAAGTGCTTTAAAATTTTTAATGAGTGGATAATTCTGCATTCTTCAATTGCTCTTAACAAACTTTCATTTAACCATTGTTACAGATAAGTTAGGAAACTCATATCTCCTCTTCAGTATATGTCTCTGTTAAGCACGTAAGTGTAGTATTCTTTCCTATGCTATATTGCAAATCTTGCACACAACTAAAATACTATATAAGTCCTATAAATACTGAGATTTATCTGACTAATGTATAAAGTACTTTTTGGAAACAACAGACATTTCTCAGATCAGTACACATTTTTAATTAATGATATTTTCTTTTTTTTAACTCAAAAAACATCTTTTTTTTCATTTAAAAAAGTATTTAGAACACATAAAACAAGGCAACATTTATTCTTTCTTCTCGTCTTCCGGTGTGGGGTCTGCTGGTGGTTCCTCCACGGTTGCACTGTTGCTCTCTGAGCCAGTGTTACTATCACTGGTCCCTTCCTCAGCCATACTGTCGACCCCCTCTTGCCCGCTCTCCTTGTCCTCAGGAGTAGATGTGCCTTCTTCACCATTCTGTTGGCTCTCCGTCGCTTCTTCAAGGTGTGTCTCCTCTGTCTCCATTGGGACGCTCTCGTCGTCCTTCTTGTCCTCGGTCTTACTGGCAGCTTGCTCTTCCTCAGGAACCATGCTGCTCTGACTGCGTTCAGCTTGCTCCGCTGCCTCTTTTTCTCTTTCCTCCTGCCTTTTGCGAGCCTATTCGTCTGCCTGTACAATTTCAGCGGCGATTTTTTCCATGTCCACTTCCACTTTCAAACTGCACAACGTTTTAAACTCATTGTTAAATGAATCTGTGCTTTCCAGGAATTTCCTCTTCTTTTCCTGGTGTCTCTCCTCTATTTGAAGAAGTTCAGCTTCTAGTTTTCGCTGATGAACCATTAAGGACTGGACCTGTCGTTTGAGGACTTGCATTCTAGCTGTTGTGACAACTGACCGAACGTCTGGCACCACACTCTCACTAAGGATTTCACTGATGAGGCGGTGGTTTCTCTGGAAACGGGCAGTGGCTGTATGCTTCATTGAAAAGCCATCATCATAACCATCTGGATCTTCAGCAGGCTGAATGCTCATGTAAGGTTCTCCTTTCTCCATGCGAGATTGTCTCTGTCGACTTTCTTCCTCTAAAGCAGCTTCCGCACGACTTTTTGCATTTATATAAGCAAGGTATGCGGGGGAATTATGATAGGCCTTCATAGATTCATTGTACTCTATCTTTTCTGCTTCGTATTCATTTAAATATTCTTGTTTTTCTTCATCAGTGAGATCTCGCCACATGCCACCAATAATCTTGCCAATCTCCCACAACTTTAGGTCGGGGTTGGAAGCTTTTACTTGGTCCCAGCCAGACCCTTCTGCTGTACCTCATGTAGGGCATCAGCGGCTTATCTGGTGGCTTGGGGGTTTTGGAATCGTAATACCAGAGGAGGCCGTGACCCGGCTGTTGGTGCCCGGGTTCCCTCCCAGCCTGTAGTTGTTGTAGGCGAGATGACTGTATGGATTGTATCCCACAAACCCTGGTGTGCTGGGCATTTGTGTTGCAGGAGCTGGGGTGGGAGGTGGGGCATAAGATGATCTTTTTGACATTTTGGAAGGTTAAGTTCTCAGTTCCTTAAGAATGAATCTGAGACACCGCGGGCAGAAAAAGCGCCCGTAGCTCTGGCCTCGTTTTCCTTTCAATGGTATTTTCTTCTTATGAAATAGACAATGTTTATTTTAGTTGCCAAATCAAAAGCAATCACTTAAAAGTTCCTCCATACTTTAGATTTTTTTCGAGGGAAGAGATGACAACATATTTTGCAAAATAACAAATGAAATGAATTAAAATAAAAAATTACATGTAAATAGATATATGTAAATCAATAAAAAATAAGTAAAAAGGAAACTAATTATGAGAAGTCACACCAAAAGGAAAGTATTCAAATATAGATAGAAATAGATTTTCAGGTACATTTGTGTCCTAATTTAGGTGGAAGTTAATTGAGAAGATAATCTCAGTGAAAATTATTGTCTTGGCATTTTTATTGTAAGCCAGAACAGTAGATTTAGTCAACTGAGATTGGTTATGGGTGGCTATACAAGGGATATATAATAGGACATACGTATTGGAGGATAAACACTGGACGAGATGCCAGAGATTATGGAATCTGAATCTTTGCAAATGTAAATTTTAAAAATCTGGTTATTTTCTGGGCGCCTGGGTGGCTCAGTCGGTTAAGTGTCCGACTTTGGTTCAGGTCATGATCTCGAGGTTTGTGGGTTCGAGCCCTGTATCAGGCTCTGTGCTGACAGCTCAGAGCCTGGATCCTGCTTTGAATTCTGTGTCTCCCTCTCTCTCTGCCCCTTCCCTGCTCATGCTGTCTGTCTGTCTCTCTCCCAAAAATAAATAAACATTATTTTTTTTAAATCTGGTTGTTTTCAACCTGAACATTACTCTTAACTAATACTTCTATATTTCTACAATATTGAGGTTTATAATGATTACCCCAATATGTCTTCTGAATCACAGAATTATTAAATTAGGATATATTTTTATTATTTTCAAACTAGTAATCTGGTCTGTTTTTTAACACTTCTAGATTAATTAGTGCATCCTATCAGGTATCCAAATTTGGGCTTATTCTTTGGCCATCTTCAATAACAGTTTACAGTTTACAGAAATAAAACAGCCAACAGCTGATAAACAAATTTAAGATTCATGCTATTGAGCAGGAATATCTATCACAAGAGAAGAATAATCTAGCCAAAAGTTTAAGAAATTCTATATAGCATTTTCCCATAATTATAAGAATTTTTGACATTCTGTAGTGACAAAGAATTACAATGAAGTATGAACAAATATACCTTTATTTATGATTTGATAGAATGTGATCTGTTGGTGTCAGCAAGACAAAAGATATTAGGAATTGGCTGGGCTTCATTGTCATTTGAATTATGTCATAGGTCCAATTTTGATTTGAGGGGCCCTGTCTAGTTTCATAATTCACCACTGGCTTCCCAGAGATGGATGACTCTTCTGCTTACAATGGGGGTTTGGTCTGGTCAGGGAAAGGGAGGACTACAGAGGGCCTTCTTTACTTAGTCCTCTGATAAACCTGAGATAAGAATGAGTCTTGGGGGCACCTGGGTGGCTCAGTCAGTTAAACGTCCTACGCTTGATCTCGGCTCAAGTCATGATCTCACGATTCATGAGATCAAGCTCTGCATCAGGGTCTGCACTGACAGCATGGAGCCTGCTTGGGATTCTCTCTCTACCTCTCTCTCTGCCTCTCCCTTGTTCACACTCAGTCTCTCCCTCTCTCAAAAATAAATAATAAACATTAAAGAAGTTAAAATAAAATAAACTTAAAAAAAAAGCACGAGTCTTAGAGAGTGTTGTTTGAAGTGCAGCCTGAAAGGAGGTGGTTCTTATGTAAGTGATTTATTAACGAAGTGCTCTCATGTAAAGGGAAATGAAGGAAGCAGGACAGGGCAAGCAGGAAAACAACTAAGCCAGTTGGAGACTAGCTTTAACTTTACCCCACAAGGAGCACTGGAGTAGAATTTGCCCCCACAGAATTGGTCCACCTTGAGGCAGAGTGGCTGGCATTAGGTACCCTCATCATCATTCAGTCATTGACTGCAGGTTGCAGGGGTGTGTAAGGAGTGGGAGTGTGGCAGAGTACTGAAGCTCTTATTCTGCAGAGTGCATTTCTCTAGAGAAGGAAGAAGCTGTAGTTAGCAGCTAATACCCAGAGCTGCTGGGGGATGGGTCCATCTGCCCTATAAAGGAGGCCTGAACTGGTCACCAGCAGTGTATGTACACTACAATATAGAAACACTGTCATTTGTTTAAAAAAACTTTTTTAATGTTTATTTTATTTTTGAGAGAGAGAGAAAGAGACCGCGTGAGTAGGGGAGGGGCAGAGAGCGAAGGAGACACAGAATCTGAAGCAGGCTCCAGGCTTCAGCTGTCAGCTCAGAGCCTGACAAGGGGCTCGAATCCACAAACTATTAGATGCTGACCTGAGCTGAAGTTGGACGCTTAACCGATTGAGCCACCCAGGCGTCCCGAAACACTGTCATTTGTGTGTTAGGATGCCAGATCAGCCCTTAAGAAACATGTAACTGAAACATACTACAGAAAGTATTGCAGAACTTGAACACTGAAACTATGTATGGTTTCTAGAACACTGAAACTATGTAGTGTTTCTAAAAATATGTTCTGAGAATCACTAGGAATGCTGGAACACATCTCCCTTTCTAACACTGGATTAGGAATATTCTCCCCACTCACCTTTCTTTTTGCGAAGCAGTTGCAGCTGGTGGTGGCTTCAGTGATCAGGGCAAGATGCCCAGAAGTGAAAGCTGGGTTGGTTAGGAGACCAGGTTGGTTAGAAGAATTTAATACAGATGAAGTCTCTGGAATTAGGATATGGAGTTTAAAGTGAAAGGAGCTATAAGGGCAGGGTCTCTTGTCTGAGATCTTTATCCCAACCTCCCCTCTTCGTTTATTTCTACTGACCCTAGAGGCACCCTTGTCTGCTTGTCTTTCTTTTGTCAACACTTTTGCTTTGCACCAAGACCTCTATTTTTCCTGGCCTCTAGAACTAAACTTCTTGTAGCTTTACCCCTGCACTGACATTTTCTAATAGTTTGATAGCTAAAAATAATGAAGAAAATTAAGTAAAATGTCTTCTTATGCTATTTCTCTCCTTTTTTCTTTTAAAACTTAGCCTCTTTAAGTAGAAGACCAAGGCCAGTCATACATGCTATTGTGGACATTGGAGGGTAAAAAAGACAAGAAGTTGATTCTTCTACAATTCCAGCCCAGAGGTTTCCTGGGTGTGCAGAATAATGGGTTCTAAAGTGCCAAGAGGGAGTGAGGAAGGTCGGGGATCTGCAGAAGTAATAGGGGGTGGGTATAAAGCAGTACTTGATTTACCTTCAGCAAACTTGGGATTTACCTTCTCCTTCCCCTGCCTTTTTAAACCATCACCAGTCCTTCTGGGGGGAAAAAAAAACATTATAAACTGCCTGAGGATAAGCTGGGAAGTGGGAGTGGATGGGTGTAGAGCAAGAACAAGACTGTGGGTACTGTAGGCTCTGAAAGAAAGGAGGAAATTACCTTTTTAGTTTTCATCTGGGGTAAAAGGAGATTTCCCTGTGCTCTTGGGCTGAGGTAGAAACACCTAATTCTACGAACGGCAAATATGAAAATTACTACCGCTTTGGCTGGAGTCAGAATAGTATATTACAGAGCCTCTTGATGCTGTCCTAAAACAAAATCTTTGATAATATCCAAGCTTTACAGGTCAGGTGAGGTAGGGATCCTGCATTTTTATCTCTGGTGGCCTTAGGCAGTAATGTGGACTGTGTAGCACACTGGGGCACAATAAGTGCGCTGGTTATGACTGTTGCTATTTTGGTCATCCCCTTTGCTGCCAGCCTTCAAGAGAGAGACTCTTGCTTTATTGCCTGCTGCCCTTCTGCCTCTGAAGAAAACCTAGCCTTCCTGACCTGCACAGTATTGAGGCAACTCTTGGGAGGTGGGAAACACACAAAAATAATTTATTGCCATTTTTCCAGTGATATTTGAGAAAGACCAAGACATATTTGAATTCATTTTAGGTTAAGTATTGGCTCTATTTGTTACTGACTCTGTAACTATGAGAAAATTACAGAGTTATCTTATATCTTACTGACCTGAATTTTCTTAGCTGCTTTAGAAAAACAAAGAGGAGGAAAAGGAAGGATAATACTTTTAACTACCACAATAATTGTGAGGATAAAACAAACAAACAAAAAACAATGGGTTCAAAGCAATTAACATTGTACCTGGTCCATAGATGCTAAAATGTTAACAATTATTATCATTTATTTATTAGCTAGAAGGCATTAGCTGAGAAGACATCACCCTCAAAGTTGATAATTAAAATTTCTATTTCAGTATGCTGCTTAACTCTTCCAGGCAATGTTCTAGGTGCTGCTCACACACCTAGAACTGTTAAAATTCTCACTACAACTTTAGAGGTAGGTACTACTATTATACCCATTCTACAGATTAGAAAGCCAAAGAAAACGTGCTTATATCACTTGCCCAAGATTCCACGTTTGTAAAGTGGTAGAGTGGAGATCCAAACCCAGAAAGTCAGGTCTAGAAAGTACCTGCTCTTAATCATTGAGGTAGGCGGTTAAATAATCAGACAAGAACCAAAAGGAGATTGGGAATGCAGGATAGATAGAAAGGGCACAGGTTCAAGATGAACAGTAATAAGCTACAAAGTTAGAGTTTGGGTTGGTCCAGAAGCTTAAAGCATCGTTATGAAACGTTCAGGTTATGAACAAGTAAGTTAAGCTCCTATTTAAAAATGGTAAACTTACAAGTCAATTTACAAGCAAACTGAGAAAACTTAGTCACATGACTGTGACTAAGAGGACAAGCATGGTCTTTTATTTCGTTTACCAGATAAATGACCTGGATCTCCCAACAAAGCAATCTGCGCAAGGGTAGGGTCTATGAGACAATGAATTTAGACGCGAAGGGGTTAATGCTTTTTTTTTTTTTTTTTTTTTTTTTGCGCGGGGCGGGGGTAATGGATGGGGGGTGGGGAGAAGGCGAAGAGGATTGTGGGAACCCCGTTTTATGTCGCCCCACGAACGCCCGGGGAATATGCGGTTCGATTGTCTATTATAACCAACTCTTATTGAGGGCTACGGCGGGGTGGAGTGTGGTCAATGACGCCCGAGCTGCTTCCGAGGCCGCAAGGCAGGGGTCTTTGGCCGCCAGCCAGAGAGCAGATGAGGCGGATGTTTACAGCACTTCTTTAGGGCTGAAAGCATAGACACATCCTGCCTCCAACCGCGAAGGGAGAGGGGAACGGAAGTGAGACGGGATGAGGATTAGAGGGAACTGACAGACTGACGGACCAGCGGCGAGAATTGCGTCGGTGTCGGAGAGTGGCTTGAATTATGTCCTGCAGCTGTTGTATTTGAGACGTGTAAATTTTCTGGTTATTTGGAGATGGGGGAGACGGTGAACAGATGAATGGAGGGTAAAAGCTGGGCACCAGCATCTATGAATCATACCTATACGGGATGATTTTATTGAAATGATTTTGATGGGTCCTTGGTTTCAGATTGTACTTCTGATGGGTTGATTGATTCCCTTTAACAAATTACCAAGTGCCCAGTCTGTGCTGGGTACTGGACTAGAGGCTCTGGGTGAGGAAAGGAGTTAGTCATTATCCTCGATATTTAAAGCCTGTCAGTTACTATATGCATTTGAAGACAATCAATTACAATACAAGAAGACAGAGAAAGTGTTTTGAAAACGTACTGGGGGCCACCAGTCTCACCTGGGGTGCGATCTAGGACGCTCTTTGATTTGGTGATTTGACATATACTTCGAAGATAAAATATGTAGGGCGAAACTATAAAATTTTTGCAAGCATGTTACATGCCTGTTTAGTTCAGGAGCAGCTACCTGGAGAACTGAGTAGCACTTAAGGCCCAAACTAGTTCATTCTTGCTGAGAGCAGTTGTCCCATCACAATGGCACTTTCAGGGCCCCTGCTGGAGAATCAGTCTTATCTGAGAGCAAGGCCTCCCTTTGCACGTGGAGCCTGCAAGCTCTGAGTAGAACTACAATGCAGGACTCAAGGCCACTCTGCCCTAAGCATTTGAAACACTTATGTGACAGTTATTTGGTTTTCCAGCAAATTCAGCTCACATCACGAATTGTGCATCCACCTGAAATCCTAAGCAACGTTTTAAGACATCTGAATCATTAAACCTGCTTTATTTACCAGAGAAACAACAGTGTAGCAGACAATCTAAGTGGTTCCCAAACTTTGCTGTGCATCAGAATCAGCTGGAGAACTTGTTAAAACACAGATTGCTGGGTCCTACCCACAGAGTTGATGATTGAGTGGGTCTTGGGTCGGCCCCCCAATTTATATTTCTAACAAATTCCCAGAGATAACTACTGGTACTGAGTTCTCACAGAGAACTACTGGTCTAAACAGAACTGACATTAAACTCTAAAGGACATTTCTAGGGAAGACCAGATATCCTCCTAAAGGTTAGATATATCTGAATTAACTCACAGGAGATATGAAATAAAATGGATTTGTTTTTGTTGTTTGTATGTTTTGAGTGGAGGAACAAAGATGAGTCTTCCTGAAGAAAGCAAGGTTTGCATCAGTTTTTTTCTTCACAAATAAATATCAGATTTCCTTGTACCATAAATTGTTTAAAAAACAAAGTAGCTATTTTCTTCTCAGATTCCTTGCTCAGTTATAATCAAGTAGCTAGGTATTTACAATGGAACTCACAACCCAACGTGCACAAAAAAAATGAGATGTTGCTAATTTCTTGTAATAAATTATGTTTGATTTTAAAAGTTAAAAAAAAAATTGTGACAATCTAATCAACAGAGATGAGTATAAGGAGCTAGAATTGATGTGTGATGAGTAGGGCTTTTTCATCCTCAGTGAAACCCCCACCATTCTCAGAAGAAACAGTTTATTCACTGTAGAGCACAGATAGAACCAGGAATCTTACTGTGCCAGAACTTAATTTGAAACCTTCCTTTAGAGAATGCCCTAAACAGTCTCTTGGAGGGTGATGGTCCATATTTCTATCTACTTTCCAAATCCCTATTGTGAGCCCAAAAAAGGCCAAGATACATTTTTAGGAATGTTAGTAATCATTCTAGACCCCTGTCAGTGTTGAACCCCAAATCTCTCTCCAGGAAAGTTTTAAAACAAAACTCCATAACCAAACATGCACACATAAAACACACAAAAAAAGTCCAAACTGGACTGAGTCTATTATGAGCCTTTGTAGGAAATATCAAGCTGCTAGGATGACCAGTCCTCTGGATGTTTCAGAAATCTACGGATCTGTTATATTCACATCCCAAGGGAGTCAGCAGGACACTATTGGGGGGGGGGGTGCAGTTTTCCTTAATCCTTTTAGGATTCCTGATTGAGTCTGAAAATTAAACTGAAAAAAAAAACAGACTAACAGGAGAGAAGTGTACAAATGTAATATAAACAGACTAATAGGAGAGAAGTGTACAAATGTAATATAAGTCTTACATAACACAGGAGCCTTGTAAGGAAATAAAGACCCTAAGAAACAGACCTGAGTATTTTATGCTAGATTTGATGAAGAGTGGACAGTCATGGAGGAATATGATGAGTATGAAGCAAGTGTAATAAACTGGAGGACACTTAGCAAAGGCCTGTTTCTTAGGATTCTTCTCAGCATCCCTTTGTCTTTGAATATAAAGATACTCCTTTCTTCATGCTATAGGGAGGCCGTCTCTCACATGAGGGTGACTTGTTTCAGAGGATGGCAGGGCAGGGGGGATCAAAGTGAGCTTTCTGCTTCTGCCATTTTTTCAAAATGCTTTAGCTTAAAGCATTCAATATGCTAAGGTACCATATTTTGGGATAGCATGTCCTGAACCCCCTCAACACTCATACATACAACTTGAATATTAATCACATTTTGCTGATGGTCGGTGAGCCTCTCACTTATATTTATTTGTGCACTGATTCTTCCTCTCCACACCAGTTTTCATCTCTACCTAATCTGCACCTAGTCTTACAGAGAGTATAATTTTCTATGAAATGTGAGGAAATAAAAAGAAATAAAACAAATCTATGTTAGGTTGGACTATACATTGCTATATCCTAAGTGATTTGTAGGTAGGAATGATTGAATTTTGTTGCTTGAACACTCAATATCTCATAGACTCTGAGAGCAGACAGATGGAAAAGAATCTGGGGCCATGTAACAAACAAATGATTTCTCCACAATTCAAATTCAGACAGGATTGTTTCCAATTCATACTCCTTGCTTGCTGCAGCTCATTCTCTAAACAACTTTAAATCAGTAAGTGTCTCTAACCTGAGTTAGAGTGGGGTTTCAGATCAGGCACTTAACCACAAGGCTATGGCAGTCATTTGGAACTGCCTTTCCAAGGATGAGAGTCCCTACATCAAGTGAGTGAGAACTGTAAATAAATTAGAGAATAATGAAGAACTCGCTAGCAGAAATACATTCTAGAATCTGGTATCTGAAACTGAAAAGTCAGTTGGCAAGTGCATGTCTACTTAGCTTTTCCCACAGCAGAAGCAGAGGCTTAAGCATCTATATGCCTGCAGCTAGGTTGTCCTTAGGTCCTGTGACCATCATGGGGACAGAGCATGTTATCATGATAACTTTTCTTCACTTAATAAGGTAATGAGAAAACCTGGAGAATTTAATACAATATAAATATAATTTTTAACTCGGGTCATTTTAATAGCTTTTGGAGGTCTAAGGAATGCAAATAATTGTCTTCCAAAAATAAATGGTAAAAGAACCAAATCCAAGTCTGACTGAAAGCTGGCGTTCAGCCGACCAGAAGTGACCTTGCCAGAAATATATTCCCTAATTTCAAGATCCTTAGAGGAGTTGTCAGTGCCCTGTAGCTAAAGACCACCAGGAACATACCTGTGGTTTAACAAGTTGGGTTGATTACTCAGTGCATTAAGGAAGAGTGCACATTGTGGAGAACTTGTGGGGTGTCTCAGAGGATGTTAGGAAAAATTGATTATAGGTTTTGGACTTGTGTTAGGTGATTTGGGGGAGGATTTAAAGAAGTGAGTGTTTTCTCTGGATTGGATTGTTAGGAAGTAGCAGAATATAGAGATAATGCTATAATTGGGTATCTTAGTGAATCTTATCTAGAAGGAGGATAGACTTGAAGAAGGCTAATTGCTAAAGTAGCAGTGGTCGACATTAGCCAGGATAGAAGAATATTTGGCCATTTTGTGGTTTGGTCAAAGTTCACGTTCTGTCTCTTTTCAGACATGATTATGCAGTGGTCTTGCTTTTGTCTCAGTCACAGTGGTGATAGAGTGGCCTTGTCTGATACTAATGGCCCGTGAAATTGTTTTACACTAAGAACATCAAAGCCTAGCTGTGAGGGCTAGGCTAGCTGCCATACATCAGTGTCTGCTTTTCTTAGAGTGATCAGTGTTGGGTCCAGCAGACTGTAAGGAACCAAACTCCCTTTCTTCCAGGAGCCATATATAGCAGAAAAATGGTTAGATGTGTTCAACAGGAAATATTAGATAGTGGATGTAGATGTGGCTGAAAGCATCTGCGTACCCTCTAATAGAACTTAAAAGCCTCAGTGAAACTAGTAGTCTCCTGAGGTTGTTTTTCCTTAAACAAAAAATCAGATCAGAGTATACTTAAGCAAGATAAGTATATGGGAGAATGTAGCAGATTGTATTTTTCAAATATGGCCACAACAGTATCTCCCAACCCACATTCTTCTATAATGTGATCTTGCCACCCTTCCATTGAGAAGTAGGGTTGATGTCCCTTCTTATTTGAATCTGAGCAGACTTTGATTGGACTGACCAATAGAATCAGGAAAAATGAGACCTATGACCTCTGAGGCTAGGCCATGGGAGGCAGTGCAGCTTCTGCCTTACTTTCAAGGGCATTGACTTGGGGTGCCTGGGTGACTCAGTCGGTTGGGCATCTGACTGGGGCTCGGGTCATGATCTCACAGTTTGTGAGTTTGAGCCCTGTGTAGGGCTCTGTGCTGACAGCTCAGAGCCTGGAGCCTGCTTCTGATTCTGTGTTCCCCCCTCTCTGCCCCTCCCCCACTAACGCTCTGTGTCTCTCTGTCCCTCAAAAATGAATAAATGTTAATTTTTTTTCAAAGGGATTGTCCTGTAGAGTCTTGAGCTGCCTTGTGAGAAGTCTGACTACCCTGCCATACTTTGAGAAAGCCCAGGCCCATGTTTAGGTCACCTATGAGTCCTCCAATCAGCAGTTCCAGCTGAGGTTCTACCTACTAACCAATATTAACCAGGAGACCTGTCAATAAAGACACCTCTAGATAATTAAAGCTCCAAGCCATTGAGTCTCCTAGCTGAGGCCCCAGACATCATGGAGCAGCAACAAACTATCCTGCCATACTCTGTCTGAGCTCCTGAAACACAGAATCAGAGAATTCTGATTTAATGCCACTGTTTTGGATTGGTTTATCGCAAAGCAATAGTAATCCAATTAGAGGAAGAACGTTTGGTTACAACCAAAGGAATGGAGTAAAAGGAGCAAAGAAGGTAGTTGGTAGAGGGAAATCAGGCTAGTAGCAAAGCAATTAGCTTTGCTGCTTCTGCTGGGCTCTTTAGTCCCTGAGACCCAGAGTGGACAGAAGTGTACAGGAGAAGGAAGCATGGAAAGAGAAGGTATCCAGTATGCTAAATGAAACTTCTGCATATAATGTGCACCTCCTTTTTATGTATGTATGTATGTATGTATGTATGTATGTATGTATGTGAGCTTCACACACAATGCAGAGCCCAATATGGGGCTTGAACTCACAACCCTGAGATCAAAACCTAAGATGAGATCAAGAGTCAGACGCTTAACTAACTGATCCACCCAGATGCCCCTGCACCTCTTTTAAAATATGATCTTGAACTATTTATTTAACTGAAAATTTTGACTAAAATTAACAAAGTGTGTGGGTGTTTTTTCCCTAAGAAAAAAAGTAGTAATATTAGTACATTGATTAGTAAACTAGTGAATGAATAACAAAATGTAATATTATGGTTGCCTATGATAACAATCCTTTGAAAAATGAATCATTTTCAGTCAGTTATCTTCAGTTATTTATTAAAAATCATGTCGACTTTACTATGGTTATATGAAGGTTTGTCTGAGAATACTTTGAGGTGTTTATGTAAGAACCTTTGATGGAATTAGTGTTGAAACTGTTAAGACTGTTAGCTCTTTAATCTCCCTTGGTAACAGTACTTAGTAAACAAAGGGTAAGGGACATTTGCTCTTCTCTCATTGTATGGGGTCAGAGGAAATCACAAACAATATTGTTTCCAGTGACATGTATAGGAGTTTTATTCTTTTAATCTGGCAGAATCTGGTTCACTTTTAAAGCCTCCATATGTGTCTATATGTTACACATACAAATAGGTTTTACTGGGTAACTCAGTCTATCTGTAAGTTAGAATAGAAGCCCTAGTAATATACTGGAATTGTGTAATCAGTGAACACACAAAGATATCGGTTATATGTGTTGAGTACAGTGCCAATTGACTTCATGGTTATGGGCCAAATACAAAACATCTCAGCGTCTTGTTTCATTGTAAAAATTCATGTGAATATGGTATTTGGCTCTTTCATGGTGTTCCAGCCACTGGACTACTCTCTGCTCCCCCATGGGGAGTCTCTTCTGCTACTGGATCTTATTCCCTCTGTACACTCTACCTTGAAAAGTACTTCTGTCAATTCACACATACCTGAATCTTATCCAACGATCAAGACGCAAAGCCAGCAACAATTCCTTGGAAACCTTCTAGATCTTCTGTTCTCCTCTTCATCATCTTTCTCTGTTTCTCTTTTCTGTCACCTTCAATCTTCAGTTTTGCATTATAGTTATCTGGGCACGTATCTGGCCTTCCCGCTGGTCTGTGAACTCCTGGAAAACAGAGTCTGTATTAGATTGATTTGTCGGTTCACCGTAGCTCTGTAATTGATGTTTTCATCTTCAGGAACTGTAGAGAGAGCACCTGAGCCTGGAGATGCTAGTGAAGATCACACATCGTCACATAGTGGCAGAACTAGGTACCAGAACTCAAGTCTCTTAATTCACAGCTTTATGCACTCCACTAGATGAAGGAGAAAAAGGAATGAAAGGGGTAAGAAGAAAAACAGGAGGAAGTAGTGTGCTTCATGAGGGCAAAACTTTATTTCTGTTTTGTTCATTGCTGCATCCCCAGTGCCTGGAACAGTACCTAGCACATAGTAGACACTTGATACATATTTATTGAAATTCTAAATGATGAACATATGTAAGCATCCTTGTACCTGGATTATAACAAGTTTTAGGGGTGTGTGTATTGTCTACTTATCACAAGTTTTTTTCTCATGCATTGCCTCCATGCAAGAAAGGAGAAACACCCACCCAGCTGTTTCTGCATTTGTATCTTTCTCACTGCTTTCTTGTACCACTTGTCTTTCCCTGAATTGCAACTCTGAGAACAGTGAGGCAGCTCCCACTGAACTCTTACATTAGTGTTCTGACAACAAAAAACGTGATGTGCTGGACACAAAATGCCTTGATTATGTGTAAACTGTGGCCAGGGTCCAGGGTTGTCCAAGAAGCCGGGCTGTCTCAGTGGAGCTGACCCCAGGTGATGCAGACTGTGGATGTGGCTGAAAAACAAGAAATAGGATGAATAAAAACACATACTCTTTGGCTGTAGTCAAGCCTCACTAAGGGAATCCTCTGCTCACCAATCTGAATTCTTCCTCCCTTGGCTTGGTGGTCTTTTGTTTTTCTTGTCTTTGCTTATTGAGTTGGGAAGAAGATATTCTTTCCATCATTCTACTCTAATCTTTTTTTTTTCTTCCTCTAACCCCCAGGGCCAAAGTGATTTGCACAAATTTATATAGGAAAATTATCCCCTCTGTTGTCTGTGGTGCCTTAAGATACAGTTTCTAAGATTTAAAACCTGGGACAGGGGTGCCTTGCTGGCTCAGTCTGTAGAGCATACAACTTTTGATCTCGGGGTCATGAGTTCAAACCCCACGTTGGACAGAGAGATTACTTTAAAAAATGAAATAAAATATTATTTAAAAAGTAAAACCTGGAGCAGAGGGAGTAGGAGTAAGAACCCTACTTTGGCCTTAGTCTAGTCCTAAACCACATGGTTTATAAGCACCCCTCCATCTGAGGAGTTAAGGAGGCTTGCCCAGATTAAGAGTAAGAGGATTGACACTAGAGCAAGACTTCATGTGTTGGAATCTGGGCTCCACACTCTATATGCTTTGATAACCCTGGGAAAGTTGTTTAATCTATCTGTGCTGCTGTTTCCTCATCTGTAAAATAGAAGCTTTGTAGGACGATTTGCAGAGTTAATATAGGTAAAGGTGCCTAGTAAACAGTAAGTGCTGTTTAAATGTTAAGTATTATTATATTTGTCATTATTATCATTACAATTATTAAAACAGATCCTTGTGTGTATGCATCATCAGAAGGCTGTAGGGGAGACAAGTGGTAACCCACATATGTAACATATGGGTGTTAGAGAAGCAAAACATGACCAATTAAGGAATTACATCTAAGAGAGTGTTTTCAGGAGTTTACTTTGGTTGTTTTAATCCTTACTAAAAACAAATCTCAGTTACAAGTTGTTGCTTGTGCTTTTAGAGTCATAGCTAAGACACCATTGCCTGATCTAGGATCACAAATGTTTACACCTGTGTTCCCTTCCTGTTTTATGTTTTTAGCTTTCACATTTAGGTCTTTGATCCATTTTGAGTTCATTTTTGCACATGGTGTAAGTAGGAGTCCAACTTCATTCTTTTGCATGTGGATATCTAAGTTGTCCCAGCACATTTGTTGAAAAGACTATTTTTTGAAAATCAATGGCCATAAAGGTCTGAGTTTATTTCTGGATTCTCACCTTTATTCCACTGATCTATATATTTATCCTATGCCAGTACCAATCTTAATTACCACAGCTTTGGAATAATTTTAGAAATCATGAAACGTGAGTCCTCCCACTTTATTCTTTTTTTTTTTTTCAAGATTGTTTTGGCCATTCTGGTTTCTTTGCATTTCTATATGAAGTTTAGGATCATCTCATCAAGTTCTACAATAAAAGACTGCTTGGATTGTGACAGGAATTGCGTTGAATATGTATATCCATTTGTGGAGTACTGCCATGTTAAAAATATTAAATCTTCTGATCCATGGGCATAGGATGTCTTTATATTTATTCCAACTTTATGTTGTTTCAGTATACAACTTTTTCACTTATTTTGTTAAATTAATTCCTAAGTATTCTTTATGCCATTGTAAATGGAATTATTTTATTAATTTCCTGTTTGTAGTGTTATTGATAGTGTATAGAAATGCAGTTGATTTTTGCATATTGACCTTTTATCCTGCAGCCTTGCTGAATTTATTATTTATAGTAGTATTTTTGTGGATTTCTTAAAATTTTCCATATACAAGATCATGCCACTTATAAGTAGAGGTAGTTTCACTTCTTCCCTTCCAATATGGCTGCTTTTAATTTATTTTTCTCTCTTTATTGTCCTGCCTTGTGTAGAGTAAGTGCTCACCAAAAGACAGCCATATTTTTATCTCTGAATCCAGCTACAAATCCAGATACTGAAATGCACAAAGCCTGGAAATTACATGGATGTGGTCAGAATCTAAACTGTTTTTGAATGCTCTCTGCAATTGCTTTGTTTATTTCTGTTCTGTTTACCTTTAGAATTTGTCAGCATCTTTTGAAAATGCCAGCATGTTTTTTTTTTCATGCTAGGAAGAATCATATGGAGTGTTTTTTGTTTATATTTAAGACAGCACATTAAAGGAAAAACACTCACTTTGGGAGCAAAGAGTGTGTTAGAAGCAATGATCCAGCAGAGAGAATTCCGGGAACTAGGTGAGATTCAGAGGGATGAAGTCTTGATCAGTTTAACCTTCTACTAGGAGATTCTACTACTTGAGATTTTCTCATTGGGTTTCAGAGTTCCAAGGTTTTTATTTATTCAATCATCAAACAGGTATTGGGAAGGGGTGGGGGTGCAGTAGTATTTTTTTTAACTAGCACATGGGCTCTGGACCAAGGTCAGGTTTGAATCTAAGTTCTATCTTGCATTTCCTAGCTCTGTGACCTCAGCCAGCTTACCCAACTTTCATGTGCCTCTGTTACTTTATCTATAACATGAGGATAATAATATTACCTACCACCTGGATTTGTTTTTAAGGGTTAAATGAATTAATACATATATATGTAAAGGACTTAGATAAGTTCCAGGAATATATTAAGTGCTCAACAAATGTTAAATAACTATTATTTTTATAGTAGGTGGGAAGGTAGCTAATTTCACTCTCTGTTTACATGTTTCTCTGTTTATATGCTCAACTAGTTTTGTTCACTGTTGTGTCTTCCATGCCTAACTCATTGTCCTAGATATGACACATAAGTTTGTTGGGTGAATTAATGAATGCTCATAGGTAAATAATTCTAGTATAGTGAGAGGTGTTATAAAAAAGCTTTAGTACAAGGCACTTTTCAGGACATGAGGGATATGATATGATATGCTCAACTTTGTGGGGTTTTTTTTTTTGCTCTTAGATTTATTTATTTAAGTATGTATGTATGTATTTATAATATGAAATTTATTGTCAAATTGGTTTCCATACAACACCCAGTGGTCATCCCAAAAGGTGCCCTCCTCAATGCCCATCACTCACTTTCCCCTCCCTCACATCCCCCCATCAACCCTCAGTTTCTTCTCAGTTTTTAAGAGTCTCTTACGGTTTGCCTCCATCCCTTTCAAACTTTTTTTTCACCATTTCCCTTTCCCATGGTCTTCTCTTAAGTTTCTCAGGATCCACATAAGAGTTAAAACATATGGTATCTGTCTTTCTCTGTATGACTTATTTCACTTAGCATAACACTCTCCAGTTCCATCCACGTTGCTACAAAAGGCCATGTTTCATTCTTTCTCATTGCTGAGTAGTATTCCATTGTATATATAAACCACAACTTCTTTATCCATCCATCAGTTGATGGACATTTAGGCTCTTTCCATAATTTGGCTATTGTTGAAAGTGCTGCTATAAACATTGGGGTATAAGTGCCCCTATGCATCAGCACCCCTGTACCCCTTGGGTAAATTCCTAGCAGTGCTATTGCTGGCTCATAGGGTAGATCTATTTTTAATTTTTTGAAGAACCTCCACACTGTTTTCCAGAGCGGCTGCACCAGTTTGCATTCCCACCAACAGTGGAAGAGGGTTCCTGTTTCTCCACATCCTCGCCAGCATCTATAGTCTCCTGATTTGTTCATTTTAGCCACTCTGACTGGCGTGAGTTGATATCTCAGTGTGGTTTTGATTTGTATTTCCCTGATAAGGGGTGACGTTGAGCATCTTTTCATGTGCCTGTTGGCCATCTGGATGTCTTCTGTAGAGAAGTGTCTATTCATGTCTTCTGTCCATTTCTTCACTGGATTATTTGTTTTTTGGGTGTGGAGTTTGGTGAGTTCTTTATAGATTTTGGATACTAGCCCTTTGTCCGATATGTTATTTGCAAATATCTTTTCCCATTCCGTTGGTTGCCTTTTAGTTTTGTTGATTGTTCCCTTTGCAGTTCAGAAGCTTTTTATCTTCATGAAGTCCCAATAGTTCATTTTTGCTTTTAATTCCCTTGCCTTTGGAGATGTGTCAAGTAAGAAAACTCAAACAGGAAGAAATAGAAAATTTGATCACACCCATAACCAGCGAAGAAATTGAATCAGTTATCAAAAATCTCCCAACAAATAAGAGTCCAGGACCAGATGGCTTCCCTGGGGAATTCTACCAGACATTTGAAGCAGAGATAATACGTATCCTTCTCAAGCTGTTCCAAAAAATAGAAAGGAAAGGAAAACTTCCAGACTCATTCTATGAAGCCAGAATTTGATTCCCAAACCAGACAGAGACCCAGCAATAAAAGAGAACTACAGGCCAATATCCCTGATGAATATGGATGAAAAAATTCTCAACAAGATACTAGCAAATCGAATTCAACAGCATATAAAAAGAATTATTCACCGTGATCAAGTGAGATTCATTTCTGGGCTGCAGAACTGGTTCAATATTCGCAAAGCAATCAATGTGATACATCACATTAATAAAAGAAAAGAACCATATGATTCTGTCAATCGATGTAAACAAAGAATTTGACAAAATTCAGCATCCTTTCTTGATATGCTCAACTTTGAGCAGTTCAAGGGACATTTCATTGAGAAGGCCTGTTGTGTTCCAGAATTTTTACAGTGTGGAAACTACCAGAGGACTGACTGAATTCAGGAAAAGTAAAACCATAGTAGAGAGCCACCGGGTGGCAGTATTGCCAAGGGATTCAACCAGTAGAGGCCCAGACCAGCCCTTTCCAGCCAAGAGTTCGTTTCATGTCTGCAGCAGTTTTTCTGTCCTCCACAAAAGTTCAAGCCATGATTTCTTTCCTAGTGGTCTGCTGGTCTTGGAGCACTGCCATTCCTACCCAAGGCTGCTTGGGAGCCCTCTGGCGCTCTTAGCTACTCTGTCTTTACTGAACAGAGAAGAGAAATGGTGCTGAGTATGTTTTCAGTTCTTTGAATGTTGGGTTTCTAATTTGAATCCACACTACTGACTTGCTGTTTCTTCTGCTAAACCCCCATGGATGGAGTTAAATGGCTGAGGAGAGAAGCAAAACTAACATTTTTGAGACAGCAAGGGCTATATCAGCAATTTTATATAATCATTTCATTGAATTGCCACAAAACCCTCAGATTAATTTTGTCTTTTACTTTATCCATCACCCTGCTTCAGCAATTATTAATGTAGGTGTGGCCAGTTGTGCTTCAGCTCTACCCCCACACAACAACACTGGGTTATTTTCAGGCAAATCTCACATTTCAATACATTCTTTCATTTTTAAATACTTTCTTACATCCCTCTAAAAGATAAAGACTTTTTAACACACCAAAGTACCATTATAACACACACACACAAAAACCCAACAAGTAATTATACCTTAAAATCAT
Source organism: Felis catus (assembly GCF_018350175.1). NCBI lineage: Eukaryota > Metazoa > Chordata > Mammalia > Carnivora > Felidae > Felis > Felis catus. The sequence goes on along the minus strand of NC_058386.1, from coordinate 83,892,868 downwards.
TAAATACCTAGCCAGTATTTAAATTTACCTGATTATCTCATTGTTAAAAATTGCATTTGCTGTATTCAAATCAGGGTTAAAACAAGATCCAGGGGCGCCTGGGTGGCGCAGTCAGTTAAGCGTCCGACTTCAGCCAGGTCACGATCTCGGGGTCCGTGAGTTCGAGCCCCGCGTCAGGCTCTGGGCTGATGGCTCAGAGCCTGGAGCCTGTTTCCGATTCTGTGTCTCCCTCTCTCTCTGCCCCTCCCCCGTTCATGCTCTGTCTCTCTCTGTCCCCCCAAAAATAAATAAACGTTGAAAAAAATTAAAAAAAAAACCACAAGATCCAGAGATTGCATTCATTTGATATGTGAGCTGTGAGCTGAGAGAAACTGAGGATCACATAAGATCTGTTCAGTATTCAACAACAATTGAATCGACCTGGTATCAGATGTTGGGGATACAGAGATTAGGAAGGTACAAGTGTTTGATCTCAGGGAACTCAATCTTGTGCTTCTATAATGCTCTGTGAATGTATCATAGGACTTAATCACATTATGTCATTAATATATCTGTCTTCCCAGGTAAATGGTAAATTCCTTAGGAAGCAAGGGCCATTTTACAGTCAACATTGTATTGCTAATACCTAGCATAGTCCCTGGTACATAGTAGATATTAAACATCTTTGGGGAAAAGTAGTAATTTTAGGCAGTCGGAACAAGTGCAGAGTTTCAAGTAGGCAGTAGCATGATAAAGTTTTCACTGTAGGTAGGTAACTCAGTTTGTCAGTTGGATTGGAGGCATGACAGACTAGAGGCAGAGAGGGGACTATTGCTGAGTCCATGCTAGAGAGGATGAGAGCCAGACTAGGGCAATGGCAATGAGTATAGAGAAGAGAAGACAGATTGAAGAGTTATAGGGGACATAAAATTGGCAGGATTTCGTGATTTATTAGATGTAGAGAATGAGAGAGAATGAAGAGTTCCAGGTTTCTGGCTCGAGTGATAGTGGTGCTGCTAATAGATTCAGAGTAAAGAGGGAAAGCAAATTTGTGGTGGGGGAGATGAGTTCCATCTTGAATATGCTAAAGGTTTGTCTGTGTGATCTTCAGGAGACAATATCCATGTGATGTGTGACACCAGAGCTCAGGCAGCAAGTGAGTAGTGAAGATCTGGGAGTCACTGCATACAGGTGGGGCTTGAAAGTCTGACAGTGGATGCCATCACTCAGGGAGAGGACCTGCAGTGAAATCAGGAGTGGACTAAGGAGGTAACCCTGACACTTACCAAGGGATTGTAGAATGGGAAGCCCATGGGAAAGATGGAAAAGGAATAGCCAGGGATATTGAAAGAAAACCAGGAGAGTGTGTTGCCACGTAATCGGAGGGAGGAAAGAGTTCAGAAGAGAGGAAGAAGGAGTGGTTGAAACTTTCTTTTTTAATTTAAATCCAAGTTACTTAGCATATAGTGTAATAATGATTTCAGGAATAGAATTTAGTCATTCATCACTTACATGTAACACCCAGTGCTCATCCCAACAAGTGTCCTCCTTAATGCCCTTCGCCCATTTAGCCCATCCCCCCCCAACACCCCTCTAGCAACCTTCAGTTCGTTCTTTGTATTTAAGAAACTCTTATGGTTTGTCTCCCTCTCTGTTTTTATGTTATTTTTGCTTCCCTTCCCTCATGTTCAACTGTTTCGTGTCTAAAATCCCACATATGAATGAAGTCATATGATATTTGTCTTTCTCTGACTTATTTCACTTAGCATAATTCACTCTAGTTCCATCCACATTGTTGCAAATGGCAAGATTTCATTCTTTTTGATTGCTGAGCAATATTCCACTATATATGTATATACACACACCATATCTTCTTTATCCATTTACCAGTCGATGATCATTTGGGCTCTTTGTATACTTTGGCTATTGTTGATAGTGTTGCTATAAATATTGGGGTTTATGTGCCCCTTTGAAACAGCACTCCTGCATCCTTTGGATAAATACCTAGTAGTGCAATTGCTGGGTTGTAGGGTAGTTCTATTTTTTTATTTTTTGATGAAACTCAATACTGTTTTCCAAAGTGGCTGCACCAGCTTGCATTCTCACCAGTAGTGCAAGTGTTCCTCTTTCTCCGCATCCTCGCCAACATCTGTTGTGGCCTGAGTTGTTAATGTAAGCCACTCTGATAGGTGTGAGGTGGTATCTCACTGTGGTTTTGATTTGTATTTCCCTAATGATGAGTGAAGTTGAGCATTTTTTCATGTGTCTGTTAGTCATCTGGAGGTCTTCTTTTCAAAAGTGTCTATTCATGCCTCCTGCCCATTTCTTCACTGGATTATTTGTTTTCTGGGTGTTGATTTTGGTAAGTTTTTTGTAGATTTTTGATACTACCCCTTTATCTGATATGTCCTCTGAAAACATCTCCTATTATGTCTGTTGCCTTTTAGTTTTGCTGATTGTTTCCTTTGCTGTGCAGAAGCTTTTTATCTTGATGAGGTCCCAATATTTCATTTTTGCTTTTGTTTCCCTTGCCTCCAGAGACACGTCACATAAGAAGTTGCTGCAGCCAAGATCAAAGAGGTTGTTGCCTGTTTTCTCCTCTAGGATTTTGATGGCTTCCTGTCTTACATTGAGGTCTTTCATCCATTTTGAGTTTATTATTGTGTATTGTGTAAAAAGTGGTCCAGGTTCATTCTTCTGCATGTTGCTGTCCAGTTTTCCCAGCACCATTTGCTGAAGAGACTGTCTTTATTCCACTGAATACTCTTTCCTGCTTTGTCAAAGATAAGTTGGCCATATGTTTGTGGGTCCATTTCTGGGTTCTCTATTCTATTCCATGATCTATGTGTCTGTTTTTGTGCCAGTACTATACTGTCTTGATGATTACAGCTTTATAATGCAGCTCGAAGTCCAGAATTGTGATGCTTTCAGCTTTGGTTTTCTTTTTCAAGATTGCTTTGGCTGTTCGGAGTCTTTTCTGGTTCCATACAAATTTTAGGATTGTTTGTTCTAGCTCTGTGAAGAATGCTGGTGTTATTTTGACAGGGTTCACATTGAAAATGTAGATTGCTTTGGGTAGTATTGACATTTTAACAACATTTGTTCTTCCAATCCATGAGCATGGAAATTTTTTTTTCCATTTTTTTGTGTCTTCTTCAATTTCTTTCATACGCTTTCTATAGTTTTCAGTGTATAGATTTTTCACCTCTTTGGTTAGGTTTATTCCTAGGTATTTTATGGTTTTTGGTGCAATTGTAAATGGGATAAATTTCTTGATGTCTCCTTCTGCTGCTTCATTATTGGTGTATAGAAATGCATACGATTTCTGTATATTGATTTTATATAGTATGACTTTGATGAATTCATGTATCAGTTCTAGCAGTTTTTTGGTGGAGTCTTTTGGGTTTCCAACATGAAGTATCATGTTATGACGAGTGGAAGTTTGACTTCCACCTTGCTGATTTGGATGGTTTTTATTTGTTTGTGTTGTCTGATTACTGAGGTTAGGACTTCCAACACTTTGTTGAATAACAGTGGTGAGAGTGGACATCCTTGTCGTATTCCTGACCTTAGGGGGAAAGCTCTCAGATTTCCCCATTGCTCATGATAGTAGCAGTGGTCTTTCGTGTATGGCTTTTATGATCTTGAGGTATGATCCTTCTATCCCTACTTTCTTGAGGGTTTTTAATCAAGGAAATGTGCTGTATTTTGTCAAATGCTTTCTCTGCATCTATTCAGAGGATCATATGGTTCTTATCATTTATTTTATTAATGTGAAGTATTGCATTGATTGATTTGCAAATATTGAACCCGCTTTCCATCCCAGGAATAAATCCCACTTCATTGTGGTGAATAATTCTTTTCTTTTTGAAGAGTTTTGCATCCATGTTCATCAGGGAAATTGGTCTGTAGTTCTCCTTTTTTGTGGGGTCATTTCCTGGTTTTGGAATCAAGTTCATGCTGGCCTTGTAGAATGAGTTTGGAAGTTTTCCTTCCATTTCTATTTGGAACAGCTTCGAAAGAATAGATATTAACTCTTTTTTTGACGTTTGGTAGAATTCACCTGGAAAGCCATCCAGCCCTAGAATCTTGTTTGTTCAGAGATTTTTAATTACTGATTCAATTTCTTTGCTGGGTATGGGTCTGTTCAAATTTTGTATTTCTTCCTGTTTCAGTTTTGGTAATTTATATACTTTTAGGAATTTGTCCATTTCTTCCAGATTACCCAATTTGTTGACATATAATTGCTCATAATATTCTCTCTTATCTGTATTTTTTCAGTGTTAGTTATGATCTCTCCTCTTTCATTTGTGATTTTATTTATTTCAGTCATTTTTTTTTTGTTCTGATCTGACTAGCAGTTTATCAATTTTGTTGATTTTTTTGAAGAACCAGGTTCTGGTTTCATTGATCTGTTCTACTTTTTTTTTTTTTCCAATATCACTGATTTCTGCTCTTATTTATTATTTACCTTCTTTTGCTGGTTTTGGGCTTTATTTGCTGTTCTTTGCCAGCTCTTATAGGTGTAAGGTTAGGTTGTGTATTTGAGACCTTTCTTCTTTCTTTAGGAAGGCCTGGATTGCTATACACTTCCCTTTTATGACTGCTTTTTCTGTATCCCAGATGTTTTGGGCTGTCATGTTTTCAATGTACTTTTGTCTTCCATGTACTTTTAATTTCCTCTTTAATTTCTTGGCTAATCCATTTATTATTTAGTAGGATGTTCTTTAATCTCCAAGTATTCATGGTCTTTCCACATTTTTTTCTTGTGGTTGATTTCGAGTTTCATAGCATTGTGCTCTGAAAGTATGCAAGGTATGATGTCAGTCTTTCTGTACTTGTTGAGGGCTGATTTGTGTCCCAGTATGTGATCTATTCTGGAGAATGTTCCATGTGCTCTTGAGAAGAATGTGTATTCTGCTGCTTTAGGATGAAATGTTCTGAATACATCTATTAAGTCCATCTGGTCCAGTGTGTCATTCAAAGCCATTGTGTCCTTATTGATTTTCTGCTGACATGATCTGTCCATTGTTGTAAGTGGAGTGTTGAAATCCCCTACTATTATGTTATTATTATCAATGAATTTCTTTATGTTTAATTGATTTATATATTTGGGTTTTTCATGTTGGGGGCATAAATGTTTACAATTGTTACAACTTCTTGGTTGATAGACCCATTAATTATGATATAATGCCCTTCTTCATCTCTTGTTACAGTCTTTATTTTAAAATCTAGTTTGTCTTTTATAAGTATGGCTACTCCAGCTTTTCTTTTATGACCAGAAGCATGATAGATGGCCCTTCATCTCCTTACTTTCTATCTGCAGGTGTCTTAGGTCTAAAATGGGTCTCTTGGGGGCTCTTGGGGGCTCAGTTGGTTAAGCGTCCAACTTTGGCTCAGTTCATGATCTCACGGTTTGTGGGTTCGAGCCCTGCATCGGGCTCTGTGTTGACAGCTCAGAGCCTGGAGCCTGCTTCAGATTCTGTGTCTCCCTCTCTCTCTGCCCCTCCACTGCTCGTGCTCTGTCTCTCTCTGTCTCTCAAAAATAAATATAAATGTTAAAAAAATTTAGATGTGTCTCTTGGGTGTGGCTGGGTAGTGCAGTTGGGTAAGTGTCTGACTCTTGATCTCAGCTCAGGTCATGATCTCACAGTGTGTGAGTTCCAGCCCTGCATCCGGCTCTGTGTTGATGGCATGGAGCCTGCTTGGGATTCTGTCTTTCCTCCTCTCTGCCCCCTCCCAGCTTGTGGTCTCAGTCTCTCTCTCAAAATAAATAAACTTAATTTTTTTTAAATGGATATCTTGTAAGCAGTATGTAGATGGGTCTTGTTTTCATATCCATTCTGATACCTTATGTCTTTTATTTGGAGTTTTTGGTCCATTGAAATTTAGAGTGAGTGCTGAAAGATATGAATTTAGTGCCACTGTGTTGCCTGTAGAGTTGGACTTTCTGGTGATTTTCACTGGTCCTTTCTAGTCTTAGCTGCTTTTTGTCTTTTTGGTTTGTTTGTTTGTTTTTGTCTTTTCTCCTCTCAGAGAGTTTCCCTTAAATTTTCTTGCAGGGCTGCTTTAGTGGTCACAAACTCCTTTAGTTTTTGTTTGCCTGGGAAACTATCTCTCCTATTTTGAATGACTTGCTGGATAAAGAATTCTTGGTTGCATACTTTTCCAATTCAGCATGTTGAATATATCCTGCCATTCATTTCTGGCCTGCCACGTTTCTGTGGATAGGTTTGCTGCAAATCTGATCTGTCTTCCCTTATAAGTTAAAGACTTTTTTTCCCCTTGCTGCTTTCATAATTCTTTCCTTGTCTGTGTATTTTGTCAATATGACTATGATATACCTTGTTGATGGTCGGTTTTTGTTGAATCTAATGGGAGTTCTCTGTGCTTCTTGGATTTTTATGTCTGTGTCCTTCTCCAGATTAGGAAGTTTTTCTGCTATAATTTTCTCACATAAATCTTCTGTCCCTTTTTCTCTCTCTTCATCTTCTGGGACTCCTATGATTCAGATGTTAGTCCTTTTTAAAAAGTCACTGAGTTCTCTAAGTCTTGTATTATGCTCTTTTGCTTTAGTTTCCCTCTTTTTTTCTGCTTCATTATTCTCTATAATTTTGTCTACTATATCACTGATTCATGGCTTTGTTTCATCCATCCTTGCCATCATGGCACCCATTCAAGATTGCATCTCAGTTATAACATTTTTAATTTCCTTTTGACTAGATTTTACTTCTTTTATCTCCACAGAAAGGGATTCTATGCTTTATTCATCCCCAACTAGTATTATTATTATCGTGGTTCTGAATTCTAGTTCAGACATCTTGTTTATATCTTTGTTTATTAAGCCCCTGGCTGTAATTTCTTCCTGTTATTTCTTTTGGGGTGAATTCCTTTGTTTCATCATTTGGAGGAAGAAAAAAACTTAATAAAATAGCAAATAAAAATTTAAAAATTTAAAATAACACAAAAAATCAAATAAAGGAAGCTAGATACTAGGTGTGTTTTGGTCTGTTTTTTTGAAAGAAGCTTGATAGCATAGAGAAAAAAGGAAAGAAAAGAAAGAAAAGAAAACAAAAGTTAAGAAAAACATTTAAAAAGATTATATTATAAAATTCACTAAAATGAAATAAAATGAAATTGAGTAAAAACTTTTAAAAATTAAAAATATAGTAAAAAATTAAAAAATTTTTTCAAAAGAAAATAAAAATAAAATTTTCTCTTTCTGTATCCAAGACAAAGGAAAAAACATTTTTAAATCAATTTAAACAAAGACAGAAGCAACAAAAAAATGAATAAATGGAGCAGCAAACAGAATGAAACCCAAATGTTTCCCCTACAACTCAAACTACGAAGCACGTATAGTCCATACACTAAGCAGGTGGAGAGACGTGCTGGTTTTCTAGGGGATGTGCTTATAGGGCGCATTTGGGTGGGGATTACTGTAACTGCTCCATTCTACACTAGGTGGCGCTGTTTAGCTTACTGGGGTGGATCAGTGTGGAGCTCCTGCGTGTGTGGGGGGGTGGAGATGGGGGGGTGGGAGGAGAGAGGTGGAAATGGCTTCACCCAGCTCCCTAGTCTCTGGCACAGGAACTTTGCTCTCTCACCAACCTGCATTTAAGTATGCTTCCTTTGTCTTGGGCCTTGGTCCACTCCACACTTCTACCCTGTCCATGTCCAAGCCCTGCTCCTTCCAGATAGCACCTACCTCCAGAGTTTTATCTCAGATGGGGTTGTGTTTCAAAACGCCATGCTTCAGAGACCCCCACACACCTTGGACCCACTCTGACTCTCTGGGGGAGGGTCTGGCTGAGCAATGGCTGGGTGGAGGCTTGCCCCAGAGAATGTTCATGTGATCATGCAGTGGTAGAGGTTCAGAAATTGTGGCAAATCACAACACATGGCGGTCACCAGGGTTTCACCATACTCTGGTGTCCTTTTCCCAATACCAGCAAGCGAGGCTGCTCTCTGGGGTCCACTAGGACCTTTGCCTGTGTGGAGGCCATATGGCCTCTACCAAATGTTCTCCATACAGGGGAACTGCTTCTCCCTGTGTGGCACACAGACCTCTCAGACTCTGTTGCCTTCTCCTGGGGATTCACCCTAGTTCCTCACCACAGCAGTGCCAGGCACTGAACTCCATAATTTCAGGTTCTGCACTACAGTGTTTATATTTTGGTGAACATATTTCTTGTTCTGTCTCCTGCGAGTGTTTTCACTCTTTCTATCCAGCTACTTTCGGGGGAGCACTTTATTGGATGATGCCGATGCACCGTGCTCTCCCCCTTTCTCTTTCTCTGTCCGCTGTCCACAAAAACAGTTCCCTGACCTCTGCAGCTTTTCTCTCCCCCAGTTCACCTCTCCGCACAGAACCTGCCAAGTTCTGTGTCTCAAGTTGTGCAATATTGTTGTGTTAATCCTCAGATCAATTTCCTAGGTGTGCAAAATGGTTTGGTGCTGATCTGTGTTTCACAGATGAGAAAAGCTGAAAGTCTCCATGCTGCTCTGCCATCTTTCCCTCATTGACACTTTTGAGGCAGGTAGGGAGAAGATGTTTGAGAATACTTCAGTGAAGCCAGCATATGGTTGGTGGTGGAGGAATGACAAGAAATGAGCCAGGAAAGGCCAGTTGGGTCCTCATTCAAAAGGGCCTGAGTCACCAGGCTAAGGAGTTAAGGCTTCATTTTGTAAATAATGGGGAGTCATCAAGGGGCTTAAAACAAGAGTGATCTGGACAGATTGGAGTGTTCTAGATAGGCCAGGCTGAGGCATTGTGGAGAATGCTGTGGAAGAATTGGACTGGAGTCAGGGCTCACTGGAGTGGAATAACATGGCACTTGAGCAGTGAAGGTAGAGACTGTCTTTTAAGATCTTTAGTAGGTAAAATTGGCAGGCACTGAAAATGGTAGTTAACACTCATTAAGTGCTTATTATGTGCTAGGCATTATTCTCAGTGCTCATTTGAATTATCTTCCACAATTCCCACAACCAATCTATGGTATAGATAATGTTACTAACCTCATTTTATACATGAGGAAGCCAAAGTATAGAGAGATAAAGCAATTTTCTGGGGATCACAGAGCTAGGAAGCTACAGAGCATAGATTCAAGCATAGGTAGTTGGCTCTAAGGTACTCTAACCTGGTTCACTGCATGCTACTCTTAATTTCTAGATTATTTTGCCTTGATTACATTGGGGAGTGAGGGGGTTGTCAGTTAAGATTAGTTTCAGCTATGAGTTATCTGACATCCAAAATAACTGGATTAAACAGGATAGAACTTCATTTCTATTTCATGTTAAACCCTGAAAGGCTTAATGTCCTATCATCTCCACAGTGTAATATTTGCCCTCATGATACAAAATAGAGCTCCAGCCATCACATTCATGTTCCAAGCAGCATAATGCTTTGTGGAGGAAATGGGATAACAGATACTGGAGACAACTAGTAGTCACTACTGTAAGAGAAATCCCAGGACTCTGCCATGAGTGATTGCATGGAAGATGGTGTTACCGCTGAGACAGAGAATACAGGATACCTGATAGATCGTTATTGTTTTCCCAGTGTCTTTCACTTACCTTGGAAAAAAAAAACTCTGTTTTGGGGGAGGGGAGTGCTGCTTCTTTCCTGTCCAGCCATGTAGTTCTAGTGGGGGCTTCTAATCATAGTAGTTGATTTGATTGGTTTGATATATGGGCATGTGATCTAGATCAGAACAATCAGAATCCTTCTCTTCAACTTTTTTTAAAACCTAAATGGGGGAAAATATTGTGTCCCACTTTTGTGGCATAACTGGGATATGTGTGGCCAGGAACTGCTTATAGCCCCTTTAGCAGCCACAGGGAGGAAGCTTGCCTGAGAGAATGCACTCAGCATGCAGGATGAGCAGTAGATTCCTACTGGTGCTCAAGTCTCTGGTCTTACTTGTCCTTGAGGCCCTCCTGCATCCATGTCCTTCTTATAATTATATGAGAATTGCAATAAACTTCCTCTTTTGTTCAAATTAAAGTTGCATTTCTTTCCTTTGCAATCAAAGTCCTGATTAAAGTCATGTTTTAAAACTTATTTCTGGAATCAGTGTAGATGTGTTTAGAATCTGTGTGTGTTTGTTTATGTTGGGGTAGAGGTCATACTAAATAGCAACCAGAAGCAGAGAGATGATTTCTGGTACCGTATTAATAGTCTACATGAAAAACAATGAGAATCTGAACTAAGATGATGTCAGTGGGTACTGTAGCTCCTGGCCAGGCTTGTCATGTTTCCTCTAGAACTTGAGCCAGTTGCCTATATCTGCAGGCTGGTGATCTTTTACCTGGACGGAATGCAACTGGTCATTATTCATTATGAGCATATTTTCCACTATGTCCTTGGGCATAGTTACAATAGCTGCATAAAAAGTCCTGCTAATTCCAGCATCTAGATTGTCTTAGGGCCAGTCTTCATTGATTGTCCTTTTTCTTCAGTATGGTCACATTTTCTGTTTCTGATATATCCAATCATTTTGAAATTTCTCTTAGACATTGTAGAAGACATTTGTAGAGATTCTGGATTCCATTATGTCCCTCTGAAGAGTACTGATTTTTGTTTGTCTTAGCAGGCAGTTAAATTGACTGAACTCAAATTCCATATTCAGTCTCCCTGGTGGTAAGCAACAGCTGAAATTTTTATTCAGTTCTTTTAGCTTTAGGGGCTGTTTGGAGACTGCCCCATGCATGCATGGTTCACAGGTCATCCAGAGATTTGGATAGAATTCATACAAAGAATTTAGGGCTACACCTGTCAGGATCTCTCTATTCCAGGATTTTATCCCGGCTGCTGAAATACTGAATTCTGCCTTCTGGTTAAGATTCAGTTTCACCCACTGATTGAAGCCTGCCCTATGGCCAAAACCCTTAAAAAATTAGAATCTCACATAGTTCTAATCTTATCTTTTAAGTATAGACTCTCTTCCAGTTGCTGCCTGCTTTGGGTTGTTTGTCAGTACTTTCATGTAGTTGTTTTTTACCATTTTGTCCAGAGTGTATTGTTGTTACATTTCAGAGAAGATGGGTTTCTTAAGCTACTTTGTCATTTAATAGTGGAAGCCAGAAACTGTGTGGTCACTTTTATATAACCTGTAGCCAGTATAGCAAGAACGTTCTGGTGGGGTAGCAAGAAATTGTACCCAGTATCTGATGTTAATTCCTGATGATGTGGCTTTATAAAATAAGTTTTTATAAATAGAGAAGCTAAATGTGATGTGAGAGGTAGAATCCTGTTGCCACCCATCTGAGTGCTTCTTTCCATGAGGAGCTTTACTCTTTAAATATCACCTATCCTGATATCTCTTGGTCACCTCTTCTTTTAAAAAAACAATATTTGAGGGGTGTCTGAGTGGCTCAGTTGGTAGAGCATGTGACACTTTAGAGTTCAAGCCCCATGTTGGGTGTGGAGATTACTTAAAAATAAAATTAAAAAAATTAAAAAAACGTCATTTGAGTTTATTACAGTAAACCATAATTTCTGTACAACTTATAGATCATTAGAACAGGCTAAGACCCCTCAGTCTTCTGCCAGACCTGATATCTGGGATGAAGAAGGGTGGATAAATTGAGCAGCTTCATAGCATGCTGAATGGTCATGGATTGATAACAAAATATATGAAGGAGGATTTGAGAGAGTAGACTTAAGGATGACTTCCATGTTTTTGCCTTGGCTTTCTGGAAGGATGGTCAATATAAGATAGGGGCTATAAGAAATAGAGCAAGTTTAGAGGAGAAGATGAATTCATGTTTGGCCACATTTGAGGTACCATCCAAGTCAAAGTACATCTGAGTCTGGAAGACTGGAGAGAGATCTGGGATGGAGATTTATATTGAGGAATCCTCAGTAGATAAGTGATAGATAAGGCCATAGGTGTAGAGGATATAACTAGATAGTATATGCAGAGTGAGAAGATAATTGATAACAAAGCCCAATAGTTAAGGGGAGAGCATAAGACATGAGTCACTTTAGGAGACTGAGAAACAGCCAAAAAAATTAAGGGCAAACCAAAAAAATGTGGTATATAGACGCCACGGTAGGAGATTTTCATGAAGTAGTTAGTGGTTAATAGGGCCCAATTCAGCAGAAAAACCAAGCAAAGCAAGCACTGAGCAGTATGCATTGGATTTAACAACTAAGAGGTCTTTACCTCAGAGATTGTGATTACAGTGGAGTGACAAGGAGTGTTGCCCGATTGCAGTTGTTGAGGAGTGCACAACTATGATAGATTTTAACATGTGGCTCGTATTGACTATTCCTCCCAATAATCATGCCCCTGTGTTGTCCCCTATTCTTGAATTAGGTGGTCCCTGTAAATAAGTTTAACTGCTAGATTGCAGGGAAATAATGATGCTTGACTTCCAAGGGTAGGTCATAACAGGCCTTGAAACTTTTGCCTTGGTCTTTTGGAGCCCTAAGCAATCATGTAAAATTCTGATCACCCTGATGGAGAGATCTTGAGAACATATGGAGAGAGAGAGAGAGAGAGAGAGAGCACAGCCCAGCTGTGCCCAGCATTCCAGATATCCCCACTAAGGCACCAGGCATAAAGGAAACCGTCTTGGACCCTCCAGATCAACCTAGCCATCAGCTAGATACCACTGAATGACTCCAGTGGATGCCATGTGGGGCAGGAGAGTTGTTCAGTGAGCCTTGCCCAAATTTCTCACCCATGCAATCATGAGTATAACAAAATGATTATTGTTTTCCCCAATTGGTGGGGTGGTTTATTACACACCAATGTATGTCTGGAATGTTGGGATTGAAGTAATGGAGACTGTAAATGCATGTTATACTTTCAATAAGTTTGGAAAGGGAAAGATCAGATGGCAGCTGGAAGGTCTCATAAGATTGAGGTAGCACTTTTTTTTTAAAGATGGTAGAGACTTGAGAATGTTTATATGCTGATGTGGAAAGAGTTAAAGAAGTTCAAAGATGAAGAGAGAAGAGATGGCTGATGCACTAGGTTTCTCAGAAGGGAAGGTATAATATCTAAAATACTACTGGAGGGGCTCATCTTGGACACAGGGGTAGTGGGATACTTTATCCTCTAAAATAGGTGTCAGCCACCCTCTCACTCAGTCTTTCCATGTATTGAATCTGAGGGAATATATGATGGTTTGTTGGACAACAATAGATCTCTCAAGAATTGGTTGACTGAGGCACTTTGGCTTATTCACTTACTCTAGACCAGGAGGTGACTTGAATTCATACCCTTAGTTTTATTTTTCCTCTGTTAAATAAGAGTTGATTCTGTCTACTGAGAATATTGAGAGCAGGGATAGGTATTGGGCTCAAGGATAGTGACGATTTGGAAGAGCTGTTGTGAGAAATGAGGGCAGGAACTGACTAAAGTTTTGTGAGAGGATTTCCAGGCAGTATTATTGGTTGAAAATCACAAAAATGGGATGACACTAATCATCATATCTACAATACTTTTTTCATCAGTGCTTAGAAGCCATGGCATAAGATAGAGAAGACAATTCTTGGATGGATTCAGAGCTGATGTCTTGTGGGTAAGATTTGGTGAGCATATTGGTCAGAGAGGTTGAAGCAATTGATTTTAATATGTATGCTAAATAAACAAGGAAATGGGAAGACATACTGTGAGAAAAGTAGAGGGACCAAGGAGGTCTCAATAATGTTGCAATGTTGGGGCAGTGGGAATAAGAGAAGGAATGAGATGCAGAGATAGTAGTAGACTAAAGTTCATTGTTTCAAGGGTAAAGAAAATTCTAAGTGATCACAAAGTTCAAGGCATGACCATGGAAGAAGATCATTGGAGATAAGATGATCAGGGAATAAGAGGCCAGGGTATTAGTTGAGTAAAATTGTGAAACTTGAAATCACTTAAGATAATGGGAATACTTGGGGGTGGAGAAGTAGAAATTAATTGAGATGTCATATCCCTAAATGAATATAAGGGAATGAACAGGGATCAGTAGCTGATACAGCAAGAAGACGGTGATATGCCTTACAGAGAAAATGCATGTAACTAGATAAGCTTCATTCTTGAATGAGTTATAGTGTTGTTGGCTGTGAGTTCAATTTATTGAATTAACAGTACAGTACATCTAGAAAAGGAAAGAGGAAATTTATCTGTAAGTGATGCTGCTCCAGAAAGTGCTAAAATATTATTTATTGTGTGTGATGAAGCTATGGAAAAGATGGAAAAGCAGGTAAATTTGTGGATTCATGAGATAACAATGTAATTGTAAAAAGCATAGTAGACAACGTTGTTGTAAGGCTGAGAGCCAGAGAAATTTCAGATCATGTTACTCAGGGTCAGGAAAATGTTAAACCCTTTACAGCTAGTGTTTTATTATAAATAAATGCTGCATATAAATCATTATTTTGAGAAATATAAAATAAGGTGTCTTTAAACAGAAGCACAAGTGAAACAAGGTTATATATTGATTGGTTGATGGGAATGTGACCAGGGGTTTGCAGGGACCTCACTCTGCATTTTTACTAGGAGCACTAGCTCAGTATTTGTTAACTCACTGCTAGTGGTGATATTATTGAACATAACTACTGCATATAATGAGAATTTACATGTGTGTATATGTTTTAGAGTATTTTAATTCAAATTGCAGACATTCTAACATTTACTTTGTAAATTTCTCCAGCACTGCGATTCTCCAAGTGTGGTCTGACTCTAGGGACAGCTGACACCTGAGACCTTTCCAAAGGTCTGGGAAATCCTGCTTTTTCCAACTACATATCTCCATAAGGTTGGATTTTTTTCATATACTTCAACCAAAACAACCATATCACAATGCAGAAGCAAATATGAGAATCTGTCTTGTATTAAGGCAGACATTAAAGAGATTTTCAAACATATAAAACATTTCTAAATCATTTTTTATTTTGGAAAATATAGTTATTTTATAAAATATATTATTTATGTTAATAAGTAGTAGGTTTATTGGTATTTTTGATGAATTCATAAATACTTTTAGATAATTTCAGTTTTGATTTCCAATACAGTAAATATTGGTAGATCTGTAACCTACATAAGCAAAAACTCTTTAGGGTCTAAAAATATTAGTAATATCTTTTTACCATCTGAATATAATTTTATTTTAAAATGTATCATAAAAATAACTCAGAATTTTTTTAAAAAAGCACTAGCACACTTCCTTTGAGCACATGTTTGTAAAACTTGCCAAAAGATGGGGAATTTTTAAACTACTCCAGCTATGTGTGGAAAGCAACCAGCAGAATGATTGCAATAATTAAATTTACCAAGGATACTTTTTGAAACTCTGGACACCCATAGTAGCTCTTTAAAAACCATGTGGTTTTTAAATAATTATAGATTCACAGGAAATTGCAAAAGAAATTCATAGAGGCCCGTGTGCCTGTTACCAAACTTCTCCCAATGGTGGTATCTTATGTCATTGTAGTACAATATCAAATCCAGAGAATTGATATTGGTACAATAGTAACTGGACCATAGACCTTATTCAGTTTTCATCATTTTTTACATGCATTTATTTATATGTGTGTGTAATTCTATACAGTTTTTAAATGTTTATTTATTTTGAGAGAGAGAAAGAGAGCACACAAACAGAGGATGGGCAGAGAAAGAGAGAGGAAGAGAGAGAATCCAAGTAGGTTTGCGTTGTCAGCACAGAGCCTGAGCCAGGGGTTCTATCTCACACACCATGAGATTGTGACCTGAGCCGAAATCAAGAGTCAGAGGCTTAACAGACTGAGCCACACAGATGCCCCTACAGTTTTATTAATATTTATTTTGAGGGGGGTGAGGGGCAGATGGAGAGGGAGAGAGGGAATCCCAAGCAGGTTCTGTGCTGTCAGCATAGAGCCTGATGGGGGAGGGGGGGGGTTGAACCATGAGATCATGACCTGAGCCAAAATTAAGAGTTGAACGCTTAACCGACTGAGCCACCCAGGCGCCCCTCTATACAGTTTTATCCCATGTATACATTTGTGTAACCACCACATTCAAGATATAAAACTGCTCTGTTATCTCAGAAGTGCTTCCTTTTGCTAACCCTTTATATTCACACCCTCTGCCCAATCCTTGTACCCTGGCAGTGATTAATATGTTATCAATCTTCCTAGTTTTCATGTGGATTGGAAAGTAAGTAAAACCATTATTTTATGCTTATGTATGCAGAAAGAAGGTAAAGATAAAATTTATAATTATTAAGAGAGATTAGCAAATCAACATACAAAATTAACATCAAAAGATCAGTTATATTTCTATATACCTTCAATAAGAACTTAGAAAGTGAAATTTAAACAAATATTGCATTTACAAAAGCATACAAAATCAAGTACCTTGAACTAAATTTAATAACAGATGTGTGAAACTTTAAGTGAAAATTATAAAGCTTTATTGACAATACCAAGTGTTTGTGAATATATGGAGTAACAGAAACACTTTTTAATTTTGTTTTAATTTTATTTTAAACCAAGTTAGTTAACATATAGTATAATAATGATTTCAGGAGTAGAATTTAGTGATTCATCACTTACATATAACACCCAGTGCTCATCCCAATAAGTGCCCTCCCTAATGCCCATCACCCATTCAGGCTATCCCCCCATCCAACACCCCTCCAGCAACCCTCAGTCTGTTCTCTGTATTTAAGAGTCTCTTATGATTTGTCTTCTTCTCTCTTTTTACCTTACTCAAATTCCACAAATGAGTAAAATCACATGATATTTATCTTTTTCTGACTGACATTTCACTTAGCATAATACACTGTAGCTCCATCCATGTCATCGCAAATGGCAAGATTTCATTCTTTTGATGGCTGATTATTACTCCAGTGTGTGTGTGTGTGTGTGTGTGTGTGTGTGTGTGTACCATATCTTCTTTCTCCTTTCATCAGTCGATGGACACTTCGGCCCTTTCCATAATTTGGCTATTATTGATAGTGCTGCTATAAACATTGTGGTGCATGTGCCCCTTTGAATCAGTGTTTTTGTATCCTTCAGATAAATACCTAGTAGTACAATTGCTGGGTCATAGCGTAATTCTATTTTTAATTTTTTAAAGAACCTCCATACTGTTTTCCAGAGTGGCTATACCAGTTTGCATTCCCACCAGCAGTTGGAGCAACAAGAACTCTTAAACACTGATGGTGGAAGTGGCAGTTGATACAACTTTGGTAGACAGTTTGGCAATCTCTAGTAAAGTTGAAAGTATACATAATTTATGAGCCAGATTCCACTCTTAGAAGTGGGGCGCTGTGATCTGGTGGGAGCCAGTGGTTTAGGCAGTGAAAGAGTTCACCCAAGGCAGAACAAAAGAGATAGAAATTTATAGAGTACACCACAAGGGAAGAGAGGGCAGGACAGCAAAGGAGAGACTGTCTGCAAAGAGACTGTGGTAAGGGCCACCGTTATAGGAAAGAGTATGGATATGTATGGAATTTTCCCTTTTTTGGTAATCTTAAGAACTGTGCCTGATTGTAATTGGTCAGTTGAGGCCTATGGCTATGTCGAGGTGGGTAACTTAATAAGTCTGTTTGCACTCAGCTCTAGTGGTTGCTGTGGGCCCTTTTGCCTTGCTCAAGTTTCCATTGTTCAAGCCCGTTGCCTAAAGTAGCCTCTACACTAGGTAGATGCCCTATGTTTGCACATGTGCACCAGGAGGCAGAAACAAGATGTTCATAGAAACATTTTTCATAATTGCTCCAAACCAGAAACAACCCAAATGTCCATCAACAGTGGAATGGATAGATAATGTCTTGTAAACTCATAGAATGGAATGCTGTAATGCAAGGCTGAAAATGAGCTAATGCTACATGCAAAGAAGGTGAATCTCAAAAACCTAATCATAAAGGAAATGAGCCAGATATAGGATACATGCTATTTATATAAAGTTCTAGAACAAAACAATAGTGTTTGGGGATTCCTATTTGAGTGGTAAAGCTCGAAAGAAAAGAAAGAAAATATTAGATATAACTGTCATGAGTGTGGTTTGATGGGCAGGGACTCAGGGACTTCAGGAAATCTGGCAATATTTTATTTCTTGATCTCTATGGTGGTTTGCTTTATAATAATTTGTTAAGGTGCATATTTACATTTTATGCATAGTCTCATTTTTTCCCCTTTACATAAGAATGCTTTTGAACCTGGGGATAATATTAGGATCTATCTCAGGTTTTATTGTGAGAATGAAATGAAGCCATGTGGAGCTCTTAGAATATGCCTGGCACTTTGTAAGACTTTAACAAATGTTAGCTATCAAAACACAATAGAACATTGCTGTTATTATGATTTTTCTTATTTGTTGTCAGTACTTATAGTTTGGTATTTCTTTTTTATTTCTGTTAATGCTGTCTTCTGAGTTATTGTTCTTTCCTTTATCATTTCTTTCATCACTCTTAAACATGGATTAAAACCTCTCTCCAATCCAGAGATTTAATATGTATTTTCTTGCAGTTTTAAGAGGAGTTGCTTTTTGGGACACCTGGGTTGCTCAGTCGGTTAAGCCTCTGACTCTTGATTTTGGCTCAGCTCATGATCTCAGGGTCATGAAATTGAGCCCCCTTCGGGCTCTGTACTAGGGGTGAAGCCTGCCTAAGATTGTCTCTTTCTCCCTCTGCCCCTCCCTCTCTCTCTCTCCTCTTTCTCTCTCTCTCCGAAAGAGGGGTTGCTTTTGAACTTTTTATTCTTTTTATTCCTTTCATAACAACAAAATATATTATTTCATAATTAGTACACATTTGCATAAAATCTACATTTATTTATCAAATTAATCTGGATTCATATTGAGTGTCATGGGAGAAAGCAAACTGATCTTTTTTTTCCAATTGACTAATGAAGTTCCCCTAGCACCATTAATTGTACAATTAATCCCTCCCCCACTGCCCCCACTGATTTCTGCTGCTATCTCCTCTTACATATGTTAAATTCACAACTGTTTTCACCTAAGGCCTAGAGGGAAATACCACCACCATGCTTGAATGGAGTATGATAATGCAACTGAAGACAGGGGAGGGGGTGGTTGCCAGGCAGCTGGAGTTCTAGCTGCAATACAGGGGGAGAGAAAAAGAAAGGTAGAAAAGCCTCCAAATGTTCCTTAGAAGATTCCATCCTTGTGTGTGACACACACCACTGCTCTTATGACTTTTGGCCAACCACTTCATATGTGTAGACCTCGGTCTTCTCATGCATCATGTGCAGATAGTCATAGCACCTACATCATAGAGTGCTGTGTATGGGAACTAAGGAGTAAGGAGCACTGACTTTGGAGTCAGTCAGCCAGGCATCTCATCTCTGACTCCACCACTAATTAGCTGCATGACCCTCAGTAGTTTCCTAATTTTCCAGCCTCTTTCCTCATCTGAAATAGATGGCAATTAATAGTAATTGAATTAATGTCAATAGTAAATTAGAAATGGAATAGCAATAGCTATGTAATGGGATTACTGTAAGATTAAAGAGCTAGTACATATAAAGGGCTTGGCATTAGGGTGCCTGGCACCTAATAATCTGTCAATAAATCACAGTTGTGGTAGTTTTAATTTTTATTGTGTTACAGAACCAGGCTGGAACGCTGGTGGAAAAGGCAAGCGGCACTCGGAGATCTTGGTGGATCAGAGATTTATTTAACACTGGCGGGCTCAGAGGAGACTGTTTCTCCAAAGATCTGAGCGCCAAATGAAAGTGGGAAGGGTAATTTATACTTGTCAGCTTCCATATCTGTGGTGGGTTTTCGTGCGCGCAGCAAACAAGGCAAGAAGAACCCAGAAGAGGGGTCTCTAAGCTGGAGACCAGAGCTTGTTTTAGTCTCGTCGGCCATCTTTGGCACAGTACTTTATTCATTTCTCCAACATTACCCCGCTTTGATGCCTCTTAAAAAAAACTTTTGGTAGGCATCACTTTTTAGTTTTACAGGTTGGTGCTTTCGGAAGGCTAAGATACATGCTCTAGTTTGGCGAGCAACAGTGTTTTCAACAAAACATACCACAGCATTCAGTATACAAGGGCCGATGGATACAAGTAAAATTATGGAGAGGAGGGGCCCCACCAGAGCAGAAAGCCAGAATACCCAATCTATGAGATCCCATCCTTTCCATTGATTGATACTTTCCTGTTGTCTACCTTGAATTCTTTCCTTGAGTTCCTTAACCTTAGTTGTAACTATTCCTGACTGGTTTACGAAATAACAACATTCCTCCCACAGAAAGATGCAAGTACCTCCTTTTTCTGAAGTGAGGAGGTCTAGGGCTCACCTATTTTGGAGGTCACTGCGGCCAGAGAGTTTATTTGGCTTTGTAAGTTTACCAGAGAATCTGCCACCCATTTCATGTCTTCATTTAGCTCTTGAGATAGTCTATGGTATAGTCCTACGGATGAACCTATGCCCCCATTTTAGTTCCTATTCCTGTCTCAATTCCTGCTCCTATCAGAACGGGTAGCAGGATTGCCTGTTTAGTCTGGGACTTGGGGCTAAAGGATGTTAGGAGCTGATCTTCAGTGTATACAGATATCTCTGGGGTTAGGAAGACGGAATAACATATCTGAGTCCAGTTGGCTTCTAAGCATCAGTAGGCTGAATTAGAACATAGATAGTACACCCTAAGGGTTGAACATACGGTTGTATTCCTCTTTAAGGTTATATTTCTTCATTCTAGAGAGGTACCATTCATACCCTCAGGGACTGTACAGATTAGATTGTTGGCATTTATGAGACGGACCCCAGTGGCCAGGGGTCCAATTAAGACAGAAATTTTGGTTTTGAGATTTTCAGGAGCTTCCCAGATCAAAGGGATGGGAGTGGCTAAGCCCTCAGTCTGAGGGGCAAACACATCCAGCAGGTTTGGGTGTGATTATATGTTTTATGGAAGACTTGTAGAGTAGTGTTGGCCCAACGCTGGAGTGGGGAATTGGTAAGCATCTGATTTAAGGCTGAAAGGTTCAAACCCTGGTAGGCTGCCAGGGGAGTGGTCACATTTATGGCTTGTATACCTATCCTGGGTATCCTTTATAACTTTTTGAAGGGCCCTGTCTTGCACCCCTCCTCCGTCTGAGATCCCCCATTGAGGAAGGTAACT
Organism: Felis catus; assembly: GCF_018350175.1. NCBI lineage: Eukaryota > Metazoa > Chordata > Mammalia > Carnivora > Felidae > Felis > Felis catus. Next base: position 83,871,826 of record NC_058386.1, on the reverse strand, counting down.
GTAGCAAACTCGCTTCCCTCTCTGGAGGTCCTTGTTGTGACATGGGTTCCTGACATTTTGGATTATCTCTATGGTCCAATACTTAGCCCTTGGGGCACCGGGTGACTGACAGAGAGTGGGTGTTTTTCCCTTGTAGCAATCTTTGTGGAGGGAGGTGAAGGTGTTGAATGCCCTTGACCCCCTTATTGGCATATAACAATCCTGGGGGCAAAGTGGGTAAGCAGCAGTTGTGAGGGTGAGAGAGGTTATCATAGTATACAGGTAATACTTAATAATCCTCCCATCTAGAGGAGGTATGTGAGACCTGGCAAGTATCTTTTGTCCCATGTCCAGCTTGTTGGTGCAGTCTCTATCAGCCCAACAGTAAGAAGTAAAATCAGGGCTATGACACCAGTAAGGGGCAAGGGCTGGCAGAGTTGCATCCAAACCCCTGGGCTAGGTTCACACAGTGATTCTTCAAGCTTCTGCCGCACAGGCCAGCCATCTTCTGGGGTGTGGCAGGAGTAGGACTGAAGGTCTCAGGGGCCAGTGTCTTTTTGAGGGTCAGTTTAAGCAGGTTGACTGGATCTGGATCACTTTGCCAGGTTGTGGGTTCTTCTGAGTTGGCCTTCTTAACTCTGGAGTGATGGACCCATGGGGTGATACCTGTAACTTTAAGGGCTGAATCCTTTATTTGGCTGTATGTCAGTAAAGTCCACCTCTATGTCTTCAAAATGGGCGGCCCCCATCCTTTGTGTGCTGGGGGTGGGGCGTGGGGCAGACGGAGAATTGTTTTTGGCACACGTTACACATTGTTCACCGAGAGCTCGGCATAATTCCAGTAGCTGGCTGATATAGTAGTTCTTTTTGAGAAGGGCCTCCAGTGCAGTTTTCCCTAGGTGCGTGAGTTGGTGATATTCCTTCACTAGGTGTTTTCCCATAGACGACAAGACAAAGATGTGCCCATTTGGCATGACCCACCACCCTTCTTTGCTTACTGTGCCCCCTTCTGTCGAGGCCCAACTTCTTTCCTCATTTGTGTACAGGGGTGGGGAGGCATCTCTCTGGGGTGCAAGAGTCATAGTTTAGGTAGGAGCTTTGCCTAGGTCAGGCCGCTCTGGCTCTTTTGTTGTCCAGTCGATTTTTTTTTAATATGAAATTTATTGTCAAATTGGTTTCCATACAACACCCAGTGTTCATCCCAACAGGTGCCCTCCTCAATACCCATCACCCACCCTCCCATCCCTCCCACCCCCCATCAACCCTCAGTTTATTCTCAGTTTTTAAGACTCTCTTATGTTTTTGCTTCCTCCCTCTCTAACCTCTTTATTTTCCTTCCCCTCCCCCATGGTCTTCTGTTAAGTTACTCAGGATCCACATAAGAGTGAAGACATATGGTATCTGTCTTTCTCTGTATGACTTATTTCACTTAGCATAGAATGCAAACTGGTGCAGCTGCTCTGGAAAACAGTGTGGAGGTTCCTTAAAAAACTAAAAATAGATCTACCCTATGACCCAGCAATAGCACTGCTAGGAATTTACCCAAGGGATACAGGAGGGCTGATGCATAGGGGCACCTGTACCCCAATGTTTATAGCAGCATTTTCAACAACAGCCAAATTATGGGAAGAGCCTAAATGTCCATCAACTGATGAATGGAGAAAGAAATTGTGATTTATATACACAATGGAATACTACATGGCAATGAGAAAGAATGAAATATGGCCTTTCGCAGGTGAGTTTTTTGAGTTATGGGGTCGTCTCCTTTCTGATGTCCCTTACAGTGTAGGATAGCTACCTTGTCTGGCAGCCATACGGCCTCAAGAAGCTTTAGTATTTCTTCCTTGTTTTTTGATAGTTTTCCCTGCAGCAGTAAGGAGGCCTCTTTCTTTATAGATGGCCCTGTGTACATGCACAGTAGTGAAGGCATACCAAGAATCAGTATAGATGTTAACTCGTTTACCTTTGCTAAGGATGAAGGCTCAGGTTAAGGCATACAGTTCAGCTCGTTCTGCCAACCATTCTTCTGGCAATGCCTTGGCTTACAGAACTTCGGTGGTTGTGGTTACCGCATATCCTGCTCTTCGGCTGCCCTCTTATAAATAGATGCTCCCATCGCTGAACAGGATGGTTTCTGGACTTGTTATAGCCTGGTCTTGGAGGTCCAGGCAGCTGGCATGGACTTCATCCACTACTTTGGAACAGTCATGGTCAGGTTCTCCCTCTTCTGTGGGAAGGAAGGTGGCCGGGTTTAGTGTTCTTACTGTTTCGAGAGTGACCCTTGGGTTTTCATGGAGAAGGCCTTGGTATTGTGTCAGCCAAGAATTGGAGAGGAAACGATATCCTTGGGTGCTCATGAGGGACATGACTGCTTGTGGGACCTTAACATTAAGTATTTGTCCCAGTGTGAGTTTGTCTGCCTCCTTGAAGAGCAGGACTGTGGCTGCTAGTGCTCTGAGGCACAGGTGACCATCCTGCAACCACAGGATCAAGATTTTTTTTGACAGGTAGGCTAATGGCCGTTTTCAAGGCCCCATGCTCTGAGTGAGCACTCCAAGGGCTATTTTGTCCTTTAATGTACGAAGAGGTTAAAGGGCCTTTCTATGTCAGGCAAACCCAGGGCTGGGGCTCGTCCCAGAGCCAGCTTTATTTCTGTGAAAGCAGCCCTTGCATCCTCAGTTCATGCGAGGGGGCTCCCAGTCTGACCCTCCCAAGAGGTCATAGAAGGGCCTCACTATGGCTGAGAATCCAGGAATCCAAATGCGACAGAACCCTGCGACCCTTAAAAATTCATGCAAGCCTCATTTTTGGGGGGGAGCTGTGGCAGTGTGGTGATAACATTTTTCCTTTCTGGTCCTAGTTCTCTTTTTCCTTTTGTGAGGAGGAAGCCTAAATATCGGACCTGCTTCTGACAAATCTGTGCCTTTTTCCAAGAGGCCTGGTACCCCAAGTAGGATAGGAGCTGCAGGAGGGCCTTGGTACCTTTCATACAGTTTTCTTGGGTGTCGCTGGCAAGGAGGAGGTCGTCTACATATTGGAGGAGGACACACCCTGTGATTTCCCTCAGAAAGTTGATGAGGTCGGCAGCTAGTACTTCCCCAAAAAGAGTGGGCAAGTTCTTGAAGCCTTGGGGAAGTTGTGTCCAGGTCAGCTGCAGCTGGAGCCCTGTAATGGACTCAGTCCATTCAAAGGCAAACAATGGCTGTTGACTTTGAGGAGCCAGGCGGAGTCAGAAGAAAGCATCCTTTAAGTCGAGGCATGTAAACCATCTGGCTGACCCCGGAATTTGGCTGAGGAGTGTATACGGGTTCAGAACCACTGGGTGTAAGGAAACACTTTGTTAATGGCCCTCAAATCCTGTACTGGTTGGTATCCTCCTCCTGGCTTCTTGACTGGCATGAGTGGGGTATTCCAAACCGATTGGCACACAGTTAGAATACCTGCTTCTCTGAGCTTGGTCAGGTGCTCTTGTATACCCATTCTAGCCTCGAGTGGAAGGGAGTACTGCCTTTGTCTCCAAGGTTGGGCTCCAGGGATCAGGTCAACATGGGGTCCAGTTCCAAGCTAGTCCAGGTGGGTTATCTTCAGCCCATACAGAAGGGAATGTAAGCCTGAACTCTGAAGGGCTACAGGGTAGGGCCTGGGCGCAGAATAGTCTCCATTCTTCTTCCCTTGGCAGGGTAATCACCACGACCAGGGTATCCTTCTGCCTTGAGTTTAACTGGAGGCTAATGTGTCCAGTGGGTTCAAAAGTTATCTGGTCCCCAAGTTTAGAGAGCAGATCCTTGGCCCAGGAGAGGAATTGAGCAGTCAGGTAAGTAGAGGAACTCATGCCGGACCTTGTGACCCCCAGGTTCACATTGTCGAGCTTGATGGAAGGGCTGCATCACTGTGTCCCAGTAGCCCCAAGTATGGTTTCCATCTTTTGGCTGAAGGGCGCCACCAGGGAAGTAACAACCGAGTGTTCAGCTCCAGTGTCAACAATGAAATTTATTGTTTGGCCCCCTACTTTCATTTCATGGGGGCCAAGAGAGAAAGAGCCCTGTCCCTTCAGTCTGATTCTATCCCAGCCAGACTGATGAGGTTCTTGCCTCAAGGTTCTTCCCGATATCAGCAGGGCTTTGAGGGGCCCTTCCAATTTGGACATTCATTTTTCCAGGGTCCCTTCTATTTGCAGTATGCACATTGGTCCCTTGCTAAGGGGGCTCTGGTCTTCCCCCCTTTTGGTGGTTGGGGTCTTCCCATCTTCACAGCGTCTGTTTCTTTTAGTGCTGCTGCGAGAAATGTGGCCTTCTTTTTTAGTCTTCTCTCTGCTTCTCTTTTGGCTGTGACTTCTTTGTTCATGAAACTTTACTGGCAACCTCTATCAGCTGATTGATATTCATCCCGGCAAAGCCCTCCAACTTCTGGAATTTTCTTCTGATGATATTTTAGTCACGTTCATGGGCTTTTTGGCTCCAGCTTGGATTCTCCCAAGGAGGGCTTCCTGGTATCATCGGATGTGGGCTTGTCCTTCTGTGGTGAAATCCCATGTTGGGCGTTCTTCAGGCACAGCAGCTTGAGCCCAGACAGCAGGATCATTGATCCCCGGAGGTGTGTGATCTTCTAGATACTGTCATGTTTCTCTCATTCTTCTTCTTTCTTCTGTATTAAACAGAGTATGGAGTAACTGTTGACTATCTTCCCAAGTCAGTCGGTGGGTCTGGAAGAGGGACTCCATCAAGTTGACCATTGCTTGTGGCTTTTCAGAGTATGATGGAGTATTGTGTTTCCAGTTGAGGAGGTTGGTTGTAGAGAAAGGTTGATAATACATCATGGAATGGCTGGCTGGACTGTTCCATCCTCATTCTGTCTTTCAGGCTCTCGTCTCCCTTACAGGCATTTGGAGAGCGTTAGGTCTGGGTCTGGGGTGCAGTCTGGCTGCTGGCCCTTGTCTCCCGGGAAGGGTTCTCTGGGTGCAGGAGGTGAGGAGACATGGGCAGCAGTGGCAGCAGAGGAGAGACAGATGGGGGAGGAGTTTCAAGCTCAGGGGCATGGGGGAGGGAGCCTGGTGAGTCATAAGGTGGCAGAAAGACGGGATCTTCCTCCAGGTGTCATGCAAACACTAGGGGAGTGGTGAGTTTCTTCTTTGGCTCCCTGGGTGAATCTCCGGATAAAGCTGCTAAAACCTTTGCCTGACTCTGCTTGCTATGGATGAGTCGCACCTAAGACAGAGGATTTCAGGCAATTTCAAGTCAGGAGTTGATGTATGGAAATTTATCAGGGTGACCTGGGTTCCCATTGATTATCAGCCAAACCCGCTGCACTACTTGAGCATCTAATGTCCGTTCCGGGGGCCATCCTACATTCAATATAGGCCATTCTAGTTCACAAAAGGTCCTTAACTTCCTGGGTGTCATTTTCACCCTGTGATTGCCTGAAAATCCCTTTTTAAAATTTTTGAGCGTGACCTCTAAAATTGTAGGCTTACTCTGTTTTGATCCCATTATTAATTCCTTTCTCGTGTTTGGTGTCAGGGAAACAGACAAAGGGAGGGTATCCGCTCGGATGCCCTCAGGACCAACCAGATACTCCATTGGTTGTGTTCCCAAGGGAAACTTTAGGTGAGGCTTGGCCGTAGCAGACTCAGCTTTGTGACTTGTGATCGGAGTCTAATCTGATGCCACCCTGGACCGTATGCCTTTCACTGAGACTCAGGAGAGCCCACTCAGACTCCGTAGAATTTTGGGACCTTAAGGGTGCCCGTCCGTGGAGCCACAAACTCGAACTCAAGTGGCAAGCCTGGCCAAGCCGCACATTCTCTCTCTCTCTCTCTCTCTCTCTCTCTCTCTCACACACACACACACACACACACACCAGAGTCTATTACATTCCCTCCTGTAAGATTTTCTACCTGTGAGACCACTAAGGTCTCCAGGAAGTGATCAAGTCCCCCCCTTCCACCCTTTTGGTTGGGCCTGACTACTTTGGTAGTCTCACTTGTGAGGTTCTCACTTCAGGTCCAGGTCCTCACCTACCAGGTCTCTTTGAGTCCAGCAGGAACGACAGAACACAGCCAGCCCCAGGTGACTGAACACGGGACTGCCAAAATTCAGTCAGGACACGCCTTCTTCTTTATGATTCCTTGCTCCTTGCTCCGTCACAGCCTAGCCATTCTTCCAAACCAGTGGCAACAATGGGCCAGCGCGGTTAGGTTTCTCAGTCAGGGAACCAAATATGTTATGGAACCAGGCTGGAACAGTGGCAGAAAAACCAAGCAGCACTCAGAGATCTTGGTGGATCGGAGATTTAGTTAACACCGGAGGGCTCAGAAGAGACTGTTTCTCCAAAGATCTGAGCGCCAAATGCAAGTGGGAAGGGTAATTTATAGTTGTCAGCTTCCATATCTGTGGTGGGTTTTCGTGAGCGCGGCAAACAGGGCAAGAAGAACCCAGAAGAAGGGTCTCTAAGCTAGAGACCAGAGCTTGTTTTAGTCCCATCGGCCATCTTTGGCGCAGTACTTTTTTCATTTCTCCAACAATTGCTGTTATGAAAGGATCAGGAAGAGAAAGAAAATTTAACAAAAGAGACTGAGAGGTAGGCACCGAAAAGATCTGAGGGAAACTGTGAGATAGGGGTGTCATAGAAAACAAGGGAAAATAGTATCTAGAAGAAGAGGGATAATGCACAAGAAGGTCATGCAAAGGCTAGTTTCTCCTGACAAAAGATTCATTTCATCTCTTAGCAATTCATGAGAGTGAAGGGAGAAGGGGAAAAATAATCTCAAATAAAGGGTACCAGGCACAAAATTCTCTAAAAGCCTTATTTTGGTTAATCCCCTTAGTTTGATCTGAATTCCCAGGTCCCTCGGGGAAGATACATATGTCCTGAATACTGGAAAAGCAAATGCTACACAAAGTAAAATAAAGGATCAGGTTTGTGTCATTTTGGTGAAATAAAAACTCAGACAATTTTAGGTTTACAGGACAAAGAAGATGATGAGGGAAGGAAGTAATGGGGATTAATCAGAACAGTTTTACAAAGCAGTTGTCTGTACTGAACTCCCAAGCTAAGGCCAGTGAAAAGGAGGGCAGTGGTAGGTGTTGTATTTATTTTTCTTTTTACCCTACCTGGTCCCAGAAAGAAATTATGACAGCATAAACTGTTTATTTGGGTAAATTATTCAACAAGCATTTATAGAGTAAAAATGAGAAAAGGTGAGGAGAAAAAGAAAGGATACATTAATCTAGGATAGATAAATGGGCAGATCCCTTCCAAGGGTAGATTTACAGAAGAGTAGGGAGGAATAAAAGACTATAAACCAAGAGTCAGGGAATGTTGTTGGGCCCCTATGGCTTTGGGGGCCTGAGTGGAACTCAGGGGATAGGGGTCTCTTTTGATGCTAGAAAGATGGAGGTGGCTACCAGGGGTCTAGAATTGTCCCAGAGGGATGCAAGAAGTGGGCCTCATGAGCCTTTGCTCCTGGCCAGTTCTCAGCTAGAGGGTCCAAGGCAGAAGGGCCCTCCCAGTCTCCTTCTGGCCATGGGGTTAAGGAGGTGAAGCTGAAGGCAAACACAGGGTGCTAAGGGGAGGGGAGGGGTGCTGGCAGAGCACAGGAGGCTGAGCCTCCACACCCGTCCATAGAGAGAGAGTGTGTGGCTGGGGGAGAGGAGAGGTGGGTTGAAAGGTCGGATTAAGGGGTCAGGGACAAAGCAGGAGCAAGAAGCCAGGGAGGAGCTGATGGGGATGATTCTGGAAGGAGAAGCACTTCATGGCAGGGTCTGGGTATGGCAGTCCGGGGAAGGCTGCAGTGGGCTTCTTGCAGTGCCTGGCTTCTACCCCTCCCCAGAGGCCTGAGCCTACACCCCTTTGTCCCTGTTGAGGGGCCATTAACTGCTAGCATAATTAGAGCCCCAATACCCTTCTTCCCTCAGGACCACACAGCCCAGGGTTCTGTGTGAAACCTCCAGAGTCTGCCATTCCTACCAGTCTAGATGTGAATCCCCTGCCCAGTCAAGGTGCCCTCCCCTCCTCTCCCTGTCTTCTCCTCCCCCAATCTCTACAGCTCTATGCTTCCTCTCCTCCACACACTACCTTCCACCGTGCCACACTCTGTCCTCTCAGCCATATTTCCTTCCTCACAAACCCCTCAGGTCTGTATTCATTCCCCTCTATCCCCTGATTTAAATTAAAACATCCCCTATCAACCTTGTCTTGCTCACAAGGATAGGAACTGATATACCTACAAAGAACAGGGAGACCCTTATGCACAGAGGGTCATTTTTTATCACTTTCCAATGTGAGGCCATGAGATGGGGCAGGAACAGGTGTCCAGGAAGGTCCTTCCGTGATCTCTCTTTCCTATTGATGTCCTCAGTTCTAAAAGGGTATATGGAGGGGTGCCTGGGTGGCTTAGTAGGTTAAGCATCTGCCTCTCTTGGTACATGAAACCAAGCCCCATGTTAAGCTCTGAGCTGACAGCATAGAGCCTGCTTGGGGTTCTCTCTCTGCCCCTCCCCACTCAAAATAAATAAACACTAAAAAATAAAAAGAGTATGTGGACTTTCTAATTCCCATGTATTTTCATATTCCCTGGCACCCAGATTCCTTGGGTGTTCCTTCCTTGGGTATTCCCATTTGTTGGATCAGAACAAGGTTAGCTTAGAGTCCTTGGGCTGCTGTCCTCTACAATGTAGCCAGGGGGAGCTTGGGAGGTGCTGAGGTCCCTGGTACTAAATTCTGATGAGTAGCTGCTTTCTCAGTACTGAGGGAAGAAGCATAGGGTAGTGTCAGCCCAAAGGACAGTCTTATTGGTGCCACCAGGTATTGTCCAGAAGAAGCAGTAGCAGCAGTCTAAGGAATCTACCCAGGGGAGGGAGAGCACTCCTTCCCAAAGTGAACAGGAATAGAACCCCTGAGATACCCATTCCCCATTTTTCTCCCAACCCTTGTCCATGATCACTTTTCTCAGGATGCATTAGGGAAGAAAGCATTGGGATATTATTAACTAGTGGATGCAGATTTGACCCTGACCTAGGACCATGCCAGTGTGATAAGGGGCTTTTGGGGAGATACTCAGCCCATTTCAGCTTCCCTTTTCCTCATCTGTAAGTGAGGCTGGTAAAAAACTCCATTTCACAATATGACCCCACCCCCATTAGAGCTTCTATATTTGGTTCTTATTTTTTTTTCTTCTATATTCCTAAAAGTTACATCACACACAGAGACATACACAGTATAGAACATACACAGTATAGAACAGAACTTACATTTGATCACTTTTATCTATACATACCTGTACACAGTTATAGGGAAATATCTAGAAGGACATTTATCAAAGGGCTCACAATGTTTATATAAGGATGGAGAGTTTCAGGTAATTTGTATTTTTTGTATATTCCTTCATTTTGTGAAGGTTTAACAGAGTAACACTTCTTTCATAAGAAGAATAAAGTCACCAAGGAAATGGACACAGGCAGAGAACAGACCCTTAGCAGGGACAGAGGGCAGGCCATCCTCTCCACTTTGGTGGTATCCAAGACCTCTCCAGTCCAAAATAAAGCCAATTTATGGATTAATTAATGCAGATAGAAGTCTACCCACTCTCATTTTCCCATCTGAATACAGTAAAGGATTCACTTAGGGCTGGGTCTAGCACCTTACTAGAGGCCCAGAGAGGTCATGGTGTCTGCTAGGGACTTCTTTTGACCTCTCCTTTTCTGTATGTGTCAGCTCCTGCAGAATGATGATCAGATTCTCAAACACCTCAGCCTTGTTGCTCTCACTGTCACAGGTTTCCTTTGAGTGGCCCTCCTCACTGCAATACGAACAGAAGACTGTGTATTTTCGCTTCCTGGCTCTACGCATATCCCCAGGACCATCATTCTTATACCCAGAACCCCCACTGGTAGAAGGAGATTGAGCCACAGAACTGCTGGAAGAATCAATAACCACTATTTGATCCAGACATCTGGTCCTGCCTCTGAGAGGAGGGACATTCATGGATGTAAGTGGAGGGTCCTGAGACTCAACTAGGATCACATCCTCATTTGAGTCATCAAGAGTATCGTCTACCTCTATCACATTGCAGTCATCATTGCTGATTGCTATTGGCTGAGGGCCCTGAAATGCCATGTGGCTTGCTGCCCTCTCCAAGATTAGCCCAGACCTTTTGAGTCTCTTCGGTTTCATAAAAGTGTCATTTCAATCCCCTTCCTCCCTTATCATCTTGATTAACTCCAAAAAATTAGGACGATGCTCTTGATCATTTGCATACATCCTAAGAAGATGCTTCAGCTTAAAATGCAGGTCCATATTCAGCTTAGCTCCTAAAAGGAGTTGGTGCAGGCAAGTCTTGTTTGCATCTTTCTGAGCTATGATCCCTGCGTGAATAGCATTCTGAAGCTGCACTTCTAAAAGAATCACATAAAGGGAGGCTTTCTCCCTTGTGCCTACAGAGTGTTAAAAAATTTACCATGGGCAGCGACACTGCTTTCAGACTCCCCAAACACCAATTTCATTGCCCGCAAGAAATCAGCCACTCTTAGATTGGGGTTGGCAGCCTGGAGCAAACGCATGACCTCCCTGGCAGGGCCCCTAAAGGTTTTCATCAAGCACTTGAGCTTTTCCTCCTCAGACATACTCCAATTGGGCAGGACCCCATTGACTTGGATCAGTTTTCAAAGGTTTCTTCCCCTTGGGCTGGCACCACTCTCCCTGAGAACAATTTCACATTTCTTTCTGCCATGTTGACACTTAAAGGACCAAGACTCCTCCCCAGAGACCTCAAAATTGAATGGGCCCAAGGTGGCCAGGGTGTGTTTTGCCTCTGGCTGTTACCCACACATGCAATGATGCTAGCCATGATGGTGGATGATCTTCTATCTGAATATAACAAGATGCTCAGGCTTTTCAGAAAAGCCTAATCTGTATGAGGAATCCCCAAAGCAATGTTCCCAGGCTCTGCTTTCCTTGTATCTCAATAGGGACTGTAAAGAAAAGGGGGAAGAAAAGGTCAGTAAGTAGTAGATTGCAGGGAAGTGGTCTGCAGTCGCTCTACTTCCATGAACACCCTGCAATACATTTTATATTTGCTAACTGACCTAAAAATATGCTGCAGGAGACTGGCTATTACAACTTTCTGGAGATACTGGATGTCTTTGTGCTAGCAGGGTACTTTTCAGAGCTACATCCATCACTCCTGTAAGTCCTACAGGAGGGAGGGCAACTGTTGCTTTGAATTCTAGGTGAAATTGTGTGTGGGACTGTTACTGGGCTCTCAAAATAGAGTGCAAAGGTCTAAGTCTCATAGATTTGTGATAATAAATAAGATATCCATTAAAATAATTGTGTGTCAATCATACTCAAATAAAAAAAAATGTAAAGATATCCCTTAAACTCACTTCTCGGATCTCAACCACAGCCCCTTCTCAAAGTCCCTCACCCCTTATTTCTTAGATTATAAAACATAAGCTAGGAAACAAGTGCACGCCTTTATTTCACTTCCAGCCTCTGCAACAGGTGCCCTCCTGAGAAAGCTCGCTGTCGGAGTAGGTCGACCTCTGTCCACTGGGGGTTGCAGATCCCAGCCCTGACTTCGGTCCACTGGGGGTTGCAGATCCCAGCCCTGACTTCGGTGCACTGGGGTTTGCAGATCCCAGTCCTGAGGACGTCAAGACTGCGTGGTCGGGGAGGGCCAGACAGAGAAGGAGTCAAGTGCAGCCTCATCCCTCATTCTTCATCCCACTCCCTCTCCCCCCTCTGCCCCCCCCCCCACCTCCGCTGTAGCCAGACGGAAAATTCTATCTCCCACCTTCAGACAGAAAATTCCCTCTTCTACCTTCTGAATACAAGCCAAAGCAAACCTTTCCATTACTTTTCCCTGGAAAATCGTTGGCCTGCCAGCTCTGCAATCAGCCGCAAAGAATTCAAGTTCTGATTTGGCTTTGATGGCCTGGCACAGAGAAAAGGAATAAGAGTTGGACATGCACACCCACATATATTCCTCCCCAGGAAGAGATGGGGATATGCAAAAGGAGTTCAAAGCAGACAGTTTGTGATTCTCTTCCCCTTGTCCCTCCCTTACCACCCTTTGCAAATGCCCCCCCTTTCAATTCAGGCAAATCCTACCCATTTGGCAGCTTCCAGCAAAACCCCACCTCCTCCCTTAGCTAGCGGGGCCAAGGGAGTGCTCCTTCCCTGCCTCGCAGTTCTTGATTCCCTAAGTGGTGAGCCGCCCCGTACTAGTGGAGCTTCCCCTTCCTCTCTCCTCTCGGGGCAATCGCGCCCCCCCCCCCCCCGCGTTTTATTATTTTTTTTACCTGTGCTCTGCTGGTGGGCAGAGGATGCTTCGTCTTGGACAGCTGTGGATGTCTCCTCCCAGTCTCCGCGGCCTTGCATGGGGATGCTTCTTCGACCTCAGAGCGAACGGGTGCTGCCCAACGGAGCTGCTCCACAGGGCAGACCAGTAAGTGGTACCTAAGCCTAAGCAGCACGGTTCCCAAGGCAGCTGCGGCCGCCCCCGCCCACCCACTGGGTCCTCCCAGCAGCCGCCGCTAAGGTTAGCCTCTGCCCATTGACACAAAAGAGCTTGATGAGCGGGGCGGCGCGGCCAATCAGCGGAGCGCGGGGGCGGCCTCCTCTCTCAGTCTACCGCCCTGAGGCCATTGCCAGCCAAAGGGGGGAGCCGACCAGCAGGGGCTGCGGCACACGGGCGACAGAGCCAGCGAGGTGTCAAGTGCAGCTCGGACGCACGGACCGGGCCGATTTGCATTTTACCCGTGAGTTTGCTGCTTTCCCCCTTGCTTTCTTTCTCCCTCTCCCCTCCAACTCAACTCTCCTCCCTCTGCGCTTTGAGACCGGATGCCTTAAACACGAGGTGGGACAGAAATCAAGTGAACAATAAGAGTTCCTCACCTTTGTATAGGGGGGAAGGGGAGAAAGCATTTACTGAGCGCTTTCTGCGTGCGAATGTGCTGGCACAGACATCTCATTTATTCTCAGCAGCCCTGTGAAGAAGGTAGTGGTGTGCCTGTTTAACAGAGAGAGAGATCTTCAGCACTCAACCAGTATGGTTAGGAAGTGCAGAGCTAAGCGCTCACACCCAAGTCAACATGTCTGATTTCAAAGGCTACCCCCTGTAAATACTCTCTACTCTTTGAGGGTTGGTGGAGAAAAGCCAAAGTGGAGATGTGAGGGCCCATTTGGAACTATATAGAATTAGTGAGCAAGGACTATTATCTTCATTGTACAGATAGGGAAACAGAGAGGTCAGGCGTCTTGCCCAGCATCACACAGCAAATAAATTTCAGCATCCGATTTTGCATCCAAGTCTGTTGTTCTAATGCCAACTATTTGCCTAGCTGACCTACCTAGACAGTATGTTTACATCGGTGGTCTCAAACCACCAGGAGTCTTGGTGTGATAGTAGTGTTCAGTGAGAGGGGGAGGGGAGGGAGTGGGGTGGTGGAGTGGGGTAGGGGAAGAGGTAGGCAACTTTTACAGTACCCACTATAGAAAAGAGGAAACTAAGGCACTTTTCTTTCTCATTCTACACTATACTTTATACTACAATAAGCTGTTTGTTTATTTAAAAAAATAAAACATTATTTCTACGGCTTATGAGCTCAAAGGAAACAAGGCTCAGAGAAGTGAGATGACTTGCCCGAAATTACAAGGTGAAGCCAAAATTTGGACCAAATCTCTCTGACACCAGAAACTATGCTTTTAACCAAAGTATGGGTACAAGACTGGTTGCCTCAGAATCATTTTGGAGAGCTTGTTAGAAAGGCATATTCCTTAGCTCCACCTCTGGGAGATTCAGATTTGCTAGGACTAGGGGTGGGGAGTGTGATTTATATTTTTAACTAGTGCTGTGGTTAATTCTGAGGTGTAGAGAAGTTTATGAATCACTGCTGAAGACACCACATCATGCTGAGGGTAATAAGTAAATGGCCTGGTGCCAATGTATCTGGCCACAGCACATCTGTCATGAAATGTAACCCCACTGAGCAGAGGTTCCTACCCAGGGTTCCTTATGAAATTGTCTGCAAAGAATTTGGACTCTGTATATTTTTCTGAGTTCTTAGTTTTGTAGATTTTTCAAGATAAGTTTGTGGCCCAGAAATGGTTAAGAATCATTCCCCTATAATCTTTCTTCATAACATCTTTCAACTTGTACTTCAGGAAGAAGTGTGAGAAATGAAACAGTTTGATCTAACCGCTGATCCACAGCTCTCTACCGCTGATACAGCTCTTTCATTTCCTGGCTTGAGGACAGGTTGCTAGGTTGCCCTTCTGTGAGCTCTTGAGGGGACCTCTCCTTTGCTGTATTTGGCATCACTGGCCCCAGAGAAAGAATAACTCCATGGAAACGGCATGCAAGGCTATGCTGGTCATGCAGGGCCACCAGCTTGAATGGGCTGTGAGGCCAGTGGCTGGGAAACCTTCTCTATATTCTAGGACTTCTCATTCTTGGAGAGCAGGTCTTACTTTCCTTATGTAAATTGTGGCTAGGAGGCCCCTGTGGGGCTTGTTCTTGACTCCTGATGTTTAGAAGCAAATGAACAATCTAATGCCCTTCCACGACTATTGTTGGGTTCATCTTCAACATGCCAAGGTATTTCACCTGCTCCTTTCTGCCGTCTTATTTACAAACCCAATACCTATGGTTCTTTGAAGTAAACAGTTCAAATTTGGAAATGAGGACTTTTATCTGAGGGACCTTTCTCTTGTGGATGGAACAGTGTGGAAGGGGTTGTGGAGGCTGGAGGGTATGGGAGGTAGAGAGAAGGCTGACCTCACCCAGTCAGCAGTGATGCTGGCAGTAGCTCTTAGGCTTCTTGAGACTTTTGCTTCTGCTCCCCAATACCATGAAATCGACCCTGTGTCACAGCAGATTCTGTGTTTAAATTGTCTTCACTGCCAAATTAGGTGATCTGCAGGTGGACCTGGTGGGGATGGGATCATATAGGAGAAATAGATTCTAAAAATCTGACCAAAAAAGTGAGAAGAAATGGATTATGTAAAGGTGTCTAGATTGGGCCCTTAAAACTAAGCTAAGGTCTCTTCCAGCAAGGCTGGGAGGAGGATTTGCTAAACTGGCTCCAGTTGGATATAGAGTATCCCTTACCTCTGGCCTCATGTGTGGGAGTGTGTTCCAATTCATGGCTCTGATGAGACCACATTTTCCAATTTCAACAAAGAAACCTTAAAAGTCTGAAGGTTAGGGAGATAAAGCTTTTCAGCTGAAACAGTAATAGCTTCGCTGGCTGCCTGCCTCCTCTGTGCCAGGAACTTTCCATCTGTTATCTTTACATTTAAGCTTCTCAGCAGCCATATTAGATAGTCATTGTTATCCCATTTTGCAGATAGGGAACCTGAGTTTCAGGGAAATTAAGTAACTTATATAAGGCCACACAACTAGTAAGTGGAGTTACTGGGACTTCAGCCCCCTCAGGGCTGTCACACTTTAAAGCCCATGAACAACTTTGCTGTCTCCCAAACAAGCAATTTAAAATGCACTCTGCAAGGGCACCTGGGTGGCTCAGCTCACTCAGTTAAACATCTGACTCTTGTTTGGATCAGGTCATGATGTCATTGTTTGTGGGCTCCATCTGGCTCTGTGCTGGCTGTGTGGAGCTTGCTTGGGATTCTCTCTCCCTCTCTCTCTGCCTGTTCCATGCTCCTGCTCCCTGTCTCTCCCTGTCCTTCCCTCCCTCCCTCCCTCTCTCTCCCTCTCAAAATAAATGAAATAGACATTAATAAAATAAAATAAAATCTACTCTGCAGATGACCCAGTGCATTAGACTGATTTCAGCTTTTAGAAGAAGTGTAGTTGTAATCTAATCTTTATTTCTGGGATCTTTTTTTTATAATGAAACTAGTAATATAACTTAGGGAGCAATTTATATACTGAGTACTGTGTTAAGAGTGTTATATACTTCCTCTCATGCAAGCTTCATGATGATAATTTTAAAGATAAGGATACTGAAGCTCAAAAAAGTGAAGAGACTTGGCCAAGGTCATAAAGCTAGGAAGTGACATGGTGAAATTCACACCCAGATCTGTTTGACTCCAGAGCCTGTGTCTTTATGCTATAACACTTTTCAGTGGGGAAAACAAATATGACCCTTTTTCTAAATCCACTCCTGTCAGCCACAGCTCTATCTCCTTCCCACGGCCTGCATCCAGAACTGTGCACCATTCATATTTTTAGGCCTCTGTGCCTTAGGCCTCTTCCTCAGCATAGAATGCCTGCCATCACTCCTTCACCTAATGAAATCCTGGTCATTGGTTAAGGATCAAGTCAAATGCCCCTCATGAGAGAAATTTCTTCACTGCTCCCTGTCCCAGGTAGAATAAATTGCTCTTGTCTTTCTGCTCTTACCTTGATTAGTGTACCTTTAATTTTGCCTTCCAATATAGTTTAGTTCATTGTTGACCTGTCTCCCCGACTATATTCCCAAGCCCTTGAAGGCAGGTACCAAATCCTATTCACCTCTAGCTTCACAGTAATTTATCCACAGTGATTTAGTACACAATCAGTACATGTTTGTGAGCTGAACAAAGACTGACTGAGGGAGACCCTGCATGAACAAATAAATGAGGGGCTGGATTCTGGGATGATCACAGTCCAGGGTGATTCCCCTGGACTCGACTGGCCAGGGGAGTCTGGAATCCCCTGGGCTCACTTTATTAGGCTTTAAACATAGGAGACACATCATGAGGTATAGGGAATAACTACTCAAGACTGACTCCAGACACATTCTATGGTCTGTACTTTGAAATTCATGTCAAGGGGCCAGAACAGTTTATAGAACATCTTTGCATTCACAGAAGAAAGGTCTTCTCTGCCTCATATGTGAACACAGGATTTGTTCCACCATACCTCTTTATCTGGTTCTGGCTGACCTGATCTTGCAGGAGTATATGCTCTATGGAGACAGATGGCGAAGTCAGGAAGCATCTCTCTATTTTTTTTAATATATTTTATTGAGGTCACCATGATATGGATGCTTAACCACTTTCTCCCATTTTGTTTTATTAATCTTTGCAACAATCTTTTGAGGTCGGTCTATTGTTGCTATTTAATGGCTAAAGAAACAGATTGAGTATAGTGTCTTGTCTAAGGTCATATAACTAAGTGGTAGAGACAGAATTCGGTTTCTTTTTTTAATGTTTATTTTTAAGAGAGAAAGAGAGGTGGGGTAGGGAGAGAGAGGAGGCAGAGAGAGAGAGAGAGGGAGATAGAGGATCTGGAGCAGGCTCTGTGCTGACATCAGAGAGCCTGATGGCGAGGCTGGAACTCATACATCACAAGATCATGACCTGAGCTGAAGTCCGACGCTTAACTGACTGAGCCACCCCAGGCACCTCCAGAATTCAATTTCTGATCTGTCTGCTCCCAAAGCCTGGCATCATAATGGGAGAATACATGGGAAAAAATGTGGATTCTCCTTCTCCCCTATAAAATAGGAAGAATTAAATTTATAAAATGATGAATTAGATATTTAAGCTGTTTCTAAATTATTGTTCACCTTTAATTCCTGAAAATGACTGAAAAAATTGGCAGAAGGAATTGGGGATGGAAAAGAACAATTCTGCTATCAAATATTGGCCCTAATTCCTCCATGTTAGCCCCCAGTGACGTGCACAATATGAGAATGCCTATAGAGCATTTCACCCCATCAGCTGATTGTATTTTATTGTTTTATTTTATTTTATTTTATTTTATTTTATTTTATTTTATTTTATATTTTATTTTATTTTCAAGAGAGTGAGGGTGAAAGTGAGCGAGGGGCAGAGAGGGAGAGAGAAAGAATCAATCCCATGAGGAGCAGAGAGAGAGGGAGAGAGAAGAGGGGCTCATGCTCACCGGAAGCAGGGCTCGTGTTCACCCAATGAGAGGCTTAAACTCATGAGCTGTGAAATCATGACCTGAGCCAAAGTCAGATGCTGAACTGACTGAGCCACCCAGGCACCCCATTCCATCAGTTCTGTTATAACTGAGATGGATCAGACTCCAAGATGTCAATGAATTTCTAAAGGTCATACAGGAAGATAATAATAGACTGGCACTTAGAATGCTAGTCTGCCAAATCCTAGCCCAGTTTTTCCCCTATGTCAGCCTGCCTTATGCAGTCAGTCAACACATGTTTATGGGTAACTCAGGAAAATGTGGGCAAGAAGTGGAACATCACTGCACTTTGAAATAGAATAGGGTGCAAACATTTCCCTCATTAACTGTCCTTATTTAGATGCAGGTAAGACTTGGGGTAGAAGTTCCTTAGTAGTATATTTGGGGGGTGTTGGGGGTACCTGTGGCTTTGGAGGTATGAATGGAGCTCCTGGTGGCCTGGAGTTGAGGGAGGCGTCCTTTTGGCTCTAGAGAGATGGAGGTGGCTACCAGGGGTCTAGAATTGTCCCAGAGGGATGCAAGAAGTGGGCCTCATGAGCCTTTGCTCCTGGCCAGTTCTCAGCTAGAGGGTCCAAGGCAGAAGGGCCCTCCCAGTCTCCTTCTGGCCATGGGGTTAAGGAGGTGAAGCTGAAGGCAAACACAGGGTGCTAAGGGGAGGGGAGGGGTGCTGGCAGAGCACAGGAGGCTGAGCCTCCACACCCGTCCATAGAGAGAGAGTGTGTGGCTGGGGGAGAGGAGAGGTGGGTTGAAAGGTCGGATTAAGGGGTCAGGGACAAAGCAGGAGCAAGAAGCCAGGGAGGAGCTGATGGGGATGATTCTGGAAGGAGAAGCACTTCATGGCAGGGTCTGGGTATGGCAGTCCGGGGAAGGCTGCAGTGGGCTTCTTGCAGTGCCTGGCTTCTACCCCTCCCCAGAGGCCTGAGCCTACACCCCTTTGTCCCTGTTGAGGGGCCATTAACTGCTAGCATAATTAGAGCCCCAATACCCTTCTTCCCTCAGGACCACACAGCCCAGGGTTCTGTGTGAAACCTCCAGAGTCTGCCATTCCTACCAGTCTAGATGTGAATCCCCTGCCCAGTCAAGGTGCCCTCCCCTCCTCTCCCTGTCTTCTCCTCCCCCAATCTCTACAGCTCTATGCTTCCTCTCCTCCACACACTACCTTCCACCGTGCCACACTCTGTCCTCTCAGCCATATTTCCTTCCTCACAACCCCCCTCAGGGTCTCAGATCTACGCTGAGCATTCATTTCTTCTTGGTCCTGAGTTTTCTTCATGTGTCCTGGATCCCCAGTTGCCTCTCATCTACCCCATCAGCTCCCAGCCATTTCTGCAGTGGGATCAGTAGTTTGGTGCCCTTGTACTGTCTTTCCTCTAGTACATTGATTCTGAACTAGTGGTGATTTTGCTTCCCAGGGGACATATGGCAATGTCTGGAGATAATTATATTATTGTTGGGTTGATCCCACCTTGTGCTGCTGGCATTCAGTGAGTGGAGGCCAGGATGTTGCTAAACGTTCTATAATGCACAGGACAGACACCTACAACAAAGAATTGTCTGGTCAAAAATGTCACATGTGTCAAGGCTGAAAATCCCTGCTCTATTATATAGCTACAGGTCTGCAAGGATAGGCTTGGAAATTGCCAGGTATAGAGATTTTTGGTGCTGACCTTCCAGGAACAGCTACTCTCTCTGTTCCTCAGTTGGGTGGGGGCAGGGCATTGCTAATGAAACAGTTACAACAGTGTTAGGAATCTGCAGGCAGAGAGACGAGGGAGATTCCCCACTCCCCAGATTTACTACCAGCTTTTAGAGAAAGTATTGGAATACAACTTCTGAATGCCTTTCTGCTTCTTTGAGATAGTACCACTTTTTGGAAAGAGAATAGCAACTTATTGTAGCAGTTTACCAAATGCAAAATTTCATGTGGTGAAAGTTGAATGCAATATGTTTTGGAGCCCTGTTTTCCCAATTTTATTTTCTTCAATCACAAACCTTCTTTGAATATTAGAATATTTGATTTATTGGTAAACCACTGCACAGGTGACTCTGTTCAGAATAAAAAAAAACTTGGCTTTTTTTTAATGCTTATTTTGAGAGAGAAAGAGAGAGCACAAGAGGAGAAGGGGCAGAGAGAGAGAGAGGGAGAGAGAGAATCCTAAGCAGTCTCCACTGTGCTGTTAGTGTGGAGCCTGGTGGGGCTGCATCTCACGAACTGTGAGATCATGACCTGAGCTGAAATCAAAAGTCAGACACTTGGGGCACCTGGGTGGCTCATTCGGTTGAATGTCTGACCTTGGCTCAGGTCATGATCTCCTGGTTCTGTGGGTTCGAGCCCCATAGCAGCAGGCCTGGGCTCGGTGCTTACAGGATGGAGCCTGCTTTGGATCCTCAGTTCCCCACCCCACCCCCGACCCTTCCCTGCTTTCTCTCTCTCTCTCAAAAATAAATAAACATTAAAAAAAAAGAGTTTCAATTTCTCTACATTCTCACCAACACTTAAAAAAAAAGAAGAGGAGTTGGAAACTTAACTGGTTGAGCCACCTAGGTGCTCCAACACTTCCTTTGTTTTAGTTTGAGGCTGATGAACGATTTCTTAAGAAATATTTCTCAGAAACTCATCCAAAGTGTTGCTTGTTTCCTTAGAGCTAAGTTTCTTGGGACTCTGTTTGTAAGTAACGAAAATGCCACCAACAGATTTAAGTGGTCAGTAACCTCTTTTTTTTCCCACTCTTGCCAGTTTTCTTCCATCTGCACCCAGTTGTCTTCAGCATGGCAGAACAGAACCACTCTCCTAGAAAGGAACTTCAGCACAGGACACGAGCAGAGTCTCCGGGAAAGAAAAGCTGGCATTCCCAGGCCTATGCCCTTGGGGCCATTTCCAACTTTATGTCTACTTTTCTGACCTTCCCTATCTATAAGGTTGTGTTCCGTCAACAGATACATGCTATGGTGGTGTCAGAGGCTGTGCGACAGCTTTGGCATGAAGGCCCTCAATACTTCTACCGGGGAATATACCCACCTCTTCTCTCCAAGACATTGCAAGGGACTCTACTGTTTGGGACTTATGATAGCCTGCTGTGTTCTCTCTCCCCTATTGGGCCACACTCACTGGGACACCGCTGGACTGCAGGGCTCATGTCTGGTGTGGTGGAGGCTGTGGCACTGAGCCCCTTTGAAAGGGTGCAAAATGTGCTCCAGGATGGTCGCAAGCAAGCTCGCTTCCCCAGCACCTTCAGCATTCTCAAGGAATTCAACTCTTATGGGCTTTGGGGGCGGCTGTCACTGGGCTACTATCGTGGTTTCTGGCCTGTCCTTCTCAGGAACAGCCTGGGAGTGCTCTGTATTTTTCCTTCAAAGACCCCATCCAGGATGGCTTGGCAGAGCAAGGCCTGCCCCATTGGGTTCCTGCCTTAGTGTCTGGGAGTGTCAATGGAACAATCACCTGCCTAGTTCTGTATCCTTTGATTGTGCTAGTGGCCAATATGCAGTCCCATATTGGCTGGCAAAGAATGCCAAGCCTATGGGCCTCTGCCCAGGACGTGTGGGACACTCGGGGCCGAAAGGTGTTCCTCATCTACCGTGGCGGCTCCCTGGTCATCCTAAGGTCCAGTGTGACATGGGGCCTCACTACTGCTATCCATGACTTCCTGCAGAGGAGATATCATTCCAGGAAAGAGCTGAAAGACTAACTGTAGAAAGTGTGGCCATGGCAACTTTGTTATCCTAAGCCTTCCCAGTTGGTCTAAATAGCTTACATCTTTGGCTTGGTTACCTAATGCAACAACTGTTTAGCATCTTTGAACTGTGAGTGCATGGGAGAAGTTGTCAACCACCAGCCTGTTGGGCAAAGACAAAGCCCAACAGGGTTCCTTGGCCAGAAAAAAGAAAGTCACCCCAGTCCATCCACAGCTTCAACAGCCTCAGACCCAGGAGGCCCTTAAAAAAGCTTGTGACCCAGGTGAAATGTCATTCCTTTAAAGAATTCCTTGAGGGGTGCCTGGGTGGCGCAGTCGGTTAAGCGTCCGACTTCAGCCAGGTCACGATCTTGCGGTCCGTGAGTTCGAGCCCCGCGTCGGGCTCTGGGCTGATGGCTCAGAGCCTGGAGCCTGTTTCCGATTCTGTGTCTCCCTCTCTCTCTGTCCCTCCCCCGTTCATGCTCTGTCTCTCTGTCCCAAAAATAAATAAACGTTGAAAAAAAATTAAAAAAAAATAAAGAATTCCTTGACAATAAGAGTAAAACTTTAAAAGATGACCTTAGTTAGGCACTGTGAGTTCTGGGACCCCTCCAGTTGTCCTTTGGACTAAACTTAGTGGAGGACCAGATACTCCAATTTCAAAGAACTATGCTTGACTTAGGATGCAGATTCCATAGAACATCTCAGATGACTGCATTTTCATGATATTGTTCACTACCCCTGCCACCATCACTCTCACTTCTCAGGGCTGTAGGTTCTTGTTTCAGTCAGTCTGGCATTCGTGGCTGGAAATCCTAAATTAGGCTTGCCTCAACTGATCAGATGTCATAAGAACTGATGGGGCTGGATATAGGGGTGGGAAGAAGTATTGTCACTTATGTCGCTAGATGGAAGGAATAGACTTTGAGGGAAGAGATTTAGGTCATGAGAAAAATTTACTATAGATTGCTTGGTATTATCTGCCAGTATATTTTTGATAGCAGGGCAATAACACTGCCTAGAAACCACTTGAGTTTCCCTAATAAATCTGGAAGTGAAATGACCATATCTCTTCACAAATAATTGCATATTTTATTGTGTGGATAAATACAGTTATAGTGACATAAATATTAGAAATCTTAGCCTGCAGTTCAAAGCTATTCAAAATATGGTCTCCATATAACTTGCAGCATTTTATCACACCACTACCACTTACATAGATCCCATACAACCAGCCAAACTGAACTATTGTTCTCTCCCCCAAAATGCCATGAACTTTCCCATGGCAGTGCTTTGGCCCACACTATTTCTCCACCTGCAGTATCTGTTCCCCACATGCTAGTCTGCCAAAACCCTTCCAGGTCCTCAAAGCCTAGCTCACATGCCACCTTCTCTGTGGAGACTCTTCTGATTTCCCATAACTGAATGTTACATTAGTCTCTAGTGATGCCCCTTTCCAATAACACTTCATACATGGCACTGATTCCATTATGTCACTGATCTCATGGTGCCCTGTGTTCTTCTTGATGTTCTTCAATACCTCCTACTAGACTGTAAAACTCCTTGAAAGCAGGAATTCTTGTATGCATTTTAAAATCTCCCATTGTGCCTAGGTGCTCAATAATGTTGGCTGATTACCGAATTGATTGTCAAGCTGTGATATGATCTTTATCCTCAGGGTGCTGTCCCTTGTACATGAAAATGATGTTATTGACTCACTGTCAGCAAGACACATACCTTTGAGGTGTGATTTTGTTTTCTTTTATTAGTGGATTTAGTTTTGTGCTAATGATAATGCTGCTGCTGATAATAATAATAAATGACTATTAACTTGAACATTTGATGAGTTTGTGTTATTGATGGCATGTTTGCTATTAGCAACACCACAGGAACTAAAATTTTGCAAACAGAAACACATTGCATAACTATCCCATTCATTTCAACTCCAGAATTTTGAAGATTTCCAAGATGACGTATGTTGCAGTTTTCCCTTTGGAGATAATATCATGATAGTGACCTCCACTTGCACCTCCTTACCTAACTGAATCTGTCATTTAAAATGACCTACTTATAGATCCTAGCAGTGAGAATTCCTCACTTAACATCATAGAAATTAAAGATACAGCAGTAGGCAGTATGAGATCAGAGAGCATTTGCCCGCAAGGTCAACAGAAAATGGGTGGTCCAAAAGAGCTGTAGATGAGTTCCCACATCTGATCCTTGTGCAGATTTGGATGGGGTAGGACAGTGCTCTGCTGGTGGATTTAAGGGCAGGGAACATGGGGTCTGTACAAGGAAAGGAAAAATAGAACAGCAGCTAGTGATATTTCAGCATAGTTATATTTATGTATTCCTTCTAACTCTCAGAAGGAACAAAATATTTCTTAAAAATTTGTAACTTAGCCTATAGCTTTTTTTTTTTTTTGAGATAGGGCACAAGTGAGCAAGGGGCAGAGAGAGAGAGAGAGAGAAAGCAAGAGAGAGAAATGGGGCTTACCTGGTGTGGGGCTCCAGCTCATAGACCATGAGATCATGACCTGAGCCAAAGTCAGATGGACTGAGCCACACAGGCACCCCTATAGCTTTTTTTTTTTTAATTTTTAAGTTTACTTATTTATTGTGACAGAGACAAGTCAGCACAAGTAGGGGAGGGACAGAGAGAGAGAGGGAGACAGAATCCCAAGCAGGTTCCACACCGTCAGCATGGAGCCTGACATGGGGCTCGAACCCATGAAACTGTGAGATCATGACCCGAGCCGAAACCAAGAGCTGGACGCTCAACCAACTGATCCACCCAGGTGCCCCTATAGCTTTGTTTTTTAAGCTGAAAAGGAGATAAACTACTGTACTCCCCCACGTTTTAATCCAAGAGATGCATTTATTACCAAGTACAATGTCGATTTCCACTTATGCCACTGTGTCAGTTCATGTCCCTTTATTCATTTTAACTTATTTAGAAGTTTCAAACTTCTTGAAACTGTAATTTCAAACTTATAGAAAAGTTGCTAGTGTAAGTCAAGTTTAAAGAACACCCACATACCCTTTATTCAAATTCCCCTGTTAACATTTTAGCCCATTTGCTTTACTGAACATTCATTCTCTACCTACACACACACACACACACACACACACACACACACACACAGTATTTTTGCCTGAACTACCCAGAGTTGCAATTTTAATATTTCTTGATTCAATATTTGTAGATTCAAATTTTCAAAGACTGTGTTTTAACTCTATGACAGTGGCACAGTTACTATATAGACGATCCCCAAATTAACAGTGATTCAGCTTAGGATTTTTTGACTTTATGATGGTGTGAAAGCAATAGGTATTCAGTAGAAACTGCACTTTATGCATAAAGTGCATAAAGTGCATAAAGTACCGACTGGGTGGCTCAGTCGGTTGAGCGTCCGACTTCGCTCAGGTCACGATCTCACGGTCCGTGAGTTCGAGCCCCACATCAGGCTCTGTGCTGACAGCTCAGAGCCTGGAGCCTGCTTCAGATTCTGTGTCTCCCTCTCTCTCTGGCCCTCCCCCCATTCATGCTCTGTCTCTCTCTGTCTCAAAAATAAATAAATGTTAAAAAAAAAAAAAGAAACTGCACTTTGAATTTTGAATGTTGATCTTTTCCAGGCTAGTGATGTGTGGTAGATACTAATGTGAGCTGGGCAGCAGCAAAGAGTTGAGGCTCCCAGTCAGCCACAAGATCACAAGGGTAAGCAATTAATACACTGACAACCATTCTGTACCCACACAGCCATTATATTTCTAACTTTCAGTTCAGTATTCAACAAATTACATGAGGTATTCGACATTTTATTACAAAATAGGCTTTGTGTTAGATGATTTTTTCTAGCTGTAAGCTAATGTGAGTGTTCACGTTTAAGGTAGGGTAGGCTAGGCTATGATGTTCAGTAGGCAGGGTGTATTACATACATTTTTGACATAAGATATTTTCAGCTTATGATGGGTTGATCAGGATGTAACTCTATGCTGAGGAATAGCTATAGAATATTAGAAAATGAAAGTTCATGGCATATTTTAAAGTTACATTGGTGGCAATTGTTTAAATGTACTATATATGCCTTTATAGAAACTTTGGATTTACATTGTGTTAATAATTGAAGCTATGCAATTCTAATATTAACATGAATTTACAACTAAAGCATGTTATAATTTAAATAATTGATTTTTACAAATTGCTTCATTTAAGAACCTAAGCAAAATTACATATCTTTTTCCATTTTAAGTCTTCTGAGCAAAGTTTAAGAGTGTAATAGTTTTCTAGTACTTTAAATTTTTTTCATCATTATTTTTGAGACAGAGACAGAGAAAGCATGTAGTGGGGAAGGGGCAGAGAGAGACGGGGATAGAGGCTGAAGCGGGCTCTGTGCTGACACCAGAGAGCCAATGCAAGGCTTGAACTAAGGAACTGTGAGATCATGACCTGGGCAGAAGAAGCCAGACACTTAACTGACTGAGCCACCCAGCCGTGCCCCAGGAATTTTAAATATCCATATTTAGTTTTGTGATGTAAATGTGGTTATATTCTCTGACATTTAAAAAATGACTTTTGGATTTGAGATAAACCAGGAGGTAATAAATACCTATGTATGTTTAAAACTCATAAAATGTAGAATTTAGTGCTAAAGTTGCTTAGTATAAAAAGTTGAAAGAAAAAGAATAAAAATCTCCATATGAGCCCTGTATATCTTTGTCTAAATATAAACTATATCAGGTTTTCTAAAGCTCAAGGTGAAATAAGAACTAATATATTACTATTATTGTTATATGGTTTATTAAGACTTCAGTTTGCTCTTAAAATTTATTTTTAAACATTATATAGTATTATAATTTAACTACATTTTTGTAACAACTGCATATAGTATAGTATATTAAAGATAATAAAATAATGTTCCATATGAGAGAAAAAGCAGCATAATAAATCAGGAAAAAAGTGAGAAGTGTTCATAAATAAATAAATACTATATTTCCATATATTCTCCCATTTCTGTTTCTTTCATACCACCTTTTTTTCCCTCAAATCTTCAACACTTCCTCACCCCTCCTGAATCGTAGTTGTTGACCTTGCTTTCCATTTTATTAAGAAAAGAGAAGCATTCAGAAGAGAGCTTCCAGTTAAAAGAACATTTATAATCACCCATGTAATGACCACCCAAGACAAGAAATACAACATCTTGATAACTTCCACCCCCTCATTTTTCCTGCCTCCAGTCCCCCACCACTGATGGCCTTCTTCTCTCCATCCTAGAGGTAACCCGTGACTATTGTGATATCATTTCTTTGCTTTTCTTTATAAGTTTATCTTCTATGTAAGATTCTCTAAACACAGTTTTGTTTCACAGATATTTTAGCTTTATATAATTTATGTATTTGGAATTGTGACTACCTTGTTTCACTCCACATTATTTGTGAGATTCATCCATGTTGTTGCAGTTAATTGTAATGTTATTTCTTTTTTAAAAATTGTGATAAATTTACTTAAAAATTCTTTGTTTCTTAGAACAGTTTTAGAGTCAAAGGGAAGGTACAGAGAGTTCCCATCTACTCCCTGCTCCCACACGTACATAGCCTCCAGTATTATCAACATCCCACACTACACTGATACCTTTGTTGCAATTGATGTACCTACATTAATACATCATTATCACCCAAAGTCCATAGTTTACTTTAGGGTTCATACTTAGTGTCTCATGTTCTATGGGTTTGGACAAAGAAAAATCAGGAAAAAATAGAGACCAGAGTAAATAATAACATACCATTGAAAGTAATGACCAGTTTTCCAAACAAAACAAAATTGGCAATGCTTTAACTACATTAACTAAGAAAAAAAGAAAGAAGACTCAAAAACTGAAATGAGAAATGGAAAAGAGTACAACAGATAACACAGAAATATATAGTGTGATAACAGATTACTATAAACAATTATATACTAATAATTCAGATAACTTAGAAAAAACCCAAATAATTCCTAAACACGCACAAGTAACCAAGACTGAATCATGAATCTTATATCCAAGAAATAGGAAATCATCTTAGACCAATAAGAAGAATGATGGTTGAATTAGGAATCAAAAATCTCCCAGCACAGAAAAGCCCAAGACCACATGGTTTCATTGGTGAATTCTACCAAACACTAAAACAAATTTAATGACAATTTTTAGCAAAATCTTAAAAGTAATAGAATAGAGGGAGCACATTCAAAATCATTCCATGAGGCCAATACTACCCTGATACCAAAGCAGGGTAAAAACAATACAACAACAAAAAAGTCTAGTTTATCCTATATAAGCACTGCTACTCCAACTTTCTTTTGACATCCATTTGGGTATTAATGTTTCTCCATCCCCTCACTTTCAATCTGTATGTGTCTGTAGGTCTAAAATTTGCTTCTTGTAGTCAGCATAAAGATGGGTCTTTTTTTTTTTTTTTTACCCATTCTGACATCCTATGTCTTTTTTAAAAAAGGTTTATTTATTTTGAGAGAGAGAGAGAGAGCACTCATAGCCAGTGGAGGAGGGGCAGAGAGAGAGGGAGAGAGAAGGACCCAAGCAGGGGCTCTGACATGGGGCTGGATCTCATGGACCATGAGATAATGACCTGAGCCGAAATGGAGTCAGATGCTTAACCAACTGAGACATCCAGTCTCCCCATGGCATCCTATGTGTCTTTTGATTGGAGAGTTTAGTCCATTTACATCCAAAGTAATTATTAATAGATATGTATTTATTGCCATTTTATTACTTGTTTTGTCCTTGTGTTTGGAGATTTTCTCTGATCCTTTCTTGTCTTTGTCACTTTTGGTCTCTCCTTTCCATTCAGAGAGTTCCCTTTAATATTTCGTGCGGGGCTGGTTTAGTGGTCAGGAATTCCTTTAGCTTTTGTTTGGGAAACACTTTTTCTCTCCTTCTACACTGAATGATAGCCTTGCTGAATAGAGTATTCTTGGCTGCATATTTTCCGATTCAGCACTTTGAATATATCATGCCAGTTCCTTCTGGCCTGCCAAGTTTCTGTTGGGAAATCTCCAGCTAGCCTTATGGATTTTCCCTTGTTACTTCTTTTGTCTTGCTGCTTTTTCTTTATCACTATATTTTGCAAATGAAATTACAATATGTTTTAGTGTTGGTCTGCTTTTGTTGATTTTGATGGGAGTTTTCTGTGCCTCCCGGATCTGGATGCCTGTTTTTTTCCCTCCAGATTAGAGAAGTTTTCTGCTATTATTTACTGAAATAAATTTTCTGCCCCCCTTTCTCTCTCTTCTTCTGGGACTCCTATAATACAAATGCTATTATACTTGATGTAGTCACTGAGTTCCCAAAATCTATTCTTGTGTTGCATAATTCTTTCTCCTCTTTTGCTCAGCTTCATTATTTTCATTATTTTGTCTTCTAGGCCACTAATTCATTCCTCTCCTTTTTCTGGCCTGCTATTCATTGCACCAAATCTGTTTCCACTCTCATTTATTGCATTGTTCATCTCCAAATGATTCTTTTTTTTTAACTCATTGTAAGTTGTAAGTTTAACTCTTATTGTATGTTGTAAAGGTCTCACTGATGTCTTCTATTCTTTTCTCAAGTCCAGTGAGTATCCTTATGATTGTTGATTTAAATTGTCCATCTGGCATATTACTTGTATCTGTTTCACTTAGATATATGGCCATGGTCTTATCTTGTTCTTTCATTTGGGATAAATTCTTTCATCTTGGCATTTGATATTGCCTCTTCTCTCCCGTTAGTTGTGGATTTTGTTCTGTCAGCTGATTTCTGGGGTATTTATGATGATTTGATAGTTATCTAGTTGTGTTCATGGGACAAGAGGAACCTAGGGTCCTTTTACTACACCATCATCTTTGGCACTCTCTAGATAGACTTCTTTCACTTAGTAATATTCATTTAAGTTTCCTCTATGTGCTTTTGTGGCTTGACAATAATATTCGATTGTCTGGATGCATCACAGTTTATTAATTCATTCATCTACTGAAGTGCATCTGGGTTGCTTCCAAGTTTTGCCAGCTATGAATAAAACTGTTATAAACATCCACGTGCAGGTTTTTGAGTGGATATAAGATTTCATCTCCTTTGGATACCAAGGAGAACAATTGGTGGATTGTATGGTAAGCATATGTTTAATATTATAAAAAACTGCCAAACTGTCTTCCAAAGTGGCTGTACCATTTTACATTTTTACCAGCAACGAATGAGAGTTCCTGCTGCTCCACATCTTCATCAACATTTGGTATTGTCAGTGTTTTGAATTTTGGTCATTCTAATAAGTGTGTAGTATCCTATAGTTGTTTGGTTATTTTACATCTTTTTTAAAAAGTAGGCTTCATGCCCAAGGTGGAGCCCCAAGACAGGGAGCCCAGTGAGAGATTGAACTCATGACCCTGAGCTCTAGACCTGAGCTGAGATCAAGAGTTGGGTGCTTAATCGACTGGGCCACACAGGTGCCCCGGTTATTTCACTTTTATTGTTGTACATACCATTGTATGAATATACCACAATTTATCAATAATTACTTTAAGAAACATTCTGATTGTTTCTAGTTGTTGACTGTTGAAAAAACAGTGCTACTATGAATATTCTTGGTAATGTACGTAAACACAAGTGTCTCTAGGATATTTACTTAAGAGTGGAATTGCTGGTTTATACTGTATGGGCACCTTCAACGTTAGGAGATTGTGCCTAACTTTTCCTAAGGGCACGTACCAATTTACACCCTTACTAGCAATGTCTAACATTTCCTATTGCTCTCCCTGCTGGCCAACAGTTGTATCAGACTTTAATTTTAGCCAATCTAATAAGTGTAAAATGGACTCTCACAATTTTATTCTCCTGATTATTAATGATGTTGAGCATCATTTAATTTTCTTATTGGACATTATGGTTTATTATTTTGTGAATAATTTATTCAAAACATTTGACATTCTTTTTTTTCTATTTGGTAGTGTACTTTTTCAAATTAATTTGTAGGAGTTATTTATATATCTTAACTTTAGTCCTTTGTCCTTTATATGTGTTGCATATATTTTTCCCCACTTTGTCTCTTATATTTTGATAATTTTCTTGATGGTATCTTTCAATAAGCAGGAGTTCTTAATTATAATACAGTCAAAGTTTTCTTTATGCATAGTACTTCTTTGTGTCTTTTCAAAGAAATCCTTCTCTGTCCCCAATAACAGAAGATATTCTGATATGAATATGAATATGAAGATATTTCATCTATATTAACATTTAAAATTTCTAATTTTTTTTTCCTTTTACACTTAGGTTTTTAATTTTTTTATGTTTATTTATTTTTGAGAGAGAGAGCAAGAAGGGTAGGGGCAAAGAAAGGGAGACACAGGATCTGAAGCAGGTTCCAGGTTCTGAGCTATCAGCACAGAGTCCAAGATGGGGCTCAAACTCACAAACTGTGAGATCATGACCTGAGCCGAAGTCTGACGCTCAACCAACTGAGCCACTCAAGTGCTGCTACCCTTAGGTTTTTAATATACATGGAATTATTTTTTGTGCAGGGTGTGAAAATAGAGGTTCAATTTTATTTCTTCCTTATAAATACTCAATTGCCCCAATATCATTTGTCAAAAAATCTCTCCTTTCCCCACTCATTCACAATGCCAACTCTGTCAAATAGCAAGTGTTCACATATTCTTAGGACTATTTGTGGCCTCTCTATTCTATTCCATTGATCTATTTTTCTAACCTTGTGCCAATATTGCATTGCCTTATTTACTGCAGCTTTGGTTTTATTTTTTAATTTTTTAAAAGTTCTATTTATTTATTTTTAATTTTTTTAATGTTTATTTCTTTTTGAAGGAAAGAGAGACAGAGTGTGAGGGGGGAGGGGCAAAGAGAGAGAGAAAGACACAGAATCCAAAGCAGGCTCTGGGCTCTGAGTTGTCAGCACAGAGCCTGATGCGGGGCTCAAACTCACAAACCATGAGATCGTGACCTGGGTCGAAGTCAGACACTTAACCGACTGAGCCACCCAGGCATCCCAAAAGTTCTATTTATTTATCTTGAGAGAGAGAAAGAGAGAGGGAGTGGGGAGGAGCAGAGAGAGGGAGAGAGAGAATCCCAAGCAGGCTCCACGCTGTCAGTGCAGAGCCTGATGCAAGTCTTGATCTCATGCTGTAAGATCATGACCTGAGCCAAAACCAAGAGTCAGACGCTTAACAGAACCATCCAGGCACCCCAATTACTGCATCTTTGTAATAAGTCTTGATACCTGGTAGGGAAAGTCTTCCTACCTCATACTTGTTCTTCAAGAGTTTCCTAACTGTTCTTACCAATATCTACAAAAATAGATGCTGAGATTTTATTTTCTACAAAAATTATTTTTGAGATTTTAATTGTAGCAAAAGTAACTTGAGTTTTAATGTAAGGAAAAATAACGGTTGAGATTGTAATTTTAATCTTTATCAAAGTTTTACATTTTTCAAAGTGTCTAATATACCTTTTGTTGGATTTTTATTAGTTGTTGAATTTTTTAAAAATTGCTAACAGTAGATAGAATTCTCAGGAATGGGATTATAATGGGTTTCATATAGGTAATGCTCTCCTGTTTTGTTTTAAAAGAGAATATATATCTTGTGTTAATAAACAGTTTATATGTGTTGATACCTGATATTGACATATTTAATATAATATAGTATGAATTGATTAACATAATATACCATTGTCTATAAAGATGCCAAAATTTTGTTGTTTTAGTATATGTGCTGCCGAAGCGAGCACAAAATTTTGTTGTTTTAAAACAATAACACACCTTAAACAAATTACTATGCTAATGGAGAGGAACTGTGGGATGGAGCACAAAAAAGCTCAAGACATCTATTTGCGACTGCCTACTTGACATTTTGAGAGGTATATTATTGGCATCCCAAAGATAATATTCCAAAAATCAAACTCACTATTTTCTCTACCAACCTGTCCCTAGTCTTCCAGTGGTATCATAATTTTTTGATACTTTCAGCACCAAGAGTCCTAATATATGTTTACAGCAACATTATTTATGATAGAAAGATATGGGAGGGATCTAAGTGTATGTTGATGGGTAAATGGATAAAGGAGATGTGGTGTATATACATCTACATCTACATCTACATATGTGTGTGTGTTTATGTTATATACAATGGAATATTACTCAGCCATAAAAAAATGAAATCTTGCCATTTGCAATGAGATGGATGGACTGAAAGGGTATTTTGTTAAGTGAAATAAGTCAGACATCTAGAGATCTTGACCTTCTCAGTCACCACTGTATTTCAGTGCCCAGAAGAGTGTCTCACACATTATAGGTGCTCAATAAATGTTTGTGAAATGAATGAATGGTCATTGTCCTTAAGAAACATTTGATTAAGAATTATTCAACAATACATACAAAGTAGAATACAGAAAAGGCCAAACGATTTTTGTCCCTTTTTTTTTCTACTGTTAGACCTGCAGCTCTTGTTCAACCCTTCATTATTTTATACATAAACAACTGCCACAACTCTTTGTAATAGGACTTCTCACCACCTTCCAAGGTAAACAGCTTATAGGATAAAATCCAAACCACTTAACATGATATTGCAGGTTCTTCATGGTCTGACATCAGTTTCTACCTTATTTTTCCCTACTTAAACGTTATGAATCCTGATGTTCCAATGATTCAAGACTGATGGCTATTCCCTGAGTTTACTCTGTACTTTTCTTTGTTCTTATTTCCCCTCTTCCTGCAATTCCACTGCTCCCATTTCTTCCTTCACCAAATGATACCCATGTATTATGACACAACTCAATGCCATTTCCTCTATGCACATATCCTTGACTCTCCCAGGTAGAATTTGGTTTAACCTCTTTTACACTCTTCCCTGGTAGTTAGTAACCTTGATGTATCACTTACAATCATAGAAGTAATAGAATCATGATGTTAGACTTGGAAATAGTCTTGGTGATCATGTGGTCTACCTTCCTCATGCTATGGAAGGTCAGAGTGAAAATCCAAGTCTTTTCATCTACCTTGCCTCATGACATTTCTGTGTGTACATATTTTATATCTTCTGCTTGACAGGTCAATGGGGGCAGAGTTAGGGTCTTATTCATCTTTCTGTTCTCCATGATACCTAATGCTACCTATTACACATAGCAGATATACAATAAGTGTGTTTTAAGTGACTTGAGAATTAATTCCACAGAAATGGATAAAGTAGAGGTAACATTCATAATAGTTAAATGTTTATTGAGTGCATGCTTTGTGCCAGGTAGTATACCAAAGCTTTATAATAATTATCTAACTTATCACACAGTCCTATGAGATAAGAACAATTATTAATTTTCATTTCACCCAAATCTCATAGCCAGTAAGTTGTAGAGCCTGGGCCAGAATCCAAGTTTGTCTGATTCTAGATCTTTTGCTTTTAATCACCATGCTATAATGCAAAGCAACATGGTGTGAACACAAAGATTATAAATCTGGAAGATGGTTAATGGATGAGAAGCTAATTTTTACTTTTTGGAGAACTTAACAGCTGTGTTTAGAAAGGTAGCCTGGGGCTAAATTGTGTAAGGCCTTGAATGCCAGGCATGGTATGAGAAGTCATCTCCCTTCCCCTGTTTTCCATCTCGCCAGTCTAGATCCTGATTACCTTTTGAGGCCCAACTCAAACACGACTTATTGTATGAGAACTTCCAGAATCCTCCAAGTAACAGTGAATTGCCCCTACTTCCACAGTACTTTGTTTATATCTCTGCTATGATACATAATATTACTTTCTTAATGGTAATATTTTGTGGATGTGGCTGTCTTCTTCACATTTTGTAAATTCCTTGAGAGCAGGCATCCTATTTAATTTATGGTTATATGCCTTTCATTCCTTATTTAGCAATTGATCCATAGTAGATGTTCAATAAATGTTTCATTGGAAGACTAGTGACATGAATAAGGCATGGTTTTTGCTCTTAAGAAAGGTCTAAAGTCTATTGAGGGAAACAATATATTATTCCATTTGAGTAGCCACACTACTGATGTGTAACAAGGATGCAGAATTCAAAATCAATTAGAAAATTAAATAGAAAAAATAACTCATTTATGGTAGCCCCCTTATGCATAAAAGTGTAAAGTTATACTAAAGGAAAAAATTTAAGGGGCACCTAGGTGGCTTAGTCGGTTTGGCGTCTGACTTCGGCTCAGGTCATGATCTTCCAGTTTGTGAGTTTGAGCCCCACATCAGGCTCTGTGCTGACAGCTCGGAGCCTGGAGCCTGCTTCAGATTCTGTGTCTCCCTCTCTCTCTGCCCCTCCCCTGCTCATGCTCTGTCTCTCTCTGTCTCAAAAATAAAACATTAAAATAAATTTTAATTAAAAAATAAAGGAAAAAATTTAAAATATCTAAAAGTGGAGAAATATCAGTGTTAATAACTGCACAGGGTCTGGGATTTTACCCTGTATATAAGCTAACACATTAACTTGCCATAGTTTTATGAACTCTGGCATAAGACATGAGAACTTTGTGTGAGAGACAAAAGATTTTTATTATTCCCAGCAAAAGAAGTAGCCAGAGTTTCATATTGGTTTGTGTCTGTTCCCAGTACAAACCAAAGTCCCACCAGGGACTTGCAAAGGACACATGATGGATAACTGCACATATAATGGATTGCATTGCAGGAGAGGAACAATGAGTTTGCTTTTGTAGAAAGCAGAAGCAAGCCTACTCTTTGTGGGGAGATGTTTACTCATCCCTCAGCGTTATTCACTGCAAACAACCCTAATAAATGGCTCATATAAAGAGTCATCAGGGGCTTGCATTTTTTGTATATTCGGCAAGAACACGTAAGGATGCTCAAGGCACATGGTGGATTGTCTCTCCCCAAAATACTGCATTCATGCATGGGAAGACTTCATGTCAGTAAAGTAGCAATTGTTCTGAAATTAATCCATAAATCCAATAATACTCCAATCAAAATATTAAAAGGCTCATTTTTTGGTGTAACTTGAAAACTTGATTACAAAATTGGAAAATACACATATGGTAAATTGGTATATGAAAGATATAGCATTGCAAAGGTATGGAGAAAGGATGGGTAATTTAATAAATATGATTGACAATTGGTCTTCCTTATGTAAAAAATCTAGATCTATGATTTATACAGAATAAAGTGTAGATGTGACACAACCAAAAATGTAAAATCAACTAAAAATATAGACAAAAATTATAATGTCCTATTCCAGAGAATAATTTCCTGAACAAGACACAAAATTTGAAGAAAAATATTGATACACTGGATTTCATGAAAATTGTATAATAAAAGATATAAAGTTAAAGTCAAAAGACAAGCAACAATTGGTCCACACTTTTTGGAAAATTAGTTGACTGATTCTACTAAAGCTGAACCTGTGTAGTGCCTGGGTGGCTCAGTCAGTTGAGCATCCAACTCTTGATTTCTGCTCAAGTCATGATCTCATGGTTCATGAGATCAAGCCCTACATCAGGCTCTGTGCTGATAGCATAGAACCTGCCTGGTATTCTCTCTCTCCCTCTCTCTTTGCCCCTCCCCTGCACACTCTCTCTTTCTCTCTCTCTCTCTCTCACACAAAATAAATAAATAAACATAAAAGAAAAAAACTGAACATATGTATGTCCTATGACCAGAAATTTCACTTCTAAATATATGCTCAAGAAAGATGCATATGTATGTTCATTAAAAGGCATCAGTAGGTATGCTTGTAACAGTACTATTTGTAATAGCCCTAAACTGGAAGATAACTCAAATGTCCATTAACATTAGAATGAATAACTAGTGTTATACTCATATATTGAAATGTGGTACATTAAAAGAGAACAAACTACAAATACACATGACAACACAGATGGATCTTGCAAACCTGATGTTGAGCAAAAGAAGCCAGACACACAGAAGTATAGACAGGATGATTTCATTTGTTTCAAGTGCAAAAGAGGCAATACTGTCAGGAGAGTGGCTAACATCCTTGGGCATAGTCACTTAAAGGGGACCCAAGAGAGGTTTCTGGGGGGCTGGTTGTGTTTTGATTTGGAGGCTGGTTATATGAGTGTCTTCATTTTGTGAACATTCATGAAGATGTATACTGAAGATATATCCATTTTTATGTATGTATATTATATTTAAATAAAATGTTTTGAAAACCTGCCTAATAGTATACTTTCTTATACATGGTTCCTACCAGTTGAGTTGCATGTGTACCAAAACTAATTTTTCCCTCAAACAGGGTTATTCTAGTTACACACACTTGTTGTAAAACAAAAATATATATATATTAATGAACAAAAATTTTACAAGATGTATTATAGACCAATAATTAGGCTATAGAATATGTAAAGCATGAATAAGAAGCAATACTAGAAGACAGACAAAAGAAAAAATGGGTAAAAGATATCAGAAGGCAATTCATATAAGAGGAAATATGCCCAGAAAACCTGTAAAGACATGCTCACCTCTCAAAATAATCTGGGAAATGTATTCAAACACCAGAGAGATGCTCATTTTCACCCATTAGATTGGTAAAAAGAAATTGAAATACTTATTTGCAAGAATGTGGGAAAGTGGAAACTCTTCTACACTGCTGATATGCACATAAATAAGTTCAGTTACTGTAGTAAGCTATTTGGCAATCTAGTCAGGTTGAAGATGCACATACTCTCTCATTTAGCAATTTCACTTCTTCTTTTAAAAGTTTATTTTGAGAGAGAGAGAGAGAAGGGGCGGGGCAGAGAGAGAGAGAGAGAGAGAGAATCCCAAGCAGGTCCTGCGCTCTCAGTGCAGAGCCCAATGTGGGGCTCAAACCCACCAACCATGAGATAATGACCTGAGCTGAAACCAAGAGTCGGATGCTTAACAGACTGAGCCACCCAGGCACCCCTTGTAATTTCACTTCTAGGAGACATGTTTATAGAATAATAGGAGGCTGTAGCAATAATATCAGTTGCAACATTGTAATAAAAAAAGGAAACAACTTAAGTGTCCACAAGAATGGCAATATATAAACTATAGGATATTCATAAAATGGAATATTATATATCAGTTAAAATGTTTGTACATATCTTACAGAATAAACATGGGTAAATCTAAATAATTATAATGTTGGGTGAAAAGATACAGAGTGTGATACACAAAAAAATTATTAAAACAAACTATTAACAACACAAGAAACTATTAAATAAATGCTATAAGACAATGGAATAACCATTTGAGGAAAAAATTAAGCTGATTTTTATATAACAACTTTTAGTATACATTCCAGAAGTATCAAATATTTAAATGTAAATAGTAAAAGCAAAAAAGAACTAGAAGAAATGAGTAAATATTTTAATCATCTCAGGGTATGAGCAGTCTTTCTGAGCATGGCAGGAAAAGGAAAAAAAAAAACACCAGCAAATAATTAATTTAAAAAAGCTTTATTTTGTGTACAATGCTAGGCACATGGGATTAGGGAACAAAATAGAGATCTTTGCCTTCGTGGACTTTACATTTCAATGGGGGGAGATTGAAATAAAACAATAAACAAAGTAAGTAAATAAGGTGTGTAATGTATTAGTGATGAAAGCAAAGCAGGATAAGGCAAATAGAACAGGGATGGGCAGGTTGCAGTATTAAATAGGATAGTTCAGGTAGGCCTCATTGAAATGGTGAAATTTGAGGTGTGAAGGAGGTTAGAAAGTTTAATCAAATGCATATCTTGGAAAAGAGCACTCTTTCCAGAGGTACATTGCAACGGACTTACGGCAACAGTGAGCCTGGCTTGTTTGAGGAACAGTAAGGAGACCACAGATTTAACAGAGTGAGTGATGAAGCCAGCAGATACAGAGGTCAGAGATATAATACAAAGGTATAATGGAGAACCAGAAAATGTAGGACTTTTGTATTAACTTTGGCTCTCACTCTGAGTGTAATTGGGTATCTTTGCAGGATTTTCAGTACAGAAGTACCATGATGTGATTTATATTTTAAAATGATCCCCTTCAGGGGGGCCTGGGTGGCTCAGCCAGTTAAGTGACCGACTCTTGATTTTGGCTCAGGTCATGATCTCATGGTTCATGAGATCAAGTCTCACTTTGGGCTCTGCACTGACAGCATGGAGCCTGCTTGAGATTCTCTTTCCCTCTCTGTCTCTGCCCTTCCCGACTCATACTCTCCCTCTCTCTCTTTATCTCTCTCAAACTAAATAAATAGACATTTAAAAAATGGTCACCTTTATTGTTGTGCTGAGAATGCACCATAGGGGATCAAGGATGAAAGCAGAGAGACCTGCTAGAAGGTTATTGCTGTTATTCAGATGATAGATGATGGTGGATTAGACCTTATATGTAGCAATGGAGAGAATGAGTAGTGGTTGGATTTTGGATGTATTCTGAGGTACAACCAAAATGATTTCCTGATGGATTGTATGTGTAGTGGGAGAGCAAGAAAGGAATTGAAATGATGTCAAGATTTTTGACCTGAGCAGATGGGCTGATGGACTTGCCATCAATTGAGATAGAGACAGCCATTGGAGAAAATATTAGGAATTCAATCTGGAAAATTTTTAGTTTGGGGTGTCTATTAGACATCTGAGTGGAGGTGCTGAGTAGGCAGCTGGATATTTTAGACTGTAGTTTGGGATACAGATCTGGTCTGTAGACATTAACTTGGGAGTTGTCACCATCATAATGGAAATAATTGGACCACAATTGGACTGGAAAAGACCACCAAGGGATTGTGAGTAGGTTGGAAAGAAGAAGAACAGGGACCTTGCCTTGAGGCACTCTCATTTTAAGAGGTTTGGGAGAAGAGGAGGAGCAAGTAAAGGAGACTGAGAAGGAGAAGCCACTGAGGTTAGAGGAGAACAGGAGACTGTGGGATCCT
Source organism: Felis catus (assembly GCF_018350175.1). Taxonomy (NCBI): domain Eukaryota; kingdom Metazoa; phylum Chordata; class Mammalia; order Carnivora; family Felidae; genus Felis; species Felis catus. Next base: position 83,832,387 of record NC_058386.1, on the reverse strand, counting down.
AGAAGCCAAGTGAAGACCATAAACAAAGGAGGAGGGGCTCATCAACTGTGCCAAATGCTGTTGATGTCAAGTAAGATAAGGACTAAGAACCAACCTTTGGGATGAACAATGTGGACACTATTCATGACCTTGATAAGATAAACTTCAGTAGAGTGGTGGAGGTGCACCCCTGATTGGAATGTGTTCAAATGAGAATAGAAGGTGAAAAATTCATAACAATTAACAGAGACAACTATTACAAAGGAGTGATGGAGTAGTCCAAGTGACTATTTGGGGGCAGAACATTCCTGACAGATGTAACAGACATTCAAAAGGTCCTAGGCAACAGCCAATATGCCTTTTTGAGGGACAGTAGAGAGGCAATAGCTGAGACAGAGTGAATGAGGTGGAGATCAGGCAGAGAGAGTAGTGGGCTAGGGAAGAATGGTCATCTGAGGATCCCTCTTGACACCAGATTGATCTAGGTAGAATGGGGAATGCAGTCTTAGACCAGGAACATTGATTCAAATGATGTTTTTAAATACTTTACATGGAAATGTATATAATATGTATGTATAAAAGAGATTTGAATCAAAAGGGGGCAAAGAAATGGGGTGATAACAGGTGGGGGAGTGAATTCAAGATAATGTATATATATAAAATAATGCATATATAATGATGAAAATGTATATATGTAAAGATAAGAAATAATAGCATCATTGTATCCTGATAGAAATGGCCTAATATAGAGGACAACATTGATGGTGTTAGAGATAAAGGGGGGAAAGATGGTAGTGGTATTGTTGAATTGGTGTGAGAGAAAGAAATCTAGTGGTAAAAGAGAGGTTGGCTTTAGAGGAAAATCTGGCAATATTATATTAGTTTGCTAGGGCTGCCAAAACAAAGGACAACAGACTGAGTGGTTTAAACAACATAAATTAATTTTCTCACAATTACAGAGGCTAGAGATCTGAGATCAAGATATCTACAGGGTTGGTTACTGGTGAAACCTCTCTCCTTGGCTATCAGGACTTGTCCTGGTGTCTTCAGTCTGTGTTATCTGTGTCCTAATCTCTTCTTAGAAAGATACCAGTCATATTGGATTAGGGCCCACCCATATGACCTCATTTCACCTTAATTACTTCTTAAAAGAGGTAATTGAGTCACATTCTGAGCTACTGGGGTTTAGGACTTCAACATATGAATTTGGGGGGATATAATTCAACCCACTAAAATCATATGATATCACAGGAAGGCCATATATACAGATGCAGGTGTTGGTGAGCAAAGCAATATGGTGATAGGGGTTTGTGGAATTTCTCTTCTGGTGACTTACTTTTCTAGTAAAATAAGGAGCACAAGAAGTGTTAAGATGTGGGGGTGGTGCTGGAAGTAAGGGACAGGAGACCCATAGAGTGATTGCTTTGTAAGGGCCTGATTGACATTTGTGGCCATGAATTTAAACTGAAATTAGTCATGTGGTTGTGTATTTTCTTCTGGATAGGTTTACCTGTGTGGGGTTAGGCTTATTGAAGTGTATTTGAACTTAGCCAGAGCTATGATTTTGTCAGGGAAGCAATACAAAGTGAGAGAGGGGCAGAAGAGTGGAGGGTATATGTAAATGAGTGGCTATAAAGACTGGGCATGAAATTTGAGCTATAGAAGAAGGGGAGAGAAGACAATAAGGGCGCAAGAGATGGTGAAAATATGGTAGGACCAATGAACTGGAGATTCTGGTGAGGTTGAAGGATAGTGGGGTCTGGACACCAAAGGGAGTGAGATGGAAAAAGAGGAGGTGATGGTCATAGAGAGGGATATTTGAAATTGAGATTACTGAGGGGTTGCTAAAATTGCTATGACAAAGCCCAAGGTATGGCCATGCAAATAAGTAGCTGAGGTTGAGTCAAGGACAATGACACAAATGAGAAATTCTCAAGAACTGAAGGAGTCTGTATCAGAATGATCATTCTTGAGCTCACCAGGAATTAAGATGGGAGTACTACCATCAAGAATGACTCTGTTCTAAGAGCTACAACCTTTGAGAAATTGGAGGGGGATGTAGTTTGGTAGATGACAATAAAAATAAAGGCTAATTGGTGACAAGCTGTAAAAAACTAGAGGTTTTCAGGGATGTGGGAGATGAACAGTCTAAAGGTAGTAATGAGGAGCAAGGATGATCAAGGAAGACCTGAACTTCAGGCTCTGTAGTACAATGGTGGTGGGAAAGAAAAACCATCTGCTTCTCTTGAGTGGGCTTTATGGGACACAGAGTCCACAGAAAAGATATTGATTTTTGTTAGAGGAAGACAATGATGGGCACATTCAGAGAAGAGGTTGGAGATATAGATAAATTACTGATGGTGCTTTGTGTTTTAGGACTAGGAGAGGGATGTGAGAAGTGAACTAAAGGGGGGATGTGCTCAAAACCTTATGGAGGTTAAATGCAGGAGTTGAGGGGTATTGTGAGGATCCTGGAGTTCTTTTGGTGACTAGCACAAATGGGCATAAACATCATTACTAGATGAGTTATGATGGATTCAAGACAGACAGATTCAAGATAGATTTTGAAGTTTGAGCTACAGAGGGGTGGGTGGGTATCTGGGAATTCCTGTTTACCCCAAGTAATGTGGAAGTTCAGTCTTTTTTCTTTTTTTTTAAATCCAATTTAGTTAACATAGGAAGTTCAGTCTTATACCTAGAGCACTTTGGACCAGCGTTCCATACTGTTCCTGGGAACAGAGATTACATAAATCTGTAATGATAAAAAAATGATCTAGAAATTACACTTCACATTCAGTATAGGAATATCCCTGGGAAAGTGGGAAGGTGAATGTACATGGGATGAGTGTCAAGGGAACCTCAATTTTTCTTTACTGTTTTTATTCTTAGAGAAGAGATAGTAAATATACCCAAATGTTAACAATATTCAAATCTGAGTGATGGAAACTCTCGTTTTTATTATATTTAATGTCTGGGATATTGTAAGTACTCAATAAATATTATTTTAAGTGTATTTATTTTGAGAGAGAGAGAGAGAGAGAGAGAGGGAGAGAGAGAGAGAGAGAGAGAGAGAGAGAGAGAGAGAGAGAAGGGGGGGCAGAGAGAGAATCCCAAGCAGGTTCCACACTGTCAGTGCAGAGGCTGACATAGGGTTCGATCTCAAGAATCATGAGATCATGACCTGAGCCAAAATCAAGGGTTGGGCACTCAACTGACTGAGCCACTCAGATGCCCCAAATATTATTTATTGAATGAGGGTGGCTTTCTGCTTTAAAATTTTCTCCAACAAGCATACAAAACTCTTAAATTAATGTGAAGTGTTACAAGAGCATAGCGAAAGGAATGAATGGAGAGAGATGGGGAGGGCTTGAGAAATCCTTGTGGAAAGAGTGGTAGCTGATCTATGTATATCTCTACCACCATACATGAGCCATATGGAAAATATGGAGTGCAAGCTAAAGACATAGTCCTATCTCCATATTACCTTAATGTTCTAAGGTTCTGGGTGAGTATCCAGAAAGTGACCTTGAACATTTAGTCATTTCAAGTAACTACTGGATCCTCACTCTTCTCCCCAAGCATGGGCACTGTGTGGTGCTGCTGTCCAAAATTTCTGTTCTATCATGGATGTATTACTTCAACCTGCAGACAGGTACTTATCTAGTGTCTCCTGTGGGTCAAGCAAAGTGCTAGGGATTGGGGAGATAAAGATGAATAGCCTCAGTAGATCCTCTTGTTATTACCCTAAACTGATTACTACCATGTTCAGGGATTTAAAAAATTGAACATGTGACTTTTTACATAGGAAAGTACCACTGTCACAGCAATGTTAAGCTGTGGGGTGAATGACTCTGAACTGCCCACCTTTTCAGTGAGCACCCCTCCTCCATGACCTAGCCAAGGATTAGAACAGACATCACTGAGCATTGCTACCAAACCATTATTTGGTTATCACAGTGTACTTAGGCTCTATGGCTATAAAAAGTCCAGAGAGCCTAATTACAGCTCCTTCAGCTTGGATCTCCCAGTTCCAGACGTTGAAAGCCAACTGGACAATAAGTGTCTGCTTACTATAGAGGCCCCAATTATCTTGGAGGGGTGAATAAACTTGGAAGGAAGGAAAGTGAAATCTTCAGCACGAACATAGTAGGAGAGGCGGAAGAGGCAGGCAGGCTATTCCTCGCGGAATCAGAGAAGGCCTGGACGGGGTCTGGCGAGGCAGCTTGGGTATAACGTCACCAAGACACTGTTGCAGGGCCCAGGTTCAGAGTAGAGAGGAGACAGTGGGGGACGGCCACTTTGCTGAAAGAAGAAAGTGGGGGGAAGGGCGAAGAGGCGGGCCTGGGATCTCCCAGCCAATCAGAAAGGTCTGGGGCGGGGTCTGCTCCGTGATTTATAATTTCAGAGTTCCGCGCAGGAACACTAACCTCGCCCTGAGTGCGGAGAGGCGTTGGTCTATCTGTAGGTCTTTCACTGGTTTTCAAGCCTTTAGGTGAGGACGTGTGGCCCCCCCGGAGCCAGAAGACTATGGGGACAGGAGGGTGCAGCAGCTGCGCGGCGGGAGGTGTCGGTCTTTCGCTAACTGGAGGGGCCAGGTTGGGACTGGCGTTTTGTAATTTAGCCTCCTGGCGAGTCCGCGCCTTTGTCTTCTGTGGCGCCGCCTTCTGTGCGTTGCCAAGTCCTCCCCAGGTGGGTCCTTGGAAGGCCCGAGGGGGCGACCGCTATGGCTGCAAGGCCACAGGAGAGGAGAGGGGCGGGTCCGCTGTGGCTGCAGGCCGAGCCCGAGAGGAGGAGGAGTTTGGGGGCTCCCTGGAATGGGCCATCTGGGGCTGGCCCTTCGAGCTCTCTCCTCCTGTGACCAAAAAGAGGTAGGCTGCGCGCCTGACAAGGATGATAGTTATTTTAAAATGTAAGAAAACTTTTCCTGACAAAATGCCCCACGCGCCCAGCCCTTTATGATTTGTTAGCCCCTGTTTTCCTACCTCTGGAGATTGGCGTCTGACCACTCGTCAAAGGAGGGTTTTAGGGTAACGTCGACGGAAGGGAGGCATATTCAGGACTTCTTGCTGCTTGGGGGCCTCTCCATTCTACTCTGGGCACTAGACGTGCCTTACCCCACCAGGGTGGGGCCAGGTACATGCTTGAGAGCTCTGTTTTCAGGTCGCTGGGGTCTCCTGTTGTCTCTTCCCGTACAAAACCAGAATGGTCACAGGGCATCTCATCTCCTAACCTCTCCCTGTGCAGAGAAAACATGGTGAAAGAAAAATCAATTCTATTTGTTTACCCCATTCTGCTGAAGGCCTTGGTATGATCCTAATCAGCTGTGCCTTCTTACATTTACAAACCAGTGTCATAAGGACCTATTATGAAATCGAATCCCTTCCCTCTTTTATTGTGGCTCCTTAATTTAATGTCTTGGGGCAGATAAAATGGTAAGAAACTAGTACAACTTATAACACCCTTTTTTAATGTGCTGTTCCTATCCCTTAAGAAAAGTGCCCCCAAAAGTAATTAACTAGAAAGTGAAGACACTCAAATAGTGCTATCTCCTGTTATAAATTCATCAGCTGGTTAAACTTAGTCCTTAATTTTTCTTCTATCCCTATCTGCTCAAGGGTTTTATCACCTCCATTTTACCTTTGCTGTGATTTTAAGAGTCAGATATATTGACTCCAGTTTCTAGAGCATCTTGGTTTCTATGCATCTTGATTCAATGGCATTTACTGCTGATCAGAAGGAGAGTAATGACGTGGAATAAAAAGTATTCTCATAAAAACACGACTCTTCTAAGATCTGCTCATTTCCTGTTGAAAATCTGCAGGTAAAATACACATTAATATTAAATGCGAGAATTTTGGCTGTCATTCCTTAGTCTGATAATCTACCGGATAGGTTTGTTAAGTGTTTCTTTTTTTCAGTCTTTCTTTTGGTCAAGAGGGGTGATAAGCCAGACTTATCTGAAGTGGAGAAGTTTGACAGGTCAAAACTGAAGAAAACTAACACTAAAGAAAAAAATACTCTTCCCTCAAAGGAAAGCAAGTCATGGGGGCTTTGTAGTTGAGGCAAACAATGGTAAAAGTTGATAGGGTCAGTACATAAACTCTTCTAGTAAATTTTGCCACAAAATAAGCAATAATTAAAGTACCAATGTATTGGGCACCTGGGTGGCTCAGTTGGTTAAGTGTCCAACTCTTGGTTTTGGCTCAGGTCATGATCTTACGGTTTATGAGTTCAAGCCCCACATTGGGCTTAGCGCTGCTGGTATGGAACCTGCTTGGGATTCTCTCTCTCTCTCTCTCTCTCTCTCTCTCTCTCTCTCTCTCTTTCTCTCTCTCTCTCTCTCTCTCTCTCTCTCTCTCTCTCTCTCTCAAATAAATAAACTTAAAAAAATAAAGTACCAATGTATTTAATGCAACTCCTAAAAATATCAAATAGTTGCTTCTTCCCTGGTTTATATAAACGGTTCTCACAAAATAGGCCCTAATAGTAATGGGAGAATTTTTATAAAAAAAACTGGTTGTTGAAAAATTACTAAAGGCCACATTAAAACAAATCTTAGAATATTAGATTCAGTATTAGAAACATCTTAGTTTTGTCTGATTTTTGGTTATTTGTCATTTTTATGCATCTAATAATTGGGTTTGTGATCTCATCCCTAAAGAGCCATATAAACTTTGTGGCTTTGTCTTTCTCTACCTGATGACAAGATGAGGTGGGAGAACGAGTTTAGTTCGTGGGTATACTCAAGTCTTCCAGGGATCAGTGGATCAATTTTGGCCTCCTGATTTACAACCTTCTGGAGAAACTCCCAAGTCAAGGGGCACATTTTTTCATGTCAACATTTGAAAGTTCCAAAGTTAGTCAAAATTGTCTGAAATGGTATAATTTTCCTTTTTTAAATTTTTTAAAACATTTATTTATTTTTGAGAGACAGAAACAGAGCATGAGCTGGGGAGGGGCAGAGAGAGGGAGACACAGAATCCAAAGCAGGCTATCAGCACAGAGCTGATGCGAGGCCTGAAATCACAAACCGTGAGATCATGACCTGAGCCAAAGTTGGACGCTTAAATGACTGAGCCACCCAGGTGCCCCTGAAATGGTATAACATTCTAATTGTATAGGGATAGATAAATCTTAATAAAATGCTTCACTTCCTCTTTAGTCTTAAAATAATCTGTGCAAATATGCAAAAATGGCAACAGCATAAATCTACCTCTTAAATGGGAAAAAAAACCCACAGTTGATGTAGGCTCTATTGCACATTCAGGTGGTATACACACACACACACACACACACACACACACACACACACACACACACACCTGAAAGCAGGTATGGCAGCCTTCAGTGACTTGGAAAAGTGCTTTTGGGGAAGAAACTGAACTTAATCTTAGGAAAATACCTTCCTAATTTTTTTTATATTTGTTTTTTCCCCCCAGCTATCCAGCAGGAGAAAGAGTGTGTTCAAAGTTTGTAAAATGAGAATCTCCTCCCAAGAGCAGATTTAAACATTGCCTAAGTGTCTCAGTTTTGGGATTCTTTTTTTTGTAATCTATGTGCTTGTAGAGATTTTAAGCACCTTCTGATGTCTTTGCACCCATACTCCCTTGCTAAGAGGTCAGGAGTAGTCAGTGTTCACTTATGTTCATTTTTAACCTTTCCATTTGTACCTAAACTCCAGCTGGTAAATGCTGTCAATAATCCCACTATTTATGACCTTTGTGTGTGAAGACCTTTCACCCCCTTTAGGATAAGCTACTTTTAACCTTCTACAATAGTTGCCTCCATTGCTCCATAATCTTCATGAATTGGTATGCATTTATAGCTTCTCACAGTTTATTTTCATTTCTAATGTAGCAATAAAATAATAAATACAATCAATATGATAAGGCTCCTGTGGTTCATTCTTAGTGGTCTTCTAAGGAATGGAAGTACCAAGGGTACTCTTTTCAGCCAAACAAAATGATTGCAGGAAAGCCACTTAAGCAGATCACACGGAATAGGCTCTCTTCTGTCCAGGTGCAGTGGTTCCTGACTTAGTGATGCTAGGTGCTTTTGCTGTAAAGTTGGAATCCTACAGTTCGAGAAGAAAAGGTCATGTGGACTAGCCCCCTTATCTCAGAAATGAAGAAATGAAAACTGGGTCTGAAATTATGATCTAAGGTGAATAAGAGCTGGAATTTTAGTTGGGCTCTCTTGGCTACTCAAATGTACTTTTAAATTTAATGGAAGGAGATGCCCAAACTGGGGGTGGATGGGGGAAGGGGATAGGAGGCACATGCTAGCATACCCTATGCTAAGCACATCACATCTTACTGTTGAGCAGAAACAGATATCTAATACCTGCTGATGAGCCACAGCACTGAACCTCTGGATTCCTTCTTGTCCTGAACAGAATTCACTGTCTTATGAACCAAGTATTTCTGGTATTCATTGTGAGCATAAGTGTTATGGACTGAATTGTTCTCCCCTACCTCCAAAATAAAATTTGCATGTCGAAGCCTTAACCCCAGTGACTGGATCTGGAGATAGGTATTTAGGAGATAATTAAGGTTAATTGAGGTCCTGAGGGTGGTGCCCTAATCTGATACAACTGTGGCTTTAAAAGAAGAGGAAGAAGCACCAGAGATTGATCTCTCTCTCCCTGCCTGTGAGGATCAAGGCTTTCATCTGCAAGCCAGGAAGAGAGTTCTCACCAGAAATTGACCCTGCAGGACCTTGTTCTGGGACTTCTATCCTCCAGAACTGTAAGAAAGTAAATTTATATTGTTTAAACCATCTGGTCTATGGTATTTTGTTATGGCAACTCTAACAAATACAATAAGGAATACATATAAATAGGCAAGCCCTGATACCTGCCCTTACTTTCATCACTTAAAATTTATAAGAACCAATTACTTATAATACCACCAATTACAAGTGTTAGCATTTGAGTGTATGACAATCCATATTGTGGTTTATTAATATTCATACCTTTTCCTACAAAAAGGGATTATGCTGTCTGTACCTATTTGCAACCTCAAGTATTATCTTACCACTTCCTTCTAAGGGCTGACATCCTTAAATAATCATTGGGTTTATAGGAAAGTGGAAGCTGTTTTCTCTGCAATAACGTAAACTTCAGTAAGTAAGACAGCAGGTGGGTTAAATGTCAGTGAGGTAACACAATCACAAGGCTTAATGTATCCAGAGGATTTGAGAGCTTGAAGTAATCATGCTGGTCATCAATACCTTACCTCTTGCCTGAAAAAATTATCTGGCAAAGTCATTCAGCTCCTTGCTGTGGCAGGCTGCTTACATTGTGCCCAAACCTGCCTCCCTATAGCTTATATCCAATAGTCCTAGGACTTCTTGCTGGATACCCACACAATGTAGTTGACCCTCATCCAATATTTGAAGTCAGCTGTTGTATGCTTGCCTGTATACCTCTGAGTCTTCTGATGACATTTCCCTGAAACTTTGGATCTAACTTACATGAATGGGGAACATCCTGGTTGCTGATGTGCTCAAGATTGCTCATCTGATCTCTCCATCTTGATTCTGTCATCTAATACATTTGCTCTCCTTTCAACATTGCTATTTGCAAATTTGAGAAAGATAATATATATTCATGATAGATTCGAAACCTCCGAATTAGCATATCATTTAGATTGTATTTGCATAAAATTAGGATTATGTTGAAGGGCCTAAAAGAAAGAATGAATGTTGACAGGTGAGCTGGGATTGGATAATAACTCATACTATTCAATTTCATTAACAAATTGATTCCATTCTGAGCAGTGTAAGTGTTAAACTGTGATGTGCGGTACATGGTGGCAGGCTAAAGACATGTAGCTGCTAAGTGAGTACTCATAGAGATATAAGATGGGAAAACCAATTGCTCACCTAGAGTAGTTTTATATAGCATTTCTTAAATATATAATGTGGGGCTACCCTTCTAGTTATTAGATTCACTAGCCTGTCTAACCAGAACAGATATTTTTGCTCCCAATAAGCCTGCTAATAGTAGAGATAGAGATTTAGAGCCCTAAACAAACAAGGGACAAGAAATATGTAACACACCTGTTTCCTATTTCCTCCTCAGTCTCCAAGGGTGAATACCCAGGAACACTTATTAGTTCACCCTGATCACCTGCTTCACACTTTGAGCCAATGGTGCAGGGTCTGCAGGTCCTTCACTGGCTGAACCAGTGGAGTGTAGGGCTTGGGCTACTCTCATTGGATGTTCCCATCATCCCTTGAGTCATAACTACAGGTCCTGAAGCTTTGCATTTTATTTATTTATTTAGTCAGTTACTTTCTTATTTATTAATTACTTTTTAAATGTTTGTTTGTTTTTGAGAGACAGAGGCAGAGTGTGAGGGGGGGAGGGAGAGAGAGAGAGAGAGAGAGAGAGAGAGAGAGAGAGAGAGAGAGAGAGAGAATCCAAAGAAGGCTCCAGGCTCTCAGCTGTCAGCACAGAGCCCAATGCAGGACTCAAACCCACCAACCCTGAGATCATGACCTGAGCCTAAGTCGGAAGTTTAATGGACTGAGCCACCCAGGTGCCCCCTGAAGTTTCCATTTAAAAAAACAAAAGACTAGACCAGAAAACAATAAAATTGGATAAATATGAGCTAGTTAGACTAGTTACTTCAGTTCTAGGAAGCTTGAAAAAGGTACTATTCCATGAATTTTTGATTTAGCTGTTTCTGTACTGTGTTTGGATCCTTGGTTATTTATTTAAATGAACTCCACAATAAGGGTCATGTTGAAAAACGTCTGTATTGGGTATTTTGGTTTATGTATAAGGTTTCCCCCAGTTTGATGCCTGTAATTTCTTATTTACAGCAGCAAAGCTGTTTCTTTTATTTAAAAAGTCTTTTACGTAATGTGATACCAATTTATTAATAATATTTGAAGTAGAATTTTTATATCGTCCTTTATAAATGGGACTTCTCAGAAATTTGTTTAGCATGCTTTCTTCATTAGGATTTATCATCATATTTTCTTGAAGTAAGCAATAGGTATTTTTTCTTTATTATCTGGAACTATTTTATTAGTACTAGAAATACCTGATCCTTGAAGGTCTGACAAGATACACCCTGGATACCAGGCCATTTGGGACTATAGCTCATTGATGACCTCTGTTTCTTCATTTTTTCTTTTGTTTGATTCAATTTCTATCCTTTGTTTGGCTTTGTAATTTGGTTCAAATTTTAAACTGTTTTACATTCGTACATATAGAAATATGTTTACATATATCATCAAAAATTCTTGAAAGATTGGGCTATTAAATTTAAAATATTATCCTTTAGTGATTCCTTTTCTCTTACTCTTGTTGTTTCTTAGAGTGCTAAGGTAATACTTGCTTCTTAGAGTATGAAAGTAATCATTTATATACATTTCTATATTTAGAAATACCTCTTCTATTTTATCATCATTTCAAATATCAAAGGTATTTGGGGGGCATACTTAATGTTAAAAAAACAATTTACAATTTGGTAAATATTAAATACTTTTGTTATTTTTATGAGTACCCACCTTTATCTTTGTGTTCAGCCATTGGAGAGTGTGGCTTTGCTGTTCCTTTTTGTGACTTACATAGGAATTTGATAAGAATGGAGGTAACAGATAGTCAATGATGTCGCAGGAGCACTCTTGTGGCTATATCAGAGAGTGCCTATACAAGTGACAGGAAAATGGAAAGAAGATTCTAGGTTAGAAAAATGATCCAAACTGCCCAGAATCATTCTTATGGCAGCAAGAACTTGAATTATGGAGGTCAGACTCTCACAAGAAGCTCAGACTAACTTATCTTCAATTTAGATGATTTTGGTGACATCTTTTCAAAGTTCTCATGCTGTAGACAGCAATCAGCTGATATAAGCAGATGAAGTTTTGCTCTGTGAGGCATCTTTCAAGGATTTCCCAGAGGCCACAGGAACTTTAAAGGGTTCTAGAATCCTACTGGGATGGCTGTTGATGCAAAAGGACTATCACATTCCATATGACACAATGACAGGTTTCCCTGCATTGTGTTCTACTCAATCACATATGACTAGATCAGATTCCTCCCATTCTTATTTGAAACCTCTAAATCTACTGTTTTTAGGCAGCAAATAGGGAAAACAGTTGGTCTAATATAGCGGCCAAAAAAGTGTCCCTCAAAAGTAATTGAATAGAAAGTGAAGATACTTAAGAAGTACTAGCTCCAATTAAAATTCATTGACTGTCACTCGGTTCTTATTTTTTTTCCCCTATCTGCTCATGTATTTTTATCACTTCCATTCACCTTGGCTGTGATTTTAAGAGTACAACACATTGATTCCAGAGCATTGTATGTCTAGCACATCTTTAACCAATGGTACTTACTGCTTATCAGAAATAGAGTAATGATATGAGATAAAAAGGATTTCCATAAAGCCAAGACTCTTCCAAGATCTCCTGCTATTTTGTGTTGAAATTCAGCAGGTAAAATACACCTCCGAAGGGAATGTTTGAGTGTTTTTCTAACAGACACCACAAGAAGTTTAAGTTACCTGATTCCCACTATGATTGGTTGATACGAAGTCAAGCTCCAGGGTGTGCAAACACATGTGACACAGCCTGGCATAGTGACCATCTTCGCCAGCCAGTGCCTACCCTTCCTGCTGAGCTGTCAGGAAGGTGCGCCCCACGTGGCTGTGCTTGGTGGTGAGACCTCTTCTGAGGAAAGCCTGTGCATGAAGGAGCCTGAGGCAGCTGACCCGAAGAGCCCCAAGCAGAAGCAGGAGCAGCTAAGGTGCCACTGCTGCCACGGCCATGCTGTAGCCACCACCACCCCGACAGTTTTGCCACCTTCTTCCCCAGAGTTCTGAAGCAGGTTCATGAGGGCCTGAGCCTCTCACAGGAGGTCGTGGGCATCATGGATTTGTTCGATAAGGACATCTTTGAGTGCATTGCTCAAGAGGCTGCTCCTCTGGCCCTATACACTGTCACCTCCAGGGAGATCCAAACAGCCATGCGCCTGCTCCAGCCCCAGGAGATTGGCAAGCACGCGGTGTCTGAGGCCACCAAGGCCTTCATCAGGTACACCAGACACAAATGAGCTGCTTCAGGACCAAGTGACCACATCGCAAACCAAAGGCTCTTTTCAGAGCCACCTGGCTTGGCCAGAAAAGACCTGTAGCTCTCCACGAAGTGCCATCTACTCTAGTGCTTGACTTGTGTCATTCTGCCGATCCCTGAAACACTTTTACTGTTCATGAAACATTACCAAATGTATCAACTCTACTTTATTGCATGTCTTTAGTGCAAAGTGTTCCAAGGAAAAATCATTGGTTTACATTAACCATATTGCATTCATTTGCATGCCTAAAGTGCCATTTCTGTCAGTTACTGGACCTGTGCCATTCTGCTGATCTTTAGCTCATTTGCATCATGAATGAAACATTATCAAACGTCACAACTCGACTTTAATATATGTGTGTAGTGCAATTTGTTCCAAAGAAATTCGGAATTGTCCTCAACCATATTGATTTTCATGGCTTTCCTAAATGGTCATTTCTGTTAGCTATTTATCTAAGTCAACCTTATGGGGATATTTTTGTAATGATATTTACCTTTTTCACTTTCATCCTCTCACTAGTGTATGGTGGAATTGTCCAGAAGTTCATTATGTATGATAGGGCGACAGACAAAATGCAGAAGCAGATGTAAGAATATATCTGAGTTCTTTAGATCAGATAGTAAGGAGATTTTCAGACATCTGAAACAATGTCAATTTCCTCTCTACTTATTTAGAAAACATACTTTTCACACACATTTGTAATGTCAGTTTCCTATTACTTTTTAGAGGTGTTAAAGTTTTTCTGAGACCAGAAGTCGTTCTAAATATTTACTCACTCTGGAACAATCGGATCAGCTGAAAATAGCCTTCTTTTTGGTGGTCAAGCTTTTCAAAAAAATTCAATACCTAACATTCATGAAGACTTTCAAATCCTATTGCTAACTTAAATGTACTTTATAGAATCCTCAGTTGACTTTAGTTCCTTGGACTAATGCAAAATTGAGGAAATTAGTGAATAATTTTAGTTTATCTGGAGACTTATATTGAATTAGAACTCACAGGTACAGCCAAAAAAAAAAAAAAAAGGATTTCAAATCATAATGCTGACAGAAAGCTTTCTTGTCACCTTCCTGACTCAAATAGAAATGGCAGTGGCATTTATTTCATCAGCAAACATGGTATTGGACTATCACTTGAGGTCTGTGTGTTCACAATAACATCTTTGGTTTTCTAAGTGCTTTAGGTAGCATAATAAACCTAAAACACTCACACATGCCATTTTAGCAACTATTGAGATTAATATGTTATTTTTTTATCTTTTGGCTTATTCACATAAGTCATATTTATAGATTCTCCAATAGTAAATCCTGCTAGCATTCCTGGAAGTAAATCCCCTTCTCCTGGATGTCTTTTCCTAGACACTATTTGGGTCATTTGCTGTGCTTATTCCTGTGCAGAGTCAGCAACAGACTAGAGCTCAGATTTCTCATTACTTCTGAACCTTTGGCCACTTGCTTTTTTCAACTGTCGCCAAAGTCTGACTGTGTCCTGGGGGCTTCAATTTCCCAGAAGCAGTTTGGACCCAAGGCTTAGTTGGGCTCCATTTGCAGAAAGAACCTGTACTGTGATATAAGGCAAACCAGGGGCCAGTGGAGTGGGCTTGACCCCTAAATTAGGCTTTCCTCCAACTGTTTATGTCTGGGTGTCCAACTCTCCATGCCCCTCATATGTGAGGCACAGCTGTGCTGGAGAGAGCCAGTTGTGCTCAACCTTGTCTGCCCCCAAGTAAGACAAGTTCTGCATTCTGGGCATTCCTCCATGTCTTCCTTGACCACCCCTGCCCCAACAAGCTGGATTGTACTTGGAATCCCCTGAAAATCACATTGCTAGCTTGTTTATTCCTTGTTTCCTCCTCAAGGAGTGGCTGGCTACTCCTCCCAGAAGGTCTGACTCCACCCTCACCCAGCAGATCATTGTCCAGCATGTGTGTCAGGGTTGCAAAAGGACCTGATGTGTGAGGCTTCTTTGTTTCTTCATAGGTGACGTGACCATATAATTTCTTGTCCAACTAATGCAGATGGTTTTGAGGGTAAAAGCATAATTATGCTGGGACAACAGGCAAAATCAGTACATGTGGACAACCTTCTAGGGAAAAGGTCTGGGGATAGAATGAGGACATCTCTTGGGGCTTAGAGATTTGCAGAGCACAAAGGTTAGTGGGAGAATGAGAGTGCATCACCTTTTCCATAATTTGTTCTCTTCGAAGTTCTGGTGCCTTTGTTTTCTGAGGACAAGTAGTGTCACTAGGCTGCATTGACAGGGAAAGAGACAACACGGTCAGAGCATCTGTTTGGATCCTATAGCTGCTGTGAGCTAGTGGGACTAGGCTCTACAGCAAGAGTGATTAAGGGCACACGTTTTGGAGTCAGATTAGACCTGGGTTCAAACCGCAGCTATGACTCTGTGGTGTCGTGGGTAAGTGACTTTACATCTTTGAACTTCAGTTTCTTCCTCTGGACGATAGGGTCTACAAGATTGTTGTGAGGATTCAGTGAGATAATGCAGACAGAGTGGTCAATGAATGGTGCCTATACTTAGTCTCAGTCCAGAGATTCATGCCCTCAGGCAGTTGGAAGGATGGGGGTGAGATTTGGTGCCAGACAGCTGTATGGACTTGCTTTCCTGGCTACCTTGGCCCCATCTGTTTGCTTAAGGCTGACGATGAGATAAGGGAGGATGGCTTTTCCTTCCTGAGCCTCATTTAGTAAAGTTGCAGAGATAATGCTGCTCTGAGTTGTGATGGGAAGTTGCTAGGGAGCAATTGGAAAATGCCTTGTTAACTTGTTGACTTTGGGCATTGCCGAATCAGGGTTTTGATGGCAAGCTGTTCCTCCTTTCTCCCACTCACCCTCACCCTCTCACCCTCTCTCTATCCAAATCCCACTCACCTTACAAGTCTTAGCTCAGATCCTACCTCCTCTGTGAAGATGGTCTGACCATCCCAGCCTACAGGCACTTCTCCCTCCCTGAGTCTCAGGACCTCCACCTGTAAAATGGGTATATTCTTTATAATGTCCCTACATAAGAGCCATGATTAGGATTGAAATGAGAGAATAGATGTAGTATGCCAAGTGCAGTGTCTGGTATAGGCCTATGGTGAATTCCCTGCCTCTTTCTCTTCTTACTTGCTGAAACCCCCACAATACATGCGTCCTGGTCTTGACTAAATGCAGCCTTCTATTGGTAGTCATTTGGGAGTGTGCCTGTGCTAGCTCTCTATTCAATTGTAATGTCACAAAAGTTAGGGGCCACATCTTATCTTTTCTCACCTTCTAGTATTCAGCACTACACAAATCGCCATAATAAACATTCTTTAAATTAAAAAAATTGAACTCTATACGATTCTATGTGGCAGGCACACTTCTGTATATATTATACACACATGTGTGGTATTTTTCCTTTGCCCCATATTTTCCTTCCAGGACAGGTAGGCATAATTCTTTCTGTTGAAGAGAGTGAGGCTTAGAGAGATTGAGTTATCTACTACCCAAGCTCACATATCTAGCGAGTAACCTAGCCAGGAATCAAATCCAGTTTTGGCTCCTATGCTACATTAAGTTTCCAATGAATGCCTGTAAATGGGTGGATGGAAGGATGGACAGAAGTAGAGACCAGAATAGGAGTGCGTGCGCCTTTACTTTTACTTAGTAGAGGGAGGCCTGCTTGTGAAAAACCTATAGGTAATAAAGATATAGTATTCAGAGGGTCCCCAAGCCTAGGTAAGGTACCTCTTGGATAGAAAAAAAAGAAGTGGGGAGAAGTGATGGGTCAAGATAAACCATACAGAATTCCATGGTGGCTCCAAGATCCCAAAATCTAGCAGTGAAGGAGGTGAATAAACATATGTCAAATGAGTCTCCTCTGAAGAGGCTTATTAACCTAGAAACTTTTGCATTCCCTTGGGGTCAAGGTTGAGCATTTCACTCCAGGAGAATATCAAGCATGGGATCTATGATCAGGTATGGAGGTAAGCTCTGCTCTGCTCTGGCATCAGAAAAAAATGGAGGAGGTTGGTTATTTAATTCGGCAGACCTCAAATGTGGTAGGACTTCAGACTGACCTGGGAACCCATGGCTATGACCTCACACAGTAGACTAGAAGGCTGGTAATCGGAGGCCAAAACACAGTGCCAAAACCTCCAGCCCCGGGCCTGAGAACTTCAGGGTCATGGGATTGTGCTCAGTGAAGCTTCACTTGGATCCAGTAGAGCTAGGCCTCCTACACGTGAACGCTTCAGGGCTCCACGAGCTGTCTCTTTTGGTCCCTTCAGATTTTGCAGAGCCCTCACTCAGGTCAAAGGGAAAAGCCCTTCCCTGGTTGAGCCCCAGGGCTTCCAGCTCTACCTCTGCCCTGGGTCCCAGGGATTAGGATTCGGGAAGCCTCAGCGAGGGAGCGCGGGATATCCAGGCTCTGCTCCTGCCTCAACTGGCCCGCCACAGCAGCATCCAAACTACGCTACCTGCTTCTATCCATAGGACCCCTCCGCCTGCCACCTCCCCCAACCCTATTCAGGGAAGGAGCAAGAAGCTAGTCTGGGTGTTAGGTGGAACAGATGTCTAATCCTGGCTTACCTGCTTCCTGAACTGTGTAAGCATGGCAATTGACTCAATTTTGTAGTCACAGGTTGATACTTTGTCTATCAGGGGTATAAGCAGTATGTACTTCATAGGGTTTCAGAGATCATGAAGGGGGTATTGTGTGCCCCCCAACTTCCCAGGAGGGGGGAAAATCCACTCTAAGAAGTGCAATAAAACTGTCAAATCTGTGGGAAATCATCTAGTGATTGTCCACCTTAACTTGGACTACTGTTTGCTGTTGTTGTTCTCTGTGACATAATAAAAAGGGGAAACTGTTAAGGTGGGGGGAAAAGGAAAATCTGGAATCCTCACTTTCGAGTAATGTTCAGTTCTCCACAATATTTTAGCCATGCTATCCTCAAAAAGGGTCAGGAAATCTCATGTTAGGATTTACAGCACAGCCTGCATTTATCTATTCAACAAACATTTGCTGTGTACATACTATGTCAGGCACCGCTAGGTGCTGAGAATTCCAGATGAATAAGCTGAGAGCCCATAAATTGGTAAGAATCTAGAGGGGGGCAGATACTTTGGTCAAATATTTATAATATATTAAATGCTGTGACAGAGATGTGCCCAGGTTTTTTTGGGAGCCCAGGGGAGAGGCATTGGACTCAGACCAAGGGCTAGTCAGGAAACTCATTCTGGAAGAGGGGAGGTGTAAGGTATGTGGGTTTTGTAGTGTATTTCATGTTTCACATCATATTTTGTTTGTTTTTTATTGTGAGTCCTGTTTTCAGAATGAGGAGGCAAAAGGAAAAGGAGACATCTCAACTGGCAGAAAGAGCAGGAGCTGATTCCCCTGCGAAGCAGCTTGGAGGCTGGGGAACTAGGGCGACCAACTGTCTCAGCCTGCCAGGTACTGTGGTGCTTCCTAGGATGCAGAACTCTCAGGTTTAATACCAGGTCAGTCCCATGTTGCCTATGACTGAGGGGCTCCCATGAGGTGGGACTGTCCGTGCTGAGATCAGAAAGACCCTAGGCAAACCAGGAGGAACTGGTCATCCTGTGCAAGAACTGCAAGTAGTTTGGCATCTCTGGAACTTCAAATGCAAGGCAGGAAGTGGTGTCAGATGAGATTGGGGGGAAAAACAGGGACCAAATCATGAAGGGCTTTGTGTGTCATATTAAGTAACTAGTACCTTGTCCTCTAGACAATGGGGAGACTTACAGGGTTTTAAGCAGGGAAGTGACAGACTGTCGGGATTGTGTTTTAGTTACATCATCTGGTAGTAGTACAGAGGCTGGATTTGAAAGGGCCAGGACTGGAAGCAGGAAGTGGTTGCCTTAATCTGTGCCCCCCGCACCCCTCCTCCCACCTACCAAGGTGATGGTGATGAAGGCCTGGTAAGAAGCAGCAGGGATGGAGTGAAGAGGAGAGATTCTGGGACCACTTGAGGAGTAAAACTGGAAGTGTGACTAACTGGACGTGGGGAAATAAAAACAGCAGAGTTGACAATGATCACCCCAATTTAGAAAAACTTTACACATATTTTGGATAAATGAAAATATAGAAAGAAAAATGGAACTGAGCATCCACCTACCTACCACCGAGCTTAAGGAATAAAACATGACAGATACCAGTGAACCTGCATGTACCCCTCCCACATACCCGTCCTTGACCCCCAGAAGTAGCCCCTATCATTAAATTGATGTTTCTCATTTCCATGAATTTCTACTACAGAGATATTAATTCCTGAACAACATACACTGATAGCATTGTCCTGCATGTTTCCAATCTATATAAGTTATATCGATGATGTAAGTACTCTTCTGTAACATGCTGTTTTCTCTCACTGCTGTGTGTGAGATGTATCCACAAAGATATCAATAGCTCTTATCAAATAAGTGATTATTTGTGTTGCTGAATAGCACTCCACTGTATGAATATATCACACCTTTCTCATCCATCTTAATGTTGATGGCCATTAGATGGTTTCTAAATTTTTGGTTAACAAATACAATGCGGCTGGGGTACCTGGGTGGCTCAGTTGGTTGGGCGTCCGACTTCGGCTCAGATCATGATCTCGGGGTTCCAGACTTTGAGCCCTATGTCAGGCTCTGTGCTGACAGCTCAGAGCCTGGAGCCTGCTTCAGATTCTGTCTCCCTCTCTCCCTGCCCCTCCCCCACTCGTGTGTGTTCTCTCTCTCTCTCTCTCTCTCTCTCTCTCTCTCTCTCTCAAAACTAAATAAACATTTGCAGTGCTGCTAAGAACACTCTCGTACACATCTCCCTATGCTCAGGCCTCTAGTTTGGGTGTCTAGGAGTGGAAGTGTATGCATCTCCTGCGCATTAATCAACATTGCCAGATTGTTCTCCAAAGAAATCAGACCACCTTGCACTCTTATTAGCGATGCATACGATGTCCCCATTGCTGTATCTCCTCACCAACATTTGGGGTGATCAGTCTTTTTATTCCTTGTGTCTCTGATGCTGGGAAATATATCTCATTGTGGTTTTAGTATAGGCAATTCTCAGCCTCCTTGTAAGATAATGCCCTTCCTGTGTAATTGTTTTTGTACATGTATGCCTACTCTTTTATAAAACACGTGGTCAAGACTTCCTAATGTTAATAAGCACTTGAGGCCATATGATCCCCTCTAAGTGGTCCTTACCCTTCACCGCTATTGGAACTGTTTCACAGAGTCACTGTTGTTTTTACATACCCATGTTTTATGGACCTATGTTTTCATTGCCCTTCAGTTTTACTCTGATGTGTCCAGGTGTGTGTCCTGAATCTAGGGAACGATGGCTCTCCTCCCTTCTGGAAAATTACCAGCTATTTACTCCTTGGATATTATTCTTCTGCAATTTGCCCAGTATTTCCTTCAGAAACCCCCATGAGATGTACTTTTCATGTATTTTTGGTCCATGCCTTATATCTCTTTACCTTTCTCTTATCTTTCCTTTCTCTTTATCTTTCTTGGAAGCATTCTCCATAATTCCTTTTCTCTCTCTTCCCATACACTAATTCTCTATTCTGGTGGGTCTAATCAGTTCTTTCAAAATGACATGAACCTTTTCTTCTAGTGGTTCTGTTTTTCACTTTCAGATATTTTACTTGACTATTTGTGAGATTTGGTTACTGCTTCCTTAGGATTGTTTATATCCACTCCTTTACTCAAACATGTTGAACACTTTGTAAATAGTATGCACCTGGCAATAAGTCTTTGGAGGTGTACACATTTAGTTTGTTTTTTTTTTTTTTAAATTATGAGCATGTTAGAGAGGGCTTTGTCTGTGGGAACCTTCTTTTTAAATTGTTTGTAATGTTTATTTATTATTGAGAGAGAGAAAGAGATAGAGTGTGAGCAGGGGAGGGGCAGAGAGAGAGGGATACACAGAATCTGAAGCAGGCTCCAGGCTCTGAGCTGTCAGCACAGAGTCTGATGCGGGGTTCAAACTCACAACCGTGAGGTCATGACCTAAGCTGATGTCGGACACTTAACCAACTGAGCCACTCAGATGCCCCTGTGGCAACATTCTTAAAGCCTCACTTAAGGGTGAGCTCCTCCAGAAAGGATCTGACTTGCATTTTTACCCCATGTCTGGGATTCTGCTAGAATTCACTGAGCCATACTGATAGTGTTCGTTGGAACTCCAAAACCACATGAAGGCAGAATTGTAATTTCAAATTCTCAAAGGAGCCTTCCTGCCCCTCATCCAGACCCAGAGTCAAGAGATACAAATTTCCTTGTCATCTCCCTGTCCCTGTAGTAAAAAAGGGCAACTTTCTGCTGAGACCCTTGTTTATCAAGTGTCAGGGATTGATACAAAGGTCTCAGTTGTCTATTCATCTCTGGCTCTTTTCCAGCTCATCCAAGCAGTTAAAATAATGTTTATGATAATTTTTTTTCAAATATTTGTGTCTCTTTGGAATGGGAGCTTTTTCACTAATCTCTTCCAAATAGTGTCCAAATAAAAAGTGTTAGTGACCCTTAAAGGTATAAATCAGTAAGTCAGACTAGGGTCACTCAGTGATAGTTAGATGATGTCTCAGCTACTCTGCACGGTTTGAGTCAACTTGTGCTCTTATGCCTATAGCCCTGGAGGGGCTGGTTAGAGGGATGGCTCAGCTGAGCCTCTGTCCCACTCTATAGAGTCTCAGAGTGTCTCCATATAGTATTTCCAGCAGGATAAGCAAAATTTCTATATGGCAGGTCACAGCTTTCAACAAACAAGGCAGAAGACACTTTTCCTCTTAAAGATTAGATCCACAATTGGCATAGCATCACTTCCACCATGTTTCATTAGCCAAAGCAATCACACGCCTGCCCAGAGTCAAGAGCATGGGGAAAAAGACAGGACCTCTCAATGGCAAGGGTGCCAAGGACTGAAGAGCCTTCTTGAACTTGACATATAGTGCCATAAAACACACATTTCCTGAGATGCTGCTGGGTGTCGCACATGGGGTATGTCCATACAACAAAGTCTTTGGTTCTCTGGTCCAGAGTGGTAAACTCTAGAATTGTTTTCCACTTTCCTTGCCCTAGTAGAATGACCTGGCCCATGTAGTGGATCCCTCCAATCCAAAGCAATGCCATGGTGCCATTTAGGAATCCCCTAAAACCTGACACTTAATTGTAATCGATCCCTCTCCGTATGCCTACAAAAGTTCATATCCAAAGAATCATAAATAAGGCAGATTTGAGGCCACAGAAAGACTTTAGGGAGAGGAGGGGGAAGCACAAGCAGCCCCATACATAAGCCACCCCAACCTTTTGGAGTTTGTTCAAGACAAGCACTTGCTTTCAAATTTCTATTTGAATTAATTACACAATGGAGATTGAGTAGGTTGGAGTAATCAATACTGCATTTCATGTTTTATTAATGTATTTCCTGTCAAGCAGGTTCATCCAGAGAAGAATGGTTCCTGTGCACCTCTGATGGGCTCAAACATTCAAAGGCCTTTTACACATCTGATGGACCAGACACGAGAGTGAGATTCAAGAGATCAACCAGGGTCCTGGTGTCACATATAGCCCAGTTGCTATGTGATCTTGGGTAAGGCCATTCACTTTTCTGGGAAGATCCCACTGGGGAAATAACTCTGAGTTCCTAGAAGAGATAGAATTCACTAAGCCAGTCCAATTATTCTAACAAGCACAATAACTAGGCATACTATTCATTGCTAAAACAAAATTCCCAGATCTATATGACAAAAATACCTAGTCAAGCATCAAGTCCACCCATAGTCTTCTGGTCCCTGCCTCGCAATGACCCTCAAGGGCTGCCCACCAGTACCTCTTGTAGTAAGATCTTGGAAGCAGAGGTAGTTAAATTATGGACAGGTGTCAGGATGTTATGTTGGAGAAGAATCATGGGTTACATCAGAGGCTGTGAGGGACAAGACTGGTCATATCACAACCCTCAGATGATTGCTAGACAGTGTGGCAGAGACTACATTGATGACCATGTGGAGATGAGCCCTAGTGCTCTTTTGTTCTACTAATGTCCTCCTCATGGATCAACTCAAACCCACCTGTGATCCTGGATTGGTTTTGAAAGTACCTCATAATAATAATAAAGTGTAAATGGCCACTTTTTCAAGCTTTCTCCTCCCCTCCCAACACTCATTCTGCTCTTATCCAGGAGTGACAGGTCAAGGTCAAAGAGGAGGAGGGCTATGATGGGCCCAGAATTAGGACTAACCCCATTTTATCGGTCCAGGTCTAGGTAACTGAGTTTTCATCCTGCCGGTTTTTGTGGTGGGTTTTGTACCCAGGCTCATGCACTGGAGGTAAAAACAAGCAAACAAAACATAACAAAAACAAAAAACAAAAATGGAAACAAATGAAAACACACACAAAAAACAATTCAAATTCAGACGGCTTGAGGAAAATGATGGGGAGGTGCCAATCACCTTATGTCTTTTAATTCAATACCATTGTGCTCTTAATCTGTTGGAGAAGACAGGAGACACGTGTACCTTAGTCCTGCAAAAAGCCTTAAATCACTGTAATTAAAAGCAAACAAAAGATAACAATTTAAAAAGCTAGTAACAGACAAAGAAACACACCAATTTACTCTCCAATTTCCAAGGATGAACACAAGGAAGTCTATTATGGGCTCGTCTCAGTCCACCTCCTCAAATTTTAGGTCAATGGATGCAGGTAAGGGGCTGCAAGTTGTTAGCTCAGAGGAGAGTGAGCCTTGGCTACTCTCATTGGAAGCTTCCATCATTCTAATGATGCATAACTGCAGGTCATGAAGGCCTACCTTTCAAAAACAAAGGATAATAGCCTGGAAAAGAAAAGAATCAGATAAATATGAACTAGTTATAAGAGTAACTTCAGTTTCTAGGGAGACTGAAATAGGTATTATTCTTTTTTTTTTTTTTATCATTTTGATTTAGCTACTTCTGTACTGTGTTTGTATCCTCAGTCATGTACTTAGATGAATTCCTTAACAGGTGACATGTTGAAAAATATGTTTGGGTATGTTTGTTCTATTAATACCGTTAATACCATTTTCCCCATTTTCGTGCTTATAATTTATTACAACAGTAAAGTTAGTTTCTTTAGTTTGTCTTTTCAGTAAAATGCATCATTAGATTATGATTGCTCATTTAGACCCTTTGATTCCCATTCACCACTGAGCCTATAATCAAATGTACGCATTCCTCCTTCTGGGCTTCAACATCCAACTTCATTTTTCTTCTTCCTCTCCTAGATTTCAGGTGTGTCAGTCACACTTACACCTCATGTCTTCATCCCATGGCCTAATTAGGATCGATTTTTTATTTTTTAATTTATTTTTATTTTTATGTTTAGCTTTTTCACCAAAAATCCTATTTGCTTTCTGATTTTATAAATGCAAAACACAATAAAAGTATCCTAGTGGCTTAGATTTCCTAAAATGACTTCTCACATATTACAATACTCAGGAGACTAGTGTGGAAGAATAGCTGCAGTAGGAAAAATGTGCATGCCATATAGAAAAACACTGGCATCTTGAAACAGCATTCATTAGCATGATAGAAATTAAAAGATTAAGATAAATGCATTTTGTTCCAACTGCTCCACAGTTCTTAGTCTGAAAAGGTGCATAGGTCTGAAAAGAGCCTTCAGTTTCCAAAAATGTTTTTCAGACCTGGAAGATTATCTCAAGGCACCACCTAAAAGGATTTTCTTGCAGTTGATTTCATAATAGATTTTCTAGGTTTCCTAAGGCAGCCTATCCTTCTTTAAAAAAAATCCTCAGGGCCGCTCGGCAGCTCAGTCAGTTAAGCATCTGACTTCAGCTCAGGTCACGATCTCACAGTTCATGAGTTCAAGTTCCGCATTGGGCTCTGTGCTGACAGCTCAGAGCCTGGAGCCTGCTTCCGATTCTGTGCCTCCCTCTCTCTCTGCCCCTCTCCTGCTCACACTCTGTCTGTCTGTCTCTCTCAAAAATAAATGAACATTAAAAATTTTTTTAAAAATCCTCTCATAAGATTTTTCTAATATTCCAGAATAATATCAAGTACTAATTCTGACAGGGGAGGGGTCATTTGTCCTGAACCCTGAGTCTACTAATCCCTTGAAGTGCTCTGGAGGTAATGCCTCATTAAAGTTCTTCTACATTTGACCAAACAATTCAGGGAATCTCTTGAGTATTCTGCACTGCCCCCCTCTCCATTCTTTCTCTTAAGCAAGTGGGGCTCTGCAAAAGGTGAAATTGTCTTTGAGTTCAATCTCTCCTGGCAGGGTCCAATCTCTCTTCTGCTGGGTTCAAGAAAAGTTTTATCTTTTCTAGTTTATCCATCTTTGGTCTCATATGATGGAGAATGAGAATCCTTACAGGTTTCTAAATCTAATAAAAAAAATTCCAATTCTTTTCAAATTGCAAACGTACACTTAGCAATATTGGTCTAATATTAGGCTTTAAAACACACTATAATAAATTTCAGAAGGTTGAAATCACAGTGTATATTCTCTCAAGGCAGACATAAGAATCTAGAAATCAGTTGTTTATAATGCAACTGGAAAATATCCAGCTACTTTGAAATGAAGCAATGAGTGTATAGCAAAGCAAAAAAGCAAAAATCCATAGACCTAGGAAAAAAAGAAAAAAAATTACCTAACAATAATATTAACGTTGAAATCACTGGAGAAAGAAAAGGATTCATCTTGGTTCAGTTAATTGGTCACTACTGTCTTCTTAATTTTTGGAAAGTGCAAGAGATTTTTCCACTAGCAGATCCAGCTTCATGTCTTTAATCACCATGATTGTAAATAACTCCAGGCAAAGAATCACACACTGTTTCTCTCCAATCTCCATGCTGACTATCACTAGAAAGTTTGTGCATTATTCGCAACCTCCCCAGTCTTGGGGTCAATGGCTCTAGTCAGGGGCTACAGGTCTCCCATCGGCTGAGCCAGTGAGGATTTGAGGCCATTGGCTGCACTCATTAGAGGATCCAATCACCCATACCTAATTGCAGGTCACTAAGGTTTTTGTTTTTTAAAATAAGATTTGGCATGAAGAGATAAATATCAGACAAATCTGACTGAATTCAGAGAGTAATTTCAGATACCAAGGAGTTTATATGTGAATTGCTTCCTATGTGATTTAGCTATTTCTTTAAACTGTGTTTTGTGTCCTCATATATATGTGCAAATGAATGCCAAATGAGGGATTGGTTGCAAATGGGTAATGCTTGTTTATCTGCTTCTGCATTGTATCTGTTGTCATATCACACATAAAGAAACCCTGGCTGATTTCACTATATGTTCTTGGAAGAATGAGAGTGAAAAGGGCTTCAAAAATGTACTACAAAAATAGATTTGACCTTACATATAACTGTAAATGCGGCTCTGGTAAAATAACTGGCAGAAATGACACTTTAGGTGTGCAAATGAATGCAATATGGTTAACATAAAACGATGGTTTTTGCTTGGAACAATTGCACTAAAAACATGCAATAAAGCAGATTTGATGCATTTGTTAATGTTTCATAAATGATAAAAGTGTTTTAAGGATCGGCAGAATGGCACAGGTGCAAATGCTACACTAGATGGCCCTTTGTGGAGAGCTCCAGGTCTTTTCCGGCCAAGCCAGGTGGCCCTGAAAAGAGCCATTGTTTTGCGATGTGGTCAGGTGGTCCTGAGACAGACCATTTCATCTGGTGTACCTGATGACGGCCTTGGTGGCCTCGGACACCACGTGCTTGCCAAACTCCCTGAGCAGGAGCAGGCGCACCACTCTCTGGATCTCCTTGGAGGTGATGGTGGAGCGCTTGGTGGAGTGGGCCAGGAGAGAGGCCTCTCCGATGATACGTTCCAAGATGTCGGTAAGGAGTGAAACCATGACGCTCATGGCCTCCTGCAAGAGGGCTAGGCCTTCCTGAGACTGCTTCAGAATTCTGGGGAAGTAGGTGGTAAAACTGGGAGAGCAGTAGCAGTGGTGGCAACATTGGCAGCAGTGGCGAAGGCGATGGCAATGGTGCCTTGGCTACTCCTGCTTCAGACTCTTGGGGTTGGCTGCCTTGGGCTCCTTCGAGCCCAGGCTTTCCCCAGAATAGGTGTCACTGCCAGGCTCAGCCACGTGGAGCGCACCTTCCAGACAGCTCAGAAGGAAGGGCAGTGGCTGCAGTTCCTGATGTCACCCACATCCTCCATATCTGAAGTGACAAAATGCAACACAGGGAAGTGGGTCACAAGGGCAGGCTGAGTAACATGTGATTGTATAAGCTAGAGCTTGACATCGTATCATCCAATCAGAGTGTGAATCCAGTGCCCTCTACACTTCTTGTGACTTCCGTCAGAAAAACTTTCAAACATTCCATTTCCAGGTAATATTGTATTTTACCTGCTGAATTTGAACACAAAACAGCCACAGATCCTGGAAGAGTCGTGTTTTTATTGGAATACCTTTTATTCTACATCACTACTCTATTTATGATAGGCAGTAAGTGCCACTGGTGCAGTATGTACTAGAAATACAATGCTCTGGAATTAATGTGTCAGCCTCTTAAAATCACAGCAAGGTAAAGTAGAGATGATAAAAACACAGGAGCAGATAGAGAGGGGAGTGGAATATAAGGGGTGAGTGACACAGTTAATGAATTTATAATGGGAGCTAGCACTCCTTGAGGAGCTTCACTTTCTATTCAATGACTTTTGTTGGCAGGTAAGACGTAGCACACTGGAAAGAGTGGCATAAATTAGACTAATTTCTTTCCATTTTTGTCTCTCCAAAGACCGCAGATTACAAGGCTCCAATTAAGAGAGGGAGGGATTTAATCTGGTCAGAACTAATTACCTGTCTCCTAATAGCTACATGTGGCATTGGTGTGTAAAAGCTCTAAGAAAGGGCCAGCAGGATGGAATAAACCAGAGCTGAATCTTTATTTCCCCATGTTTCTCACTCAAAGTGAGAGATGAGGAGATAAAGCCAGGAGGTGAGTGGCTGTGGACCTGATGAAATGTCTGCTGCCCTGTGAAGCTTCAGGTTTGTCTCCAAGAGATAATAGAACATCCCAGAAATTCTCAAGCAGAGCTCTCATGTGCATTCCTGCCCATACCCTGGTGGGGTAAGACACATGTAGTACCCCGAGTAGAACAGAGAGATCCCCAAGCAGCCAGAAGTCACCAACAAGCCTTCATCCTGTCATGGTCACTTGAATACCCTTTTTGCCAAGCAATCAGATGCCAACCATCACAAGTGGCAAAACCAGTACTAACAAATAAATCACAACATGGTTGGACCCAGAGGCCAGTTTGTCAGGATCAGTTTGCTTAGCTTTTCAAGTAACTACTATGATTGTCAGACTCTCAGTATACCTCACAGGTGCTGCTGCAGGAGAGGAGAGGGAGAAGGGCCAACTCCTCAGAGCCAGTTCCTGGTGTCCACCAAACTCCTCCTTGTGGAACCTGCAGCTACCACAGATGAGACCCTCTGAAGATGTTCTCTCCTGCTCTGGCTTTCTAGGCATAAGATCAACTGGTGGGATCTGGTATCTTGCAAAATAGAAGTGTCTGTATGCTGCTCTCGGAGATACTATGAAATATTCTAGTCAGAAGAAAGGACAGCCAAAACATCAGTTCTTTGATGCCCCGAGAGGGAAACTTTGGAAAGACCTCACCCTAAGCACCAAAATTGTAGACTTTGCAGCTTTGGCTTTTTGAGAGAGTCTGCCTGCCATACCCCAAGGCAATACTTCCAGAGGAATGACTTTAGCCAATTTGGGGACATTTTTCTTACAACTCAGAAAGGACAGCTGTCCTGAGCTAAGCCATTGTAGTAGCTCAAACAGGCACTCTCCCACATGGTACCTCAGCAAGGTACCCTGACAAATGAAGCTATTGCTCCAAGCTCTGATCAAGGCCCTCAGGAGAAATGCAAACTCAGCCTCCAAACACAGCACACAAAGAAGTTAACTAGTCATACTGATTAAAACATTAAAGATATTTGGGTATTTATTAACTTGAAAAGTGTTTTCTTAAAGATACTGAGGTCCTAAACATTACCCACACAGTGGAATTGCTGAGCAAAAGTAAATGCTGATGGTTGAAAAATATAAAATTTACCCCAATTCTCCAAAAATCCACAATAGAGAGAGAGGCAGGAAGAAAATTTTAAATGGAAGATATTTTAAAATTAAAAGCTTATTTTTCAATAATCTCGGAAATGCCTGCAAACAACTACATTGCAAGTATTCATGAAAATAATCAATTACAGAAGTTGAACCCCCCAAACAGAGTTAAGAAGCATCAAAGACATGCAAGCAATTGACCAGCTATTGTCCAAAAGGCAAGGCTTCCAAGGTTGTGTTCTGTGAGAACCTTAAGGAACAGCAGATGCTATGGCTAATAAAAAGGAATCTGATTATGAAGGGGAAAATATCATTTTTATTACCAGAAAAAAGTTGATGGTAAAAGGTGTGAAGAAACCTTACTAAACAGATTTTGGAACACTTCCGTTTACAATGAGGATACAAAAGTGACACTTGAGCTGTTAGTAATCAAACCTTCCCTTAGTTTGGTGAAAGATGCAAGGGACATGTCATTTTCTCTGAACTCCTATCATTAAGTAATCATGATTACAAAGAAGCTAGCACACAGCCAAAAGGCAGGGCAAGGATCACACCAATTTCCTCCTCCAACTCCACAGAAATGTTCTTACTGGGTCATCCGCAGGGTCAACTTCCCAGTCTTTGGGCCAGTGGCCATGGCACAGGAGCTCCACACCCTCCATTGGCTGAGGCGGTGAAGAGTGGGATAGAGCTATTCTCATTGCACACTCCCATCATCCAAGTGATGCATACTTGTTAGTAGTTAGTTATGGCTTGTGTACTTGGATCATCAAAGTGGCTGTAATCATGACTACCACTGTTTTCATATAGGCACTGTTTGCCATTTACCCTTCTTGGCTAATTCATCCTATTACCATTTAGATTTGCATCCCAGATCATCTTCCATCTTCCTAAATTTCATTCCTGAGAAGTTACTTTAATATGGTGTCACTTGGTGGAAACACTACGAGTCATGTGTTTTTCACAGGTGTCTGTATTTCAGAGTTAAGATCTTAAGTTAACCAGCATTGAGATGGGGTTCAGTGTGCAGGCCATTTAATCAGGATTAATAGCTGAGGAAGGGACCAGACATATATTAATCGACTCTCATTGATCAGACCTTGGGCATGGCCATCAGGACAAGTCCCTGAACTCAGTCAGGCAAGGCAGCTCTCTGTAGCTGAGGTAGTGACTGAATGGCTCTACCATTGGCTGAGGTCTTCCAGTCGACTGCACACTAAGCAGCTGAAGCAGAGAGTCTGTCGTTGAGGGATGTTCTGGTTGGT
This sequence comes from Felis catus, assembly GCF_018350175.1. Classification (NCBI taxonomy): domain Eukaryota; kingdom Metazoa; phylum Chordata; class Mammalia; order Carnivora; family Felidae; genus Felis; species Felis catus. The sequence continues at coordinate 83,801,957 of NC_058386.1, read as the reverse complement.
CAGTCTCCCTGCCCATCACAGCCTCATTATGAAATGATACCCTGGCCAGGTAGGCAACTATAGATTGACAGTTATTTTCTCTCAGCACTTGCTTTTGGCTTCCATATCCTGATAAAAAGACGGATGCTGTCACACTATTTGGTTTTTCGTTTGTAGGCCTTGTGCCCTTTTGTCTGTTCTTATGCTGTCTAGGCTTACATCGTCACTTTACTACAATGTGTTCACATGTGTTTCTTGAATACAGAATGTCATGACCTCTTTGAATATGGAGAAATTACCACATTCTCATTTGACTATCAGTTTTCCAAACTTCACCCATGTTTCTGCTTCTGGAATGCCTATGAGATGTATTTAATAAGTACTTACTCCATTCCTTAAGTCTCTTTGCCTCACTTTCATCCAATTTCTCTCTTTATCTTACTAGGAGGCATTCTGTATTATTTCTTTTATCTGCTTCTGGAATGCCTATGAGATGTACTTACTAAGTACGTACTCCATTCCTTAAGTCTCTTTGCCTCACTTTCATCCTATTTCTCTCTTTATCTTACTAGGAGGTGTTCTGTATTATTTCTCTTACCTGTCTTCCATTTCACAATTCTCTATCCAACTGTGTCTCAACCGTCGTGTACAATTTCTTTAATCTTTTGTTCTAGTGGTTACAATGGTCAACTCTAGCAAACTCATTTAGCACTTTGATAATTAGCTATATATTTCCTATGTTTCATATGTCCTGTAATTTATATAAAAGTGTTAAACCCACTTATGTTTGGCATTTGGTAATAATTCTCTGGAGTTTTCCATTCTGGTCTCTTATTTGATTTTGCTGAGGGAGGCTTGCTTTTGGATGATGTGCATATATGAGAAGACTTTATCTGCAGGAATCTTGCAACAGCCTCCAAAAAGATTAAGCCCCTCCAGCTAAGGACTGGGAATAGAATTTCCCTTGGCATCTCCTTTTCCCAGTAGGAAAAAGTCCAGTTTTCATAAAGTTTGTAGTTATTCAGGCACCACTTCATGCAAAACCAAGTATTAAATGTGTTGGGTCTTATTTGGTCAGCCCCATGTGTCTCTAGGGAAAAACAAATGAACAAACACAAAATGTGGAATGTTCAAATATCCTGGGTTATAACACAAAGTCATGGTCGAGGGAAATCATTTTAGTACTATTATTTTGTACAAGTCTTCCCTTACTTGGTGAAAGTGGCAGGAGGTATGTCCGCTCACAGGTCTGGATTCGTATCCTCATTGTAATGAAAAGCATACAGCTGATCAAACAAAGAAGCAAAGAGCAAGTAAAGTATAATACCAGCTTCTCCCTCAATCTCAGAGGCTGATAGCCCAGTAAGACTCTTACTGATTCAGCCTGAAACACATGACTGCACATTGCGCCAATGGCTCTGAGTCAGCAGCTCCATGTCCCTGTTTGGTGAACTCACAATTGTGTGGGGCCTGTGCTGCTCTGACGGGATACTTCCATTATCCTCATGATGCTGATGTGCAAGTCATGAAGGTTTGAGTTTTCCATAAGAAAAGGTTATAGACTTCAAAGAAGTAGGATCAGATAAATCTGAGCAGCTTAAAATAGTAACTCCTGTTACTAGGGAGCCTTCTATACCTGTTCCTTCTTGAACTCTTTGTTTAGAGACTTCTGTACTGAGCCTGGGTTCTCCCTTCTTTTTTTAAAATGAATTCTACAACAAGGCTAATATTGAATAAGTTTGAATGGGGTACAATTGACTCATTAATAATATTTTCCCAGGGTTGTTGCTTATAACTTGTTACTTAAGCAAGAAAACTGTTTCCCTCAGTCAGCCTTACCATTAACCACATCTGTAGAGAACAAATGCTCACCAGATGCCCTTTTTCCTCAGTTCCCTTCTGAAGTGAACGATAAGATGTACTAACTTCCCCTTTCTGTCTTCAACATCAAAACCCATTTTTCCTCGGTCTACATTGGATTTCATATTGGTCATTCACCCTTTCACTCTATGTGGTGCACTTTCAATGTTGTTTTACTCATGCTCATATGTTATTTGTACCATTGTAAATGCAAAAAAAATTTTTTTTTGATTTTTGTAGATTATCCAGAATGGTCTCTTTCTTTGTATGAGAATGTTTTCACACACAGGGGTGTTTACAGATTATTTTAAATGCACAAATGCCATTCTTAATAGATTGCCCAGATATTGGCGCCTAAAGGTAATCTTAATTAATTTTTTTTCATAACTAATATGTATTTGACATAAAGACTACAATAACTTGAACTTTCTTTTTTTTTTTTAATTTTAAGGTTTATTTATTTTTGAGACAGAGACAGAGCATGAACGGGGGAGGGTCAGAGAGAGGGAGACACAGAATCTGAAACAGGCCCCAGGCTCTGAGCTGTCAGCACAGCGCCCGACACGGGGCTCGAACTCACAGACCGCGAGATCATGACCTGAGCCGAAGTCGGCCGCCCAACCGACTGAGCCAACCAGGCGCCCCAATAACTTGAACTTCCAGTCTCTCATCTGGTTAGTTTTCTTGCCCTTCATTTAATATGAACTACAGTTCATCATATATATATATATATATATATATATATATGAAATTTATTGTCAAATTGGTTTCCATACAACACCCAGTGTTCATCCCAACAGGTGCCCTCTTCAATGCCCATCACCTCCCCTCCCCTCCCTCCCACCCCCCCCTCCATCAACCCTCAGTTTGTTCTCAGTTTTTAAGAGTCTCTTATGCTTTGGCTCTCTCCCACTCTAACCTCTTTTTTTTTCCTTCCCCTCCCCCATGGGTTTCTGTTAAGTTTCTCAGGATCCACATAAGAGTGAAAACATATGGTATCTGTCTTTCTCTGTATGGCTTATTTCACTTAGCATAACACTCTCCAGTTCCATCCACGTTGCTACAAAGGGCTATATTTCATTCTTTCTCATTGCCACGTAGTACTCCATTGTGTATATAAACCACAATTTCTTTATCCATTCATCAGTTGATGGACATTTAGGCTCTTTCGATAATTTGGCTATTGTTGAGAGTGCTGCTATGAACATTGGGGTACAAGTGGCCCTATGCATCAGTACTCCTGTATCCCTTGGGTAAATTCCTAGCAGTGCTATTGCTGGGTAATAGGGTAGGTCTATTTTTAATTTTTTGAGGAACCTCCACACTGTTTTCCAGAGTGGCTGCACCAGTTTGCATTCCCACCAACAGTGCAAGAGGGTTCCCGTGTCTCCACATCCTCACCAGCATCTATAGTCTCCTGATTTGTTCATTTTGGCCACTCTGACTGGCGTGAGGTGATATCTGAATGTGGTTTTGATTTGTATTTCCCTGATGAGGAGCGACGTTGAGCATCTTTTCATGTGCCTGTTGGCCATCCGGATGTCTTCTTTAGAGAAGTGTCTATTCATGTTTTCTGCCCATTTCTTCACTGGGTTATTTGTTTTTCGGGTGTGGAGTTTGGTGAGTTCTTTATAGATTTTGGATATTAGCCCTTTGTCCAATATGTCATTTGCAAATATCTTTTCCCATTCCGTTGGTTGCCTTTTAGTTTTGTTGGTTGTTTCCTTTGCTGTGCAGAAGCTTTTTATCTTCATAAGGTCCCAGTAATTCATTTTTGCTTTTATTTCCGTTGCCTTTGGGGATGTGTTGATTAAGAGATTGCTACGGCTGAGGTCAGAGAGGTCTTTTCCTGCTTTCTCCTCTAGGGTTTTGATGGTTTCCTGTCTCACATTCAGGGTCTTTATCCATTTTGAGTTTGTTTTTGTGAATGGTGTGAGAAAGTGGTCTAGTTTCAACCTTCTGCATGTTGCTGTCCAGTTTTCCCAGCACCATTTGTTAAAGAGACCTTTTTCCACTGGATGTTCTTTCCTGCTTTGTCAAAGATGAGTTGGCCATACGTTTGTGGGTCTAGTTCTGGGGTTTCTATTCTATTGCATTGGTCTATGTGTCTGTTTTTGTGCCAATACCATGCTGTGTTGATGATTACAGCTTTGTAGTAGAGGCTGAAGTCTGGGATTGTGATGCCTCCTGCTTTGGTCTTCTTCTTCAGAATTACTTTGGCTAATCGGGGCCTTTTGTGGTTCCATATGAATTTTAGGATGGCTTGTTCTAGTTTCGAGAAGAATGCTGGTGAGAGTAAGGTAGTTTTTGACCCAGGCTAGGCCTCTTATTTTGGTCTCCTCTCCAACTTTCCCACTTTTCCTTTTTGACAGTTGTCCTTTTCCCCAGGTTACTTTGTCCAGAGGAGGGATCTGGGGTCATAGCCATCGTTGCTTTAATCCACATCCTATCACCCATAAATTACACTAAATCATATTCCTTCAGTGTTAAAAAAACAAACTGATTTTCTTATGCTTGATCCTGAAACACTACAGGAGACTAATATTAATGTGACTTTTGAAACAATAACAACTGATTGAAATATAATTCACATACCACATAATTCAACCTCGGAAAGTGTATAGTTCAGTTGTTTTTAATATATTCCCTGAGTTGTGCAACTACCACTACTATCTCATTTTAGAATATTTTCATCAACCTGAAAAGAAATTATGTACTCATTAGAAGTCACTCCTGATGTCCCCTCTTTGCAGCCAGGTCCCCTGGTGACCACTGATCTACTTTTGTCTCTGTATATTTATCTATTTTAGATATTTCATATAAATGGAATCATTTTGTCTGCCTTCTTTCATTTAGTATAATTTTCCAAGGTACATCCATATTATAGCATGTTTGGTACTTCATTACTTTTTATAGCTGAATATCATTCCATTGTATGAATATAATACATTTTGTTTATCCATTTGCCAATTAATGGGCAATTGGGTTTGTTTCTACCTTTTGGCTATTGTTAATAATGCTGCTATAGATATTTATACACAAATTTATGTGTGGATATATATTTTTTTTATTTCAGCATGGTTAACACAGTGTTACATTAGTTTCAGATGTACAACATAGCAATTCAGTATCTTTATATAAATCTGTTATGCTCACCACAAATGTAGCTAGCATCTGTCACCATACAACATTACTACAATATCATTGGCTGTATTCCCTATGCTATATCTCCTATTCCTGTGACTTATTCATTCCATAAAATGAAGCCTGTATCTTCCACTCCCTTTCACCCATTTTGCCCACCTACTACCCTCTCTCTGGCAACCATCAGTATATTCTCTGTATTTATAGGTCTGAGTCTGCTTTCTGTTTGTTTGTTTATTCATTGCTTTGTTATTTCAATTCCACATATGAGTGAAATCATATGATATTTGTCTTTTTCAGTCTGACATATTTCACTTAGCATAACACCCTCTACGTCTATCCATGTTGTCATAAATGACAAGATCTCATCCTTTTTATGGCGTGTAATATTCTGTTGTGTGTATGTATGTATATGTTATATGAGTGTGTGTACAATATGGTTTTTTCTTGGTGTTGAGCTGTAAAGGTTCTTCATATATTTTGAATATTAACCCCTTATGGGATATATTATTTGCAAATTTCTTCCATTTAGTAGGTTGCCTTTTGCTTTGTTGATGGTTTCCATCACTATTGTATGGACATGTTTTCACTTCTCTTGGCTATATAGCTAGGAATGGAATTCTTGGGTTACATTTTGAGGAGCACCCAAACTCTTTTCCAAAGTAACTGTACCATTTATAATCCTAACAGCAATGTTTAGGGTTCTAATTTCTTCACATCACTGTTAACACTTGTTGTTTTTTTTTCAGCCATCCTGTGGTGAGTAAAGCAGTATCTCATTGTGGTTTTGATTTCATTTTCCTGATGACAAATGAGGTTGAACATGTTTTTATATGCTTATAATCCATTTGTATAATCTTCCTTAGAGAAATGTCTATTCATATTCTTTTTTTTTTAATTAGGTCATTTGTCTTTTTGTTCTTTGTTTGTAAGTGTTCTTTATACACAATTTTTTTATGAGATATATGATTTGCAAGAAATTTTCAACCATTCTTCAAGCTGTCTTTTCATTTCCTTCATGGTATACTTTGAAGCACAAAATTTTAAATTTTGATGAAGTATGTTTAACTACTTTTTATTTTATTGTTTATGCTTTTAGTGTAATAGCTAAGAAGCCATTGTCTAATCTAAACAAAGATAAAGGAGGAGTTAAGATAACAGAGCAGCATGGAGAACCTGAGCTTGTATCATCCCTGAAACACAGCTAGATCAGCACTAAAACATTTTGAACACCTAGGAAATTAATCTGAGGAGTAACACATCAATATGCATAACTTGAGCTACAGAACTCAGCAGGTACACAGTGTGGAGAGGTGAACTGAGGGAGAGAAAGGCCACAGGGGGTAGGGAGTTGTTTTTGTAGGGAGAGGACAGAGAAAGAGAAAGGGGGAGAGTGTAGTGCATGGGGATCGTGCAAGAAAAGTACTCCCCTGAAAGTTGTTGGAGAGAAAGGGAAAGAAAGAGTGAAAACACTTGCAGAGGACTGAACAAGAAATCTGTTCCCAAAGCCATTGACAGGAAGACAGGAGAGGGTTTCGATACCACCAGGATTCCATAAACAATGGAGCACAGAGTCTGCAGTTCTGGAGCTCAGTGCCTGGCGGTGCTCTGGTGAGGAAGCAGGGCAAATCCCCAGGAGCAGGCAGTGGGGTCTAAGGGGTGTGTGTGCCACACGGGAGAAGCAGTTCCCCTGTTTGGAGTGCATCTGGTAGAGGCCATATAGCCTCCTCACAGGCAAAGGTCCCAGTGGACCCCGGAGAGCAGCCACATTTGCTGGTATTGTGACAGACTCCAGAGTGCTGTGAAACCTGGTACCAGCTGTGTGTTTGTGATTTGCCATTAATTTCTGAACCACTGCCACTGTGCAATCACACATTTGTTTTCTGGGGCAAGCTTGCACCCAGCCATTGCTCAGTGAGAGACCCTCCCCAAGACAGTTGATGCAGATCCAAGCCGTGAGAGTCTCTGAAGTATGGGGTTTTGAAACGCAACCCCATCTGAGATAAAACTATGGAGGGAGGTGCCCCCTGAAAGATGGACAGCTTGAACATGGACAGGATAGAGGTGAGGAGTGGACAGAAACCTGAGACAAAAGAGGGGTGCTTGATCACTGGTCGATGAGAGTGGGAAGTTCCTGTGCCAGAGACTAGGGTGCTGGGTGAAGCCATTTCTACCTCTCCCATACACAGGCCACAGTGATCCACTTCAGTAAGCTAGGCAGCGTCACCTAGTGGAGAATGGAGCCATTACACCATACCCTGCCCAGCTGCACCCTGCAAGCACATCCCCTGGAAGACCAGCATAAATCACTCCACCTGCTTAGTGTACAGACTATAGAGGACTTCATAGTTTCAGTTCTAGGGGAAACTGTATGTAACTTCATTTGGGTATCATTCTGTTTGCTGATTCATTTATTTGTTCATTCTCTTTGCTTCTGTTTTTGCTTAAGTTATTTTCTTTTTTCTTTATTTTCTTCCTCTTTCTTGGATACAGAAAAAAGTATTTTTCTTTTCTTTTTTTACTATATTTTTTACTTTTGTAAATTTTTTGTTCACTTTCATTTCCTTTATTTCATTTCATTCCATTTTATTATATAATTTTTAAATTTTTAAATTTTTTCTTACCTTTTTTTCCTTTCTTTCCCTTTTTTCTCTATTCTACCAAGCGTCTTCCAACAAGCATACCAAAACACACTTAGGAACTAGTTTCCTTTATTTGATTTTTTATTTAGTTTTTAGTTTTTGAACTTTTATTTTATTAATTTTTTCTTCCTCCAAAATGACAAAATGAAGGAATTCACCCCAAAATAAAGAATAGAAAGAAATGACAGCCAGGGGCTTAATCAACACAGATATTAGCAAGATGTCTGAACTACAATTTAGAACCAGGATAAGAATATTAGCTGGGGTTGAAAAAGCATAGAATCCCTTTCTGTGGAGATAAAATAAGTAAAATCTAGTCAGGACAAAATTAAAAATGCAATAACCAAGATGCAATCTTGAAAGGATGGCACGATGGCAAGGATGGACAAAGTAAAACACCTAATAGACAATATAGAAGATAAAATTATGGAGAATAATGAAGTGGAAAAAAGAGGGAAACAAAGGCAAAAGATACAAGACTTAGAGAACTCAGTGACCTATTAAGAAGGAATAACATTCGAATAGTAGGAGCCCCAGAAGATGAAGAGAGAGAAAAGGGGCAGAAGGTTTATGTGAGCAAATTATAGCAGAATGTATAAGAAAACAAGACCCATACATATGCTGCCTATAAGACACTCATTTTAGAACTAGAGACACCTGCAGATTGAAAGTAAGGGGATGGAGAACCATTTTTCATACTAATGGTCGTCAAGAGAAAGCTAGAGTAGCAATACTTATTAAATCAAACTAGATTTTAAAATAAGGACAGTAACAAAAGATGAGGAAGGGCATTATATCATAATTAAGGGGCCTATCCACCAAGAAGAGCTAACAATTGTAAATATTTATGCCCCCAACATGAAAGAACACACATATATAAATCAATTGATCACAAAAATAAAGTAACTTATTGATAATAATACCATTATAGTGGGGGACATCAGCACCCCACTTAGAGCAATGAACAGATCATGTAAGCAGAAAATCAACAAGGAAACAATGGCTTTGTTTTGTTTGCTGTTTGCTTGTTTTTAATATGAAATTTATTGTCAAATTGGTTCCCATAAAACACCCAGTGCTCATCCCAACAGGTGCCCTCCTCAATACCCATCACCCACTTTCCCTTCGCTCCCACCCCCCCATCAACCCTCAGTTTCTCTCAGTTTTTAAGAGTCTCTTATGGTTTTCCTCCTTCCCTCTGTAAGTTTTTTTCCCTTCCCCTTCCCCATGGTCATCTGTTAAGTTTCTCAGGATCCACATAAGAGTGAAAACATATGGTATCTGTCTTTCTCTGTATGACTTATTTCACTTAGCATAACACTCTCCAGTTCCATCCACGTTGCTACAAAAGGCCATGTTTCATTCTTTCTCATTGCCAAGTAGTATTCCATTGTGTATATAAACCACAACTTCTTTACCCATTCATCAGTTGATGGACATTTAGTCTCTTTCCGTAATTTGGCTATTGTTGAAAGTGCTGCTCTAAACATTGGGGTACAAGTGCCCCTATGCATCAGCACTCCTGTATCCTTTGGGTAAATTCCTAGCAGTGCTATTGATGGGTCATAGGGTAGATCTATTTTTAATTTTTTGAGGAACCTCCACACTTAAGGAAACAATGGCTTTGAATGACACACTGGACTGGAGGGACTTAGTGGATATATTAGCAGAACATTTCATCTAAAGCAGCAGAATACACATTCTTCTCAAATGCACATGGAAGATTCTCCAGAATAGATCACATACTAGGTCACAAATCAGCCCTTAACAAGTACAAAAAGATTGAGATCATACCTTGCATATTTTCAGACCACAACACTATAAACTTGAAATCAACCACATGAAAAAATTTGGAAAGACAACAAAACTAAGACTAAAGAACGTCTTACTAAAGAATGAGTGGGCTAACCATGAAATTAAAGAGGAAATTAAAAAGTACATGGAAGCCAATGAAAATGAAAACACAACAGTCCAAAACCTCTGGGCTGCAGCAAAGGCTGTCATAAGAAAGAAGTATGTAGCAATCCAGGCCTTCCTACAGCAGGAAGAAAGGTCTCAGATACACAACCAAATCTTACACCTAAAAGAGCTGGAAAAAGAATAGCAAATAAAGCCCAAAAACTAGCATAAGAGAAATAATAAAGATTAGAGTAGAAATCAATATCAAAATTTAAAAAAATCCAGTAGAACAGATCAATGAGCTAGTTCTTTGAAAGAATTAGCAATAATAATAAACCCCTGACCAGACTGATCAGAAAGAAAAAGGGAAGGGCCCAAATAAATAAAATCACAAATGAAAGAGAAGAGATCACAACCAACACCACAGAAATACAAACAATAATAAGAGAATATTATGAGAAATTATATGCCAACAAATTGGGCAATCTGGAAGAAATGGACAAATTCCTAGAAACATACAAATGACCAAAACTGAAATAGGAAGAAATAGAAAATTTATACAGACTCATAACCAATAAAGAAATTAAATCAGTAATCAAAAATCTCCCAACAAACTAGAGTCCAGGGCCAGATGGATTTCCAGAGAATTCTAGCAAACATTTAAAGCAGAGTTAACACCTATTCTTTTGAAACTGTTTCCAAAAACAGAAATGGAAGGAAAACTTCCAAACTCATTCTACGACTCCAGCATTGCCTTGATTCGAAAACCAGACAAAGACCCCACTAGAAAGGGGAACTACAGCCCAATTTCCCTGATGAACATGGATGCAAAAATCCTCAACAAGGTATTAGCCAACCGGATCCAACAATACATTAAAAAAAAATTATTCACCACGACCAAGTGGGATTTATATCATGGATGCAGGGCTGGTTCAATATCCACAAAACAATCAGTGTGATACATCACACTGATAAAAGCAAAGATAAGCAAGCACCACATGATCCTCTCAATAGACGCAGAAAAAGCATTTGACAAAACACAGCACCCTTTCATGATAAAAAAAAAAACACTCAAGAAAGTAGGGATAGAAGGATCATACCTCAAGATCATAAAGATCATAAAGGCCATATACGAAAGACTCACCACTAATATCATCCTCAATGGGGAATAACTGAGAGCTTTCCCCCTAAGGTCAGGAACAAGACATGGATGTCCTCTCACCACTGTTATTCAACATAATATTGGAAGTCTTAGCCTCAGCAATCAGACAACACAAAGAAATAAAAGGCATCCAAATCGGCCAGGAGGAGGTCAAACTTTGACTCTTCACAGATGACATGTTACTCTATATGGAAAACCCAAAAGATTCCACCAAACAACTGCTAGAATTGATACATGAATTCAGCAAAGTCGCAGGATATAAAATCAATATACAGCAATCATATGTGTTTCTACACACCAATAATGAAGCAGCAGAAGGAGACATCAAGGGATGGATCCCATTTACAATTGCACCAAAAACCATAAAATACCTAGGAATAAACCTAATCAAAGAATTTTTTTTCAGTGAAAAATCTATACACTGAAAACTATAGAAAGCTTATGAAAGAAATTTAAGAAGGCACAAAGAAATGGAAAAACATTTCATTCTCATGGATTGGAAGAACAAATATTATTAAAATTTTGATACTACCCAAAGCAATCTACATATTCAATGCAATCCCTATCAAAATAATACCAGCATTCTTCACATAGCTAGAACAAACAAGTATAAAATTTGTATGGAAACAGAAGAGACCCCAAATAGCCAAAGCAATCCTGAAAAAGAAAACTAAAGCTGAGACATCACAATTCCCGACTTCAAGCTGTATTACAAAGCTGTAATCAATAAGACTGTATGGTACTGGCGAAAAAATAGACACATAGATCAATGAAAGAGAATAGAAAACCCAGAAATGGACCCACAAGTGTATGGCCAACTAATCTGACAAAGCAGGAAAGAATACCCAGTGGGAAAAAGTCTTTTCAGTAAATGGTGTTGGGAAAACTGGAGAGCAATATGCCAAAGAATGAACCTGGACCACCTTCTTACAACCATACACAAAAATAAACTCAAAATGGATGAAAGACCTAAACATAAGACAGGAAGCCATCAAAATCCTAGAGGAGAAAATAGGCAACAACCTCTTTGACCTTGGCCACAGCAACTTCTTACTTGACATGCCTCCAGAGGCAAGGGAAACAAAAGCAAAAATGAACTGTTGGTACCTCATTAAGATAAAAAGTTTCTACACAGAGAAGGATACAATCAGCAAAACTAAAAGGCAACTTACAGAATGAGAGAAGATATTTGCAAATGACATATCAGATAAAGGGTTAGTATCCAAAGTCTATAAAGAGCTTATTAAACTCAACACCCAAAAAGACAAATAATCCAGTAAAGAAACGCAGAAGACATGAACAGACACTTTTCCAAAGAAGACATCCAGATGGCTAACAGACACATGAAAAAGTGCTCAACATCACTCATCATCAGGGAGCTACAAATCAAAACCACAATGAGATATCACCTCACACCTGTCAGAATGGCTAAAATTAACAACTCAGGCAATAACAGATGTTGGCAAGGATGCAGAGAAAGAGGAACCCTTTTGCACTGCTGGTGGGAATGTAAACTGGTGCAGCCACTCTGGAAAACAGTATGGTGGTTCCTCAAAAAACTAAAAACAGAACTACCCTATGACCCAGAAATTGCACTACTAGGTATTTATCCAAAGGATACAGGGGTGTTGATTCTAAGGGACACATGCACCCCAATGTTTATAGCAGCATTATCAACAATAGCCAAAGTATGGAAAGAGCCCAAATGTCCATCGAGTTATGAATGGATAAAGAATATGTGGTATATATACAAGAGAATATTACTCGGCAAAAAAAAGAATAAAATCTTGCCATTTACAACAATGTGGATGGAACTAGAGTGTATTATGCTAAGTGAAAAAAAGTCAGCCAGAGAAAGACAAATATCATATGATTTCACTCATATGTGCAATTTATGAAACAAAACAGATGAATATACAGGAAGGAAGTCAAAAGTAATATAAAAACAGAGAGGGAGACAAACCATAAGAGTCTCTTACGTACAGAGAACAAACTGAGGGTTGCTGGCAGGGTGCTGGGTGGGGGATGGGCTAAATGGGTGAGGGGCATTAAGGAGGGCACTTGTTGGGATGAGCACTCGGTGTTACATGTAAGTGATGAATTACTAAATTCTATTCCTGAAATCAGTATTACACTTTATGTTAACTAACTTGTATTTAAATTTTAAAAAATTAAAAATTAATAAAAATCAATCAATAAATATTTTTAAAAATGAAAATATAAAGTAAACAAAGACTGACTTCTGTGTTTTCTTCTAATACTTTTAAATTTTTAGGTCTTATATTGAGGTCTGTGATTCATTTTTAGCTAATTTTTTGTATATATTTTGTGTGAAGAAGAGGGTCCTCAAGTACTGGCTGCAAACCATTTTGCCCTATCTCTCAGTTTCAGGATTTCTTGCTTGTTCCATTCATGCCTCACAGGTTCTTACAGCACACAATAAGCTGCTTCTCACTATGAGCACTAAATCCCTTTCTCACCAGTTGCTTTGTCAAAATGTGGCTCTACCAAAATCTAGTGACCATAGTCTTTTGGGTTTTTTTTTAAAGGAAAAAAGAAAAGCCTCTGACGTCAACTGTTACTATAGTATCTCTCTCCTACTTACAAGAGAAAATGCAGTTAAATGGCTTAATGCTGCCATCTGCTGTCAGGCATAGTTCAGACAACAATTTGGTAGCTCCACAAGTTAGTTGGCAGGGTTAGCAAACTTAAATTACTTCAGTGGTTGGGTAGGCAGTACAAGTGCCTGCAAGATACTCACTAGGAACTATGAAAACTGCTAGCACAAGCCCATAAAAAAATAGGCAGCATCTCCTCACCTCCAGAGAAATATTGCCACAAGGGAACATTATTCTAGTAAGGCCAGATCTTTGTTTTTTTTTTTTTCCCCAAAAGAATCCAGAAATCTAGATATTTAAATGTTAACTCTTCAAATTTTTAACTGACAATTAAAGAAAATGTGTTATGCTGACCAAATAAAACAGGTCTCTAGGACAATATTTTGCAATCTCTTTTTCTCCTGTCACACTCCCAATAACTATTTTATTAAATACAGGAGTCAAAATTAAAAGCAATTTTCACTAATGAAGTTCAAGTGACATTAGTGATGTCCCAACCTTCTCAGACTGCCTGACTTATTTTGCCTACTTTGGAATATGAAGGACTGGTCTTCCTTGAGGACAGAGACCAAGTCTTCTGCATCTTTGTATCCCCATCAGTGAATGCATTGTACTAAATTAAGTAAGTGCTTAATTATAGAATAAACAGGTCTATGTTTTGATCCAGACACCAAACAGCTCTGTGATCTTGGGTGAAGGAAATAGTTTCTCTGAGTGTCAATTTCCTCATCTGTAAAATATGAGTTTTAAGGATCCATTTTTACGAAAGTGATCTTTATATGAATATGACTTAATAGTGATGAAAGACAAGATGAATAAAAGAATATTTAAGTTCTTTAGCAAGAATTTCCTGAGAATAATCTAGGTGAACCACAGCCCAAAGGTCCTTAGATTTATGGGAAACCAATGTCATACTAAAAAGAACTGTAATGGAAATCAGCTACAAAACAATTTGACACAGACTAAAAAGATGGAATGTTTCAACTTTAACATAAATTGGACAAATAAGCCTAAATCCACAACTTAATACTTATGCACTACACAAAACCCTCTACCTAATTAATTTTATGAAATACAAACATTCCCTATATATATATATATATATATATATATTTAATTTTCATTCTAGTATGGTTAACATATGGTGTTATATTATTTTTGGGTGCAAAATATAATGATTCAACACTTCCACACATCACCCAGTGCTTATCACTACACATGCACTTCTTTTGTGTGTGTGTATATGAGTACAGAATTCTACATTTTTTTATTTTTAAAGGTTTTTATTTAAATTCCACTTAGTTAATGTAAAGTCCAATATTTTTTAAAGTTTTTATTTTAATTCTAGTTAGTTAGCATTCAGTGTTATATTAGTTTCAGGTATGCAATATAGTGATTCAACACTTCCATACCTCACCCTATGCTCAACACGTTAAATGCATTCCTTAATACCCATCAGCTATTTAACATATCCCCCAACCACCTCCCCTCTGGTAACCATCAGCTTGCTCTATATAATTAAGACTCTGTTTCTTACCAAAAATAGAGTCTGTTTCTTGATTTGTCTTTTTATCTCTCTCTTATTTTTTCTCCTTTCCTTGTTCATTTTCTTAAATTCCACATATGAGTGAAATCATGTTGTATTTGTCTTTCTCTGACTGATTTACTTCACTTAGCATTATACTCTCTACATCCATCCATGTGGTTGCAAATGGCAAGATTTCCTTATTTTTTAATGACTGACTAATATTCCATCATATATATATGTATATGTATACATATATATATATATATATATATATATATATATACCAATTCATATATCAATGGACACTTAAGCTGCTTCCACAGTTATTGTAGTTAATGCTGCTATAAACATACAGGGGCATGTATCCCTTCGAATTAGTGTTTTTGTATTCTATGTGTGAATACTCAGTTGCAGAATTGCTGGATCATAAAGTAGTTCTATTTTTAACTTTAAAAAATGTTAGTGTTTATTTATTTTTGAGAGACAGAACATGAGTCGGGGAGGGGCAGAGAAAGGGAGACACAGAATCCGAAGCAGGCTCCAGGCTCTGAGCTGTCAGTCCAGAGCCAGACACGGGGCTCAAACTCATGAACCATGAGATCATGACCTGAGCCTAAGTCAGACACTTAATGGACAGAGCCACCTAGACACCTCAGTTCTATTTTTAATTTTTGAGTAATGCACCAGTTTGCATTCCCACCAACAGGGAACAAGCGTTCCTTTTTTTCTCCATATGCTCACCAGCACCTGTTATTTTTTGTGGTTTTGATTTTATTTCTTTTTCTTTTATAACTTAATTTAGTTAACATATAGTGCAATATTGGTTTCAGGAGAATACAGTGATCCATCACTTACATACAACACCCAGTGTTCATCACAACAAGTGCCCTCCCTAAAAGCCATCACCCATCTAGCCCATCTCCCACCCACCTCCCTCCATCAACACTCAGTTTGTTCTCTATCATTGAGTCTCTTGTGGTTTGTTTCCCCCTGTTTTCTTCCCCCCTTTCCCCCATATGTTCATTTATTTCTTAAATTCCACATATGAGTGAAACCATATGGTATTTGTCCTTCTCATATGGTATTTGGTATTTATTTCACTTAGCATAAATTATTATAGCTCCATCCATGTCATGGCAAATGGCAAGTTTCCATTCTTTTTGATGGGTGAGTAATATTCTATTGTGTATATATACCCTGTCTTCTTTATCCATTCATTAGTTCGTGAACATTTGGCCTCTATCTATAGTTTGGCTATTGTTGATAAAGCTGCTATAAACTTTGGGATGTATGTACACCCTTCAAATCTGTATTTTTGTATCCTTTGGGTAAGTACCTAATAGTGCAATTGCTGGATCATAGGGTAGTTCTATTTTCAGTTTTTTGAGGGACCTCCATATTGTCTTCCACAGTGGCTGCACCAGTTTACATTACCCCCAACAGTGCAAGAGGATTCACCTTTCTCTACATCCTTGACAAAACCTGTTGTTTCTTGTGTTTTAGCCATTCTGACAGGTGTGAGCTGATATCTCATTGTAGTTTTGGTTACCATTTCCTGGATGATAGGTATGATGAGAATTTTTTCATGTGTCAGTTGGTCATTTGGATGTCTTCTTTGCAGACTAGTCTGTTAATGTTTTCTTCCCATTTTTAATTGGAATATTTGGGTTTTGGGTGTTGAGTTTTACCAGGTCTTTATATGTTTTGGATAGTAAACCATTATTGGATATGGCATTTTCAAATATCTTCTCCTATTCTGTAGATTTCCTTTTAGTTTTATTGATTCTTTTCTTCACTGTGCAGAGCATTTTATATGGATATAGTCCCAATAGTTTATGTTTGCTTTTGTTTCTATTTCCTCAGGAGACTTATCTCAAAAGAAGTTACTACAACCAATGACAAAGAGGTTACTGCCTGTGTTCTTTTCGTGGATTTTTATGGTTGCAGGGCTCACATTTAGTTGTTTAATCGATTCTGAGTTTATTTTTGTGTATGGTATAAGACAGTGGTCCAGTATCATTCTTTTGCATGCAGCTATCCAGTTTTCCCAACACCATTATTTGAAGAGGCTGTATTTTTGTTATTGGATATGCTTTCCTACTTTGTTGAAGATTAGTTGACCATATGTTTTCAGTCTATTTCTGGGTTTTCTATTCTGTCCCATTCATCTAGGTATCTATTTTTATGCCAGTACAATACTGATTTGTTTACTACAGCTTTGCAATATAACTTAAAGTCTCGAATTGTGATGCCTCCAACTTTGGTTTTCTTTTTTAAAATTGCTTTGACTATTCAGGGTCTTTTCTGATACCATACCAATTTTAGGATTGTTCTAAATCTGTGAAAAATGCTGGTGGTATCTTGATAGGGATTGCATTAAATGTGTGGATTTCTTTGGGTAGTATAGACATTTTAACAATATCTGTTCTTCTAATTCATGTGCATGGAATGTTTTCCCATTTTTTTGTGTCATCTTCAGTTTCTTTCATAAGTGTCCTATAGTTTTCAGAGTACAGATCTTTTATCTCTTTATTTAGTTTTTTTTTTCCTATCATATTATTTTTGGTGCAATTGTGAATAGGATCGTTTCCTTGATTTTTATGTGTGTTGCTTCAT
This sequence comes from Felis catus, assembly GCF_018350175.1. Lineage (NCBI taxonomy): Eukaryota > Metazoa > Chordata > Mammalia > Carnivora > Felidae > Felis > Felis catus. The sequence goes on along the minus strand of NC_058386.1, from coordinate 83,784,509 downwards.
TAATGGTATATAGAAATGCAACACATTTCTTTAGATTGATTTTTTTATCTGCAACTTTACTGAATTCGTTTATCAGTTCCAGCAATTTTGGGGCAAAATTTTCAGGTTTTCTACATGGAATATCATGTCATCTGCAAATAGTGAAAGATTGAATTCTTCCTTGCTGATTTGGATGCCTTCTATTTTTGGTGTCTGATTGCTGTGGGTAATGCTTCCAGAACCATGTTAAATAACAGTGGTAAGAGTTCCCCTTGTCTTGTTCCTGACTCTAGACAAAAGCTCTAAGTTTTTCCCCATTGAGGATGATATTACCTGTGGGTTTTTCAGATATGGCCTTTATTAGGTTGAGGCATATTCCCTCTATCCCTATGTTGTGGAGGGCTTTTATCAAGAATGGATGCTGTACTTTGTCAAATGTATTTTCTGCATCTATTGAGAAGATCATATGGTTCTTATCCTTTCTTTTATTAACATGATGTATCACATTGATTGATTTGCAAATATTGAACCACTCTTGCAACCCAGGAATAAATCCCACTTGATTATAGTGAATAATTTTTTAATATACCATTGGATTCAATTTACTAGTATTTTGTTGAGAATTTTTGCATACACGTTCATCAAGGATATTGGTTTGTAGTTCTCTTTCTTAGTGGAGTCTTTGTCAGGTTTTGTAATCAGGGTAATGATGGCCTCATAGAAGGAGTTTTGAAGTTTTCCTTCCATTTCTATTCTTCCGAATAGTTTGAGAAGAATAGGTTTTAACTCTTCTTTAAATGTTTGGTAGAATTCACCTGTGAAGCCATCTGGTCCTGGACTTTTGTTTCCTGGGATATTTTTTATTACTGATACAATTTCTTCGCTGGCTACTGGTCTGTTCAAGTTTTCTATTTGTTCCTGTTTCAGTTTTGATAGTTTATATATTTCTAGGATTTTATCCATTTCTTCCAGATTGCCCAATTTGTTGGCATACATTTTTTCATAATATTCTCTTACAATGGTTTGTATTTCTGTGATGTTCATTGTGGTTTTCCTCTCTCATTCGTGATTTTACTGATTTAGGTCCTTTCTATATTCTTTTTGATAAGTCTGTCTAGGGGGGTATCAATTTTATTAAGTTTTTTACTTTTTTTATATTCTGAGAGAGGGAGAGAGAGAGAAATCTAAACAGGCTCTGAACAGACAGTGCAGAACCCAATGTGGGGCTTGAACTCAAGAACAGTGAGATCATGGCCTGAGCCAAAATCAAGAGTCAGACCCTTAAGACTGAGCCACCCAGGCACCCTTATTAATTTTTTTCAAAGAACCAGCTCCTGGTTCCATTGATCTGTTCTACTTTTTTGTTTCTGTATCATTTATTTCTGCTCTAATTTTATTATTTACCTTCTTCTGCTGACTTTACACTTATTTTGTTGTTCTTTTTCTAGCTTCATTAGGTGTAAGGTTAGGTTACTTATTTGAGATTATTTTTCTTTCTTGATGTAGGCCTGTATTGCTATATACTTCCCTTTTAGCACTGCTTTTACTGCATCCCAAAGGTTTTGGACTGTCATGTTTTCATTATCATTTGTCTCCCTGTATATTTTTATTTCTTCTTTGATTTCCTGGTTGACCCATTTATTGTTTAGTAACATGTTGTTTAACCTCCATGTTTTGTGGTCTTCCCAATGTTTTCATGTGGGTGATTTCAAGTTTCATAACATAACAATCAGAAAAGATTCATGGTATGATCTCAAGCTTTTTCTACTTGTTGAGGCCTGATATGTGACCTAGTATGTGATCTACTCTGGAGAATGTTCCACATGCACTCAAAAAGAATGTGTATGCTGCTGTTTTAGAATGGGATGTTCTGAATATATCTGTTAAGTCTGTCTGGTCCAGTGTGTCATTCAAAGCCACTGTTCCATTGTTAATTTTCTGCTGAGATGATCTGCCCTTTGAGGTAAATGGGGTATTAAAGTCCCCTAATATTATTGTACTATTATCCATGAGTTTATTTATGTTTGTTATTAATTTATGTATTTGTGTGTTTCGAGTTGGGGGCATAAATATTCACAATTGTTAGATCTTCTTGTTGGATGCCCCCTTTATTATGATATAGTGCCCTTCTTCATCTCTTCTTACAGTCTTTGGTTTAAATATAGTTTTTCTTTTTTAATTTTTTAATGTTTATTTTTGAAAGAGAGACAGAGTGTGAGCAGAGGAGGGACAGAGAGAGAGAGAGAGAGAGAGAGAGAGAGAGAATCTAAAGCAGGGTCCAAGCTCTGAGCTGTCAGCACATAGCCCAACACGGGGCTTGAAGCCATGAATCGTGAGATCATGACCTGACCAAAGCTGGATGCTTAACAGACTGAGCCACTCAGGTGCCCCTAAAATCTAGTTTTTCTGGTCTAAGTACGGCTACTCTGTATTTCTTTTGACATCTTTTTGCATGATAAATATTTCTCCATCCCCTCACTTTCAATCTGCAGGTGTCTTTAGGTGTATAATGAGTCTCTTGTAGGCAGCATATAGATGGCTCTTGTTTTTTTTTTTTTTTCTAATCCATTCTGATACCCTATGTCTTTTGATTGGAGCATGTAGTCCATTTACATTCAGAGTGCTTATTGATAGATATGCATTGAGTTCCATTTTATTACTTATTGTGTCATTGTTTCTAGGAATTTTCTGTTCCTTTTTAGTCTGTCAATTTTGGTCTTTCTTGCCCACTCAAAGAGTCCCCTTTAATATTTCTTGCAGGACTTGGTTAGTGGTCACAGACTCTTTTATTTTTCTTTTTTCTGGGAAACTCTTTATCTCTCATTCTATTTTGAATGATAGCCTTGCTAGATAGAGTATTCTTTGGTGAAGACATTTCTTATTCAGCAAGTTGAATATACCATGCCACTCCCTTCTGGTTTGGCATGTTTCTGTGGAGAGATCTAATACTAACCTTATTGGTCTTCCTTCGTAAGTTAGGGACTTCTTTTGTCCTGCTGCTTTTAAGATTTTTTTCTTTATCTCTGTATTTTGCAAATTTAACTATATGTCTTTGTGTTGGCCTGTTTTTGTTGATTTTAATGTGAGTTCAACCAGCCTCTCCCTGTGCCCCTTAGGCAATATTCATATCTCATAGCCTGCTCCGGGATTGTTTGCCTGCCTCCACTCTAGTTGTAAGACAACGTCCTCATTTCTCTATCATAATCAATCCTGGGGACCGTTGAAGTTCCAGTGTTTGAGACCTACTGGTTGCAAAAACTCAAGAAAATAAGCCCGTCTCCTTTTCCCAGCCAATGGCTTTGGGGAAGTGTTCTCTTATGCTTATCCCTGTGCACTTCCACTCTCTCTTGCCTTTCCCTGCAAATAGGGTCGCCTCCCCTCTGCAGCACCCGCAATCCATTTCTCCACCAACCATGTCTCCACACCTCCTACCTTTCTCCAAGGGGCCTCTTCTCTCCCTCTAGTTGTGCAGCTTGTTCTATCAATCCTCAGGTTGATTTCTTGAGTATTCAGAATGATTTGATAGTTATCTAGCTGTGTTTGAGGGACAAGGCAAATCTAGGGTCTTCCTACTGTGCTACCATCTTAGCTGTTTCCACAACACTTCTGTTGATTGATTTTTTTAGAGAAATATTCATTTTCATTTTCCTTGTTTTAGTTTCCTTCCTCCATACTGCTACTTTTGGTCCCTCCTTTCCATTCAAGGAGTCCTCTTTAATATTTCTTGTAGGACTGGTTTAGTGGTCCTGAACTCCTTTAATTTTTGTTTGTCTTGGAAACTCTTTATATCTCCTTCAATTCTGTATGATAGCCTTGCTGGATAGAGTATTCTTGGCTGCAAATTTTTCCCATTAAGCACTTCAAATATATCATGCCAGGGGTACCTGGGTGTCTCAGTTTGTTGAGCATCTGAATCTTGATTTTGGCTCAGGTCATGATCCCAGGGTCGTGGGATTGAGCCCTGCATTGGGCTCCACACAGAGTGTGGAGCCTGCTTGGGATTCTATCTCTCTTCCTCTGCTCTTTTCTCTCTCACTAAAACAAAAAATAAAATATTTTGAAACAAACAAACAGACAAACAAAATATATCATTCCACTCTCTTTCAGCATGGAAAGTTTCTGCTGGAAATCTGCTTGAAGCCTTATGGGATTTCCCTTTTATGTAACTTTTTTGTCTTGCTTCTTTTAAATTAAATTTTTTTCTTCACCACTATATTTGGCCATTTTAATTATAATGTGTCTTGGTGTGACTGCTTTTTTTTTTATTTTGTTGGTGGTTCTCTGTGCCTTTTGGATCTGGATATCTGTTTCTTTCCCCAAATTAGGGAAGTTTTCAGCTAGTATCTCTCCAAATAATTTTCCCCCTTTTCTCTCTCTTTTTCTGGGGCTCCTAAAATATGAATGTTATAATGTTTGATAGAGTCACTGAGTTCCCTAAGTCTATTCTCATTTTGCATAATTCTTTTTTCTCTCTTTTGTTCATCTTGATTACTTTCCATTACTCTGTCTGCTAGGGCATTATTATTTACTCTGCTTCTTTTTGCCTGATGTGCATTTCATCAAGCATGTTTCTTATTTCATTTATTAAGCCCTTTATCTCTGCTATGTTATTCATTATCTCTGTGTTAAGGGTCTCACTCATGTCTTCCACTCTTCTGAAGTTCAGTGAGTACCTTTATGATCATTACTTCAAAGTCTCTATCAGACATGTTACTTATATCAGTTTTGCTTAGATCTCTTGTCATGGCCTTGACTTGTTCATTCATTTGGGATAAATTGTTTGTCAATGTTTCTCTGCTTCTATGTGTTAGGAAAGTCAGTTACTTCTCCTGTTCTAGAAAATAATGGCCACTTGAAGAAGAGGTCCTGGAGTGCCCTGTGGTTTGGTGTCCCCTGTTTCCCAGGACCTGGCACTTCTGAGAGTGTCTCCAATGTGTGCTGCTTGTGCTCTGATGTTATGTCCTGGCCACTTTTTCCTTCATGCCCAGTCATCTGTAGAGGCTCTCTTTGGCTATTGCAGGCAGTATTTTATCCCTGGCCTGAATGTGAAGAATTTTAACTAGGTGTGCTCTGGTCTGCTTGTGATAAGAGACCTGTTGCCACTACTGCTGGAACTGAGACCCTGTAAAACTTCTGGATCAGGGGATGTGGTGTGAGCAGGGGTCTGGGCTGGTCTTTCAGGGGAGGGAGACTGCACTGGGACTGAGGCAAACATAAGTGGGAAGGAAAGTTACACTGGAGCCCAGAGGGTGAAAGGGTTTGGTGTAAGCAAGTTAACTAGTGAGTGTCAGTGCTGTACTGTTTCCCACAAGTGGCCCTCTGCTTATGCTGATATTGGGGGGAGGGAAATAGTCTCTGCCAGTTCCTTTGCTCCTGGAGAGGTCTCTCTGTGAATTCTGCCTCTCTAGGACATGCTCTGAGATGAGCAAATAACTCCCTACGGTGTGCTCCAGGCACTCTTCAGATTGCTGATTCCACAGTATGTCTGTGGGCTGTTTGCTCTGCCATCTCTCTAGGAGCACCCCCAATGCCCTCTGGGCTATCCTTGAGAAAAGCCCACTGACCTTTGAACTTCAGGGTTTAATACTTGCTGGTTGAAAGATCTCAGAATTTGGCCCCTCTCATTTTCCAAGGCAATTGTGGGGTCTCATTTTACTCATGTGCTCCCCTGTGTGATAGTCTGTCTCTCCCCCTTCTCCATGACTGCAGCTCTGTCCCCACTGCAGTGGCCAGGATCCAGACCACATCTCTGCACTTCCTAACTTCTTCGATGTGGCCTCTACCTTTATTTTTGGAGTTGTTCTGCCAGTCTTCAGGTTGATTTCTGGGGTACTAAGGATGATTTGATAGTTATCTAGTTGTATTCATAGGACAAGGCAAGCCTAGTATCCTCCTACTCCACCACTGTCTTCTCCTATATTGATTATAGTAAGTTTTGAAATCATGAAGTGTGAGTCTCTAACTTTATTTTAGTTTTGCAGGAGTGTGACTATTTTGGGTCCCTTGTATTTCCACATCAATTTTTGTATCAGATTGTCATTTTATTCAAAAAAATAGGTGGTTATGATTTTGATAGGGATTGTGTTGATTCTAGAGATTAATTTGGGATCTTTAAACAATGTGGGGGTTAGATGTACTGACCCCCTGATGCAGTGGAAAATTTGTACATAATTTTTCACTTTCCCAAAATTTAGCTATCAATAGCCAACTGTTGACTAGAAGCCTTACTTATAACATAGTCAATTGTATGTTATATATATTATATACTATATTCTCACAATAAAGTGAGCTAAAGAAAAGAATATGTTATTAATAACATCATAAGGAAGAGAAAATACATTTACATTACTGTAATTTATTTACTGGATCAAAATCCACATATAAATGGACCTGCACAGTTCAAACCCTTGTTTTTCAAGGTCAACTATATCTCCTGATTTATGAAAATGGGGTGTCATCCAATTTATTTAGGACTTTAATTTATTTTAATGATGTTTTGTTCTTTACTATGTGTGTCTCAAAGTTTTGTTAAATTTATTTCTAAGTATTTTATTCTTTTTGATGTTATTGTAAATGGAATTGTTTCTTAATTTCTTTTTGGATTGTTCATTGCTAATGTACAGAAATTCAATCTATTTTATATCCTGAAGCTTTGTTGAACTTGACTATTAGTTCTAATAGTTTTTAACAAATTTCTTGGGTTTTTCTATATTTAAGATCATGTCATCTGTGGATAAAAATAATTTTACTTCTTTATTTCCAATTTGGATGCCTTTTATTTCATTTTCTTGCCTATTTGTCCTTGGCTAGAACTTTAAATACAATGTTAAGTAGAAGTGGTGATAGCAGACATTCTTGTCTTATTCCTGATCTTATGTGAAAAGCTTCCTGTCTTTTCCCATTAAGTGTGATGCTATCTGTGGGGGTTTTGTTGATAACCTTTATTAATTTGAGGAATTTCCCTTCTACTTCTAGTTTATTAAATGTTTTTCACCAATGAAATCTGACAATCTGCCTTTGATATGGAGTACCTAAGTCCAGAGGCCAGCAAATTATGGCCTGTAGGCCAATTCTAGCCCAGCCCACTGCCTGGTCTTATAAATGTTACTAGAACAAAGTCAATCTCATTCTTTTATATATTATCTATAGTTGTTTTCATACTGTAATGGCAGAGTTAATTCAAAGTTTCTGCGACCCTCAAAGCCTAAAATATTAGCTATCTTATCCTTTACAGAACAGCACTGACCACTGATTTAGGTAATTTAAATTTTTGTAAATGTTTATTTATTTTTGAGAGGGCAGAGGGGCAGACAGAGAGGGAGACAGAGAATCCCAAGCAGACTCCACACTGACAGCAGAGCCCAACGTGGGTCTCGAACCTGACATTAAATCGAGCCAGACACCCAACCAATTGAGCCACCAGACACCCCTAGGCAATTTAAATTTAATGTCATTATGGAGATGGTTGGTTTTAAATCTTGCTATTTGTATTTGTATTATATTTATTATATCTGTTCTTTCTTCCTTTGTTTCCCCCTCTTTTCTTGTCCTCTTCTGGACTAATTGAATTTTTCTTAGAATTCGTTTCATCTCCACAAATTGACTTATAAACTATTTCTTTGTTTTGTACTTTTTAGTGGCTGTTAAGCACTTCTTATCACAATTTAACTTATCACAGTTTACTTTCAAATAAATTTATACTACTGAACATATAGTGTTAGAATTTATAACAGTATATTTTCTTTTCCCCACTTTTGTCCTTTGTACTATTGTAATATGCTTTACTTATACATATGTTATAAACCCCACAATATAGTTGGGGGCTTTGTTTGCTTTAAAATATACCTTTTTGGTGTCTACATTTTTAAATTCATTTTTAAATTTACATTTGATAAAATTTTCTTTTTCTGGAGTATAGTTCTATGAATTTGGACCAAAAACATAAAGTTGTGTATCTTCCACAAAAATCAAGGTTCAGAACATGACATGGATGCTGTCCTGTCATGCTTGATATTTATAGAAAGGATTTTTTTTGTCATTCTTGTACATCCTAATTGTTTTCTCACCAAATTGGTAGTTGGACAGTGAAATGATTTACACATTTCTTGAGAGCTGGAAGGCAGTGCTGTATAACTGAGAAAACAAATTCTTTATTTTCTAAAGACCTATACGTATCTCCTAAACACAATTCACTAATACATTTGTTCTCATAAGCAAACCAAGGAGAAATCACAGGTTTTTATTCCCAGAATATCTCAGACTAGTTTTTTTTTTCTTTTAAAATGTTTATTTATTTTTGAGAGAGAGAGAGTGTGAGTGGGGGAGGGGGAGAGAGAGAGGGAGACGCGGAATCCAAAGTAGGTTCCAGAATCTGAGCTGTCAGAACTGAGCCCAATGTGAGGCTCAAGCCCACAGCCGTGAGATCATGACCTGAGCTGAAGTCAGATGCCCAACCGAGACACCCAGGTGCCCCTCAGACTAGCTGTTTTCAAATTTTAGTGTGCCTCAGAATCAACTGGAGGGCATGTCAATATGCAGATTTCTGGGTCCCACATAAAATGATTGGTAGGTCTGGAAAAGGAGCAGGGAATTTGCATTTCTAACAAATTTCCAAGAAAGGCTGATGCTTACACATGGTGAAACCACACTTTAAGAATCACGGGCTCATATTATAGCTATTTTTTTTAATCTGCATTCTTTATCCAGCATGCTACTTCCAGTCCCCTCTATTTTGTGGTAGCAGTAAGGAAGTGTGGGAAGGGAAAATAAGTGCGTCTGAAGTAGATTTCAGACTTCTGGCACCAGCAACAGCACTAATACCATATAATGCACATGTTGAAAAAAACAAGTATGTGATATTTTCTATTGTTTAATGTTATTTGTTGTCTGATATTTTGTAAGTAGACAAGAATGACATAGAGAGGGGCACCTGAGTGGCTCAGTCGATTAAGAGTCCAACTTCAGGGGCGCCTGGGTGGCGCAGTCGGTTAAGCGTCCGACTTCAGCCAGGTCACGATCTCGCGGTCCGTGAGTTCGAGCCCCGCGTCGGGCTCTGGGCTGATGGCTCAGAGCCTGGAGCCTGTTTCCGATTCTGTGTCTCCCTCTCTCTCTGCCCCTCCCCCATTCATGCTCTGTCTCTCTCTGTCCCAAAAATAAATAAACGTTGAAAAAAAAATTTAAAAAAAAAATGTCTTATAAAAAAGAGTCCAACTTCAGCTCAGGTCATGATCTCTGTGACTTCAAGCCCCATGTCGGGCTCTGTGCTGACAGTTCAGAGCTGAAAGCCTGCTTAGGATTCTGTGTCTCCCACTCTCTCTGCCCCTTGCCTGCTCACACTCTGTCTCTTGCTCTCTCAAAAATAAACATTTTTTAAAAATTAAAAAAGAATGGCATAGAACCCATAAGTCAGAGTGTTAAAAATTGATAATCATGAAAGATGAATGCATTAAAGGTTACTGCTTATACCCTCTAACTTTAAAATTTTTTTAAAGACTGAGTTTTTCTGTGAGGTAATTAATCTGCAGTACTTTTCACACTACCCAAGTGTCAATGATATTATATTAAATTTCATTTTTATTTTAAAAATGCTTATGTGATCTTTCTCTTTATTGTAGGCTCTAGAAAGGCTTCGAGCAAATGCATTGGAATTCCATAGACAAGATGAAATAATAGCAAGTAGATCATGACATAAACTTTCCCTACAAACTGGAGTAATTATGTAGTTAGAGCTATTTCAAGAGGTGAAGTATTTCATCATTTTATTTTCTCCTTGACTGAAATTTATAGAAAAATAATTCTTTCTATCTGGCTCTGCTTTCGGTCGTGTGGTGGCATGATTTTTTCAGGGGAAGTGATTTTTTTTCAAAAACAGCTTCTGAAAATGTAAAGCAATATACAAACTGTAGTGATCAATACTCTAAAATTTCCTTATGGAAGAATTATAAAACTGTGTAAAGGGATAAGCTTTTTACCCTGTTCAGAATTGAAATACAATGACTAATGAAAGAGATTTCTATTTGTATACTGATTTTCATTTTCCAAAGTGCTTTATGGACATTATCTCATTTAGTTTTTCCCAGAAACATTATGATGATGGCGGGGTAGATAATATTACCTTCATTCTATAGATGAGGAGATTGTAGCAGGGAAGTTAAATTACTTGGCAAAGATCACATACATCCTATAAAATTCAGCCAGTACAAATCCCCAGGCATGCTGACAACTGGTTTCATGTACTTTCCATGATGTCAACTGCCTTCTCCAAATAATAATAGAAACACATTTCACTCATACACTACTCCATTTATATATAACCATGGGTCCCTCAGCACCACTTCCAGTATGTATCTTAATGTTGTCTAGAGATTGCTGTTAATCTATAGTGAAGAATCTACATGAATATTTTCTACTGTAAGAATCAAAAGTTTGAATATTGGGATTATTGTACTGAAAGAAGATAGAAGATATTTTCCTTAATTGGAAATTTAAACTTTGGCTTTTTTCCAGCAAATGGCAATTTTTGTAGTGAATTATAGGCCTGTCCAAACACTTTCCATATAAACAGAGCTTCTTATCCTCTAATACACCTCTATGAATGTCCAAGACATGAGTCTTTCAGTTCTTTTCTGTAATAAATGATGTCATTGGTGTTATTGATATCCTATACATATTGTGACATTTAGATTTTTTAAACTTTTTAAATCAAGATTTTCCTTTTAAAGTAATTTTAAGTTCAAAGAAAAATTGAATGGAAGGTACAGAAATATACCCTCTCCCCCACATATGCATAGCCTCCCCAATTATCAACATTCCCCACCATAGTGGTAAATTTGTTACAACTGATAAACCTACATTAACATATTATAATCATTTAAACTCCATCACTTATGGTTCACTCTTGGAGTTGTCCATTCTATGAGTTTAGACATGTTTATGATGACAGATGTCCATTATTATGATAACATACAGAGTATTTTCACTTCTCAAAAAAGCCCTGGCAACCACTGATCTTTTTACTGTCTCCATAATTTTTCTTTTTTGAGAATGTCATATAGTTGGAATCTCACAGTACGTAGCCTTTCAGATTGGCTTCTTCTACTTAGTAATATGCATTTAAGGTTCCTCCATGTCTTTTCATGACTTGTTAGCTCATTTATTTTTAGCACTGAATAATATCCCATTGTCTGGATGTACTGCAGTTTATTTCTCCATTCACCTACTGAAGGACATCTGGATTGCTTCCAAGTTTTGGGAATTATGAACAAAGCTGCTATAAACATCCATGTGCAGCTTTTTGTGTGGAAATAAGTTTTCCAGTCCTTTGGGTAAATACCAAGAAGTGTGATTGTTGGGCTGTATGGTAAGAGTATGCTTAGTTTTGTAAGAAACTGCCAAACTATTCTCCAATGTGATTGTACCACATAGATTTTAATATAATAAATTGTAACTCATGAGACCAGGTGCTGTCTCTTTTTTTTTTTTTTAACGTTTATTTACTTTTGAGACAGAGAGAGACAGAGAATGAACGGGGGAGGGTCAGAGACAGAGAGGGAGGCACAGAATCTGAAACAGGCTCCAGGCTCTGAGCTGTCAGCACAGAGCCCTACGCGGGGCTCGAACTCACGAACCGCGAGATCATGACCTGAGCCGAAGTCGGTCGCTTAGCCAACTGAGCCACCCAGGCGCCCCAAGGTGCTATCTCTTTTTGCTCACCACCAGAATTCTAGGTTTTAGAGCAGGATCAGGCACAAAGTAGACAATTATATTTGCTAAATAGGTGGATAAATTAATTACCTAAATTATAGAATCAAGAACATGCTCACAAAATTTATAAATGAAGCTAAATTAAGATATGAGACTAATATCTCAAAATACATAGTAAGAATTTTGTTTGACCGTGACAAATGGGAGAAATGGCCAGAAATGAAACAAAGTGAGCATTGATAGGGTAAAATAGGTAATCATTTTCATAAATTATTGTTAATGTTATAAATGTGGTCAAAGCACTATTTGTATTAACTTCACATCTAGCCACCATATTTCTAGAAGAACAATGATGTCATAGACTCTGGGTCTAAAGTTCTCTCTTGTCCAGCAAGAGAACTGATGTAGGATTAAAATATGAGAGATGGCTAATGTCTGGGAAAAGACAAGAGCCCTGCATAAGGGTCCTTGCTCCGTATTTATTAAGATCAGAAGGCTTAAAAACGTGATGGACATGCACAAAGAGACAATGAATCTGTGAACATTAACTCATGGGTATGAAGGAAAGGGGGTTTTGAAGATATGTTAGGGTTTTGGGTCAATATAAGCCAAAATCCTGGTGCCAGGCAGATGGATGTTAACAGCAGACAGGAGGCACTGTGTCTATCTTAGCTAGCCTAGGGGATAAGACAGATAGAGCATGTAACCTCAGGGTTAACAAGGCACCTTTTTTTGTTAATTAGCTCTGCTCTGGGCAACATCACCACACAGGCCTGTAGCCGTATTTACTTTACCTAATTTGGTCCTTCCTTTCTGTGAAAGCAGCTTTCTGCTATAGTACTAAATTGGGGGGGGGGGGTGCATATCTGCCCCAAATACCTAATCTTGTTTACCTCATATACCTTTGTATTGGGGCCTTTGTGGGACGCCTGTGTGGCTCAGTCAGTTGAGCATTGACTTCAACTCAGGTCATGATCTCACATTTGATGAGTTCGAGTCCCGCATCAGGCTGTGTGCTGACAACTCAGGGCCTGGAGCCTGCTTTGGATTCTGTGCCTCCCTCTCTCTCTTCCCCTCCCCCACTCATGTTCTGTCTCTCTCTGTCTCAAAAATAAACATTAATTTTTTTTTTTTTTGCATTGGGGTCTTTGCCCCGCCCTCTCTATCCTGGAGCCTCAGCCTCACCCTCACCCTCTTTATACTGGGGCCTTTGCCCCACCCTCTCTATACTGGGGCCTTTGCCTCGCCCTCTCTATACTTATTTACCTAATCTTATTTACCCAAACTTGGGTGTGAGCATCCTATGGCTTTGTAATTCTTTTTTGCCTTGTTAACCCATCTGTGCAGGCTCAGGGAATTCTTAAACTTATTCCCCACACAATGAAAATGTGGATGTTTGGTGGGGAAGAGAAGAATGAAGAATCTAAAAAACAGGTCCATATGAAGCCTTATTAAAGGAAAAGAAGACTTAAAGGGTGTATGAAAGCAATCTAAATATTCAGAGGTCTATTATGTTGAAGAGGAATTGCATTGACTAGGTCAATGCAATGGTGTGCATACTGCCACAATCCCACTCCCATCCCCACAACAGACATCACAACATGTTTTTCCATTGTGATCTAAGCAGTAAATATCAATTGATCTAAGTTGGCAAATGAGATGAAACTATCATTAGTTAGATAAAATTTTATGCTATATGTAAAATTTAAGAAAACCATTTTTATTTATAAAGCAATAGGAAGATGAAGCATTATCATGTTTAAAATGTCTATGTATTTTTGAGAGTGAGAGAGAGTAAGTAGGCGAAGGGCAGAGAGAGGGAGACAGAGAGTTCCAAGCAGACTCTGCACTGTCAGTGTAGAGCCTGATTCTAGGCTCAAACACATTAACCATGAGATGATGACCTGAGCTAAAATCAAGAGTTGAATATTCAACTCACTGAACTATCCAGGTGCCCCAATGAACTTTTATCTTGACTTTAACATTACAGTCCAGATAAACTGATCCTCTACACCCATGCTGCAGCATAGCTACATGTCACAGCCAAGTGGAGTATCAGCACCATTCACTCTCACAGCACAGCACAGCTACTATCACAGCCAGATTGGGTGCCATCCCACTCAACACAACCTTATCATAGCAGACAAGTGTGCAGGGGATGCTTCTTGGGTACCCAGCTCTGGTGTTTGGAGAGGATTGAGCTTCTGGTCTCCACATAGTGTCTTCTATACAAGACTGCTCCTTTAAGACTGGGAAAGGTAGTTGATTTGCCTAATACATAGAAATCAACACAGAGTCAGGCAAAATGAGACAGAGGAATATATTCCAAATAAAAGAATAAAACATCAGAAAAATAAAATCACACAGAGGTAAGCAATCTGCCTGATAAAGAATATGAAGTAGTGGTCATAAACGTGCTCACCAAACTCAGCAGAGAAATGGATGGGCATAGTGAGATCCTCCACAGAGGTAGAAAATATAAGAAAGTTCCAACAAAAGTTACAGAGCTGAAGAATATAATAATGGAACTGAAAAAAATTCACTAGAGGTGTTCAACAGCAGACTGGATAAAGCTGAAGACTGGATTGGCAAACTAGAAGACAAAGCAATAGAACTTACCCACACAGAGCAGCAAAAAGAAAAAAGAATTTTAAAAGATGGAAACCTAAGAGACCGTTGGGACAACATCAAGCAGAATAATATTTGCATTATAGGTGTCCCAGAAGGAGAATAAAGAGAGAAAGGGCTAGAAAACTTATTTGAATAAATAGCTGCTGAAAAGTTTCCTATTCTGGGGAAGGAAACAAACATACAAGTCCAGGATGCACAGAGTTCCAAATGAGATTAACCCAGAAATCCAAAGATCCACATCAAGACACATTATAATTAAAATGGTAAGTTAAACATAAAAGAGAGTATTTTTATTTTTTTTATTTTTTAACTTTATTTCTTTATTTTGAGAGAGAGAGAGAGAGGGTGAGACAGAATACCAAGCAGGCTCCGTGACATCAGCACAGAGCCTGATGTGGGGTTCAATCCCACAAACCGTGAAATCATGACCCGAGCTGAATTCAAGAGTTGGATGCTTAACCAACTGAGCCACCCAAGCACCTCAAAGAGTGAATCTTTAAAGCATCATGAGAAAAACAGCTTATTACAAACAAGGGAAACCCCATGAGTCTATCAGATTTTTCAGCAGAAACTTTGCAAGCCAGAATTGAATGGTACAACATATTCGAAGTGATGAAAAGAAAAAAAAAAACAACTTCCAATTGAGAACTCTCTCCTTGGTAAGTTATTATTCAGAATTGAATGATAGTTTAAGAATTTTCCAGATAAGCAAAAGCCACTAAACTAGCATTACAAAAAATGTTAATGTGATTTTTCAAAACTGAAAAGAAAGGTCACTAATTACTAACAAGAAAGCATACAAAGTAAATTCTTACTGGAAAGTAAATATATAATAAAAATTATGGATCAATTACTTATAAAGAAAGTATTGAAGGTTAAAAGGCAAAAAGAAAACTTAACTAAAACTATAGTAATTTTTAACAGATTCATAAAACAAAAAATATATAAAAGATGACAACAAAAATGTAAAATGTGGAGGGGGAGAAAAAATGTAAAGTTGTGGTATATGTTCAAAATTAAGTTGCTATCAACTCAAAGACAAATGGAAACAGATATGCAACATACCAAATGTTGTATATCTTTAGAATGCAGCAAAAACAATTCTGAAAGGGAAGATCATAACAATGCAGGCCTACCTCAAGAAACAATAAAAACTTCAAATAGACAATCTAACTTTACAAATAAAGGAACTAGAAAGAGAAGAACAAATGAAACCCAAGGTCAATAGAAGGATGGAAATAATAAAGATATAAGCAGAAATAAATGAAATAGAGACTAAGAAAAAAAAGACAAGATCAATAAAACTAAGAGATGTTTCTTTGAAAAAATTTAGAAAATGACAAACCTTTAGTTTGACTAACAAAGAAAAAGGAGAAGAGTTCTAATAAAAATATAAGAAATGAAAGAAAAGAAGTTACAACTAGCACCACAGAAATAGAAAGGATTATAAAAAGCTAGTATGAACAATTATATGCCAGCAAATTAGACAACCTAGAAGAAATGGATAAAACATTGTGTCTTAGAAAACACAATTTTCCAAGACTAAATAATGAAGAAGTAGAAAATTTGAACAGACCGATTATTAGTAAGGATATTGAACCAGTAATAAAAATCCTCCCAGCAAACAAAAGTTCAGGACCAGATGGTTTCACTGGTGAATTCTACCAAACATTCAAACAAGGTTTAATATCTATTCTTCTCAAACTTTCCCAAAAAGTTGAAGAGGCTGGAACACTTCCAAATTCATTTTATGAAGCCAGCATTAGCCTGATACCCAAACCAGACAAGGACACCACAAAAGAAGATAATTACAGGCCAATATTCCTGATGAACACAGATGCAAAAATCCTCAATAAAATATTAGCAAACTGAATTCAACAATCCATTAAAAGGATCACACACAATGATCAAGTGGAATTTATTTCAGGGAGGCAAGGATGATTCAACATCTGCAAATCAATTAACATGATTTTCCAAATTAACAAAAATAAAGGATAAAAAGCATATGATTATTTCAATTGATGAAGAAAAAGCATTTGACAAAATTCAACATCCATTTGATAAAAACTCTCAACAATGTGGATTTAGAGGGAATATAATTCAACATAGTAAAGGCTATACATGACAAACCCACAGCTAACATCATAGTCAGTGTTGAAAAGCTGAAAGATTTTCCTCTATGATCAGGACCAAGACAAGGGGGCCCACTTTCACCACTTGTATTTAACATAGTATTGCTCCAGCCACAGCAATAATAATAAAAGGTATAGAGTTCATAAGGGAAAAAAATAAAACTGTCGCTATTTGCAGATGACAAGATACTATATATAGAAAACCCAAAAGACTACCAAAAACTGTTAGAGCTAATAAATGAATTCAGTAAAGTAGCCAGATACAAAATTAACATTAAAAAATCTGTGGCTTTTCTATATACTAATAACAAACTATCAGAAAAAGAAATTAAAAAATAATCTGATTTATAATTACATCAAACAAAATACAATAAAATAAAATACCTAGGTATAAATTTAACCAAGGAGGTAAAAAGGTTGTAAAACTGTGTAAATTCTGTGAAAACTATAGGACACTGAAGAAAGAAACTGAAGAACACACAAATAAATGGAAAGATACTCTGTGCTCATGGATTGGAAAACTTAATATTGTTAAAATGTCCATATGACACAAAGCAGCCTACAGATTCAATAAAATCCCTGCCAAGATTCAAATGGCACTTTTCACAGAATTGGAACAAGCAATTCTAAAAATTATGTGGAACAATAAAAAATCCTGAATAGCCAAAGCATTCTTGAGAAAGAAGGACAAAGGTAGAGGTATTACACTCCCTGATTTCAAGTTATACTACAACGCTCTAGTAATCAAAGCAGTATGGTATTGGCATAAAAACAGACACACTGATCAATGAAATAGAATAAACAGCCCAGAGGGGCGCCTGGGTGGCGCAGTCGGTTAAGCGTCCGACTTAAGCCAGGTCACGATCTCGCTGTCCGTGAGTTCGAGCCCCGCGTCAGGCTCTGGGCTGATGGCTCAGAGCCTGGAGCCTGTTTCCGATTCTATGTCTCCCTCTCTCTCTGCCCCTCCCCCGTTCATGCTCTGTCTCTCTCTGTCCCAAAAATAAATAAACGTTGAAAAAAAAAAGAATAAACAGCCCAGAAATAAGCCCACAGATATATGAACAATTCATTCATGACAAAAGAACCAAGAACATAAAGTGAAAAAAGGACAGTCTCTTCAGTAAATGATGCTAGGAAAACTGGACAACCACTTGCAAAAGAAAGAAAGTAGACCATCTTATAATATACACAAAACTTAACTCAAAATGGATTAAAGATGTGAATGTAAGACCTGAAACCATAAAATTCCTAGAAGAAAACATAAGTGGTAAGCTCCTTGACATTGGTCTTAGTGATATTTTTTTTGGATCTGACTCCAACTCACAGGAAACAAAAGGAAAAATAAACAAATGGGATTACATCAAATTAAAATGCTTCTGCCCAGAAGAAAAAATCATAAAAATGAGAAGACAACCTACTGAATGGGAAAAGATCTTTGCTAATTATATATCTGAAAAGGGATTACTATCCAAAATATATAACGAATTCATATAACACAACAATAACAACAAAACCCAATTTAAAAATGGGCAGAGTATTTGAGTAGATATTTTTCCAAATAAGACATACAGATAGCCAACAGACACATGCAAAGATGTCCAACACAACTAATTATTAGGGAAATGCAAATCAAAACTATAATGAGATATCACTTCTCACCTGTTATAATGGCTAATATAAAAAAGACAAGAGGAGCAACTGGGTGACTCAGTGGGTTAAGCATCTGACTCTTAATCTTGGCTCAGGTCATGACCTAAGGGTTTGTGGGTTCAAGCCCTACATTGGGCCCTCTGCTGACAGAGCAGAGCCTGCTTGGGATCCTGTCTCCTTCTCTCTCTGCCCCTCCCCCACTTGCTCTCTAAATAAATAAATAAACATTTAAAAAAGTTATTAAAAATAAAATAAAAACAAAAGAAATAAGAGGTGGAGAGAATGTGGAGAAAAGGAAACTTGTATACACTGTTGGTAGGAATGTAAATTGGTACAGCCACTATGGCAAACAGTATGGAGATTCCTCAAAATATTAAGAATAGAACTGCCATATGATCTAGCTATTCCACTTCTTGGTATTTATCCAAAGAACACAAAAATGCTGATTCAAAAATATATATGTACCTTTATGTCCATTGTAGCATTATTTACAATAGCCAAGAAATGGAAACAACTTAAATGTCCACTGATTGATGAATAGATGAAAATGTGGTAGATGATTAGATAGATAGATGATAGATAGATATACATATATACAATACTACTCAGCATTAAAAAGAAATCTTGTCATTTGCGACAACATGGATGAACCTTAAAGGTATTATGCTAAGTGAAATAGCTCAGATAGAAATGATAAATATCGTATTTCACTCATGTGGAATCTTAAAAAAAAAAAAACTGAAGAAAACAAAAACAAACTCATGGATACAGAGAACAAATTCGTGGTTCCCAGAGGGGAAGGGAAATGGGGGTGGGTGAAATGGGTGAAAGGGGTTGATTGTATAGTGATGGATGGTAACTAGATTTTTTAGTAGTGATCACTCTGTAGTGCATATAGATGTCAAATCATAATGTTGTACACCTGAAACATATAATTTTATATACTAATTTTACCTCAAAAAATGTGGCTAGGATGGACCGCACTTTATTTTTTTTATCTCTATTATAACTGAATCATTAAAACAGCTATGAGTTGAGAAAAAAGATAAAACTAACCTCTTATAGACTTAGAACACAATGCTTTATTTTCGAAAAGTTGAATAAGCTTACTTTGGATATTTTACATTAGCCAACGCAATTTTCAAAATGTTAATTTTTCATGCAAACCATCATATTATGACTTAAACACTCATCTCAATTTATAAGACAACATACCTGTAATGGTCTCAAAACAAAAAGAGTAAAATATTGACTCTTTAGCCTTAGAAAATTCTTATTTTTCAAAGAGAAATTGTTAGTATCTTAGTGAACAATGACTTCTTGTACAAAGATGCTGAGCATAGTATTTGCTTTGATTTTTTTTTTCTATTAACCTGCATTCGTGCTAACAAGCAATGTATTTTAAGAAGCTACTCACCATCCTCAAAATAAAAATTATATTTCTTATATTTTTTTCCTTAAGAGATACTTCTACAAAACTTACAAAAACTCTGAGGAAAAACTAGTACCAAAATAGTAGGAGTTAGAAGTTGCATATTTCATCATTTCACAAGGAAAAACTTTCTAGCAAAGTAAACTAAATAATGGAATGAGCTGCTTGTGAAGTCATTATTCAGAGGCTGAATCGCCACAGGTCGGGGAGTTATAGAAGGGATTCCGGCAATAGGTGAGAGGCTAGAAAAAGGTTTATTCCTAAATGCTTATACAAGGGCCAGATTATTAGAATTCCCCAGATAACTTGTTAAAAACATACATTCCTGGATCCCACTGCAGAGATTTCAATGCCAGGGACTTGGAATCCATACTTTTGATAAATCCTCTAAGTGATTTTGATGGCAGTTGGTTTGGGTTTCAAAGGATTAGGTCATTTTTAATATCCCTGCCAAGACCAACAGTCTATATACTGAATTCTGAAGACATCAGGAAAAGATGGATTTTCTTCTATTAAAGGGGGAATTCAGGGGCGTCTGGGTGGCTCAGTCCATTAAACGACTGACTTTTGATTTCGACTCAGGTCATGGTCTCAGGGTTTGTGATATTGAGCCCCACATCAAACTCTACACTGAAAGTATGGAGCCTGCTTGAGATTCTCTCTCTTCCTCTCTCTCTGCCTCTCTCTCTCTCTCTCTCTCTCTCTCTGTCTCTCTCTCTCTGAAAATAAATAATAATAAATTAAAAAGGGTAGGACTTCAAAAGGTAGAAAGACTGTGATAAACAGGCAAGATGTAAGATATTATCCTTAGTTTTTCAGATTCCAGAAACCTCAAAGGAGACAAATACATGTTAATCAAACTCATGATAGCCATATGTCAATTTATCCACTTATAATGGATAAGTTGTAAATTTACAAAATATCCCTATGGATTTTAGGGTCAGCTTATAAGTTTCTACAAAGAAGCTACCTGGGATTCTAGTAGATATTGCACTGAATATGTAGATCAATTTGGAGAGTATTGCCATCTTAATAATATTAAGTTTTTTGATCCACAAACATGGGATACATTTCCAATTACTTACATCTTCTTTAATTTCTTTCAAAAGTTTGTTGTTTTTAAGACTACAAGTTTTGTACTTCCTTTTACAAATTTACTCCCAAATATTTTATTCTCTTTGAAGCTATTATAATTCAATTTTTTCTTACTTCCACTTTCAGATTTTCTCTTTCAATCTATTTGTTGAAGAAACCATGCTGATTTCTGTAGAGTTCTTTTCCCCAACATCCCCAGTCTAAAGTCAAGTCTAGATATTCTTTTCTTATGTCCTTGTGATGTTATTTAACATCATTGTCCTTATAAGTTCCTAAAAATTCATGGTTACATTTAGAGGCTTTATAAGATTCAAATTCTATTTTTTTTTTGGCAAAAATATTTCATAGGTGCTGCCTTGTTTTTCTATTAGGAGTCATATGATATTTGGTTATTACTCTTTTTATAATACTAGCCGACCTTAGTGATCATTGCCTAGATCCATTAATTCGTTAACCATTGTAAAATTCTATCATTCTTTCTTTAAATTTTTTTAATGTTTATTTATTTTTGAAGGAAAAAGAGAGCGTGAGCGGGGGAGAGGCAGAGAGAAAGGGAGACACAGGATCCAAAGCAGGCTCCAGGCTCTGAGCAGTTAGCACAGAGCCCGATGCGGGGCTCAAACTCACAAGCTGTGAGATCGTGACCTGACCCGAAGTCGGTCACCCAGCCAACTGAGCTACCCAGGCGCCCCTCTATCATTCTTCCTTAATTTATTAGTTGGAAATCTTCTAGCAATAGCAAAACAACATTTTCCTCATGAACTATTTGGTTACACAGAGAAAGAATGTGTATATAAAAAGGTAGGTTAAGTGTTTAGTTCATTATTTTATTTACCAGTTTCAAAATAATAAGCTAGTTTCCTAGCTTTCTCCAAGTTGATCAGTTACATTTTAAGTATCTTTATGAACTCGTATACTTAAACATATTTGATATATTTCAATCCATTGTAGTTATTTTCCTTACAGATGCTCACATTGCTTCATATTTGATCAGTGAGAGTCTTTTTAATTTGGCTCCCAAGTCCTTTTAAAAAAAATTAATGCTTATTTTTGAGAGAGAGAGAGAGAGAGAGAGAGAGAGAGAGAGAGAGAGAGAGAGTTAGTTGGCAAGGAGTAAAGAGAGAGGGAGACACAGAATCCGAAACAGGCTCCAAGCTCGGAGCTGTCAGCACAGAGCCCGACAGGCTCGAGCTCACCAACTGTGAGATCAGAACCTGAGCCAAAGTTGGATGCTTAACAGACTGAGCCACCCAGGCACCTCATTCCAAGTCCTTTTTGACTCAACTCTAATAGTGTTCCTCTATAGGTAAAAACCCAATTGCAAGCCCAGGTTGTTACCTGTACTTCTGATCAATTAGCTATAAATCAGAGCTTCCCATGACTTCCTCCCCCTTGGATTCTATTAATCACTTGAGCAGCTCACAGAACTCAGGGAAATGCTTGCTTACATTTACCAGTTTATTAAAGAGTATGTTAAAGGATGCAGATGAACAGCCAGATGAAGAGATTCATATGGAGGGTCCATATGAAGGAGGGTCCCAGAGATTCAATCTCTGGGAGGGTCCTCAGGGGAGGAACTTCTATCCCTGTAGAATTGGGGTGTATCACCTTCTCAGTACCTCGATGTGTTTACCAACCTGGATGCTCTCCAAGTCCCATACTTTTGAGATTTTTATGGAGGCTTCCTCACCTAAACAGAATCAATTTTTAACTCCATTTCCAGACCCTCTCCCCTCACCAAAGAAGTGGGGGGCAGGGCTGAAAACTCCAAGTTTCTAATTATGGCTTGGTATTTCTGGTGACCAGGCCCCATCCCATCCAGGAGCCATCCAAGAACTCACCCAGAGTCACCCCATTAGAACAAAAGACAGTTCTATCACCCAACAAATTCTGAGGGATTTAGGAGCCTTGTGTCAAGAACTGGGGTTGAAGACCAAATATGAGAAAAAAAGATGCTCCCAATGCTCTTATCAATTAGGAATTTGCATGGATTTTAGGGGCTCTGTGCCAGGAACCAGAGCCAGAAACCAATATACATATTATTTATTATCTCACCATTCCTTAGCTTCTTGGCTATCTGGTGTGGCAAAAAATTCCAGGTTCATCTTGGATACTTCTTGCCATAGACCCAGAATCAGCCAGTTCTCTAAGAAACCTTGGTTCCTTTCACTGGGGAATGGTATTTAGAATCTTAATATGGGTACTAGAGGTGCTCTTTGACACTAGTTTTTCATTGTTTCTGAATGTTTTTCAGTGAAAAGAGCTTCAAAATACATTTTTTTAAATTAATAAAACTAAATTCATACTGAGGATTTTAATAATTGGATGTTTTTCAGAGATCTGTCCTTCAGGCTGTGGAAAAACTTGCAAAGTATCCCCATTCCACAAGGTTATCCCCAGTCAAGTGATAAAAAAAAAATACTGTGTCACCAGAACCAGTAACATGCTTTGGACAATGATTGGTAAATATTGACAAATTCTTATCGTCCAATTTCCTTTTTACATATCTGTGGCTACTATATTTTCTGAATAAAACATCAGATGGTGCCACAAGTATTACTGTAAATATGGGGACAAAAGAACAAAATATTCAAGATCAGAACTATCTGTAAAATATGAAAAGTACAGTTGCTATACAAATACTCTGGGTCAAGGATGGCAAACACATTGCTTCATCCATGGTAGTCATTACTAACTATTCACTCTTTCCTACTGAGCTAGATGCACCTTGGAATCCTCCGCAGCACAATTCTCCAAAAAGCCACTACAAACCAACCTAAGTGGCCAACCAAGATGACATGTATTGCCATCCATGTTTAAGGCAAACCAATTTCCTGCTATCACATTACAATGTTGTAAAATTGATTAAGGCACCAGTTGCCAAATTGGGTTCTGAAGTATATTAGTCCTGTTAAGGTGTTCCATAAATACAAGGAATCTGGAATCTGTATCACATATATTTGGAAAATGTTGGATTTTTAAAAAATGGTTTCTTTAATGCAAAATTCCAAGAGCCTTTAATGTTCTAATATGCACTGTTATTCTCCAGGAAGGGAAATAGTATGCAGTGTTTATTAATTTATTTGGACCCTTCATGGACTCTTTTTTTCATATGCATCTGTGAACAATGAACAGGGTTTTTCTTTTACATTAATCACATTCCAATTGTGTCTTCTTTAAGCCCCGGTCAATGTATTTAAAACTGAATCAAGATTGGGGGCTTTTGGAGATAATAAATTCCATACATTGAATGCTGATTTTTGTATGTGTGTGTCACTCTACAAAAGTAACCCTTTCTCCAGTATCTGAGGACAATCCTGGTTTAGCTTCCTATATACTGACCACACTATGATTCTATTTTTGGTAGAAAAGTGATGTGTGTGTGTGTGTGTGTGTGTGTGTGTAACTGTGTCACAAAGATAGGATTAAATTATTTCATTATGCATGGAAGCATTAGTTATGGAGGGCATGGTTTCACCGACCTCAATGATGGGTTATTTGGAATAGTCCAGTCTGAGAGCCACAAAACCACCTAATGCAGTTACTTTGACACTTTAAGCTTCCCACTTTGTGTTGTTTCCTCATTAAGTAATGGTAGTCGCATAGCTTCTATTTATTTTATTTTATTTTTTATTTTTTTAAATTTACATCCAAATTAGTTAGCATATAGTGCAACAATGATTTCAGGAGTAGATTCCTTAATCCCCCTTACCCATTTAGCCCATCCCCCCTCCCACAATCCCTCCAATAACCCTCAGTTTGTTCTCCATATTTATGAGTTTCTTCTGTTTTGTCCCCCTCCCTGTTTTTATATTACTTTTGTTTCCCTTCCCTTATGTTCATCTGTTTTGTCTCTTAAAGTCCTCATATGAGTGAAATCATATGATTTTTGTCTTTCTCTGACTAATTTCACTTAGCATAATACCCTCCAGTTCCATCCATGTAGTTGGAAATGGCAAGATTTCATTTTCTGATTGCCGAGTAATACTCCTATATATATATATATATATATATATATATATATATATATACCACATCTTCTTTATCCATTCATCCATCGATGGACATTTGGGCTCTTTCCATACTTTGACTATTGTTGATAGTGCTGCTATAAACATGGGGGTGCATGTGTTCCTTTTAAACAGCACACCTGTATCCCGTGGATAAATGCCTAGTGGTGCAATTGCTGGGTTGTAGGGTAGTTCTATTTTTAGTTTTTTGCATTGATTCTATTCTACGTGAATGGTAGTTGCTTTTCAAATGAGCTCTAAATATTCTTTTAATATAGGATTTGTAGTTAGGAGTCTTTGGACTAACATAGGTTTTCACTTACTACCAGGGATTCCCACATTCTGCAAATATGTAATGCCTTCAGCAGTATGAGCTACAGAACTGAGTGCCCAGGACTAGAAATTAAAAATTCCTTAAAACTTGAAGGTAAGTTTGGAGGATTCTCAGAGATTATTAAACTGTTGGAAAATAGCACCTATGAGAAAAGGAAAAAAGAGTCTAAATTCACTCAAGATGAGAGACTCTAATATGAAGAACTGTTATTTTGAGCAGTTCACAAAACAATTCATTGGAGTGCAGAAAGAAAACATTGAGACATCAGCATATTTTTCTTTTCATTCTTTTTAAATTTCTTTGTTGGCTTATTTTTTTATTTTAGAGAGTGAGAGAGATTGCACAGGAGAGGGGCAGAGGGAGAGAGGGAGAGAGAGAGAGAGAGAGGGAGGGAAAGCGAGAGAGAGGAGATCCTATGCAGGCTCCATGCATGGAGCCTGACACAGGGACTGATCCCACAACCTTGGGATTATGACCTGAGCTGAACTCAAGTGTCAGATGCTCAACCAACTGAGCCACCCAGGCCACACTCTATGTTGGAGTATCTTTAATGTATATGCATTATAATGTATATGCATTATAATACATATATAATATAATGTATAAAGCATATATGCACAGTAGTCAATGTATATAATCTATTAATACATATACATATATTGGGGCCATGCTCAAAAGATTTTTCAATGAAAAGGAAGAAGTAAAATTTTTTTATTTTCCATAAACAACATGACTATTTTATGTAGTAAAAACTACAGACAGAATCTACAACAACAAAAAAAGCTATAAGAACTAATAAGTTAGGAAAGCTGCAGGATGAAGGTCAACATACAAAAATCAATTGTATGTCTACATATGTAGAATATGACACTGTACAGCCACATTGGAAAATAATAAACATTTGGAATTAAAAATAAAATACTGGGGCGCCTGGGTGGCTCAGTCGGTTAAGCATCCGACTTCGGCTCAGGTCATGATCTCACGGTCCGTGAGTTCGAGCCCTGCGTCAGGCTCTGTGCTGACAGCTCAGAGCCTGGAGCCTGCTTCAGATTCTGTGTCTCCCTCTCTCTCTGACCCTCCCCCGTTCATGCTCTGTCTCTCTCTGTCTCAAAAATAAATAAACATTGAAAAAAATTAAAAGAAAATACCACTTATAATAGCATTCCAAAGCATAAACTCTTAGGGATAAATTTTTTAAATGTGCATAACATCTGTTCAATGAATATTATAAAGCATTGCTGAAACAAACTAAGGAGTACCTAAATAAATGGAAAGGCTTCATGTACATGGATCAGGACATTTAATATTTGTTAAATGTCAATCCTCCCCGAAATGAGCTATATATTTGGTACAATAAAAATACCACCAGTTTATTTTTTAGCAGCTGACAAGGTGATTCTAAAGTCTATTCTCACAAATAGCTAAATCAATTGTGATAAAAAGAAAAACCAACTTGGATTGCACACAATGCCTGAAGAATTTTTTTTATTACAGATAGGAATGTGTGAGTAAAAAATTGATTTGGAGGATTAAGTACATCTCTTTATCAGAAGTGTGTTTTAGGGTGTTTGTGGGGGGCAGGACTAGTTTATTCAATTAGATCCATTCATTTTGTTTTCAAATAACAATAATTGTTGATGATATAACATTAATCCATATTAAACAAATATTTTTCAAGCATGTCCTGTGTAATAAACATTGACCTAGGCTCTGAGATATGATGGTAAGTCTAAACAAACACAATCCTTGACATTACGGTAAAATATAGTTTAGTGGAGGAAGGCAGTTGTCAATCAAATAACCATACATTTAAATATCTCATCATAAATGGATACTATTAGGAAAGGAAAGTACAGCATACTACAGGAGGCCACAAGAAAATAAATCGGGACACTTTCTCTATTCTGAAGATATTGAGAAAGTTTACCCTGAGGAAGTGACATTTAAGCTGGTGCCTGTGGGATTGATTGAGTTGTTGATTTGTGAAGAGATAGACAATGGCCCAAATGGAGGGAGAGCATGTGTGAGAGCCCTGAGGGGGCATATGGTGAGTGACCGGCAGTGCCACACAGGTACAGATCCTTATACATCAGGGAAGCTTCTGAGATGGATCTGCCTGACAGAGAGTTAGAGTGCAGGCTAATTGACCTCAGGAGCTCCATCCTCTTTTGGTTTCAAGGGAAACAATCACAAACTAGTTGTAGGTACCAGAGGACCACAGAAGATAAGAAGGGACTGGCTGGGTGGCTAGGCACAACTGGAACATTGTGTTCTACCCCAGCATTTCCACAAACCTCGGGTAGTACTCTCTGTATGGCCATCTAGAAAGGTAACTGTTAAAGATAAAGGACAATGTGTCTTCTATGCCTGAACTACCAATATGAACCTTTCCCTTTGGATTGCCAAGAGAATTTCATGAGCAGTGCTCAGCTAGAGGGCCTAGTAATGCGTTGTGATCACGTATTTCCCTGCATTATTTGAAACCAGAGGATGTTATGTGCTATCTTCTGCAGAAGTAGAAGGTATGGAGGAAAGGTAAATGAGGTAAGTTGAAGGGTAATTGCAGGAAATGTGGCGTGGCCCCAGGCTGCAGAGGAGCTGAGTGGGAGAGCAATATTTGACGGTCCATTGTCATTGTGCCTACTAATCGGCGAGGGGAGGAGGAGAGGGCAAGGGAGGCCAGGGCTTGACCATAAACATGAGAGAAAAACGAGCGAGCCAAGGAGCCCTCCCAACCTGCGATGGCGGAAGGCGGCTATGCTGGGTCTCCAGCTCCGAGAAAGGGGCACGAGGAGGCGGCGCGGGCCCCGCCCCCTCCCCTGGCGGGCGCGGGCGCGAGACGCTGCGCGGCGGCAGTGCCGGGCGCGAGCGGCAGCTGTCAGGCCACCGAGGTCTGAGCTGCTCTTGCTGACCCAGCGAGGAGGAGGCAGCAGGAACGGTGACCGTGTCGCTGAGGAGTCGGACTGCCGGCACGCAAAGCTGACCTGCCTGGCACCCGCGGCCTCTTCCCGTCTCTCTCCCATTGTATTGGGTAAGATGCCGGTGCGTGGGCAGGGAGAGGGGCTAGCGGCCGCAGACGCCAGAGGCCGGGAGGTAGGGGGACTGTGGGAAGAGGGAGAAAGGGAGGTCTGGGTGATCTCCGGGGGCATTTGCACCTTGGGAAAGAGGCCTAGGCGCTGCAGGGGTCGGAGTTGTGGGGGGAGGTGACGGTGGAGCGGGGCGTTGCTGAGTAATTTGGAGAGGCTGCCAAAGCCCGGCAGATAGACGCAGGGCTCCGTGGGGAGCGGGTGTGGCTCAGTGCGCATGCGCCACAGCCGCGCGTTCTGAGAGATGGGGGTGAGGTGAGACGACGTGGATCCGAGGTATTTGGAACTGTGCGTAACATCTCACTTTCTAGATTCCCAATGCTAACAGTGACCCTGTTGTAGAGATGACCGCATTCCTGGTCTCCTAAGGAAGCTTCTTTTCTCTGTACCCTGCTCACTTAATGTCACCCAAACATCACCTACCTGTCTCCCGGCAGTCTACTTGGGAATAAGTGGCCTCGGAACAGTGCCAAATTGCTACCTAGTGTGCCTTCGGGCTCATAGCCCTAGAGCTGTCATTGTGAGGAGTGAAAAGTTAGAGGTGAAATTCCACACTGAAACCTTCTGATGGCATATAGGACATAAATATGGACATAAATGTGGGAATAGCGTTTCAGTGGCATGACAGCTGTGACATTTGGACTCAGAGTAGGGATGCAGCCGATAACTTGTTCGCTCTACACGATGAATCCAGTGTGTCAGAGGGCTTCCCCACTACAGAACCCACCGCACCCCCACCAACAAGCATCAGGTTGTACTGGAAACAATCTATATACCATTTAAGGTAGAGGGTCTCAAAGATGCAATCATTTCTTATTTGTATTGATTTTTACATAAGTTAAAGCCTTTCCAATTCTCCAGTGCTTAATTTTCAAATATTGTGCCAGGAATCAACAGTGAGTTGAGTAGCCCAACCAGTGTGTCACCACAAGATGGGCTTTCCCTATAGCTTTAACCATGGCTCCTCCCTTGTGCAGATTGTCACCAGGGCCACTCTCATGCACTGCCTAGCTCTCCCCTGATGCTCTTTCTCCACCTCCAGCCCTGCAGTACCACATCCCTCTCAACACTTGCTCCCAAACAATCTGCACTATGGATTTGAGCATCATTCCACACATGGCAACTGAACTGACATAGCCAATTTGTTTTTTCATTTCTCTTCTCTCCATCATCATACTAAAATGTACTATTTTCAAAAGTTCAGCCTCTTTCTCGTCATTGTACTGCCTCCTTCTGCACCTCTCCCCAACCCCAAGCATTCCCAACTAAATACAATAATTTAATAAGCTGTGTGGATGTGGTTTCAAGTGTGTTGAAGAACAGAAAAAAAACTAGGAAGTATCAGTTGCGTGAATTTCTAATTTACCTTATTGTCTGGGACTTAGACCTTAAGTGGGGGAAAAAGTGAGTATACTATTCTTAGAAAATTCTTGTTAAATGTGGGAAGTGGGATAAGAAAGGGGAATTGCATTTCTAGGATGTTTGAATTGTTTACAGGCAGATCTGTCTCTGAAGAGGACCAAATTCATATTAAACATTTGAGTCAAAATCCTCACCTGATATGGGACCCGTACAGAATGCATATGGGATCAGACTTTCCTGTTAAATATACTTAGGGTTATCAAAGAATTTCACTGCCTACTTACTGCTATCTTCTTTTAAGGTTTGACTTAAATTTGGCATATTCTGGGAGAGGAAAAATTTTGGTTTGCTTTTATACTGTGCTAGATCTTTCTGAGTACGTACTAAAGGATATCACACTTAGTTTCAAATGATGATGATGATGGGGATGCTAGCATCCAATGAAAACATGTGAAGACAGTTATACTGCTCTTGTATTTGGTAGGGATGAAGAAATTTATATATTTGTTTAAAAATGTAGGGGGACAGGGAGGGAAACTGGAGCATTTCCACTGGCTTTCAACAGGTGAAATTCCTGTTAAGTTCCATCTAGAAAGTGATCCAGATAAGTCTCTTTAGTCACAAATAAATAATAGTATTTGGACATATTACAGAACTGCAGATCTCTTGTTCCTTGGCATCAATTCAGAGGCATTAGTTTTGGGCACCCACCTAATTAGTATTGATTATCCATGTGAAGGACCCTGGTGCTTGCTGCATGCTGGAGGGGCTTCAAAGACATATGCAAAAAAAGGGACTTACCTTCCAGGAATTTAAATTTGGTTGTGTAGGAAAGACATACTTAGGGAGAAAAGGGTATTTGACAAAATAAGGCAGTATAATAATATCATTTCAACTATAAACCATGAGATCTGAAGCTTATATGTTAATTTGTAAACCAAAGACAGGGAGAGAAGAGCCAGGAAGGTTTCATAACATATTAGAGCAAGGTAGATGTGGGCCAAAATGAGGATGTTAGCAGAGGACTTAAAAAGGATATTCCAAGGAAAAGTCCACAGGATTTAGTGACTAAAGGCAAGAAGACATGTATTCACTTCTACCTTCAGCAAACAAATGGGAGTTGGAGGAAGTAGAGGAGAGTGGAGGGTTACCTTTGTAAGGTCACAGAACACAATAAGCACTCAAATGTTCTCTCAAGCATCAGTAGCAATATTAGACCAGAAGACCCTTAAGGTCCCTCCAATGCTGAGATTCTGTTGGTATATGCAGATGCTCAAAATTTTGGGGGAACAAGGCCTTCTCAGATATTGAAGAAAGAGAAAAAGAAGAATTGTTATCCTCCTACTGGCTGATCTTTTCTGAGAAGGGTTAATAGTGACTCACAAGGCCCCCAACAGTGAATGAAAGGAGGTGGAAGAGCAAAAGAAACAAAAATCTCAAACCAAAAATTTCAGTAAATGCTTACAAATCTTTGCAGACTTCATAAGTTATTCATTTCCCCCATAATCCTGTGAGTTAAGTAGGGCAGTTATTGTCAAGTGTATATTTATATAGGAAGTTATTGAAACACAGCAAAATTAAATAACCTGCTCAAGTTCATAAAATAAATGTAGAGATGAAGACTCTTGTATCCTGTAGTGCACTTGACACTGAACTACATTGCTTTTCCTCCCTTTTCCCTGGTATAGACCCTATGTACCTGGAAGTTATATGTGTAAATGACCAAAAGGGAATGCACAAGCAATTGCAGCATTATCTCAGATAGTTCTTAATACTTCATCATTATTCCTGGAGCTGAGTGTTTGGTTTCCACAATACTCAGTCCTTGACCCATCATTTGAGTTTATCCACAGCTGGGAAAATAGAGTTAGTGAGTTTAATGATGTGAACACCTGTTTGCTAAGAACTTGAGGAAGCTCTTTTGGCACTGACCCTTAATACTATCAGTACTATTACCCAAGTTTGTACTTCCTCTGTTCCTTTTTTAAGTGAGCATCCTGTAAAATTATCCTATGGACCAGTATAAAAACTAAACAAGTGTGATAATGCTTGTTTCATCTCCATTTAAAGAAATATTTGTTACTTGAGCTAGTTCTGAAGACAGAAGTTTGAAGGCAGGAAAAAAGAGGACAAAAATTAGTAATTGTAGAAAACTTTAAAGTTTTTTAGAGTAGACATAAACCAAGAAGGAGGATAAAACCTATCAATTTAGAAGGCATTATTTAAATTCATAATTACTGACTTAGGACTCTAATGAATCCCTTATTATATGATTTATCTATACTTTAAAAAATAGCATGAGATTATCAAGCAATAGAGATTTCTTAAAATCTTCTTTATTCCTCAGTAAGAAAGAACACTAAAAAAATCTAAGAACTGTTTTTTCTCTTTAGACCAGCACTCTTGATACTGCTTAGATAACACTCTTGCCATAATTAACTATTATGTTAAATGAAGTTGTGTTTGAATATAATAAAGCCAGCTAAATACTAAAACCTGTGTTCAAGACAGATGATCAAAATTAATAAGTAAAATAATTAGCCAAGAGAATATATTATAAACAGGGAATCCCCAAACATAATTATTTCTTCTCTGATCTTCTGGAATCAATTGCATAGACAGCCTTGAGGCAGATTGTTGAATGCATTAATAACTTTCTTGGAGATGTGAACATTGGTAGATATAAAGGGAAGGAATTTCATCTCTGACTTAGAATTTCAACACAACTTAGACTCCTCTGTGCTTTCCCTTTCCTGAATATCATCTATTGTGAATATCATCTTCTTTCTTTACCTTTACTTTCAATGAAGAGTTCAATGGAGAGACAATATAAAACTTTTAAAATCACATTAAGTACACTTGGGTTTTTTTTAAGTTTGTTTATTTTTGAGAGAGAGACAGAGAGAGAGCAAGCAGGGGAGGGGCTGAGAGAGAAGGAGAGAGAGAATCCCAAGTGGACCCCGCACTGTCAGCACAGAGCCTAACACAAGACTCAAACCCACGAACCCTGAGATCATGACCTGAGCCAAAATCAAGAGCTGGATGCTCAACCGACTGAGCCACCCAGGTGCCCCTAACGTACACTTGTTAGGACAAATTAAAGTTTTTGCAATAATGTTATTTTGTCCATGTGAAATATTTGTAGCATGTTAAACTCTTAAGTATATTTGTCAAAAGCATCCTCTGTAGGTAAGTTGAGATTGCTCTGTTTTTTTCCTGACTTGAGTATATTTATATAGAGCCTTAACTTTGTTTTATTATAGATTTTTTAAAATAATCCTTCCCAATCTGTTTTCTAGAACCCTGAGAAGAAAGAACAAAACAAGAACAAGGAAAAGAAAAGACTAAAATTGTGACAAAGACCCAACTGGGTAGGTATATATATTTTTTCGTTTGATCTCTTAAAAATGAATATTTATAAAAAATATACAATTATTATACATGCACCAACATAATAGTAAGGACTACTGGGCTTTTTAAAATTACATTTCAAATGTGTGCACCTCCAGAAGTTCTTTTGCATGTGCTCTTTTGATTAGTATTTAGTTTTCATCTCTTTGGGTCTCTTGCATAAATAACACCCAATTAACATCATCATTGTTGTGTTCCCACACTAGACCTAGTGTGAAAGTACTTAACAAAATCTAGTACAGGTTAATTGTTCAGTAAAATTTGATCTTTTTATGTTACGATGCATTCTAGATATCCCATGTACAGACATGTTGCTGAGGTAACAAGAAGGGTACTGTATAATTATTAGCAATTTAAAGTTTACAGTATATTTTCATTGGTACTATTATGGTATTAGAACCTACATACAAAAATTAATAAGCTATTCAAGATTTTCTTCCTAAATGATAGCCGCTATAATGATACCAGCCAACAATCAAGAAAAGATTATGGAAGATCCTTTACTTGTGAGGGTATCTGTATCAATGCAAGTATAATAAGGCAAATTCCTGAAGAAACTTGACCTCTATCTCTCCTCCAAGGTCTAATTGTATCCCCAAACTCTACTGACGGAATTAAAATTTCAGCTTATGCAGCTTTCTCTCCTCAATAATTCTTGGGTCCATCATGAACAGGCTTCAAACTCCAAATCAATTTCATACTGTTTGCCTCTTGTTTGGACCTGTCCAAACTGGAAGCTAATAATATGGTTACACATTTGAGTGATATTCCTGTTCTGTGCTCTCTCCCCTAGAATAGGGTCAGAACTGAACCAAATTATAGCACCATCTGCTAGTCCATTTACCCATGGCATTCAGCCATTTTCCTGGCACAGGCAAAAGACCTCAGAAAAACAAGACCTTTTTTCCCTTGTATGCAAAAAGAATTTTATTCCTTCTGTTGTACTATATAATATAGTTAGTGAGCATGAATCAAGAGAAGTTAAATTATTAGGTTATATAATTCACAAAATTTTACTATAAAGTTGATTTCAGTTCCAGGTTTAAATGTTTTACCTCCTACTTTTTCTTTTATTTTCAGGTTCTCTTGGTTATAAACTCCTCCCCATCTGGTGCTGCAACAATGAGTGGGAAATCCTTGCTCTTAAAGGTTATTCTCTTGGGTGATGGTGGAGTT
This sequence comes from Felis catus, assembly GCF_018350175.1. Lineage (NCBI taxonomy): Eukaryota > Metazoa > Chordata > Mammalia > Carnivora > Felidae > Felis > Felis catus. Next base: position 83,750,508 of record NC_058386.1, on the reverse strand, counting down.
GGGAAAAGCTCACTTATGAACCGTTATGTAACCAATAAATTTGACTCCCAGGCTTTTCACACCATAGGGGTAGAGTTCTTAAATCGAGATCTGGAGGTAGATGGACGTTTTGTAACTCTCCAGATCTGGGACACTGCAGGGCAGGAGCGTTTCAAGAGCCTTAGGACACCCTTCTACAGGGGAGCAGACTGCTGCCTCTTGACCTTCAGTGTGGATGACCGGCAGAGCTTTGAGAACCTTGGTAACTGGCAGAAAGAATTCATCTACTATGCTGATGTGAAAGACCCTGAGCACTTCCCCTTTGTAGTTCTGGGTAACAAGGTAGACAAAGAGGATAGGCAAGTGACTACTGAGGAGGCACAAACCTGGTGCATGGAGAATGGGGATTACCCTTATCTAGAAACAAGTGCCAAAGATGATACTAATGTGACAGTAGCCTTTGAAGAAGCTGTCAGGCAGGTGTTGGCTGTAGAGGAACAGCTGGAACATTGCATGTTAGGTCACACTATTGACTTGAACAGTGGCTCCAAAGCAGGATCTTCATGCTGTTAAAAGTAGGAAGCCTTTTAAAAGTGTGCCCCAAATTGTTCAGTCAATAGTGTCAGAATAACTGTGCCCCTCTAAGAGTGCACACACACGTAAAAGGTAGAAGGTTGTGGATGTATGTCAGAGCCTTTCAAATTGAGGTTGTAGAGTGATTAAAAAAAAAAAAAAAGCTTTGTCAAGCCAAGTGTATTTTTTGTGATTTCTTCTGTTTCCTTCTTGTGTGTATCAGGGCATTTCAGAAAGCTTTGGTCCTGAGAGATTTAAATATTTTTCAAATTGCAGTTTAAACTTAGAACCCAATAGCATGAAGGAGTTAAGGAGCTACAGCTGTCCCTTAAAGTGTTCCATTAATCAGCTAACAAATGTCACCATGAACTCTTGGCAAGCAGTTTCTGACATTTCTGCCAAAGGAAAAAGAATAAGACTCTTGAGCTGTGTTACAATGAAAAAATAATAATGCAAACAAGGATGTCCTAAGCTTCAATTATAAAAAGGTTGTAATAATTCGTATTGTAAGAGTATAATGATGTACACTGCCTTGTTTAAGTCCTTATATGTGATTTGTTACCATGTGGGCTTTTCAAAAAGTATCTCAATAAGAGATACACTGATGTCAGTGTAACTTGATTATACTCTTTGTGTTTGAAGTAACATGGTACTAGTGAATGGATTATGCTTAAATATACCCACCACTCTTGCAAATAAATGGTTGGTCTGCTTTTACTTCATAAGTCTCCTTTTGCTGCATAGGGATGTTGCTTCTCTGACAACCTCTTATCAATTTAGCAATGTTGCTTAATATATGACTTTGGATGCAGTACTGTCTGCTGATAATTTTGATGGTCCTTTGATCCACCATGCTCTGTTCTCAGAGAAACCTTCAGAAAAGAGTGGGGAGTGGATGGGTAATGACCTTTTCTCACAAGGTTCCTTAATTCAAATACTGATTGTAGAAGGAACTAATATCTTGTATGTTTCACTGTATGTTCAGCTTGACAAACTAGGATGTTGAAAGTAACAAGAGAGCCGACTTTAACCCAGTGGTGGAATGAATTTCTCACAGAGTTGTCCCACAGTGGAATGGACTGCCTTAATAGTGAACTCCCTTCCAATGAAAATATTCAAGAAGATACTAGATGACCATCTGTTAAAATACCATAAAAATATTTTCTGTACTGGCTAGATGTTTGGTTTAAGGTTCCTTCCAGCTCTAAATACTGTATTATAGATATGCAGTCTAGTTCTTGTTGTCTTGCAGTCTAAGATCTGTTTGTCCTGCAGAGTTTTTAATCTGTACTTTTAAAACATCTATGATAAAAATAGTGACCCAAGGTAGTAAGGGACAGTTAGAAATGACCCCCCAAAAGACATGTAGGCTGGGGAGGAAGCAGAAGCTTTTACAGGAATACAACCTAGAACTCTCCATTGTCACCGCATATGGAATCAGCCTTACACATGGGACCTTATGTACTTTAAGAGCTCTGGGAATTTTGGACTACACAGACAAGTGGAAGATGGTATTTCAACCCAGTCATATTCAATATTTCTAATTTAAATATAGTCGTGACCCCTTTGTCCAAGTAATTTTGAGACCAGAAGTCCAAAGCAGAACCGGGACCCCACAGCTCTTAAGTAATGGTCCCTATCCTGCCTATGCCTACAGCCAGCCACACTGATTTCCAAGTTCTATGATTGTTTTGCTACAATTATGTTAGGGTGAAAATCTGTACATCAGAACTGTTAAATGCTAATTGTTTTTAAGTGCATGAGACCTGGGGCCTTCTCTTTCTACTTGCACTTTGCTTATAATAGTTTCTATTTGTAGATCTCAGGCTTATGTAAAGACCTTCATCCACTCACAAAAGTACTTGTCACTATTAGAATGGCATGTGGTCATTTAAGTAAAAAAAAAAAAAATTATGTGGGTATTCTATTCATAGACCTCCTGTCTAACCAAGGCAAGTGTTAATTTTATTGACAGGTCATCTGAAGCCCCTTTCCTCTTAGCCATACCAATTTTCTTCTGCCAAATCACTACACAATATCTTAATAAAAGCAGTTAACACTAAGTGATAAAAACAGTGGCATTTTTGGTGAGTAACACTCAGTGGGGTGCTGACATACAGTTTGGGTAAAATTATCAAACACCAAAGGCTGAAATCTCTGAGTACCAGGAACTGTGCATATAGGCTTAGAAATTGTGTACACTAGAATATGCAGTGCTGTATTTTCAGAACGTTTTTTAAAATTAACACTGGATTTTTTGAATATTTCTAATTGGAACTATACTTTTTTCAATAGTCCATTAAAACATCATACAGAAAAATTTTTAGTTTATTGTCATGTATTAGGCTAACATTCAGGGGGCCTCAGATTCCATATGTCTTCAAGTGGATTGATGAATTTCAGGTTAATTTGTGCCTGCCTTAGCCATCTCTATTTTACCTTGAGGTATTCCACAATCCTCTCCTCGTAGGTGCTGTTAAAACCTCAAAATTGTGTATCAGAAATTTTGTTTCAACTGTAAAAAAAATTATCTGTGTTAAAGCGAATAAAAAACGCCTTTTGAATAACCAGTATACAGTATTTGTGCTTTCCTCCCCCTGCTTTCTCTTTTTGAGAAACTGGTTGGCATGACAGACAGTACCTGTCAATCAAATCACTCTCTGAGACTGCACTACATGTGGCCTCTGGATCATTTTTTCACCAAGGTACTCCAAGCAGCCACGTGGGCTCGAACTCAGGGACTGAGAGATTATGACCTGAGCTGAAGTCGGAGGCTTAACGGATTGAGCCACCTAGGCGCCCCTATTTTATGCCACTTTTTAATGCATGAAGAGCATTGAAACTGGAAATTGGATCTTGACTCTCCACTTTATCTCTTCTTTATAATTTAAAGCAAATGTTAAAAAACATCACAAAATATAGACAGAATATACATATTCCCTTTATTTTCTTGGCTGATAATGCTGTCCAGATCTTAGGAAAACACAAAAATATAGGTGAGACAAATCAGAAAACAAATGATAATTTTGTTAAATAACTCTGTTCTCTTGCTTCTCACATATTGGACTTTGAAGATACTTGCATTAGCATCAAATGACTTGAAATATCCATAGTGGTGACTTTTATTTTTTTAAATTTTTTTTTCAACGTTTATTTATTTTTGGGACAGAGAGAGACAGAGCATGAACGGGGGAGGGGCAGGGAGAGAGGGAGACACAGAATCGGAAACAGGCTCCAGGCTCTGAGCCATCAGCCCAGAGCCTGACGCGGGGCTCGAACTCACGGAGCGCGAGATCGTGACCTGGTTGACGTCTGACGCTTAACCGACTGCGCCACCCAGGCGCCCCAATAGTGGTGACTTAAATTATGGACACACATCTCTCAAGAGCACATAAGTTTATTACATTGATTCCATCTGTCACAGATTTAGGCTTCTCCTCCCCTTCCTCTATTTTTGCCTATAAGAACTTTGGGCAATTGAAATCACAGGGGAAATTTTTTTTTTTTTTTTTTTTTTTTTTTGGCTACATGTACTGTTTCATCTCTGAGAATAATCATTTAACAAATTATCAGACCATGCTTCAAATACAGCACCTACAATCCTGATTAGGCTATAATAATGCAGCCTTTAGACTATAGAAGATCATAGATTTATAAGCCTCTTTAAAAGGATTTGCTCATTCAAAACTGATATTTTGAAAGCAAAATAGTAGCTTTCTGTCTTTGCTGTTTTTCTTCCTAATTCATAACCCAGTGGGAAATCTCCATCTCTGGATGTCTTAACAAAGAGTATAGATCCTCATTTTTTGGAAATAGTTTGGCTATGATCCTTCCAGGAAGTGGAGGGTGTGGGATAGATGGGTTTCTCTTCAGTTTCACAATTTAATTTAAAAATTTAAAAAACTGCTGGAAAATCAAGGCAGTGTTTTGAGTAAGGTCAGGATGGGAGTTGGGGCAGGGATCTTTACTTTCATTTGAACTACCTGAAGTAGTTGTAACTACAACTTTTTTTTTAATTTTTTTTTTATACATCAGCGATCCAGATAAGCATTTCACTTTTTTTCTCTCCTTGCTATGGAGATGTAAGATTCATTACAGTGGAGTGCTTTTCTTACCCTTGATTTAAGGGCAGGTAAACTGTGATACACCTTTTGATAAAATGTTAATATATTTTTTTCAAAACTGGTCGTTTTTCTCCCGTGGCTTTATCAAAGTATAATTGATGAATAAAAATTATATATATTCAAGGTGCTCAACTTGATGATTTGATATACATATACACTGTAAAATCATCACCACAATCAAGCTAATTAACATAACCATCACCTCCTGAGGGTTTTTGTTTTTTTTTTGCTTTTAAATTTTTTCAAGTTGCCATCACCAATGAAGCCCTCATTCTTTACTCTTTTCTCTTTAAGAGAAGGAAGGGATAATGATAGAAGTTAGGTATCTTTCAAGAATGAAAGAAGTTACTTTTTTAAATGTTTATTTTGAGTGAGAGTACCGGGAGCACACACGTGGGAGAGGGGCAGAGAGAGGGGGAGGGAGAGAATCCCAAGCAGGCTTTGTGCTATTAGTGCAGAGACCAGCATGGGCGCGATCTCACAAAATTTGAGATCATGACCTGAGCTGAAATCAAAAGGAGGATGCTTAACCGACCGAGCCACCCAGGTGCCCCAAGAATTAAAGAAATTATTAAATGTCCCTTTATTGATATGTTTCCAAAAATGAGCAAGGATCTGAGTCTTAATTTTCTGGTGGAGGTGGTGATGTTTGTGTGAGGTGTTTTTGAGGAGGTTAAGGGTTACTAAAGTGCTTTCCCAGTGAGAATAAGCATCTTCACAGCTCAAGATGTAAAGAAATTGTCATTTTTAGTCATGGAGGAACTGCTGCAGTGAACTATGTGTCTTTATAAATTGTTTTGGTCTTCTCTAAAGCAATACAAAGAATTTTGATTCAGCCATATTTAAGTGCTTTTAAAAATTTGTTTAAATGTTTTTATTTATTTTTGAGACAGAGAGAGACAGAGCATGAGCAGGGGAGGGGCAGAGAGAGAGGGAGACACAGTGTCTGAAGCAGGCTCCAGGCTCTGAGCTGTCAGCACAGAGCCCGATGCAGGGCTGGAACTCACAGAGTGTGAGATCATGACCTGAGCCAAGGACACTCAACCGACTGAGCCACCGAGGCGACCCGTTTAAGTGCTTTTTTAAATGGTGAGTTTTGTGAGTGCAACTATGTGTATTTTTGAGTAATCTCTCAATTCCTTTCATGCTTTATTAATTATGGGTAAATGTGTAATGAGTGTAACTCTAGCACCCCTGAATTTTATTCAGACAAACCAAGCTGTGCATCTTCTACTTAACTGATTGATAAAAAGAGATTGAGAAATACTGCTATAGTGAAAGAAATACCTCTTAATTCAGCATTAGCTGTATTGATTAGAATAAAAATACAAATCATGCCTTCTTGTGGTGCATTCATTAGGAAATAAGCGATAGGTTTATCTCTTCTTTCTCCTCTTTTATTGTTCCTGGCAGTCTTAAAAACAGCATATCAAGTCTGCTGATAGATGAACAAGTATTGGTATAAACTTTGAATCATCTCTTGTTCCATTTGTTCCCAACGAGAAAACAGTGTCACCAGTAAGCACTTTAAAACCTTGTCTTTAGTTTTTTTTTTTTTCTGATTATAAAAGTTATATACATCCATGGTACAATAAATAAATAAATAAAACAAATCAAACTAAGGAACAAAAGAAACAGAAAAGCAAGACAAAGAAAATAAAAGTTATCTGTACTTCTAATACTCTGAGATAACCAGATTTTAATTATGTATTTATGTATTTATTTATTTATTTATTTATTTATTTATTTTTAAGTTTATTTATTTGAGAGAGAGAGAGTGTATGTGCAAGCAGAGAGGCAGAGAGCAAGGGAGAGAATCTCAAGCAGGCTCCGAGTTATTAGCCCTGAGCCTGACACAGGGCTCGAGCTCAAGAGTTATGAGATCATGACCTGAGCCGAAATCAAGTCAGACGCTTAACCGACTGAGCCACCCAGGAGCCCTATTAATATATTTATATATTAAATAAAATTGATATAATACTACACACACTGATTATAATCTTTCATTATATATATACTGAACTTTCCTCTAAGTTTTCCTGTATTCTTCTAGGAACTGTGTTTAGTTTTTGCTAAGTTTTAAAGTTTATTTATTTAGAGAGACAGAGAGAGTGAGCAGGAGAGGGGCAGAGAGAGGGAGGGAGAAAGAATCCCAAGCAAGCTTCACACCATCAGCACAAAATCTGATGCGGGTCCTGAACTCACCAACTGTGAGATCATGACCTGAGCCAAAACCAATGTGTTTTTTTTTTAAGTTTATTTATTTAGAGAGACAGAGAGATAGGAACTGTATTTAATGCTTGCATAATATTCTATCGAAGGATTTTCCGTGATATATGTACTCAAACACTTATTGCTAGGCATTTAGATTGTTTCCCAACTCTCTCCTTTTATGAAGCAGCAGTGAATGTCCCTAATATTAATCTTAATTCACATCTTTCTTTTTTATAATTTTTAAAATAATTTTTAAAATTTATTTTAGAGAGAAAGAGTTCAGGCATGAGCTGGAGAGAGGATCAGAGGGGGAGAGAGAGAGGGACAGAGAGACAGAGAGAGAGAGAGAGAGAGAGAGAGAGAATACTAAGCAGGCTCCATGGCCAGCATGGAGCCCAATGCAGGGCTCCATCTCATGACCTTGGGATCATGACCTGAGCCGAAATCAAGAGCCAGAGGCTCAACCGACTGAGCCACTCAGGCGCCCCTCTCTTTGTTTTCTATAAGTAAAATTTCTGAGTCAAAGATTGTGAATATTTATATGGCTTTTAATATATATTGGCAAATTACCCTCTAGAAAGTTGTCCCAAATTACATAAATACCAGTAGAATAAGAGGAGGCCTATTTTCCTAAACACTCCATCACTCGTGGAGTATTATCTTCCTTTCAAACCACGTTTACTCAATTTGATGGATTAAAAGTGGTCTCATGTTTTGATTTGCATATTCTTCATCCTTTGAGTGTAAATAGTTGTCATGTATTGACCATTTTTATTTTTTCTTGAATGAATAGCTCATTCTGGTCCTTAGCCACTTGGGTGGAGAACATTCATTTTTGTTTCTTACTGATTTCTAGAAACTTTTTTTTATATATTATAGGTATTAACCTTTGATCTTATCCATACTGATGGTTTTCTGCAATCCTCTCCCATATGTCTTACCTTTTAATTTTGTTTGTAGTATTTTTAAATACTTATTCTTGAGAGAGAGAGCGAGAGAGAGAGAGCAGAGGCAGAGAGAGAGGGAGACACAGATTTCGAAGAAGTCTCCAGTCTCCCAGCTGTCAGCACAGAGCCAGACACGGGGCTCGAACTCACAGACTGAGAGATCATGCCTGAGCCAAAGTCAGACTTTTAACCGACTAAGCCACCCAGGTGCCCCTTGTTTACAGTATTTTAAAAAACACTGACAGATTATTGAAAAGGTAATTTTCTAATGAAATAGAAAAATAGGGTGGGTAGGGGAGAGAAAAATGTCTACTTGATCTGTCCTTTGTTCCTGAACGCATGAGACTACTTATTTTTATTTTGAAAGGTTATGAGTCTAAGCTTTTGTCACCATGATGAAAAAGAAGGCAGAAAGCAGAACATTCATCCAGTCTTTTTATCTGCATGATGCCCAATGTTTGATTTGGGTTTATTGTTGTTATTTTAATAAGCCAACTATTCTGAGATCTTGTATAAATACAGTGATACACCTCATCTTTCACCCACAAGAGGGCAATAAAGACCGCATAGTGTTCTGCCATAGACTAAGAAGAGGACAGACTGAAAGAGCTGAAGGGATGCCTAAAAAATATCCATGTAGTCCACCTCTTCCTTACTCTACAGGCTGGAATACTGAATTCTGGAGGTGTGAAATGACTTGTTCCAAGGCACAGAGCTGGCACGTCAAAGAGTTGAGTCCTATGCATTTTCTGGTTTACCATACTGTGATTTATCATATTGTGAGTTATTCAAATTGACACAAACTATAAACCCATATAGCTGATCCCAATTTAAAATGATTCGACTTATGATTTTTCGACCTTACAATGGTGCAAAAGAGATACACATTCAGTAGAAACCATACTGTGAATTTTGACATTTATTTATTTTTGAGGGATAGAGAGAGATAGAGCACATGCAGGGGAGGAGCAGAGAGAGAGGGAGACACAGAACCCAAAGCAGGCTCCAGGCTCCGAGCTGCCAGCACAGAGCCCGACGCGGGGCTCGAACTCACAAACTGCAAAATCATGACCTGAGCCTAAGTCGGATGCTCAACCAACTGAGCCACTCAGGTGCCCTCATACTTTGAATTTTGAATTTTGATCTTTCCCCCAGCTAGCAATATGTAGTGGATAATCTCATAAGCTGGGCAGTGGCAATGACCCAGGACTTCCAGTCAGCTACAAGATCATGAGGGTGAACAACCCATATGCTGACAATCATTCTGTACCCTACAACCATTCTGTTTTTCACTTTCATTACTGTATTCAATAAATGACATGACATAGTTGACACTTTATTTTACAATATACTTTGTTAGATGATTTTGTCCAACTGTAGGCTAGTGTAAGTGTTCTGAGCATGTTTAAGGTAGGCTAGGCTAAGCTGTCATGTTCCATAGAGTAGGTATATTAAATGCATTTTCTTCTTATGATATTTTCAACTTATGATAGGTTTATCGGGACATAACCCCACTGTAAGTGAGAAAGAGCTGTACCTTTTTTTCTGATTTAAAAACTTTTTTGTCTTTTGAATAAAAGTCACATAACAACATTAAGCATTTTAAAGTGTACAACTTAGTGGCATTTAGTTGTGAATATATACGTTTTAATCTGGATTCAAATCCCCGTCCTGCCTCTAAGTAGGTGTGTTACCTTAGGCTAGTTACATAACCTAACTGAGTTTCAGTTTCTTCAGAGGTGTAGGAAGAAAATGTCTTCCTTAACAGGTTTTTGTGAGGATTACCAGAAATAATATTCACAAGTGCCTTTAATGTTCTTGGTGCAGAGTAGATAAGAAATTCTTTCTTTTCTTTAAGATATTAATCCATTGCTCTCCATCAGGTATTAGTGTACTTATTTCATATTAAGAATAAAAACAGATTCCAGGGGTGCCTGGGTGACTCAGTCAGTTAAGCATCCAACTTTGGCTCAGGTCAAGATCTCGCGGTTTGTGAGTTCGAGCCCCTTATCGGGTTCTGTGCTGACAGCTCAGAGCCTGGAGCCTGCTTCGGATTCTGTGTCTCCTCCTCTCTCTGCCCCTCCCATGCTCATGTTCTCTCTCTGTCTCTCAATAATAAATGAATGTTAAAAAAAAAGGAATAAAAACAGATTCCAGAGGAGACTTTTCCCATTCCATGACTATTACTGCATTATTTATGTTGAATTTTAAATGCGCTCAGAGTTTAAAACTAATTAAAAAGAACTTCACAACTCAGGTTCTTGTGACATAGTTGGCAAAGATCGCAGTATTTAATAGATGCAAAGGCCCCCTTTAAAACAAACAAAAGTCTTTGAGGAATTTTGAAAAATAGAAGATGATTCTAGTGAGGCACAGAAAGCATGATGATGTGTGTGCTACTTTAGGTCAAATTTTAGAACTAACTAATGTAAGGTAATCCAATCCCCCCCTTTTTTTTATAAATAATAAAACTGAGGACCACAGAAGTTAAAGAAATTCCTCGCGTGACAGATCAGGCCTTGGAACATCCATATCCTACTTCTCCAGTGCTGTTTTCAGCACACTTCACTGTCTGGGACCAGGATTTATTTTTTTCATTTCCCCCCAGCTTTATCCAGATATAACTGACATAACATTGTGTCAGTTTAGGTAAGGTAACATAAGTAAACATAAACATGTTTATACCTTACCTTTAGGTAAGGTAAACATAAGTTTAAGGTATACAATGTGATGACTTGATACATGTGTATGTTGCAAAGGGCTTAGTACAGTAAGGTTCACCTCATGTAATTACCATTTTGTTGTTGCTGCTATTGTTATGGTGAGAACATTAAAGCTGTACCCTCTTAGCAACTTTTAAGTATAAAATACAGCACTGTTAACTATAGTCATCATGCTGTACAATAGATCCCTGGCACTTATTCATCTTATGTTGTTTGAGAGATGCAGAAGAAAGGGGGATGGGGAAGAAATGAAAACAGAGGGGCAAAGAAAGGAAAAAGTTCTAAGCAAAGCAGAGTTTAGGCTTTAAACAGTGGAAGGAGAAGAAGCAAACAGTGGCAAGCAACTTTTGCCTGGAGAAATTTTTTTAGAGTCAGTCATTCCCTTATTATTCCTCCCAAGGAAGTAACCCTAGGAAGTACTGAGAAGGTATGCCTCCCCAATAGCCTTCAACTTATTGAATAAACAAAATCTACTGAAAATCCTTGAAATCAGGAGCTGTTAGTTGTTGTTAGCATCCAAGTCTTTAAAAAGTCTTACTAAAAATTACTCACATGACTAAAATCTAAGTGGCCCTAATAAAAAGAACAAGACAAGAGATATCTGACAAAGATGTTTAAAATTCTGTTCTTCAGTCCCATAGTCTCCTTGTTCCTTTTATGTGAAAAGAAAAAAGAAAAATAGTTACTGGCAATCAATTGTGAAAATTATTGTTTAATTTTATAGCAGTTGCTAGCTTTTTTTTAGCTAAATCTCAGCCAAATGAGCTTTCTGATCTGTAGTGTTATTCTTTAGATTGCCATGGCTCTTTCTCCCAGTGAAATTTTTTAAAATAGATCTGGAGAGTTATTGTCTCTCTACATGATACACTTTTAATTGTTTTTTTTTCTAGAATCCTCCTTTAGTTACAGTGGTAAAAGCTAATTTATCTAAAATTCTGGCAGATTTTTCTTAACTGGCACTTGCACATTTCAATATTATAATGAGAATTAATGTTTATAATGATAATCCATAGACATTGTAAGAGACTAAATTACTTACTGGATCACAAAAGAAAAAAATAAGGGATATTAATTTTTAGTCCATTCTATAGTATAGAAAAAAAGGTATTCCATGTATGATGTATATAGTTACTATGTGGGAAATAAAGGCAAAAGAAAAACTTTCCTTATAACTTATACATCCTTGAGACAGGCAGACTGACCTTCCTCTGGGACCTCAGCTGCCTCGATGTTGACACTTTGCTAAGGGCAAAAGACAATCTTGGCTTAACATTATCCTGACCCCCAGGACCCTGTAAGTCTACTTTAACATATAAAAATTCCATTGGAAACTTCCTTTATGTCTACTCCCCAATATATATGTTAGCAATCATCCTCCAAGCATATGGCCTACTGATATATATCTGAAGGGTCTCATAACTAAGGTTTGCTAGACAGTGAAAAATGATTTTTTCCTAACAACAGCTAGGCCCTTCAAGGTCCTGGAAACCTTGCTTCCAAAATTCCTTAGAGACTTATGCTATCCCTAACCTCCAAATTTAAAAGTATATAATCAGTCATCCAAAACAACCCCAGTGCAGCTCTTCCTGCCCATGGGTCCTGTTCGTGCACTGTAATAAAACCACCTTTTTTTGCACAAAAAACAGCTCAAAAATTCTTCCTTGACCATAGGCTCCGAACCAGGATATTTCCACATCATTTGTGGTGTTCATGATAACATAAACCCAATACTCTACTTCCCTGGAATGGGGAGTTCATTTTTTTTCCATTTCCCCTTTACGTTAATTTTCCCCCACAGGATCTAATTTCAAGAATGGTAGGTTATTTCTTCCAAATTCCACTGTATGTTTGAGTACTTTCACCAAACGCCTACCAAGTGATCATAGAATCAACCTGGAATACTGTAGGTGACAGGGAACTTTTATAATGCAGATGACTACATCTTTAAAAAGATGGCACACATTTCCTTACATGGAATCAAAATCTGACTTCTTATGAGTTCCATTGACTGATCCTAGGGACATTCAAAACAAGTGTTTCACATGACATAGATCTTCCAAAATTTGAAGACAGCTCTATCTCTCATAGATATAATTTTCATGACTTGAAATCTACCAGGCCTCAGTGAAATACAACATGCTTAAACCCATCATCGTCATAGTAGTAAATAAATGTTTGTCCAGTGTCTACCCTGCACCAAACACTATTTGAAGTATGAGGCTGAAAAAGGATAAATGGGAAGCAGCAGGAGCACAAGTTGAGGTAGAAGCAAAAGCACAAAGAACCATTTAATTTCTGCTAAATAAAGTGGATGTATTTTGAAAGTAATAGGCAAAAAGAGAATGGGTTTAAGCAAAGAGGTGGAATGCTCAGGTTTGTGTTATGATATGATTACTCCAGTGATGTGCATGATGGGTTCTGTTGGACTAAGGTTGAGCAACCTAGAAGCAAGTGACCAATGACTGTAACCATAGACTTGCCAGTTATGCAAGGCATTTGACTTTAACCTGCCAACATTTTCCAGGAATGCTCTACAGACCAGCAGACTACCTATGGCAGAACCACCTGGGGATCTTGTTAAAAACACAAATTCTTGGACCTCACTCTTCCTGCTAAATCCAGGTCTCGGGGCAGGGGGGTGGTGCAGACCAGGCATCTATATTTTACTGAGTTTTCTAGCCAGCTGTGATGTACATGGTCTTAGGGTTGGTGTTGAAAAGATTCAACAGCAGCAGTCAGAGTCTGTTTGACAAGTGAAAGCCAACAAGCCTGATTCTCTGAAAGCCTGACTCCTCCAAGGCAAAGGGCTTGGAAATGCCCTGGGCCCAAGGCAGGGACACACCTCAGCCCTCCTGCACACATCTTCCCTGCACTGTTTGCCTGGCTGGTGCCTTCTCTGTCTCAGGGTCAAGCCTACACACTACCTCCTCAAGAGTCCTTTCCTGGCCTAATACTTGATTGTGTGGGCATGCACAACATCCTGATCTTTATTTTCTTCTGTTTATTACAAGTTGTAATCTCACATCCATGTGTGTGGTTCTTCATAAATTCTCTCTGCCCTCCTCACTAGACTTTAAGCTCCATGAAGTCCAGGCCTGTGCCTATTTTTCTCATTGCTGAGCACCCACAGCACCTAGTGCAGGGCCAAGCACAGGAAAATGGCAGCTACATACTTTGGAATGAATGCATGAATGAATAAATGAAGGCACGGATGAGGAGGCAGTGGTGACAGCCCCACCCTGGAGGACAATGCCGAGTAGCAATCCGCTGTGGGGCCAGTCCTAGCTTCTCTGTTGGCAAGGTTGCTTGCGATACCATTAATGGGGTTGAAAGGTGGCAAAACAGGGCCTGGTCCCCCTTCCTCCTAAGTTCCAGCCTCTTGGAAGAATCCTAGGTCACTCTGAAAATGTAAAGCAAACAGAGAAGTCAAGGCAGCCAAGTCTGAGGCAACAGGCCAGGGCAAGTGCCACATTTCCAGCTACTTGGCTGGGTACCTGGAGGCCAGGGAACTTGCTGCCCTCTTTCCCTGGTCCTGGCCTGCCCAGCCCCCTGGCTCCCGGAGGGTAGGTACTGAAGGGAAGCAGAATTTGCCACCCCAAAACATGCCCTTTGGCACAAGGATTATTTTAGGCCGATTATTTTTAAGAAACAGCACACAGGTAAGAGACATTGACATTTACAAGGGAAATCTCCATTTGTAGAGGTGTCTCCCTCTCTGTGCCAGGAAGGAAAAGATGGCTAAATCTCAGAAACTCTTATCGCTGGGGAAGGCAACAACCTCAATCTGCATAGCAACCTTGTCCTTGCTTACTGTGCTTTGCTTGGTAACCTCCCAAAACTGAATCCACTCCACCCCCAACATCTTCCTTTGTCTTTAGCTGAAGATGATATTTGAGGTGGTGGCTTGTGGCATTTGGGGGAGTTACTCAGTTTTCCTGGGTCTGTCCCATGGATGTTGTTCCTGTTTTACAGATGAGGAGACTGAGGCTTTGTCGGGCTAAACAGGTTTTCACAGCCATGCACCTCGGAAGAGGCAGAGTTGGGGTGTGAACCCGGGAAGGCTGTCTCCAGAGCCCACGCTCTGTATCACTAAACTATATATGTTTCCTCATTTGTACAAGTGAAGATTCAGCCAGAGAAGCCAAGCCATGTGCCTGGAGTCACATAGCCAGATAGTGCCAGAGCTGGAACCAGAAATGAGGTCTCCTCTTCTCCACTCTGGATCTCTTTCCCACATGGCCCCATCTCTCTAGGTACAATAGGGATAACTTGACCTACTTTACCCAGCCAAGCAGAGTTCAACAGCCTAGACAGAGGCTGAGTTCTCCTCAATCCCATGACTGGATTTTCTTTGACCCCTCAGCACTGCAACGTTCTAAGGCTGGGAAGCATGGTGGAATCAAACCTCTGTTTGTCCAAAGCTTCTGAGAAGGATAACAGCAGATGTACACTGTTGTTACCCTGCAGTGAAGAGCCTGCATGTGTCCCATCACCCTCAGGGACTCCCTGTCACAGGCTCTATAGAGAAAGCTCCCACCCTTGTCACTGTACCTCTTCTTCTGCTTGGCTCTCTTTCTGGCTAGCTGTGGGAGCTGGGGCCAGGCAGGTCACTCCCACCCAGGGCTTTTAATGAGAGGTTTTGTCATGCCCAGGCAGCAAAGATGAATAATTTAGTAAAGGAAGCCCAGGAAATTTTGTTTTTTCAGAAATGAGTCCCTTGACAGTTGGAGAGGCAGAAAGGACTGCATCTTATTATGGGTGTAATGGGGGTGGGATGACAGTGTACAGGAGAAGAAGAGGAAGGCTACACATGAGTTCTTAATAGTGTAGGTTTTCAGTAAAACGTTTTAAACAGAACAGTTATGGTAGATCAGAATTGATTTTTTAAGGATTCCTGACTCTAGTGAGTAGGGTGGATTGGATTGGGGGATAGGATAGAGAGGCAGGGAAAGCAGAGAGGAGGCTATTGCAGTCATTCCTATTTCAATTCTAGTGAGAGGGGGTAGAATAGAATGGACAGGATTAGATGTGGGTCATAAGGAAGAGTCTAGTATGATTCTTTGGTTTCTGAGCAATGACTTCAGAGCAATCTTTAATTTGTTAGTTTCTCCCTTGAAATGTGTTATTTTAGCTGTGTTTGCAGAACCACAGCAGTCTTCCTGCCAGCGTGGGATTTAGTGACAGCTATATCCTGGTGCAGAGCTGGAAGGTGGGGCAAGCTTTGGGCCACAGAGAGCACCTCCCAGCTTCCAACTATTCCTCCCCCAATAACTTCATTGCTGTGTGATTTTTTTGAGGTAATCAACACCTACTAATTCAACCTGAAGTTACATTACCTTTCTTTGCAGCCACTACCAAAGCTTCTTCCCTTTCTCCTTCCCTTCCTCCCTTCTTTCCTTTATTTCTCCCTTCCTCACATATTTTTGAGGCACTGGGCTAGGCATGAGGAAGTCATTATCAATCATACCTCCTCGGTGGTTTCTTCACTGTTATTGCTCAGCTTTGTACTCCTATCTTGTACTAGTGCGATTCACTGGAGGAGATGGAGATAGGAAGATATTACTGTATTCAATGGATAACACTTAATGCTGTGTGAGTACACTTAACCCTAATAAATTGCATCTTCTTAGAGCCAGCACATGGTCACAATTTGTTAACATGGTTTCTTATCCTAATTCTGGCAGCCACTGTATTTGCTATCACTTTCAACCCTTGTCATACACAGATTTAATATACCTTTCTTTACCTTACTTGTTGATTAAAAATTTGTTGTGCTGAAGGACAGAGCTTTTCAGTTTGACCTAAAACCACTAATTAGAACTTTCAGGATGCAATCATTCAACTTATTATAAGCCCACCTAACTATATCATCAAATAATCAGTATTTTTTCCATCTTATCTGCGAGACTACCATGGAGATATTTAGTTAAATCTCTTCCTGAGGTCTGGATACATTCTCTTATAACTTTGGCATAGATCGGAGATAAGCAACCTTCAAATATCTATCCCATATGTTCATTTAACAACAGAGCCCCCAAATATGTGATGCAAAAAAAGGGGCAGAATTGAAGGAAGAAATAAACAATTCAACAGTAATCATTACAGACTTCAATATCCAACTTTCCATAATAGAACAACTAGACAGATGATCTAGGAGGAAATAGAAAACTTGAAAAATATCATAGACCAAATAGACCTAAAGGGCATCCATAGAAAACTTCACTGCAAAACAACAGAATATCTGTTATTCTCCAGTGCACAAGGAACATTCTCCAGGTTAGATCATATGTTGCACTATAACACAACACTAAGTAAAATACAAAGGATTGAAATTATATAAGGAATGTCCTCTGACCACAGTAGAATGGAGTTACAAATCAACAACAGCGGCACCTGGGGGGCTCAGTCTGTTGAGCATCAACTCTTGATTTCTGCTCAGGTCATGATCTCACTGTTAGTGGATTCAAGTCCCCATTCTGAAAGCCCAGAACCTGCTTGGGATTCTCTCTCTCTCCCTCTCTCTCTCTGCCCCTCCCGCACTCATGCGTGTGTTCTCTCTCTCTCTCTCTCAAAATAAATAAATAAACATTTTTTAAAATAAATCAACAGGGGCACCTGGGTGGCTCAGTTGGTTAACCAAACAACCGACTCTTGATTTAAGTCATGATCTCATGGTTTATGAGATTGTGCCCCTTTTTGGGCTCTATGCTGACAGCATGGGAGCTGGCTTGGAATTATTTCTCCCCCTCTCTCTCTGCTCCTCCACTGCTTGCCTCACACGTGCTCTCTCTCTAAGTAAATAAATAAACATTTAAAAAAAAAACAAATCAACAACAGAAGGAAATTTGGGGAATTTACAAATATGTGGAAATTAAACAACACTCACCTAAATAATAAATGTATAAAAGGAGAAATCACACAAAAATTTCAAAATACTTTGACATGAATGAAAATTAAAGTACAACATGCCTAAACTTAGAGGATGCAATGAAAGCAGTGCTTAGAAGGAAATTATAGCTGTAAACACCAATATTAAAGAAGAAAGATCTCAAATAAATAATCTAACCTTTCACTTTGAGAAACTGGAAAAGAGTAAACTAAACCCTAACCAAGCAGAAAGAAGGAAATAGCAAAGCTTAGAGTAGAAATAGATGAAATAGAGAATAAGAAAACAATAAAGAAAATTAATGAAACTAAAAATCGTTCCTTTGAAAGATCAACAAAGCTGACAAAACTTTAGCTAGAATCAACTAAGAAAAAAGAGAGAAGACTCAATTTATTAAAATTAAGAATGAAAGATCATCCTACAGGAATAAAAATTAGAAAGAAGGGGCAGTGACTATGAAGAAGTGTAGGTAAATAACTTAGATATTCCCTCCCAAAACAAAGATACTTCCTTCCATAAGGACATGTTCCCACCATCCCTGTTTAAGCCCCAGGAAATGCACTTCTATCTTAGAACAACCACTTTGTCCCAGCTTGCAGCTACCCAGGGTTCAGGAACTCAGAGCATCTCACTAGGCAATCAAGAATTATTTTTTTTTTATTTTGAGAAGGACATTTACAAGATTCTTTCAGTCAACTTTAATCTCAGGGAAGAGTTAGCAAAAACAATAGTGGTCTGGCTCAACAGCAAGCACTGAAAAACCATCTGAGGGAGGGTCGTATGAAAGACAAACTTCCCCAACTTCCCAGTTTTTTGTTTTTCTTGACTGCCTCTGGATTGATTAATTTCAGAGAAACTGAAGAGGGTCCAAAGGAAGAACCATCAAAATGATTAATAAAAGCAAGCTACTGAATGGTGTTAGGAGCTTCTAGTGAAGGACAATAAAAGGGGATGGAGAGGGGGAGGCCCTGAAAGCTGAAGTCAAAGCAGCCATCAGAGACTGCAGAGCTGCGGGGAGCTATGGGAGGAAAGGGCAAGCAGCCTGGGCCCAGCTCCCCACTAGCCATCGCCCAGCATTGGACCAGGCACTCTGGAGATCGACAGGCACATAAGGCTTGGTCTGTGCCCACAAAGATAGGGAGAAAGGGCTATATCCACAAAGGGACAAATCACAGTCCAAGCCAAGAATACATGTGCTGTGAAGAAGCATTCATATGTGCCAAATGACTAGAGCAGAGATAAGTGCTCAGCATTCCTAGGAGGATGGGAACCTTCACAGGCAATGGGGCTGAAGCCTAGGGGGAAGGACAGGATTGGCTAAGCAGAGAGGAGGGAGAGCCACACAGGCCCAGGAGAACTGCAAGACCAAAATGCAGAAGGTGGGATAGGAGCAAGGAAGAGTGAAAATCCATACCTGGTGAAGGGTGCAGTTCTCAGAACAGACTAGCGGGAAATGGACACTAGCAAAGGCATTTACAGTTTATGCTATGGGGTGAAGGCAGCCACTGAAGGCGTCTGAACAGGACAATGTCATAGTGCCAACCATGCTTTGGCAAGATGGATCTGTCTAGGCACAGTGGATTGGAGGCTAACACTGAGCCTTTTTTTTTTCTCCAAAATCTGAGCTCTTTATTTTTTTTTATTTTTTATATGAAATTTATTATCAAATTGGTTTCCATACAATGCCTAGTGCTCATCCCAACAGGTGCCCTCCTCAATGCCCATCACCCACTTTCCCGTCCCCCAACCCCCCATCAACCCTCAGTTTATTCTCAGTATTTAAGAGTCTCTTATGGTTTGCCTCCTTCCCTCTCTGTAACTTATTTTCCCCCTTTCCTCCCCCCTGTTCTTCTGTTGAGTTTCTCAGGATCCACACATGAGTGAAAACATATGGTATCTGTCTTTCTCTGCCTGACTTATTTCACTCTCCAGTTCCATCCACATTGCCACAAAAGGCCATATTTCATTCTTTCTCATTGCCAAGTAATATTCCATTGTATATATAAACCACAACTTCTTTATCCATTCATCAGTTGATGGACATTTAGGCTGTTTCCATAATTTGGCTATTAACACTAAGCCTCTAAGAAACCTTTTGAAGGGGCTTCTGGGTGGCTCAGTTGGTTAAGCATCTGACTCTTGGTTTCAGCACATGTGACAATCCTAAGGTTTGTGAGATGGAGCCCCGTGTCAGGCTCTGCGCTGACATTGTGGAGCCTGCTTGGGATTCATCCTCTCTCTCTCTCTCAAAATAAATAAATAAACATTAAAAAAAAAGAAACCTCTTGCAGCTACAGCCACAGAAAATGTGTTCAAGCTCTGACAGGGGCCAGGCCTCAGTTGACAAAGCCAGCTGGAATCCAAGATTTTCTCCAAAAGATGCAGTCTGGGTTCCACACCCTGAGACCACAGCCTTAGAAAGAGAGAAAGAAAGAAAGAAAGAAAGAAAGAAAGAAAGAAAGAAAGAGAAAGGAAAGGGAAAGAAAGGAAAAGAAAAGAAAAAAAAAGAAAATAAAGATTGATTTTAGATGTAATGGGCACATTCCTAGAAAGGCATACACTACTGAAACTGACTCTAGAAGAAATAGAAAATAATAGGTAAAGAGATTAAATTAGTAACCAAAAAGCTTCCCACAGAGAAAAGCCCAGAACCAGATGGCTTTATTAATTAATTCCACAAAACTTTTAAAAAGGATTAACATCAATTCTTTGCAAGTTCTTCAAAAAAATAAAGGAACAGGAAACACTTTGCAATTCATTGTATAAGGCCAGTATTACTATCCTGATACCAAAGTCAGATAAAGACATCATGAGAAAAGAAAATACAGACTAATAATCGTTATAAATATATATGTAAATATTCTCAACAAAATACTAGCAAACTGAGTGAGGCAATATATATAAAAGATTATACACCTTGACCAGGTGGGATTTATCCCAGGAATATAGGGCTGAACATGTGAAAATCAATTAGTGCAATTCACTATATTAATAGAATAAAGGGAAAAAACACATGATCATCTTAGTAGATGACAAAATTGAACACCCTTTCATGATAAAAAAAAAAACTCTCAACAAACTAGGAATACAATGGGACTTCCTCAACTTGGTAAAGGGCATCTATGAAAAACCTAATCTAACTTCACACATAATGGGGAAAGACTGAATGCTTTCTCCTTAGATCAGAAACAAGATAAGATATGAACTTTCTCCACTTTTATTCATTATTGTAATGGAAGTTCTAACCAGGACAATTAGGCAAGAACAAGAAACAAAAGTATCCACATTGGAAATAAAGAATTAAGATTATCTCTATTCTCAGATGACATAATACTATACATTTAAAAATTTAAGGAAAAACCCCAAATTATTAGAGCTAATAAACAAGTTCAACAAATTTGCAGGCTACGAGATCAACACACAGAAACCAGTTTTATTTCTATACACTAGCAATGAAAAATCCAAAAAGAAAATTAAGAAGATAATTCCATTTATAATAGCATCAAGAAGAATAAATTACTTGGAAACAAATTTAACAAAAAAGTGCAAGACTTGTGCATTGAAAGCTACAAAACCTCAATGAAAGAAATTAAAGACCTAAATAAATGGAAAGACATCCTATGTTCATGAATTGGAAGGCTTAATATTGTTAAAATGATACTCTTGAAATTATCCCACAAAATCAACACAATCCCTAGCAAAATTCCATCTAGAATCTTTGCAAAAACTGGCAGGCTGATGCTGCAATTGATATGGGAGTGCAAAAGACCCAAAAGAGCTTAAAAAAAAAAAAGGAAAGATAGTCTTGAAAATGAAGAACAAATTTGGTTAAAATATTTCCCAATTTCAAATTTACCACAAAGCTACAGTTACCAAGGTAGTATGGTAATGGCATAACAATAGAAACATAGATCAATGGAATAGAATTGAGAACCCAGAAATAAATCCTTACACTTAAGGTCAATTGATTTTTAACAATGGTGCTGGGATAATTTAATGGAAAGAATAGTCTTTTCAACAAATGGTCCTGTGACAACTGGATATCTACATGGAAAAAATGAAGTTGCACCCTTGTCTTACAAAAAAATATATATGTAAAAATTAACTCAAAATGGATCTCAGACCTAAACATAAGAGTCAAAACTATAAAAGTCTTAGGAGAAAACAGATGAAAATTTGTGAGCTTGGGTTATTCAGTGGCTTCTTAGATATGATAATGAAAGCAAGAACAACAAAAGAAAAATAGATATATTCGATTTCTTCAAAATTAAAGATTTTTTGCTTCAAAGTATATCATCAAGAAAGTGAAAAGGTAAGTCACAGAATGAGAAAAAATGTTTTAAAATCATGTGTCTGATAAGGGACTTGCAGCTAGAATATATAAAATACTCTTATAATGCAATAATTAAAAAAGGAAAAATAACCCAACTTAAAAATAAGCAAAATATCTGAACATATATTTGTCCAAAAACATCCTAAGGTGTCACGAGCAAGTGTCCCCAAAATGTGCCACTTTGGCATGTGGGCTATTTTGAGCTGAAGGCAACTGAGACCCTGTGGGCTCAAAAAGAAAGTTTTGCCCCCCCCTTAACTATCTAGAAGTATCTAAATTTGGACTTTCCTCAGAATAAGAGTCACTGGCAGAGATAAATATTATCTGAGTGATACATCTGTATGACAGGACAAACATCTAATTACCAATCACCTGCTCTTCTTATTGTCCTATGAATTTCCCTCCTCTCCTTTGAGGCCCCAGGCCCCTATCCCATTCATTAGCTTAGGATGGCATATATACTTCATTTTACCTATCTTTGAAACTCTCATGTATGTGGGTTTCCCTCACATAAAAAATTAAATTTGATCTTCTCCTGTTAATCTGTCTCATGCCAATTTAATTCTTACACCAGCCACAAGAAATTTTGAGGGATAGAGGGAAATTTTTCCTCCCCAACATATCGAAATGCCCAATAAGCACATGAGTTAGTACTCAACACCATTAGTCACCAAGGAAATGCAAATCAAAACCATAATGACATATTACTTCACACCTACTAGGATAGCGATAACGGAAAAGCCAGATAATAAGTGTTGGTGAAGGGGCGGAGAAATCAGAGCCTTCATACATTGCTGTTGGGAATGTAGAATGTTGCAGTAGCTGTGGAAAACAGTATGGTAGTTCCTCGAAACGTTAAACATAGAATTAGTAAATGACTCAGTAATTCTACTCATAAGTATATACCTAAAAGAATTTAAAGTACATCTTGTCTCAAAAATTTGTACAGGGATGTTTATTGCAGCATTATTCATAATAGCCAAAAAATCAGAAAAAAAAACAGATGTCCATTAACTGAAGAATAGATCAAATGCAGTATATCTATACAGTGGAATAAATGTTACTTGGTAATTGGATATATCATTCAACAATTGATAGATGTATTATTGCCAACAAATAGAACAAAGTGCTGATATATGCTACAACATGGATGAGCCTCAAAAATATTATGCTAAAGGAAAGATACCAGTTACAAAAGATCAGATGTTATATGACACTATTTATATGAACTGTCCAGAACAGACAAATTCTTAGAGACGGAAAGTAGATTAGTGGTTGCCTGGAGCTGAGAGGGAGGGGTAAGATTATGGGAAGTGACTGCTAATGTGTATGGAATTTCTTTTGGGGGTGATGAAAATGTTCTAAAGTTGATTGTGGTGATGGTTGCACGACTCTGTGAACACAATGAATCGTACCCTTTAAATGGGTCAGTTGTTTGTGTGTGAATTATATCTCCTTGAAATTGTTAAAAACTAATCTATCACACACTGATAGCCTGAAGTATGAGTTTATTTTCACAGCTAACTTCAAAGAAAAGAAGAGGCAAAGAATAGCCTAGTCATCTTCCAGGAAAGCAAAAACTGTATCAAGCTACCTCCTAGATATTAGTCCCACTTACCCTTGAGATATGTCAGAAACTCTATATACATCCAACCAGAAAAATTATGAGCAATTTCAAGAACAAAGGATTCCATTGCAGAAGAGCTATTTATTTGTTTAATTTGGACCTCAGGTGGCTGAGAATTGAATAGATTATACTCCTCATTTTTATTAAATGATCATTGTCATTCTGGGTGAGGCCTCTCTCTCTCTCTGTCTCTATTTTTCCTTCTTCCATGAATCTACTCTCATTTTCTTCTTCTACTTCAGGTACCCACTCTCATATGTTTAATATAGTTTGTAAACATGCTGGTACTCCTGTGAATTATGTGTTAGTGTTTTATGTAGTATGTATTTTTTAGCTGTTTAATTTTTGATAAAATTTGTTCCACACTTTGTGGCTACATAATCTGCACAGTGGCATTTATGTTGTGGGACTCTTCCACATTGAGGGGACTAGGTGTCCCAAGTTATGATTAGCTTGTTCTGGCCCTGGGCATCCGATCATCATTAATCTTATTTTGTCCTCAACATACCCTCCTTCTAGGACACACAGGACAGTTTTGTTACACAAATGTTTTTCTTAATTTCAAAGTCCCACTTCCCTAAGATAGGAGGATGTGTCCCCGTCCTGTGGACCACAGAGCAATGGTTAAATGCAGAGACTCTGGAATCTGACTACCTAGGTTTAAATCTTGCTAGGAGCTGAATTACACCTTGCTAGGAGGAGGAAAAACTGGGGATGTTCTGTCTAAAGGGTACAAAATTTCAGTTATGCAAAATAAATAAGTTCTGTAAATCTACTTTACAACATAGTGCCTATGATTAACAATACCGTATTGTACACTTAAAATTTTGCTAAGAAGGTAGAACTTATGTTATGTGTTCTTACCACAAAAGGAAAAACAAACAAAAGGGACAGAAGGAAACTTTTGGAGGTGGTGACTAAATTTATGGCATTGATAGTGGTGATGCTTTCAAATTGTATACGTATTTCCAAACACATCAGGTTTTAATATATTAAATGTCTACTGTTTTTTGGATGTCAGTCGTACCTCAATAAAGTGGTTTAAAAAATCTTAGTTCTAAGAGTGCCTGTTCGGCTCAGTCAGTTAAGCAATTGATTTCAGCTCTGGTCATGATCTCATGGGTTGGTGGGTTCCAGCCCCGCCTGGGGTTCTGTGTGGACAGCTCAGAGCCTGGAGCCTGCTTTGGATTCTGTGTCTTCCTCTCTTTCTCTCTTCCCTTCCCCCACTCGCATTCTCTCTCTCTCTCTCTCTCTCTCTCCCAAAGATAAACATTAAAACATTTTTTTTATACATTTTGGATACTAACACTTTATCTGATATGTCATTTGCAAATATCTTCTCCCATTCCATCGGTTGCCTTTTAGTTTTGCTTATTGTTTCCTTGGCTGTGCAGAAGCTTTTTATTTTGATGAGGTCCCAGTAGTTCATTTTTGCTTTTGTTTCCCTTTCCTCATGAGACCTGTTGAGTAGGAAGTTGCTGCTGGCAAGATCAGAAGTTTTTGCCTACTTTCTCCTCAAGGATTTTGATGGTTTTCTGTCTCGCATTCAGGTCCTTCATCCATTTTTAGTTTATTTTTGTGAATGGTGTAAGAAAATGCTCTGGTTTCATTCTTCTGCATGTTGCTGTCCAGTTCTCCCAGCACCATTTGTTAAAGAGACTGTCTTTCTTCCATTGGATATTCTTTCCTGCTTTGTCAAAGATTAGTTCGCCATACTTTTGTGGGTCCAATTCTGGAGTCTCTATTCTATTCCATTGGTCTCTGTGTCTGTTTTTGCGCCAATACCATGCTCTCTTGATGATTACAGCTTTGGAGTAGAGGCTAAAGTCTGGGATTGTGAATCCTCCTGCTTTGGTCTTCTTCTTCAATATTTGGCTATTCAGGGTCTTTTGTGGGTCCATACAAATTTTAGGATCGCTTGTTCTGGCTTGGAGAAGAATGCTGGTGCAATTTTGATTGGGATTGCATTGAATGTGTAGATAGCTTTAGGTAGTATTGGCATTTTAACAATATTTATTCTTCCAACCCATGAGCACAGAATGTTTTTCCACTTCTTTATATCTTCTTGAATTTCCTTCCTAAGCTTTCTATAGTTTTCAGCATACAGATCTTTTACATCTTTGGTTAGGTTTATTCCTAGGTATTTTATACTTCTTGGTGCAATTGTGAATGGGATCAGTTTCTTTATTTATCTTTCTGTTGCTTCATTATTAGTGTATAAGAATGGAACTAATTTCTGTACATTGATTTTGTATCCTGCGACTTTGCTGAATGCATGTATCAGTTCTAGCAGACTTTTGGTGGGGTGTATCATGTTTTCCATGTATAATATCATGTCATCTGCAAAAAGTGAAAACTTGACTTCATCTTTGCCAATTTTTATGCCTTTGATTTCCTTTTGTTGTCTGATTGCTGATGCTAGAACTTCCAGCACTATGTTAAACAACAGTGGTGAGAGTGGACATCCCTGTCGTGTTCCTGATCTCAGAGGGAAAGCTCTCAGTTTTTCCCCATTGAGGATGATATTAGCTGCGGGATTTTCATAAATGGCTTTGACGATGTTTAAGTATGTTCTTTCTATCCCGACTTTCTCGAGGGTTTTCATTAAGAAAGAATACTGAATTTTGTCAAATGCTTTTTCTGCAACAATTGACAGGATCATATGGTTCTTATCTTTTCTTTTATTAATGTGATGTATCACATTGATCAATTTGCGAATGTTGAACCAGCCCTGCAGCCCAGGAATGAATCCCACTTGATCATGGTGAATAATTCTTTTATATGCTGTTGAATTCGATTTGCTAGTATCTTATTGAGAATTTTTGCATCCATATTCATCAGGGATATTGGCCTGTAGTTCTCTTTTTTTACTGGGTCTGTCTGGCTTAGGAATCAAAGTAATGCTGGCTTCATAGAATGAGTCTGGAAGTTTTCCTTCCCTTTCTGTTTTTTGGAAAAGCTTGAGAACGTTAGGTATTATCTCTGCTTTAAATGTCTGGTAGAATTCCCCAGGGAAGCTATCTGGTCCTGGACTCTTATTTGTAGGGAGATTTTTGATAACTGGTTCAATTTCTTCACTGGATATGGGTCTGTTCAAATTTTTTATTTCTTCCTGTTTGAGTTTTGGAAGTGTGTGGGTGCTTACGAATTTGTCCATTTCTTCCAGGTTGTCCAGTTTGCTGGCATATAATTTTTACAGTATTCCCTGATAATTGCTTGTATTTCTGAGGGGTTGGTTGTCATAATTCCATTTTCATTCATGATTTTATCTATTTGGGTCATCTCCCTTTTCTTTTTGAGAAGCCTGGCTAAAGGTTTATCAATTTTATTTCTTTTTTCAAAAAAACAACTCTTGGTTTCATTGATCTGCTCTACAGTTTTTTTAGACTCTATATTGTTTATTTCTGCTCTGATATTTATTATTTCTCTTCTTCTGTTGGGTTTTGGGTGTCCTTTGCTGTTCTGCTTCTATTTCCTTTAGGTGTGCTGTTTGATTTTGTATCTGGGATTTTTCTTGTTTCTTGAGATAGGCCTGGATTGCAATGTATTTTCCTCTCAGGACTGCCTTCGCTGCATCCCAAAGCGTTTGGATTGTTGTCTTTTCATTTTCATTTGTTTCCATATATTTTTAAATTTCTTCTCCAGTTGCCTGGGTGACCCATTCATTCTTTAGTTGGGTGTTTTTTAACCTCCATGCTTTTGGAGGTTTTCCAGACTTTTTCCTGGGGTTGACTTCAAGTTTCATAGGATTGTGGTCTGGAAGTGTACATAGTATGATCTCAATTCTTGTATACTTATGAAGGGCTGTTTTGTGACCCAGTATGTGATCTATCTTGGAGAATGTTCCATGTGCACTCGAGAAGAAAGTCTATTCTGTTGCTTTGGGATGCAGAGTTCTAAATATAACTGTCAAGTCCATCTGATCCAATGTATCATTCAGAGTCCTTGCTTTTTTATTGATCCTGTGTCTAGATGATCTATCCGTTGTTGTAAGTGGGATATTAAAGTCCTCTACAATTACCACATTCTTATCCATAAGGTTGCTTATGTTTGTGATTAATTGTTTTATATATTTGGGGGCTCCCATATTCGTCACATAGACATTTTTAGTTGTTAGCTCTTCCTGATGGATAGACCCTATAGTTATTATATAATGTCCTTCTTCATCTCTTGTTACAGCCTTTAATTTAAAGTCTAGTTTGTCTGATGTAAGTATGGCTACTCCAGCTTTCTTTTGATTTCCAGTAGCATGATAGATAGTTCTCCATCACCCCACTTTCAATCTGAAGGTGTCCTCAGGTCTAAAATGAGTCTCTTGTAAACAGCAAATAGATGGGTCTTGTGTTTTTTTTAATCCATTCTGATACTCTATGTCTTTTGGTTGGAGCATTTAGTTCATTTACATTCAATGTTATTATGGAAAGATATGGGTTTAGAGTCATTGTGATGTCATATATTTCATGCTTGTAGTGATGTCTCTGGTACTTTATGGTCCTTGCAACATTTCACTCACAGAATCACCCTTTAGGATCTCTTGTAGGGCTGGTTTAGTGATGATGAATTCCTTCCGTTTTTGTTTGTTTGGGAAGACGTTTATCTCTCCTTCTATTCTGAATGACAGACTTGCTGCATAAGGGATTCTCGGCTGCATTTTTTTTCTGTTCATCACATTGAAGATTTCCTGCCATTCCTTCTGGCCTGCCAAGTTTCAGTAGATAGGTCTGCTACTACTCTTATGTGTCTACCTTTGTAAGTTATGGCCTGTTTATCCCTAACTGCTTTCAGAATTTTCTCTTTATCCTTGTATTTTGCCAGTTTCACTGATATGTCATGAAGAAGATCGATTCAAAGTACATCTGAAGGGAGTTCTCTGTGCCTCTTGGATTTCAATGTCTTTTTTCCTTCCCAAGATCAGGGAAGTTCTCAGCTATGATTTGTTCAAGTACACCTTCAGCCCCTTTCTCTCTCTTCTTCTTCTTCTGGAATTCCTATGATACGGATATTGTTCCATTTGATGGCATCAGTTAGTTCTCTAATTCTCTCCTCATACTCCTGGATTTTTTTTATCTCTCTTTTTCTCAGCTTCCTCTTTTTCCATAATTTTATCTTCTAATTCACCTATTCTCTCCTCTGCCTCTTCAATCCGTGCTATGGCCACCTCGATTTTATTTTGCACCTCATTTATAGCATTTTTTTAGCTCCTCATGACTGTTTCTTAGTCCCTTGATCTCTGTAGCAATAGATTCTCTGCTGTCCTCTATGCTTTTTTCAAGCCCAGGGATTAATTTTATGACTATTATTCTAAATTCTTGTTCCATTATATTGCTTAAATCGTTTTTGATCAATTCGTTAGCTGTCGCTACTTGCTGGAGTTTCTTTTGAGGAGAATTCTTCTGTTTAATCATTTTGGGTAGTCCCTGAGGTGGCTCCAAACTACAGGGAGCTTCCCCTGTGTTGTCCAGAGTAACTTGTGTTGGTGGGCGGGGCCACAGTCAGACCAGATGTCTGCTCCCAGCCCACCACTGGTGCCACAGTCAGACTGGTGTGTACCTTATCTGCCCCTTCTCCCAGGGGCAGACTCACTGTGGAGTGGTGTGGTCCCTGTCTGGGTTACTTGCACACTGCCAGGCTTGTGGTGCTGCTTTGATGGGATCTGTCGTATTAGCTGGGGTGGATCTGCAAGGTGCACTGGGGCGGGAGGGGCAGGCTTAGCTAGCTTTGTTATAGGTGATCCCCTGTGGGAGGGGCCCTGAAGAACTGGGAGGGAGGCCGACCCAGCAGAGGGATGGATCCACAGAAGCACAGCTTTGGGCGTTTGCACAGTGCAAGCAAGTTGAGTTACGGGAACTGGTTCCCTTTGGAACTTTGGCTGGAAGATGGGAGAGGGAGATGGGGCTTGCCAACGCCTTTGTTCCCCCTCCAAGCTGAGCTCTGTCTTCCGGGGCTCAACACCTCTCCCTCCCAGCACTCTGAGAGCAGAGCTGTTGACTTTTAACATTCCAGATATTAAGTCTCGCTGGCTGTTAGAACTCATGCAGTCTGGCCCCTCCACTTTTGCAAGGGGCTCTGCCTTTCCCATCGGGCTGCCCCTCCACCACCCAGGCTCCCTCCCCCCAGTCCGTGTAGCACACACCACCTCTCTGCCCTTCCTACCCTCTTCCGTGGGCCTCTTGTTTACGCTTGGCTCTGCAGAGTCTGTTCTGCTAGTCTTCTCGTGGTTTTCCGGGTTATTTAGGCAGGTGTGGGTGGAATCTAAGCAATCAGCAGGAAGAGGTGAGCCCAGCGTCCTCCTATGCCACCATTGTCCCAGGTCTCTCTCGATTTTAAATGTTTTCTCAACCAATGAATACAAAAAGTACAGCTACTACCGTGGTGGAAAATTGAGAAAATTTTTAACTTGGAAAGAGATTCTCATACTCAAAATGCTTTGGAAAAACTGCTACTCAGTATGGTCTCTAACATGCCATGTATGAAACTGCAACATGATCAATTAGCACTGGTATTTACATTAATTTTTTATCTTAACAGAAGAAAGAAATTTTTTTGTTTATATCTAACATAAATTAGACTCTGATGTAATTAGTTTATTTGTCAAGGAATGATGCCTTTTCACAATGAATGAGAAAAGTAAGTGCTTTTCAAAGAAATTGCCATAGAGAGAACATTTTGAAAACAAATATTTGAGAATGTTTCCTTCATCTTATGATTTTGCTGCTGAGCACTGCGTGTGACACCCATTTGCCCAGTTGTAAGAAAAGAAGGTAATGGGACATCTAAAATTTGTCTAAAACATTCTATTCCAATAATTTGGGCTCATGTGTAAAAATATTGTAGCAGGCAAGAGCCACTGATTGCTGTCAGGGAGGGTGGAAATTTAATAGCCAAATCTTAACAAAAAGTTTTGCATAACTGCAGAGTGAGACCAGAAAGTAGCGTGCTTTGCTAAGCACATCTAATGTCATATTGCAGCCATTTAGATCTATGAATCTTTGTAAGGTATCATTTTCAGCTATGACATCCATTAGATACAAACACTGGTTTAAAATGAACTCAGTATTTCAAAATATTAAACCATCATTTCAAAATTAATGAGTCATAGTCTGTCATAATGTTGTTACAAAAATATTTAAAACAATGTTTCAAATAAGAGATAAATTTGTACATAATCAAGTAAAATAAATTTATTTAAAAATACTATTATGTTTATCCCATCTTATAATTTTAAATGTTCCATTTTGCAAGATTTATAATGCATACATTAGTAGAGCAGTACATGAATATAACATTAATTTTTAAATATAAATGTACTACACGTTTTAATACATTTATATGTAATTACATACAAAACATCTCAAATTTTAATGTGCATGTAGATCATCCTGGGATATTATTAAAGTGTAGTGTCTGATTCAGTAATTCTAGGGAAGGGTCTGGGTATGCATTTCTAATGAGTTCCCAGGAGATCCTGATGTCACTTGTCCTCAGACTACACTTTGAGAAGTATGGGGCAGACGTGTGGGTTCTAACATGTTTTACTATAGGGTTGCACCATCAGAGATGTTTGGAGATGACTAGGAATAGACTAAACTCCCTTCAGGTTATCCTTTGGAACTACCACTTCTCTTAGTGGACTTTCTGGTAAGGACTGCGCTACAGTGACTTAGGTTCTGCTCCCTGTCAAACACCTGGATGCAACTCATGTCTACAGCTTTAGCAGCCAGTTGAAGTGGGATAATATTGACATCCTCAAATTCAAACTGATGTGACCAATAATGGCACATGTTCCAGCCTGGAACTGAGGGATGATAGTTGCCTCAGCCTCAGAGGACTCAGTGTGAGGATTCAGTGAGATAAGATGTCTGAAGTACTGTACTTTGTGGAAAGCTCAATAAAGTATCACTGTTATCATTGGAGGTGGGGCTGCTTGTGGACTGGACCAAGACTTTTTTTCAGTTATTCTGGGTCTTCTTCACCACTGAGACAAATAGGTCATCAAACCCCCATGTCATAAAGCATGACATCTAAATTTTTTTTTCAACCTGGAAATATTTTAAAGTATCTGTAACCACCTCAGCTACTAAAAAAAAACAACAGCAAAACACACACACACACACACACACACACACACTCAGTAAAAACTCATAAACCACCTGTCTTTGAGAAATGTAATTTATTTGTGTGTCCACCCAAATAAACCAGTCGCAGAATATATCCTGTGGTACTTTCTCTATGTAATTATTTACACTATTCACCAACAAGAAGTTGGAAACATGTACTGAAAATAGCAAATCTGGTTTTAGGAAAAATGTAGGCTTTCTTTCTAACAATAATTAGCTGAGCTATTTGTTTAGTAAAACACTCCTAGCTTGTAATAACATCATGTACATATAGGAGAACGCTTATGTTTCCATTCACATTTATTTTTTGTTAATGAGGACTGATTTAAGATTTTAAATCAAATGAAACTTTGGCAAATTCATGTCTGGTATGTTTGGGATCATGGAAGGGAGATTTGATTGCAAGAGCTATATCTCCCTTCTTTTTTTTTTTTTTTTTCAACGTTTATTTATTTTTGGGACAGAGAGAGACAGAGCATGAATGGGGGAGGGGCAGAGGGAGAGGGAGACACAGAATCGGAAACAGGCTCCAGGCTCTGAGCCATCAGCCCAGAGCCTGACGCGGGGCTCGAACTCACAGACCGCGAGATCGTGACCTGGCTGAAGTCGGACGCTTAACCGACTGCGCCACCCAGGCGCCCCTCCCTTATTTTTTTAATGTTTATTTTTAAGAGAGGGAGTGCGAGCAGGGTAAGGGCAGAGGGAGAGGGGGACACAGAATCCAAAGTAGGCTCTAGGCTTCGAGGTGTCAGCACAGAGCCCAACGTGCGGCTCGAACTCATACCGTGAGATCATGACCTAAGCCAAAGTCGGACATTCAACTGACTGAGCCACCCAGGCTCCCCCATTTCCCTTCTTTTTTTAAGCCACTCTACATGTGATCTCAAGTCATCAAATAGAATTAGAGCCATCTACACATTTTCAAATATCAGCTGGTTTGTTTGATTTTACTATTGTAACCCTCAGAATCCAGCTTTGTGGTTTTCCCCTTTCATGTTTGAAAGGCAGAGTTTCACATAACACATGGAGTATCCACGAAGCTAGTTCTTTGGAGCCTAGAGCTGGCTTACTGTCCATGTTGGTCAGCGAAACAGTACAAGGCCATTTAACATTTTTCAACCCTAAATATAATAGCATGTCAACACTCTTTCTCTAGATACAGACTTGCATGCCTACACCTTCTTTTACTTGACCCTTTGTTTCTAAGGAGACTGTACAAGATTCTCCGATTCTGTTTTCCACCTTTTCTGTTAAAGGATGTTCGTCTCATTCTTTACCACAAATCCTATTTCCCTCTCTAACCCTTTTTTGTCTTTGAGTTGAATTTTATAAGGGCAAAGACAACCTATTTTATTCACTGCTGTATTACCAACAGCTAGCATAACACTTGGCACAGAGAATTTGTTAAATAAATATATGTTGAAATTTTGAATAAGATTTTAATGTTGTATTTATTTTGGTTATTTCATAATCTTGAAAATACTCATTTCCTTATCTTATTTTTCTTTCCTTTGGAATAAATTAGACCAATTGAAGGAGTACCACAGCAGGAATACACAGACACCAAACTTTAGAGGACAACAAAAATTTAGAAAAGCATGGTTTATTGTTTCAAAGTGAACAAGGAAAATGTTCCCAGTTTATATTGACTTGAATTCCTTACCTGTGTATCAATGTAGAAAAAGGCCAAGCATTAATCGTTTAAGTGTAATAATAAATATTTCTTCCATTTATTACTTAATTTTCATCAAGCTAACGGTTAATGTCAAATTAGACACATTATCTGTGCTCATAGTAAGGAAATTCAGAGAGAAGGGCCTTGTATCTTATACTGCTCTTCCATGACTTCTCAGATTCAGCCTGGATGAAAAGGAAAAGACATGCTGAATAGCCTGTGTTTATATAAATCCAGATCCATGTGCCCTCTGACTCCCCAGATGCCTGAGTGGGTGGAAGCATGCACATGCATTGTGACAGTGTATGCATAAATACTGTCACATGTAAGGTCAGAAGCAGAGTGACATGGAGAGAGCAAGTCACAAGTTGTTAGGACTCTAAATTGAAGTTTTGTTTTACCAAGGCCCTAGAAAACCAGAGCCACGTGAAGTCATGGCTCTTAACCACCACCTCGCCCACATACTGAGGGGAGAATTCAGATGCCTATTGCAGTCAGCCAGTCAGATTACTTCTTGCATACTCCCTGCCTCCACTCCATTTCACCCTGGAAGACCTCTCTGCTATGATTGAGGCTGAGATCTCTGAACGTAAGATCATTATATTTATCACTTTTCTACCCATACCACCCCCAAACGTGGCATTCCCAGGAGTTAGCACAAAGCTTAGTAGGTGCTCAATAAATGTTAATAGCCTGAATTAATGAATGAACAAATGTTGTTCTGGCCAGAGCTGCAGTATCTAAACCCTGAATAACTGCACTCAGTACTCACCCTGAAGATAGGACAAGCAATACAACTGACACTGTAAGAAAATGTTTCTTGTTTATACAGCTGCATCTTGATCTTTGGCTGATTTAAGCACAAAGAGAGCTCTTTCAGCTCAGAGAAAGGAGGTTTATGGTGTGTGGGAGAGCTAAGAACAATGGGCTCAATTGATAGACTGGAGATGCTCTTAGCTTCTGAGAGCCTGGAAACTCCATCTATAGATCAGTCCCAGAGGGCAGAGCCAAATAAGGGCAGATGGAGAACATGGCTTTCTTGGGAACTGGCTTTCTGCAGCTCTGAGGCAAAAATACATTCACTCTATAGCACCCTGAATCAACTCTTCAAAATATGGTGCTGTGTCCTTGTTTTGCCAGGGTCTAAAAATAAGCCTTTGTCATATTTTTATGGTTTTTGTCTTAAAGTCATCCAACTAGACTTGCTTGTGGAATATTAATTGTGGTGAAGCAGAAATCAGGAGATTAAATTGAAACTACTATTCGATTGGAGCTCCTTAACTGATGACTAACTTGTTGCCTCCAGGTAAAGTCGCCTTTCTCTACAGTCATGCTCATTGCCAGATGCAACTATGGAACAATGAATCTGCAGCTAATTTTAAGGCCACTTTCTTTAGGCTGATCATTAGAGTGCTGTCCAAGAATGCTATATTCTAGCCTAGGGTTGTAAAAAGGATTAAATGCTATTTGGGGTAGTGAGTGGACTGGCCATTCAAGGTAGTAGGTGTCACTAATTTACTTTAATAGTGCCCTGCCACAGACTGTTTAAATTTACATTGTCCTTACCATATCTGCTCTGCCCCTACCTTAAACCTTTTATCCAGTACTTTTCAGATAAAACTAAGCACTATTCATGTATGAACCACTGAACATCCAAACAATTGAAAGAGAAAGTAAGAATAACTTAATCCTCAACACACCAGGGCTGGGGCACCATTATCATATTAAAGAAGTAACCATATTTCAACCTGAATGAACAAAACACTCTGAAGCCCCACTTCTAGAAGAAAAAAAAAACAACCTTAAGACAGGTGTGTCCAAGCATATAGGCTTTTGCTCTATATATTTGACTAGAAGTTCTCACACATTAAGACCTGAACTCTACAAAAACAAACAAACAAACAAACAAACAAAAACAAAAAACAAAAAAGCCCACCTGAGTTCTAGTCCAAGCTCAGATATGTGCCTACTGGGTTTACTTAGACTCTGTTTCAAGCTATAAAAACAGTAGTGATTTATCTATTCTATATTTCAGAAAATTGTTGTGAGAATGACTTGGGTGATCTGAAAAATAAATGAGCTTATTGAACACAGCACAATAAAGGTCTAATTATTCGAGTTTCTATTGTGGGGTTAAACAAAATAATTAATTCAAAGGACACGATGTTTGATTGAGAACATTCTTAATTTTATTTTTCTTTAATTTTATAAAATACATTTTGTAAGATAAGTTCCTAAAAGTTTATCCTTTATGTGTGTTAAATTGAAATTCTATATCAGAAATGAAGGAACACTTTCAGTTAACTCTCTTCATGTGTGTATATGTGTGTATGTATGCATGGGAGATTTTCAGGGAAGGGTTGGTTATTTGTTATGTTATTAAATCAAAACAAAACACAAGATATGGATTACTTCACTTTCCTTGATCTTGATTGGTTTCTCACAGAATCTTTTCCATCTCCTCCTTCTATGCAGCCTTGAAGCTTATCTTGTATACTGGTCTGAAGACAAATATTAAGTATATTTTTGTAAATATCTTACATCTCCTTAAACGTTGCTGAAACCACTTTGGAGGAGGGAAAACAAAGTAGCTCTTTAAAACAAAAGAGCCATCTACAGTAATATCCATAAAATCTTTCTTTCGATAAAGACCACTCAGCTTTTTCTTTTTTAACCCAAAGTTAACAAACACAGAAAGAGAAGCCTGAAACCTGGGAGATATTCAAGTTTCAAACTCTTTCCATATTTCCATTTCCATGGAGCCTGATGGCTAAGGCATTTGGTTATGTAATCTATACTAGAATAACCTGTATGTTAAACCTGACTCTTTACACACCAAGTTAACACTGCTAAATCAAATCACCCCCCACTAGCATAAAAAGAACAATCAAATAAGTTATTCAAATTGAGGTTCAAATTCACCAAATCTGTTTCAACCAAGAGCAGAATAATTTGGAGAAAATCTAGTAGATGCATGGGACTAGCCAATTTTAAATATTATTTGCAATGTTTAATGTTCAATGTTCATCTGTTAAAGAATCATAATCAAAGAATCATTTCCTAGACCTTTCTGGTACAACCCAAAAAAAGTGATAAACAAATTGGAAAATGTGAAATATGCATCATTCTGAAACAAATCAAGATCTTCTAATTATCCTCTATGACTGAATGGATAATACCCCATGAAAAGAGCACCATTGTGAAGATATGACAGAGGCCAGAGTATACAACTAATCAACAGAAAAAAGACATGCTATCTGAAAAGTTAGCTATCCTGTGTCTACCAGAGGGCTAGCTCAGTTTACACCGTTAGCCACTAACTGCTGCTCCTTTGGTCAGTCTTTTTATTTCGTATGAGCTAGGTTCTCTCTGTTCTCAGCTCCTTGGAAACCAGAGGGTTGTCATGGTAGCTGTTATCAAGGAGAAGGGAGTGAGAAGATGCTGACAACACCTTGCCTCTCTTCTCTAATAAGGTGTAAGGCCAAGTGCCCCCTTGGGCTACACAGACACTACGCTCCCTTATGCTATAAGTAAGTTGGCTGAGTTAGGGCTTAAATAGTCCATCACCATCAGGGTCAGTGCTCTCTTTCTATGGGTGAAAGATCCTTGCTTTGACCCTTTTCTCCCAGCTTCAATAGGTAGATTTGGGCAAATGCTCCTATTGTTTTGACTGCATTTTTTTCTTCTATCTTCAGTGGTAAGAGGGAGACAGAAGTAGGTTCTTTGTTTCGTACACCAAGGAGAATGTATTTGGCCCTGATAGGTGTCAAAGGGACCAGGTACATCCCTTCTCTCTACCTGAGTATCTTTCTTTCCACTTTGTTTCCATCGGTGGAAGTGCCCTGTGAGAAGAAAACACTTCCTGGTCCTCAGGAGATGCTTGAAAATTGAATTACAGCCTCCATTTCTTTGTGACTTGCAGTTGGGGAGTCACCATCTGAAGAATTTCCCATTTCTAGCAGGAACCAGCTGTGAAGCAAAATGACTAAAAGAGGTACATAAGAGGGGAGAGTCCATAGAGAGACATTAATCACCACAAGACTCTCCTTTCTTGTTACACTCATCAAGTAAGAGGGCCAGTCAGTGGCAAAGGCAAAGAGTTAACATGGGAGATGAAGCATCGTAGGCTGTGTGGTTAGAGCCTTGCTATTAGAGAAAGGGAAATTTCTACAGGAGATCAGAACTTGGTGCCTCGGCCCATGAGTTTAAGGACGGCAAAGTTGTAAGTGGCAGCAATCATGAAGGTGAGCTGTAGGAACAGAAGAGAAAATGCAAGTGAGAGTAGAAAAGAAAGCTCTACCTCCTCTAAAGCTTTTTGGGAATGAGGAAGGATAGAAATAAAAACAGTTAAATAAAGGAAAAACCCCTTATCTGTGAAAAGCAGCGTGTCTCAGGCTTTTGTCCTATATACTTGACTAGAAGTCTTCTCTGAGACATCTCCTTCTAATGGCTCAGGCCCAGAGAATCAACTCAACAAGGACTTTTTTGACCTATGTTAAGCCTGGCACTGGATTTTCCTCAATAAAGTGAACAATGCATGGGCTCTGCCATCATGCTATCCACATGTCTGAGTGATCTGGAGTCACAGGCTGCTTGCTGCAGACACACAGCCACAACATGCAGTACAATCCTCCCTGTTTAATCTATTACAGAATGAGGAACAACTCAAGTTTGTATGAAAGCCTCAGCAGTAGAAGCCAGGGGGTTTGCAAGCTCATCCTTGAATAGTCACTACTTATTTAATGACTACAGATAAATTCCTCACCCTTCAGTGCCCTAGGTTTTTAATCTGAACAATGAATGCACTCCATTGACACTGCACTGTAACACCATCAGCAGGACCTGGGGCATAGAATCACATTATAGTAATAACAGTTTTAATAATGTTAGAAGGTCCTCCCAGTATTTTTAGGAGAGTACCTAAATCCTTTGGAGAGTGCCCAAGGTGGATTCATATTTACAGCATATAGAATTCCAGGCTTTGGAAAATCATGTTTAGTAATGTATCAGTGTTCTTGTCACTCATCTGACCAGGGTGTGTTGAGAATTAACTGCAATTTATGATTGCAAAGTACTTGGAAATATTACATGCTCTGTAAATGCTAAATATCATTTCTGACTATTAATCTCTTACCTTATTTCCTCACACCACTTTGCTTGTTCCTGTCTAATTTCTGAAGTTTTTCAACTTTGGTAACCCAAAGTAGAAGTTCATAGTCTATACCTTTTTTTGTCTCTTCCCAGGAGCTTCTCTCCAGCATTTCAAGGTTAGGAATCTATCTTTTTGCCTTTCAGCATGGCTGTACCCAAGCTATCCCAGGACCATTTATTTGCTTAGATCATTCAGACAACTCACCAGGGAAACCAGTGTGGCTGCAGCTCCCACAAATGCAGCAATAAACAGGTGGAAGGTCATTTGGAACTGCAAGAAAATGCAAAAGGGAGAAAAGTTTCTTGCAACCGCAAAAATATGTTCTTCTGTAAATCATGAATGCAGCTTTCTAAATATGTTAACATCTTTGTGCTAGTTCTGCATCTATAACTAAATTGCCACTTCTTTGAGTATAGGCCTCCTGTTCTTTTTTTTTTTAATTTTTAACATTTATTTATTTTTGAGAGACAGAGACAGAGACAGAGTGTGAGCAGGGGAGGGGTAGAGAGAGAGGGAGACACAGAATCTGAAGCAGGCTTCAGGCTCTGAGCTGTCAGCACAGAGCCCGATGCGGGGCTGGAACTCACGAGCTGTGAGATCATGACCCGAGCCGAAGTCAGACACTCAACCTACTGAGCCACCCAGGTGTCCCAGGTCTCCTGTTCTTTAATATACATCACAACACCTAGTCACATAGCATCCAGAGCATGGAATACTCATAAAATATTTTAATCAACTGGTTCCCGGCAGTTATATCCAGGATTCCAAAATTTAAAGTCACAAATTTTTTAACTTTTAAAGTTACTGCCATCTTCCTCAAGATTTACTTTTATTCCCCTGCCTCATTTGTATATGATATCCATTCCCAATACAGTATTTTACCTTTCAAATGTACTTTTTGTTTTTACTTTTCATTACAGATGGAAAGATTCCAAACTGAAAGTGTTTTGTAAAACCTATGAGTGTCTCTATGCACAAATCATCTTCTTGATAAGGTTTTTAACTAAAAGAATAAAATTTTTCATTTGGGGGTTTCGTCAGTAAGCTCTTTCTTTTCCTAAAGCTACAAATTTCTCCTTTAAGGAAGTAAGTCTTGGAATGGAAAGCTTTCTATGCAGCTCTAGGGAAAATAGATGTTTTAAGAGCTACACTCAAAATCCAGCAAAGAGAAGTTGTGGTTTTTAAAATTGAAGGCCTTGTGTAGAAATTTGTATGGTACTAGCCAATTCCATTGTAAAATAATTCAAATGGCCCACTCACCTCAGCTGTTTTGCAAATGGACAGAAGGTTGGAGCCACACACCTTGCCAGGGAAAGCATTCCATGGTAGAACACCTGAATAAGACACACAAGGCAACCAGGGTGAGTTGTGGAGTTGTGGGGCTCCATGAAGATTTTCTTTCAGGGCCCTTCTTCTATCCTTAATCATTCTGGCTGAAAAGTTGGGTCCTACTAACAATCACAATCCCTTTTTTTTTGTAAAGATTTGCCAAAGAAGAAGAAGAAGGTGAAGGAGGAGGAGGAGATAGAGAAGGAGGTGGGGGGAAGGGAGGAGAAGAGGAAGAAGGTGGTACTGAACAGTTGTGTAATCTGGTCTTTGTCTTTGAAATGTGCTGCTTCTGGGTTGGGAAAAACAGTCAACCAGGCTAGAGCAGTGTGAACAGCCAAGAAAATTCCCACCACTTCCAAAAGAAGTTCCCTTTCAAGGGAAGAAGTCTCTACAATTTCAGTGGAGAAGGATTAAAAAACTAAGAGCCAGGCATCCATAATATTTTCCCCTATAATTACCATCCTCATTATTCTAAGTAAAGGACAAAATATATAGTGCTTTCACAGGGAGTAGGAAGACAAAGCACCCATATCCTAACTTACCATACATTCTGGCATCAGCACAGAGACTGCCTATACTGGCAGAGGTCTTGCTGGGGAAGGCAATAGATTGGCAGGTGGTCCAGGTGTTGAAGTAAATGTACACAGGCACAGCAGAGCAGGCAAACACCAGGAGCCACACAACGGTCAGGGCATAGGTGATGCCCACAAACTAAAACAATTGAAATGGGGTGGTTAGAAATCAGTATCAGCCTGGAGATGTTGAAACACAAACTAGGAGATCCTGGAATGGCATGTGCCAGATATGAAAGCAGATTCCAGAGATCTCCACCAAATGAAATTAGTAAGCAGGGCACCTCTGCCAACTGTCATTGGCAGTATCTACTAGAGAACTGGCCCCAAGTGTGTTGGAGGGTGGGGGAAATGGGTGGGGTTTGGAGTGAGGAGGATCCCTGGGTTAGAGAGGCTTCAGGAGATTTTTTGGCAGATAAGGTGTAAAGAAATCAAAACAGATCCTGAAAGAAAGTCGTGCCATTTCTCAAACCTTAGGCTGAGCTTAGAAAATGTTCCTCGTCATAGGACTTTTGATCCCTAGTCATTGAGCAAAGCCAATAGGAGATTTAAATATCAGATACAAAAACCTTTCTAAGCCAACTGCTGGCCACAGAAGACATCACTATAATCCATAGATAGTCAACCCCAAAGGATCTTAACTCTAGAGATGGAAAACCAATGTGTATCTCAGTAGAAGCATGGATAGTCCTCAGACAAAGATGAAGCATTAAAAATGCAGATCTATGCTAGTTCCCTCTGGGACCTCCAACAGAGTAAAATCCCAGAATATTGTGAATTCCTCCTTGGAGTCAATTATTTTTTTTCCATGATCCACCCTCTCTCTCAGATCAAGCACCTGTATCTCAATCCCATGAGTAGCATCTTAGACTGTTAGGCAGTCATATCTAATCTTGTTGTGGTCCCCGCTAAGAGGAGAGTAAAGGAATACCAACAGATGTCTTAGAAATTGTCTGATTGTATGAAGTGTCCACAAAACTCATGCTTTTTCTTTCTTTCTTTCTTTTTTCTTTTTTCTTTTTTCTTTTCTTTTTTTTTTTTTTTTTTTGGATGAAATTTTCTAGGGAACTTTTGAAAGTTGAGGCTAAGCCAGCTGGGCACCACGTTCTTCCTGACCTTCTCGTTCGGCTGTAGCCATCACTTCCTCACTCAAAAGCCAAGCCCCTAGAGAGGGCTCAGCCTTGGGTGGGGATGAGGCCACAGACTCACGCCCAATTGTCCCCCACCCCTTGTTATTGCCACAAAATCCTGAGGATGATCACCTTGTCGGGATGTCCTAGCCATTTTCCCAAACAATGACACACCCGCTCCAAAGAATGAGCTTGATGTTGGCCTCTGGAACCCCTCCCCTTCTGGCCCCCTGTTACCGTTGCGCTCAGGCCCTTGCCGCAGATGGTGGTCTTGTAGTCGCCAAAGATCTGCCTGACTGCACCGGTGGTGTAGAAGCCCTCAGCCAGCAGGAGGGCCCCATAAAGGAAGAAGAAAGAGGCAGTTCCATAGATGACATACTGGAAGGCATGGATCCTGCATTAACATATAGACAAAACATATCAGGAAATCTTATTGAGGACCCAGTTAGGGCCCTTCTTGCAAAAGTGAGGTGGACACTTAAGTGGGCACCTAAACAAGGCTAGGGATTCTTTAGGAAAATCACTAGGTTCCTCCTCAACCTCTCCACCTTATCTTTATTGAAGTAAAGAAAGACAAAGAGTGTGGCCAATAGCACATGCTCCTCCACCCACCCCTTGCTTACCCTGTGACCTGAAGAACTAGGACTGTATTCTCCTTGGCCTGACCCTTCAGAGATATTCCTTCAGTAGGAGAAAGAAGAGACGAACTAGACCAGGAGGAGGATGGATGAAGGAACAGGGACCTAATATGCTCTAGGAACAGGAAAGTCTTAGTACGGGGGCCTGAGCAGAATCAAATGGTATATCAAACCAAGAGCAGCAGCTCCAATCTGTCCAGTCATTGGACCTTCCCTGAGTTCTCCATACCTATCACTGTAGAAGCTCCAACTGAGTCAATGTTAAGCCTATGGGTAGAAGTTAGAACATGTGGGACAAAGCAAGTGTGGTGGGGGTGAAGGGGCAATGAGAAGTGGACTGGCCAGCAGACAACCCTCCCATTTCTGAATTTGGCACTTCCCCCCATTTAGGACCTTAGATGAGGCATAGGTGAAATCTGCAAACAGAAGGAAGTCTCAGAAATCCTGTCTGGCTCCACACTAATCCCCTACTAATCATTAAGGTACTGATGAGTCCTGTATGTCTCCAGGGAGAGACAGAAAGAGAGAAGGGTTCATGTAGGACAGGTACTTACACATTGATGAGATACTCATAGTCCTGGTAGTTTTTGGAGAAATAGGTCTCAATTAGCTTTTCTGTGCCAGTGAGTGCTTCATGTCCACAGCCACAGAACAGTGCCACCCCAAAGAAACACAATCCAGTGGCCACCAAGGAAGCAAAGGGGGCCCCTACAAGACATCTTGCACAGCACTCCAACAAGCCTGAGGAAGAAGAAGGGGAAAAGTCATGTATGTTCCCTGTGTATCTTGTGCCACTCATACTTCTTTGTCAGACAAGTCAAGGCCCATGCTCACATGCACAGATGGAGTAGTTACCCCAGATTCCAAAAGCAGAAGAGTCTGAGCTTTAGGCTTCTGGAATGTGAGATTGACCCCAAAACCATTACTTAGCTGTATTCTCTTTTTTTGGACTTTTTTTTTAATTTTTAAATTTTATTTAAATCCAAGATAGCTAACATATAGTGTAATAATGATTTCAGAAGTAGAATTTTGTGATTCAGCACTTACATAAAAAACCCAGTGCCTATCACAAGTGCCCTCCTTAATGCCCATCACCCATTTGGCCCATCCCCCACCCAACACCCCTCTAGCAACTCTCAGTTTACTTGTGAAAATAAATCCTTACTTTTAATTCCTAGAATGTACGTGTTTGTTTGTTTGTTTGTTTGATAATTAGTCATTGAAGGGGTGCCTGGGTGGCTCAGTCTGTTAAGCATCTGACTTCAGCCCAGGTCATGATCCCGCAGTTCACGAGTTCAAGCCCCATGTTAGGCTCTGTGCCGACAGCTTGGATCCCAAAGCCTGCTTCAAATTCTGTGTCTCCCTCTCTCTCTTCCCTTCCCCCACTTGCACTCTGTCTCTCAAAAATAAATAAACATTTAAAAAATGTTTTAATAATAATTAGTCATTGAAGTAGCATGCTAGGGAGATTAGGCAATCATCCTCTCTTTTCTTATCATTCTGATTTGTTTGTTTTAGTCATTTATCAACTCTTATGGAGTACTTACTATTTGCCCAGTATTGTGCTGTTATGTGGGATGTGAAAACATAAGACATAGACTGTGCCATACGAGAGTCTTTTGTTTACTAAGGAATAATGAGCTAGGTAGATTTAATATTTTCAACTAACAATTTCAGACAGCCAAGGAAATGGTTACAGAAGG
Organism: Felis catus; assembly: GCF_018350175.1. Taxonomy (NCBI): domain Eukaryota; kingdom Metazoa; phylum Chordata; class Mammalia; order Carnivora; family Felidae; genus Felis; species Felis catus. The sequence continues at coordinate 83,706,786 of NC_058386.1, read as the reverse complement.
TAACTAAGAGTTCCAGGAAGGGATGGGTGCAAGCCAGAGATATTGGTATTGTCAGACAAGATTTGAGCCTTGGAGAGCATTCCAGGTGGGAGAAACTTTGGAAGTTGCATGCTCCTTGATATTCCTGAATACTGTGTGTATTTGCTGCATGGAATGCTTGCTTCTTCATCATCTATAATGTTATGTGGAAAGCAGTCCAATGGGAAGGAGGAAATTGGCAGGGAGCAGGGGATAGTAATGGGAGGGTGACTATTGTTCACAGTAATAAAAATGCAAGCTTAATGATTTTTTAACACCTTGCATGACTGATTTGTCCCCCTATATTGCAGCTTGGCCAATGTCTGCACCCTCAGGCCTACACTGGAGTTCTGTCAAAACAGCTACAAAAAAACTCTATACAAAGTCAGAAAAGCATGAAACATCTTTCTGGCATGACAAAAACACACCAAATCCTGGGAACACAGGTGTCTGAAAGTGCTAAGAGTCCCTGAGATCCCAAGACCTGTTACCCCAGGCCCCATGCCAATGTTGCTGAGAAAGAGGAAAGGCACACAAGAAGTCATAGGCTCTGAGAACAGCTGTGCCCCAAGTACTAGCCCCATGTTCTAAGTGCCACATGGAGCAAAACTTAACAAATGTCAAGTAAATGGCTGACTAAATGAGGAAAGGATGGCTCCTTCTGGCCACTTGGCCATATCCCAAATCTATACCTATATCAATATCGATATCGATATCAATATATATATAGATATAGATACACATACATATGCTATCTGGTTTTATACGTCTATTCACATATCATACAATATATATGATATATGAATTATTTTGTATATATATATCATATATATATGGATTATATACAAATATACAGCTGATGTGCTGAGAAGCTGCTTTTGAAAAAGTACTTTGGAACTCCTTATAAAAAGAAAGCAAATTGTGCTAATTTCTACTTTTGAATTTTTATTCAAAGCTCACTTGTCCATACCATTGTGGCAAGGACTAGGGGAGTCCTTTGCCCAACCCTCTTAATACTAGTAGTTTCTTTTTAGCCCTATGTGCTTAAACATCTGTTGGTTTGCATGGCTGATGCAATGTGAACAGATTTTGAAGGACCAAATTATCTCTGATGGGAAAGTTGAGGTAAAGACATTTATCTCTGTTCTCAGAGCCACAGAATGAGTGAGTCCTATTACCCATCATCCCATAAAATGATAACCCTTCCTTGGTCCTCAAAGAGCCTCTTCCTCAAAGATTCTGGTATGTGACACCAGAGATGAGGCTCAGGAGCTTCAGAAGCAAGCAGAGTAAGTAGCTAACATTTGAGGCAGAACTGAATTTTCATCCTTTTCCAAAAACTGAAGAATGACTTTCAGAAAATTTGGCCTCTATGAAAAGCAATCAATTTGTAGCTGTGCTGCTATAAATGGAGGCAGAGTTTACTTAGTATGAACTTTTCAATAATGTTTGGGAAGAGTGTTTCATCAGAGCTGGCCCATGGTGTGTGTGTGTGTGTGTGTGTGTGTGTGTGTGTGCATGTGCACACATGCAAGCATGCATGCAAATGTGCACATGCACACATGTATATACCAGAAAGAAAGACACAGCAGATGAAATTGATCATTGTTAGAAAAATTGATCTTCCTCTTTCTCAACAGGTTAAGATACTAGATGCATCCTGTAAGTCAATAAAAGGAGCTTGGAAATAAACAGTGTTTTCCTACTTTGTCTATCCAACTCTTTCCCACCCCCAAACTCTTAGACTCTTCTAGTAAAGAAGGTCTCTGAAGCCTGAGGATGGGGGGAGGGGAAGGTCAGTGACCCCACTGTTCCCTCTATCCCCAGCACAGGGTCAGGGCTTGGACAGAGCCCTCCATAGCTCCCTTGGACAAAGAAGCCTTGTTTTTCCCTGAGATCTCAGGAACCTCATTGGTATTCTGCAGGGGCCTGCAGGCCTGGGGGTGGGGAAGGGGGTCAGACCCAGGGAAGAATGGCAGAACTGTTTATTTAGCCCAGAGTAAGGACAGCCATCCACCCTAGCAAGTGACTGTCCTGTGCCACCCACTCACCCAGCTTTTTCACCCTGGAAAAAGCTAAACAGTCCAGGTGTGATTAGGGATGAAAGAATTTGAACTCTTGCTAGCCAAACAGGGAATCCACTCTAAGTTTTAGTTAATATCCCCACCAGGGTTGTAAAGATAAGGAAAAATCCTCTTTAGTGAATCAAATCCCTTGATAATCATCCAAAAATAACCAGAGTGTCTTATGGAATACCTTCACTGAATGATAAAGGACTAAGCTTTGGAAGCAACTCTGGATCATCAACTGATACACTTTTTTTTTTTTACATACATTTTTCCTCTGTTCTCTTAGACCTCAAATAACTTAGCACCCTTTTTCTGTTCCTCTGACATTCAAAGCAAGGGTCAAGAGGGACATAGGTTTTAATGAATCTTTAATGTGGAGTTGGAAATAAATGGCCCCAGATAAATCTATCACTCTGGAGCTCTACATAGTTAAACTATATCAGCATACACATTACATGTCAATTTCTTTGTAATCAAAATGAAATGTTGATTCTGATGCCATTTAAGTTCAGCAGAAAGGAAGAATCTCATTCAATCCGTCCAAGCAAAAAATCAACTTTTGGATTCCGAAGGGGAAAAACTCAGAACATGCAAAAAAAAAAAAAATGTGTCTTCATCATGGTAGTTGACAATCATAACGTTCTGAGAAAGTTCCACTGGGTTCACTTTGATTTTTTACAGCCCAAGAAATATCCTTGGGAATGTGTGAAGCCACAAGCTCTACATTTCAGTACCTTTCATGGTTGAAAGGGTATTGGTTTAATTTAGGAAGGCTATAACGGATTCTGGAGAAGTTCTTTGGCTCTCTCAAGAGACATGCTCATGTTTCCAGGCTAAAGACAGACTTTCACATGGTATAATTGACATAAAAGAACTGTATAGTAATAACATTACCCAGTGCAACTCAATTGGATTAAACTGCCTGACTTTGGTGATAAGTTATAGAGAAAAATAAATACCTTTCCAGTGTTTTCCTTTCATTTCTTTTGATGTGGATTCAGTACAATTATTAAGCATATATGCAGTAAGCTAGGCACTGTGAGAAACAAATGGGAATTATAAAGCCTTGTCCCTTTCTTCAATGACATTTCAATCTTGGGGAGAACAAACTTGTGTCTGTGAATCAAAGACCAAAGCTACCTATAACCTAGTGTTAAAATGTATACGACCAAGTGCTCTGGGAAAAATGTAAGCAAAAGGTAAATACTCATTGTTGGCTAGATTTATCTGCAAACTTCCAAAATGAGTCCAATCAATCTGTGATTGAACTTCAAGCCCTTCTCACCAATGCTTTTCAGAGGAATCTAACAAAGATCATCAGGACCATTGTTACTCTTATCCAGATCCATGTCCATCCAAAGGATTGTGTTGATCCTGATGCTGTCTCTTTAAGCAGGAGCCAAGAGCTCCCAAGCCCTCTCTCCTTTCCTATGCCCTGGGAATGCCTCAAGGACCAGCTCCACGATGGAAATTCAGTGTGAATCTGGGAACTCATCAAAGGGAAGAGAGTAGGGGCTTTCATCGAAAGAGATGGTAGAAAGAGACCAATTGTGCCTTGCACAATTCTCAGCCTGTCCCTTGAATCCAGCTGACAAAGGGAAAGATAGAAGAACCCTATACAATAGAGCTAAACAACAGGCAGGCTCATTGAGCAAAAAACTGGCCCCATCTCCCTAAGTCTCTAATCTGCACTACACTCTTACCCTCCTCCCAGAACCCACCCCTAACCTCACTCCATGAACAGAGGCCTCCTTGACTGGGGCCTATAATGGTTGACAGGGCCAAGATGCTAGAGCAGCCGTGACTGGTACTGGGGATGGATGAGGATCAGTGGGTGGGTTCTAGGAGTAAAACAACAATCATCAGGAGGTGCCAGAGACAAAGACTTTTGCTTCTGGCCTTATCCTGGTCAGACAAAGCCCTGCCTATAATCTCGTCTTCCCTACATGAACTCAGCACCTATACCACATTCAAGTGCTGAAAGGGTCCTTGCAGCCACTGGAGCATGGGAATTCAATCCTGCTGGATAGTTGAGTTATATGGATAAAGTTAAATAAAAAAGAATTTCAGCCTCTTCTTTGGACAGAAATTATATTATTATTACCATAACAACAGCATTTGAGCCAACTTGTTTCCTATACTCCCTACTCCTCCCCAAACACACACACACACGCACACACACACACACACACACACACATGTGACAATTTATGCCCAAACATATGGAGGTTGGAATAGAACCTTGATTGTTAAACTCTGTCCCTGATACATTTTCTTCATTTTGCCCACTTATGCAGAAATGAAAAAGTACCCAGCAATAAGCTAAGGAAATAACATTTTCTATACCTTATTCCTTATGTCAGTCTCTCACCATTTTTTTCCTCTCTCCTTGGTTACAGTGTAAAGCTGATCTGGGGAATGTTGTTCTCCTACTTGGGATATCACTGACTCTTTTCCAGATCCCTGCCTAGCAGAGAGCTCAGAGGCAAGTGCAGATCTGAAATATCACCCTTAGGACCATTTTCAAATAGCCAAGGAGGAATTAATCAATCGGTACTTGTTGAACTTTTGAGGTAAGTTTGACACTGGATAGGCCTTAACAGTGGGAAAGAAAGGGAAACCTGGTCTGTTTGCATTCCAGACTGATGTGACTATTCTTGACCATATCGCTGCCCTGACTTCATCTTCTCTGGATCTGAAGTTCTGTAGGCAAGGATGGCATGTCTACAGTTGCTTTCTTTCAAGACCAAGAACTATACCCTGAGGATGGTTTTCAGGGTTTCAAGATAATACACAAAAAGGCAACAGGGAAAAAGATGCCACTGGCTGGGTGCCAGTGCCTTGATGGGTTTAGACACTATATGTCTCCCACCCATCTCCCAGGGGGTTCTTAGGCCTTATTACTACTCACATAGCTTTGAAAGATTAGTTCTAGTTGTCAGGCTGTTGAGTAAACTTCTGGCTTTCATAGTGCAGAACCAGGGCAAAGGCTCCTCCAAGCAGAGCAGGCCTTTCAGTCTGCCTAACTCTCCAAGATCTCCTTTGGCTCTGCAAAGCTAAGGTGAGAAATGGGGTGGGGAAGGCTGTCCATGATCATTTTAGTCAGTGTCTCTAGGAAGATTGTGCGGTTTTGGATCTGGTTTCTTTTTAGCTCTTGGCAGTCTTGTGGCATTCTTGCCATCCTGGTAGGATTCAGTTTGTATTCAGGAATTCTGTAAAACTGGACCCCTCCTCTGCTTCCACACTTCTTGTCTGAGCTACCCTCACTTAGTCTGCACCAGCCAAAACTATACTTACTGCTCGGCAAAGAGCCACCTTTGGAGGGAAGCATCACAGTCTGGTTACCAAGGTAACAGCCACTGTTCTCAGACAACAGGCTTGCAGGAGCCAATGTTTTTCTGTTCAGAAATGGCATTGTGTTACTGAGCAGGGAACAATCAGCTACTGCTCTTTAGCTCTTTTCTGTTTCCATTGTTATCCCAAAGACTCATTTGGAACATTCCCCTCCCAAGTCGGGAAAAGGTTTAATGAACTGTCATTTCCCCCATAAGCCTTTTGTATAGAGAATACTGAATTCAGTCTTCTTCTTTGTTTCCCATCCTATAGGATTCTATCTGGTCAACGTAGTGAGCTCCCTGTTTCTGGAGGTGATTAAACAGAGATGGTCTATTATTTATAAAGTACTTGAGATACTTTGTTATTGAATAATTGGAAGCTCAATGGCTACTCTGTTATGTGCACCTGGCCCAAGAATTGCCCACCCCCAGGATCTGGGATCCAATACACAACCTCAACTTTGCCCTTATCTGTGGCAATTTCCCCTGGAGGAAATCATCCAACCTCCATGATATAGGATACTGTCCCTGTGGTCACCTCATTTGTTCCTGCCTTTTCCTCAGGGCTTTCATCCTCTGAGGAAGTAATATTTAGCATCATTCTTTACTCCCTTTCCATTTTTTAATTCACAACCTACCCAATCAGCTGCCCTGACATTATGTAGCGTTCCTGATATTACCAAGGGTAGGAACTGAGTTTCTCCAACATTCACCTCTCATCTGGCTACACTCAGTTGGTCAAATGATTCTTACCCAAGTGCACAAAGTGTACACAAAAAAAGTCCAAACCACTTTGGAAAGAGTTAAGAGTCAGCTTATACATGCATTATTTTATAATAAATGGTATTATCATTATTTACAATTGTTATAGAGCTTTCCCATTTTCAAAGGATATCCACAACATTAGTACTTGATTTTCACAACCCTACAAGTAGACAAAGCAGTTATTGTTATCCCCATTTTCCAGAATATGAAGTGATAATTCACAGTAGCCAACCCAAGGTCATGAAGTTCATAAGTGGCAGATATGGGATTCAAACCTGGTTGATTCTAGCCCTGCCCTCTTAATTATCCATGTTGAATACATGCTTCAAAAAGCTCTCTCAGGATGAAACAACCTAAAGGCTGACACCAGCTTAATATAATTGAAAACCGTTTTCTATGGATGTTCCTATAGTCTTCTCGGTACTATATTTGATGGTGAATACATACAATAATTGATTCTCGTTTCATTTAGGATGTATTCAAGCTGCTACTCTTCTTTTGCCAAATGTGAGTGAGCAATGTCTACACATCTCTGTGACATCCTGTGTGGACAAAGACCTTCATGCTCTGTACACCCTGCTCTAAGTAGACACTATGAAAGACGAGATAGCTTCTCTCTTTGTTCATGGAACTTGGAGAAGCCCTTAGTACTCAACCAAGTCAGCAAGATCCGTAAGGTCCCAGCAGCCTTCTTGTCATAGGAGCATAGGAGGGATTTAGAGTCTGAATCATGCCCTCAGAAAGGCTAAGTCTATGATATTAGTTAGATATGATCACCCATATATGTACACATGCACACACACACACACACACACACACACACACACATACCCTACCCATATCCATTGAGGCCTTTATTTTCATTTCCTGAACCTGAGATTGGCCTTCTCAGCCATAGCCAAGCCTGAGTTCCATCTTGCTCAACTCCCCAATTTCCTTCTGATGTCAAACGGGGTCCAAATTTCATATCAAGCAAGCAGTCATTTTATACATCTGAAGGCTAGCCAACACTCAGTTGTCACCAGAAGAACCAGGGATGTCAGCTGACCCAGTCATTACCAGGGCCTAGGAACTGGGGAAAAGAGAAGGTAGAAGGAAGTGAGGGGGTAAGAGGACACATGACCATATCCAACCCTCTGGGCACTCTCTCCAAGGACCTGTGGTACTCTCCACGTGCTGCTGGAGTTCTTGGGCAATAAAGCATCATTCTCAGTACAGCAGAAAAGGAGTTAACCAAATTGAGTGCTAAGGAATTAAAGACAACAAGTGCCAAAACACAGCTTATTGAAACCATTGGAAACCCCGAACCTTAAAGTTGGAAATTGTCTTGCAAATTTCTGTGCCTGCTTGAATCTTCCATGCTAAAGTTTTTGAAACTCACCCATGTCTTTGGAACTCTGACTCCAAATTGTAGCCGGCTGGCTAGTCTGCTTTGCGGCTGACTTTGTTCAGCTGGAAGGATCCTGGTCTCTCCAGTCTCCTTCTTCGGTCCTTTACTTTTTTCTGAGTATCTTTGTCCTCTTCTCCTGCAATGAAAAGGGCTTTCTGATTGACAGCCAACCCCCTTAAAGAGACAGGCCCCGCTTTCCTCCTCCTCTCCTCCTCCCCTTCTCCTCCCCTTGTCCCCACCTCCTTAGGGATACTCCCTTCTCTAAGAACTCCATCTTCTCTTTCTGCCTTTCACTACCAATTGTTTCATTTTCTGTTTTTCAGTTTTTCTCTAAGCCTTGTCTGTGAGGAATTTCACTTTGATGCAGAGCATCTGGAATGTGGTTTGGGGGTAGAAACAAAAAGAGGTCCTAGGAACCTCCAAGTGATGCTTGGGTCTATTTGGTGTGGGATGTTGCAGTCCAAGTGTCAGAAGCCATAGAAGCTGTAACCATGGCCAGGGTATAACCTAGATGTTATTCCCAGAGTACTTCCAACTCTGCCCCAACTCCACCCCTCACTCTTAGCTGCTCTTGGCCCTGTCTACCTTTCCCCTCCCCCCCCCAACTCCTTAGCAAATAAGCATCCGTCCTCTACCCAGCTCTAAGAAACATAATAGAGAAGAAAATTTTGTCTTTTAAAATAATTTCTTCCAAATCCTTCTTGGTTTCAACTAAATGAGGACAAAACACAAGCTGTTGATTCCACGAACAGATTTTGACCAAGTTGGGGGAAGCTACAATTGTAATTATTTTATAGAAAGGATAACAGAGAGCCAGAGAGGTGACAAGACCTATGCAAATTCACAGAATAAGGTAAAGAGAAGGTCAGAGTTAGGGGTATGGGTGATTTCCAAGGAGGGTAATTGACTTTGAGACAAATCACTAACATGATCTGGGAATCAGGTAGTCAATATCCAATCCTGAGACTGTAGTGTCATCAAAGAGCTAAGGCCAGGCTGGTGAGAGGCAAAGGGTGAGTTGGGGTGAAGCAGTGGCTGCCAATGAAGGTAGAGAGAAGGGGAAAGGAAATATAGTCCTTGCCTCAGAGAAAAAACACTAAGAAAAAAATGGCCAAGCAACAAAAACAGGGGAACGATATATGAAACCTACCTTACCAATAATACTTATTTCTAAAGACTGTGAAGGTATTTGAGGGCCCATTGTTAGGTGGGATTAGTCTGGGAAGGTTTTCTAGAAAAGGTGGATCTTAACTTAGTCTACTTGTTAGTGCTCTCTTTCCCTTCAGGGGCCTCAGAGAGAGTCACCACTCTGTTGACCTTGAGGCCCACATTCTCCCATGGATGACCTATGAAGAAACTGGTTGGCATGTAACTGAAGGAATGCTTATTAGAAGACTCCAGGAAAGAAGGTATGACCCACACACAAAAAAACCAAATTTTTCCTAGAGCTTTGCCTTGGGGATAGAGAGGTACTGAACAGAGCTTAGAATCTTCCTGTGGGGAGGAGAATGGCAAGGTTGTATCTTACAGGTTTTTCTTTGTGCTGTGACCTTGGACACATTCTGGCTTGAGCTCTGATGTTAGGTGAATCTTCTGCAGATGTCCCTGTGGATTCACCCAGGTCCTCAATCCTACAGTATTTGAGACTTGTCCAGAGTCCTATAGCTCTAGATCCTTTGCTCTTATACCAGCCCCAAAGAGACAGGATCTCTGGAAATGCTGCCCTTTTTGCAGAGCTGTATAGGAGTCCTTCGTAGAGCAGACCATGAGACTGATGGCAGAAGTTTCCAGGACCTTGCTGACCCTGCTCTCCAGCCATAGATTCTACCTCCTGAGGAAGCTGGGTTGTAGGATTGTGCCAACAATTAACTTCTGGATGATTGTTGTCAGAATCTCCCTGGAGGAGAGGGAAAACCAAAAGCAAGAAGTCACCAAATGTGTGCCCTTAGCAGCTCAGATGGCTGAAGAAACTGAATCCAAACTCTGGGGGTTCTGATTTAGCAGGTGAGAAAGATGGTTTTTCACAGCTCGGATAGATGAGACAGCTCTGCATGCAGGGGAAATCGCTCAGGCTGGGTCTCCTCACAAATCTACCCCTAGATTCTCAGCAGCAGCTCTGGGGACTGTTAGGCTATTTGGAAGAAAAGATGTGTTCCCAATAAACTCACAGGTTCCAATTTTTCAACCATGTTCCTCAAATACACATTTCTCTTCTCCTTTCCTTCATCTCTATTGCCTTACCATTCATTCTATCTTCACAAGTCTCAATCTTTCTGTTTCTGCTCTCCATCTCTGTCTTTCTTTTTCTCTCTCCACACTCTTTGATGGATCATGTCTTCCTGTATCCACTGTGATTTTATGTCCAGGGATGGGAAAAGTCTCAGGTAGGTCATGCTCACACTCCCCAGTGCCTTAAGGTTCCAGCTACCCAAGATCTAGTATGTTGTAGTCTGTATGTCCTGACTGCCTCATAACCCACTCACCACCCCTCTCCTGTCCTGAGCCCTCCCCACAGGCTCCACGGTGGTTTCTTTCCAGGTCCCCAAGGGTTGTGTGTGTGTGTGTGTGTATGTGTTTTAATCTACCCACCCCCACCTATTTCTATGATACTGCTTCCAATAGTTCTGCTGGGCGCCCTTAACAAAAGTTCTCCAGAGTTCACTTGGGTCCCTGGCAGTGCCCAGGAATTCCTCAAGAGGGCATTACCAGCCTTCTTGGTGACAGCCTGCTGCCTGTGCTGGGTGTTTGTGGGAACAATGCAGGATTGTATGAAACTAATAAACAGTTTGTTTCATGAAATTCTGATAGTACCTCAGAGGATTTGGACCCTTCAATCATAGCTTGCTTTGGTTGTGCAGCTTTATTGCAAATAATTCCAAAACACTTGGATATTACTTCCACTCTCTGTGGTGTGATCCCATAGTAGCAGATTCTTGAAGTCCACTAGGCAAGTGGGTTCTCTTTGGCACATTGAATAGATTGAACTCTGAAACTCAGCAAAGTCCAGTGAATTTCCTCAGGAAACTAAACAAGGGCTATCGTGCCCAATCTTGTGGTCCATATCTTCCACCATGTCCACAGAGAAGATTGTAAAGTGGAACAGAGAAGGTATAGTCCCAGTGAAAGCCCGAGATCACCTGCTAGCATTTAGGCTTCTGGAGCTGAGGCTCTGCTTCTCCTCCCCAAGATAATATCCTCCCAGACAAAATTTAGGAAGGCAAGTGGCTATTTCTTACAGCTTTTCTAGCCCTGGCACAACAGGCTGGCTGGTTGGCAGGCAATATATTATGTCTTATGTACTTGTGACTAGAACTTTCCACACCCAACTTCATGACAATTGGCTTGGCCATGCCTTTGTAGCCAACAGAACTGAAGGCTGAGGGCCAGAAATGTCACATACTTTGGGCTGGCACGGAGTGGGGGGTGGGGAATGAAGGGTGCTCTCCTTCCTCTCCTGAAGATTCAGGAACAATACAAGAATTAATGGGGGCTGACAGTGTGTTGGGTATGGATTGTGGATTGTGGAGATACCCATGACTTGGGGATAGTGTGAAAGGTAGCCTCGAAGCCAAAATAATCAGATGAATAAACCCAGGAGTACCTGGGCAGTGCCAAATAGCTACTAGCAAAATGGAGACATCAGTTGTCCACATAACGCACCTCCACCAACATGAATACTGAGCCAGCTTTGGCACAGTGGTCCCTGCAAAGAGGCTGCATGTTTGATATAATCTCTGAGCACAGCAAAAATAATACCACTATCCTTGGCTGTCAAAAACTCAATTTCTGAGGACTAATGTTATTTGCTCAATTTTACTGACGGTGTACAGAGGCAGCTTTCCCAATGCCACCAGAAGGTAAAGTACAGAGCCACTGCTAGAGAATGCCTCTTTCCAGACTCTCATTGCTTGGAAGTTACTCATAAGATTTTTCTATTCCTAATGAATTTTTGAATAGAGAGCTTTTGGCTGAGCAAGAACAGCCAGGGGCAGAATGGACAGACTTTGGGGTGCTATGGCTGAAGTCTCCAACCCTCTGTACTTCTCAGGCTAAAGCAGATGCCCATGTTAAAGATCCAGACAGGGCAAGTTGCATGCAGTTTGTAGATCAGCAGGATTGAAAATCAGTCAGTGGGGATTAGGTGATACTAAGGGCTTCATTGTATTTGTTATGTGTGATAATAACATGGTGGTTATGTTTTTTTAAAGGGTTTTTATCAGAGATGCAGAGAGAAATATTTATGGGTGAAATGTCATGTTGCCTGGGATTTTTCCTACTCCAGAAAATTATAATAAAAAAAAAGGTTAGATGAAATAACATTGTCCAAATGTTGAAAATTATTGAAGCTGGTTGGTAGGTACATGGAGTCAAAATAAACTATTTTCTCTCCTTTGTGTATGGTTAAACTTGAGGTCAGAAAAGAGGAGTCATTAAAGTTAAGATTCAAGCTAATTCAGAAAGGAAAAAGAAAACCAAATCTGGAGGCATCAAAATTCCGGACTTCAAGCTGTATTACAAAGCTGTAGTAATGAAGACAATATGGTACTGGCACAAAAACAGACACATAGATCAATGGAACAGAATAGAAAACCCAGAAATGGACCCACAACTATAGGGTCAACTAATCTTTGATAAAGCAGGAAAGAATATCCAATAGAAAAAAAGACAGTCTCTTTAGCAAATAGTGCTAGGAAAACTGGACAACAACATGCAGAAGAATGAACCTGAACCACTTTCTTACACCATATACAAAAATAAACTCAATATGGATTAAAGCCCTAAATGTAAGACAGGAAACCATCAAAATCCTACAGGGGAAAATAAGCAGTAACCTCTTTGACCTCGGTCTGAGAAAAGAACATTTTCAAGGGAAATCTCTGATCTTTCTGGAAACATGCACATAGCCCGGTAAGAGTGGCCGCTTGGGAGAAAGGGATGGGGGCATGGAGTGGGAGGAAGACTTTTCACTCTATGTCTTTTAGTATGGTGGGAATTTGTAATTATATGCATTTCTTACTTTTTCTATTGAGAAATCTCATTTGAAAAATCTTTCAGGCACATTGAAAGACAGCAGTCTGCAAGCCTCTTGAGTCTGCTCCATACCCTTCTTTGCTTGTATCTCTGAAACACTGACCTATTCTCAAACAAGGGCTGCCCCCAGTGACAGGAAAGGACTCCCAGGAACCCCTCCCAAGGCACAGCTGGATGGGGAGGAGGGGCTGCTCTTGCCCTGCTCTCCATGGGAGGAGAAGACATAAGCCCTTGAAAGCAAGAAATGTCCTCAGCCCAAAAGGGCATTCTCTGTCTTCCCAGGAAATAAGGCCCCTCCCTGCTCTTCTGCGGCCCCACAAACAATGAAGGCTACATCTGCCACTGAAGGGACCCTCTCAGGCAATTGTCCAGGCCTCTTTATTTCTTTTTTTAATTAAATTTTTAATGTTTTTATTTACTTTTGAGAGAGAGACAGAGCACGAGCTGGGGAGGGGCAGAGAGAGAGGGATACACAGGATCTGAAGCAGGCTCCAGGCTCTGAGCTGTCAGCACAGAGCCTAATGCAGGGCTCGAACTCACAAACTGCAAGATCATGACCTGAGCTGAAGTCAGATGCTTAACCAACTGAGCCACCCAAGTGCCCCCAGGCCTCTTTCTTTCAACACTTCTGCCTAGGAATGCCTTTTCAGAGATAGAATTCTATCTCCTCTAAAGTAATAATAATTATTATTTTATATAAATATATAAAAAGAAGAAGAAGAAGAAGAAGAAGAAGAAGAAGAAGAAGAAGAAGAAGAAGAAAACATTTTTAAGTGGTCTGTCCCTTTCAGAGTCCTTCAGCTCTGGTTGCTTGTTCAGGTAAAAGTCACTTGGCTATGGATGACACCTCCTATGGAGCAGATTGTCTACCCTCAGGGCTGGGGTGCCTTCCTTGGGAAATTGTGCCAGCAGCCAGGATGGAGAAGAAAGGGGGCCTCAGTTTCCCCTGCTATGATCAGGGCACTCCAGGTAAGCAAATGATGCTAAGATCATGGTGCCAGAGCTTAAAGCAAATTACCCACACAGGGAGTCAGCTCTCCCCTGTCCTCTTAGGGTTCTGAGGCTTTCTTTCCCTCTCCTTTTCCCACACCCTGGCCAAGCCCAGGAAGAGGCCAGGGTAGCTAGTCTCCCACCAGCATGGTCTCCTCTTGCCACCTAGTAGGATGGGGAAGGCACCCCTACCTTCCAACTATTCTTACCTTGGGAAACTTCATTCCTGTGGGACTTTCTCTGTGATGCCCAGGAGGACACAAGGGACACAGCCCCAGAGCTGAGACTATAGGCAGACTATTGAGCTGGTACCTCCCCCATCCCCTAAAGCAAGGAGAGGTTAATCCTCCATCCTGGCCTGCCCCTTCCTAGGCAGTAGACACCCTGGCCCCAAAGGAAAATGAATTCTCTTTTTAAGCACAATTAGTCCCAAACCATAAAGCCTAAGAAATGATTTGCCCAGAGGACCCTCCAAAGAGGGTTTTACATGCTCCTTGGGTTATCCTTGAAAAACCCTTCAAAATTTCTGAAGCACTGCAATTATTTCCACAGGCTGGATCCATCAGTTCTTGGAAGGGTTTCAAAGAGTAGAGTGGCAGCAACTCCCCTTAGCCTCTACTCCCACCCCATAGCAGGGGCCTTCAGAAAGAGAAGCAAATCCTCACTGGGATGTCCTCTCTCCCCTGACTATACCACTGTTACCCAAACACAGAAGATCTACTCAACTCTTAGCCCACTGAGACCCCCTCCAAGGAGCTGGCCCTTAGAGAGAGACACTGAGCCTAAACTACAAGCCTAAAGAGCCAATAGCATTCTCCATTCTGGAAGTGAGCTGCCCAGCTGTCCTTAAATTTCCTCAAGAAGAGGGACATGAAGGTGGCTTGTGAATGCTGGTGTGGGACTGGCTGTCCCAATTAAAGTTGGTTTGGAGAACATGACTAGTTCTTGGTTTCCTAGGAGTAGCCATCTTCTCTCTGTTGATAACTAAGCAAGAAAGAAATTTGGGGGGTGCCTGGGTGGCTCGGTCAGTTGAAGACTCTTGATTTGGGCTCAGGTCATGATCCCAGGGTCATGGGATCAAGCCCCACATCGGGTTCCTCACTTAACATGGAGCCTGCTTAAGAATTCTCTCTCTCCCTCGGCCCCTCTCCCCAACTTGTGCTCATGTGCTCTCTCTCTAAAATAAATTTTAAAAATAAATAAATAAAATTTAAGAAAGAAGTTATTAGGAATGCAGCAGGAAGGATTTTAGCTAGATATTGAATGTGCTTTCCAGGTGATTAGGGCTTTCTATGAACAATGGAATATGATGATTAAGAACACAGACTCTGAAGTCAGACACCCCTGGACTTGAATACCAGCTCTATCAAATAGCAGCTCTATGACTTTGGGCAATTCAACCCCTCTGGGGCTGTATTTTTTTATTCCTAGAAAGGTATAATAACAGCAGTAACGTCACTGGGTTATTGAGAAGGTTACAGAAGGCAATAACATAAAATATTTAGCACAGTGCCCATGGTAAGTTATGATAACAATAACAATAACAATAATAATAACCAGTTGAGGTGACAGAGTATCTCTGGAAATGTTTAGTAAACACTTAACAAAGAAGAGGCTGAGCTTAAATGATCTCTAGAACCAACACCTTTCAGACCTAGGATTCTTAGCCTTCCCCCCAAAACCTGTCCATGTTTAAAACAGACCTAAGGAAATGTGCTTAGAAGAGGTATTAAGATTCTTTGAGACTCAGCTAGCAGTTTAGCCATGTATTTGTTATCTTCCAACATCTCCAGCTCCTGTAGGTGTGTCCCTCATTAGCGTAACAAACCATCTAGGTTTGCCAAGAACTAAGAAGTTTCCTGAGATGTGGGAATTTCAGTGCTAAAAGTGGGTGAGTCCCAAGAAAACCAGGACAAGTTGGTCAGTCTACCCCAGCACTGGATCCGGCTATAAGCACCGTGCTTGAAGCAGTTGCCTCAAGGGCTGGCCAAAACAGCAGGTGTTAGGTTCTTTGCTGAAACCACCGAACAGGAAATTCCAAAAGCCCCCTATTTCTCCACTCTCTGAAATACCATGCTCAGGTGAGTAGGCTTACCAGATAAAATACACAATTGCCAATTGAATTTGCCTTTCAGATAAATGACAAATAATTGTTTAGGATGAGTATGTCACAAATACTGTATGGGATATACTTATACTACAAAAGTGTTTATTGTTTATCTCAAAGGCAAATTTAACTGGGTGTCCTGTACTTTTATTTGCTAATTCTGGCAACCCTATCAGCAAGAACAGTTTCTGTGGCAAGCCAAGTTTGCTTCTGGGGCCAGGCCGGGTGGTGGAAGGGGAGGGTTGCTAGGGAAACCATAAACAAGAAATCACGGTTCCCTATAGACACACCTTCTACTCTCCATTTTGGGCCCCCAATACCTTCATTTGCGGGCCTTGGAGCCCAGAAGCGGGGGGAGCGCAGCCACACCTAGCTTTAGGTAAGATTATTTGAGTCAAAGCAAGATGCAATGAACCCTGAGGCAGGCTGCGTAATGGAATGGTTAGAAGTTTGGGTTTCGTAGCATGCTAAATTGGGTTCATGTCCCACCCCAGCCTAGGACAAAGCACAATAAGTGGCAGTTGTTAAGACTTAGAGCCTAACCTTCTCCCTGTTTATCTTCTGTCTTCTCCTCTTCTCCTGTATCCAGTACTTTGCCAGGCTTTGAGGGGAACACAAAAAAATGGGAGGATTTCTAGACACACTTCTAGCCTAAGGGAGCTAACAACCACATAGGGAAAGCATATTAAAGACATTAACCAAGTGGAGATTCAAACATAGCCAGCGTGGAGCACCTGCCTGTGGTTAGCCAGCCTTAAGTGCACATGTAAGCCAGATATCAGTAGAGGGTCAGTCTGTCCTTTCACAGTCAGATAAAATTGGCTCCAGCCCCCCTGTCAAGGAAGCCTAGTGTCTTCCCCAAGGTTCCTGAGAATTCTAAGGGAGCTCAGAATCCCACAGCTAATGTGGTTTTCTGATTTGGAGCTCCTAATGAGCTTCCGATTCACAAGGAATTCATCCTCCATGGCTACTCCCCACTATTTTTCATCACACCAGACTGGGAATGCTCTTTTTCTTCCTGGATTTCTATGAAGACCTCTCACATGAAGCATTTATGCAACTAACATAATTTATCAAAGTTTGAGTAGATGAAGGGTCATATGTTATAGCAGTATAAACAATCAAAAATTGATTACTAAACACTCCTGCCTTTAGAAGTTCTTGGCTGCATTACTATTTGGGAGTTCTCTGCAAACCATTCTCCTGTCATAGATCCACTCTTGCTTCTTTCTCCCTTCTCCCATTTCCTTTTTTTCCTTCTTTGTCCCACCCCAAATTCATGTTTGTTTCTTATGAAGGGCAGTTTAGCTACATATGTGTTATCTTCCAGTCCTTTCCATCAGAACTTCTCCTTCTTCCCTGCAATTGCCATATCAGAGTATTCTCCTTAAAAGAGACTGTCTTTTTCTGAACAGAAACCTTGGTGTCAACTAAGGAAAGAATCATTTTATCACCCCACTCCTCATGCAAAAACATAATCTTTGTTAGTTGCACAAGACATGAAGTAGGGTTTGTTATACCCATTTTTACACACGAGTAAACTGAGGCTTCTGAAGCCCACAGCTAGCACTGAAAGGGTTAGGATTGAAACCCAGTTTTTCTCAGAGTCTAGTCTTCTTCCCACTACCCAGTACACTACAACTAGAGAACAAGTATGTCCAGGATGAGGGTTGCAGAAATTGCTCTCAGGTGAAGGGTTCCCTAACTGGGGAGAAGGGTATACTGCAGGCTACAAGCCTCTCACTGAGGCCAACTCCAGGGCCAGTAGAGCAGTGCCCACTATCTGCAGAAAAATCACAGGCACCCAGATTCACTAGGCCACTGGATTCCTGAGCTATTTAGTCTAGGTGCCAGTTGAGACACAACCTGGACACTTAAACGTTTTTTTAAACAAATTTTCCTTATAGGTCTTATAGCAGCTGAAAGAAGTGAATACTGTTACTATGTACAATTTACAGATAAGCAAATTGAATATCAGAGAACTTAAGTGACTTGACTGAGGTCACACAGTTACTAAATGGCAGAAGCAAAAATGTAGACTCTCGGACATCATACACTGTCAATGCCCTTCAGCCAAACACCACCAGGACATGCCTGCGGTTGATTCAAGCTGGGATTATTGTTCATTGCAACAAAGAGAGACACCTCAACATCCCCACTTTCCACCTTGTGTTGGCCTTCCTGGCAACAAGCAATAAGCTCAACTTGTTCAACCCCAGGTGTGCTCTTTGTGGTCTTTGGCTGGAGGACATTGACAGAAATGGAGGTTCACTGAGATTCAGTTGAAACACTCACTTCCTTGGACCCAGCTCTTCCACTTAGTAATAGTGACCATAGATAGCTTAGACTTCTTGTGTCTACTTGTTTGAGATACCAATCTGCCCATATCTGGGAAGTAAATTCATGCTGAGCTGAGCTCTGATATTTCATTGAATTTCTTCAGCTTTGGGTTTATTTTGTTGTTGTTGTTGTTTTTAAATGTTTATTTATTTTGAGAGAGAGAGAGAGAGAGCAAGCAGGGAGAGAGGCAGAGAGAGAGGGAAACAGAGAATCCAAGCCGGCTCCACAACTGTCAGCACAGAGCCCGACACAGGGCTTAAATCCACAAACCACGAGCCTGCCCCTGACCCAAGCCAAACAGAGTCAGACACTTAACCAACTGAGCCACCCAGGCACCCTGTGTTTATTTTACTTTTTGAAATGAGATCCTTTAGAGTATTTTTGGTTATCTGATTGGATTTATATTGTTCTTTGATGAAATTGTTTTCTAGCCTTCTTACACATGCCCTATAGTCTGTCTGCTTGTGTACTGTTGTTAATGTTGTTTTTAAGAGGAAAAGTCTATAGGGAAAGGATGACATAGATTCGATAAATTTTTCCTTGTGTTGGCACAAGGGATATTCAGAAGGTCTCCTCAGACCAGTGTCTTTTGGATAAACTTTATCTCAGGTTATCATTTTAAAACCTTATGAAGACTTCTTAATCTTTCCTTTGTGTCCCCGAGACCTGCTTTCTTTAGCTGCACCTACCCAGAATCAGAGCTTTTTGTCTGGCCTTGGATTGGAGGTAATTGGCCTTAAACCAAACTCTGAGGGCAAAGTTCACCACCACCATCTTTACAGACTGTTGAGTTCTCACAGGGTTTTCTTAGTCTAAAAATGCACCTCTTCTGGGCTACATACCTGCTTCCTCCATGTTTTCTCTCCCTGCTGCTAAGTTGTATTCTTATCCCTCCAATTGGCACAGCTTCACCAGGGATATTTTCAATTGCAGTGTCCCCTTTGAGGGGATTTGGACATGAAAGAGAGGCATTTTAGAATAGAAATCAAAAGAAACCCTCATGAAGAGATTATCTTGTTTGTCTAAAAGAGAGATCAGGGTTTTTTTTTTTTTTTAACTTAGGAAATATCATCTCCTTGGTTTCCATATTTGAGAGATTAATAAATGTTGTATTTTTAATTATACAGCTTGATAAACTTGTCAAGGGTCAATGTTATATCAAAACCAGCATTGGAGCACCTGGGTGGCTCAGTTGGCTAAGCATCCGACTTCCACTCAGGTCATGATCTCGTGGTCCATGAGTTTGAGCCCTGCATCAGGCTCTGTACTGACAGCTTAGAGCCTGGAGCCTGCTTCAGATTCTATGTCTCCATCTCTTTCTGCCCCTCCCCCCCTCAAAAAGAAATAAACGTTAAAAATTATATCAAAACGAGCTATATGCCACTCTTTTTGTGTGTATACCTCAAAATCTATACTTCTACAGGTTAACTTTCTTCACTTTGCAGAGAAAGCATAACTAGCCCTTTGTAGTATAATCACATACTTGACTGTAGCTGGGTCTCTCTTCCTTTTTTACTTTGTTCTATTCTACTTTCTCTCTTTTTCCTCTCTTGTGAAACTTGAAATATTAACTTTTCAAAAAATAATTTAGTTATATTGCATATACCCTAGGGATATGTAGTCCAAATAAAGTCAAATTTGTCTAAAAGAAAATTTTAAAAATTACTGAACCATGTTACTTTTGTGTACACTGGAAAGTATATTTACCTAATAGCTATTAGAAAATAAGAAGAGTCTTTACTTTCAGGATAAAAGAAGAATTTTAGTGTGATTCAGGGTCTTTAGCACACTATTTTGGTTTATTCAAGACTAAATTTAATTTTTTTATAATTGAAACTTCCTAAATTTCCCCCATTGGCTTTCTGAACCAAATAACTTGCCATTGTTTCTAAAAAGTGTCTAAATTGAAATAGGTGTAGAAAATTGTATTCAACTAAATAGAATAGTAATAATGGATATCTTTTCAAAATATTATGGAATTCTTAAAATGTTATGTCATAAGAATTCAGTGTTAGTTAAATTACAATCTCCAGGCAAACCATAAGACACTCTTAAATACAGAGAACAAACTGAGGACTGCTGGAGGGGTGTTGGGTGGGGGATGGGCTAAATCAGCGATGGGCATTAACGAAGGCACTTGTTGGGATGAGCACTGGGTGTTATATGTAAGTGATGAATCACTAAATGTTACTCCTAAAACCATTATTACACTACATTTTAACTAACTTGGATTTAAATAAAATTTAAAAAAATTAAAAAATGTTAAAAAATAAAATAAAATAAATTATAATTTCCAGATTCTTAGATAATTTTAAGATCTTAGACCTAAGTTAATTACAAATAATGTTTGGATGTCTGGATACTTCCAGAAAAAAAATAAACCAGATACAAATATATTTATTCTTGTTTTTCAGTGGCAATCAACTAACAAATTATGCAAACCTTTTTGAACGATATATAGATATTATATATATATATATATATAGCCTCCTGAAACTGTTAAAATGATAAATAATTTCTCATGGAGAAAAAAATTGCTAAATAATTTTTTACTTTCTGTTCTTTAGTTTTCTTTTATGTCTGAAGACAGAAAAGTTGACTATTTTGATTAAAAATAAGAATTAATATAAATGGTTAGTTGTACTTGGTACAAGAATTACAGAGAAATAGAAACATGTATATAAGATAATGGATATTATTTTCATTTTGCTTATTTAAAAAGTTGTCATTTAATATAACATATTTTTTTTTATTTTTTATTTTTTAAAAATTTTTTTTTCAACTTTTATTTATTTTTGGGACAGAGAGAGAGACAGAGCATGAACGGGCGAGGGGCAGAGAGAGAGAGAGAGACACAGAATCGGAAACAGGCTCCAGGCTCTGAGCCATCAGCCCAGAGCCCGACGCGGGGCTCGAACTCACGGACCGTGAGATCGTGACCTGGCTGAAGTCAGACGCTTAACCGACTGCGCCACCCAGGCGCCCCAATATAACATATTTTAAGTACTGATAAGTTAATTATATTTAAAACTGTAGATAAAAGCCTGAGATTATTGCCTATTTTCATATTTATATATCTGTATGCATAAATACATATATATAAAGATACATTAATAAATCCTTTATTACAAATTGTTACATGAATAATGTTCCAAAGGAGTAAAATTAGAGTATGGGTCTTTTTTATATAGAATGACTAAGTCTATGATCAGATTAGTAGATGTTCCTTTCTGTCACCAAATTATTCTGTTAACTCTCAGAACTTTGTGACATATTCTGAAATTGCTTTTTAAGCAATTCTTTACTTTTATAAAAAAAAAAGCTAATTTCCTAATAGACATTGTTGTTTATCATTAGGTAATTTTACAGTGTTAACGATAAATATTTCTTCCTTTAGATATTTATGATTTACCTTGCCCCTTCTAACAACTATTCTTAATTTTACCTTTCCCAATTGCAGAATAATAAAACAATTAAGTTTTTTATGCCTAAAAAATCTTTGAGTTTTCTAAAATGGTCATTAAGTAACACAAAGATTTGCCCATTCACCTCATAAAAGAAAGGACAACAACAATAATTATGTTTCTCTAAATTTCTCCAGCTTTTAAGTCACACTGTTATAAGAACTTAGTATTAAAGTAATGTGACATATTAAAAATAGAGTTTATCTTCCAGATAAAAGTAAAATATGCAAATACTGATATCATTCTATGTTGATAATTTTCAAGTTAAAAGAAATATACCCTTCTTTAAACACAAAGACTGATACGATACCTCTCTACCAGAAGATTTTTCCAGGATTTTAGATTCACAATCTCTCTTTTCATTTTTGTTTATGAAGTTTCTAGATAAGCACTGGGGTACTAACTTAATTACATGGGAATGGTTAAAGGTATATTATTTCAGTTCTTCATTAGATCCAGTAGCTAAGACAAAGCACCTTGTCTAAGAGCTATTAACAATAATAGCAAATGTATAAAAACTTCAATTAGCTTAGTTCTGGATCACCTCTAAGCCCTGTGCTTTGCAAACTCTTTTATGGACAAAAAGACATTCACCAATTTTCAGCTAACCTCCTAGGAAATACTGAAAGCCCTTTCACACTGTCAGGTTCTGTGATACTTGAAACCCAATTAGGCTTCTTCATTTACTATGAATGGAGATGGAAACAACTTTCTGCTTACTTCTGTTAGGGAATTCTCAACATCGTACATAGACCTTCAGAGACCCTTTGGCCTGCTTTGCAAGAACTGTTCAACTTGACTCAAAAAACTGTTAAGGGGCATCTGAGTGGCTCATTCGGTTAAGTGACTTCGGCTCAGGTCATGATCTCGTGCTTTGTGAGTTTGAACCCCTGTTCGGGATCTGTGCTGACAGCTCAGAATCTGGAACCTGCTTCAGATTCTGTGTCACTTTCTCTCTCTGCTCCTCCCCCGCTCACACTTCCTTAGAGGATTATGTTTCTCTAGAAGTAATTTTTAATTTACCCCCAAATTACCCAGTTACGTCCCAAATAAAGCACAAGTTACTCTGGAGAATTCCCAGAAGGGATAAACTGACTGCCTCTTCATAGATACTATTCAAACTGTGGTTTCCACATTAGGAATAATA
Organism: Felis catus; assembly: GCF_018350175.1. NCBI lineage: Eukaryota > Metazoa > Chordata > Mammalia > Carnivora > Felidae > Felis > Felis catus. The sequence continues at coordinate 83,684,130 of NC_058386.1, read as the reverse complement.
CAACTGGCAAAGATGGTCCACAATTTATTTCTGACTCTAAAAGAGTCATAAACAGCACAACCTCTAGTCAGAAAGCCCAACAAACTAGTCTAAATTCAGTATCCAGGGCTGTTATGGACAATCACATTACCTTTGATTTCCTCTTAACTAACCAAGGGGAATTTTATGCTATAGCAAATACTCCTTGTATGCCCATATACAAGATAAACAAAACAGCTGGGGAGGAGGGAAAGCCACTTGTTGCCTTGACTAATTGTCATTTTGTTTCTGATAATTGTTAGTATTACAGTTGGCTGATGTATCCTGTTCAGGAATTCAAATGCTGCTACACAACCATTGTGACATCACAGGACTCAACAACTCATTCTTCACCATAAGGAGCAGAACACACTAACCCTAGTCCTATTACAGACTACATTCTCTAAACAACTTCCTGATCAGCAAAATCTTGGCAACGGTGAGAATCTGGATATCACTGATTAGTGTCCTACAGCCTGACTTCATCTGCCCTTGGCTATAAAGGAGGCACTAAAAAAGAAGCATCCCCTGACAACTAGGACCTGGTCTGGTAGTATCAGTTAGGCCTTATTATTCTCCTGCTGAACAATGTCATAGAAAATCAATATCAGACAAGGCCATTCTGTGACCATGATGGGATCAAGACCAAAAAGACCAGTGTGGGGGGCAAGATAGCTCAATTGGGAGAGGATTAGAGTGGAAACACTGCTGTCTGAACACAGACAAAATATGAACATTATCTAAACCATAGAAATGACCAAACTTCTCCCAATTCTGGCTAATATGGGTGACTCTTTCTTCTTAAATTACATCTTTATCTTATCTCTAATCTCCCCTTTTTTTAGACAAGATTTTTTTTTAATTTAAATTCAAGTTAGTTAACATACAGTGTAGTCTTGGCTTCAGGAGTAGAACCCAGTGATTCATCACTTACATATGACACCCAGTGCTCATCCCAAAAAGTAGCCTCCTTAATACCCACCACCCATTTAACCCATCCCCCCACCAACCTCCCCTCCAGCAATTCTCAGTTTGTTCTCTGTATTTAAGAGTCTCTTATGGTTTGCCTCCCTCTCTGTTTTTATCTTATTTTTATTTTTCTTTCACTTGTCCTATATTCATCTGTTGCATTTCTCAAATTCCACATATGAGTGAAATGGTATGATATCTGTCTTTCTCTGACTTATTTCACTTAGCATAGTACTCTCTGGTTCCATCCACATTGTTGCAAATGGCTAGATTTCATTCTTTTTTACCACCGAGTAGTGTGTGTGTGTATATACATACATATACATATATTCTTTATCCATTCATAACTTGATGGACATTTGGGCTCTTTTCATAATTTGGCTATTGTTGATAGTGCTGCTATAAACATTGGGAGGCATGTGCCCCTTTGAATCAGCATTTTTGTATCCTTTGGATAAACACCTACTAGTGCAATTGCTGGGCTGTAAGGTAATTCTATTTTTAATTTTTTGAGGAACCTCCATACTGTTTTTCAGAGTGGCTGCACCAGTTTGCATTCCCACCAACAGTGTAAAAGGGTTCCACTTTCTCTGAGATACCCAATTATAGAATTACTTCTGCTTCCTGACAACATCCAATTCAGGTAAAACCCTACTTCATTAAACCCTCTCCCAAATCACTTAAGTCCAAATTCTGAAAGACCCCATGCTTCCCCACAGTGTGCATTCTTGTTTGCTAATATATATATATATATATATATATATATACACACACACACACACACACACACAAACACAACACACACACACATTATCTTACTTTTATCCCACAAAGAAGAAATTATTATGATCATCATTTTGCAGATAATGGAACTGAGACTCTGAGAATTTAAATAACTTTTCCAAGACTACCCAGTTAGTAAGAAGAGAAACCCGCACAAGAAACCAGGTCTTGTTCTTTGCATCATGTCATGCTGTTTTTAAAAGAGTATTTCAAGGGGGAGTGGGTTAGATTCCTAGCAATTGTTCTTAAAAAATCCATTTGCCAATAGGTTGCATCTTACTCTTAGTTCACATATTGGCATATCATCCCTTCCATGATTATTCCCAGCAACTTTGAATGCTCTCATTAAGCTTGCACACAGTAGTTGCTCATCAAATTGTGTGTGTGTGTGTGTGTGTGTGTGTGTGTGCGTGCGTGCACGTGTGAGTATGTGTGTGTTGTGGGTGGGTGGTGATGTACATTGATGTGTTCTGTGATATGTCCTGGAAACTGCACCTGGTTTCTTGAATCATCCAATCATATCTGCACAGAACAGAACCAAGCAAATCACTTCCTTCAGTCCCTTCCAGACTGAGGAGCTTGGGAGCTGAGGAGCTGGAACCACCCTGGTGAGGCTGCTAGCTCAACACAGGGGTTGCAAGGGAACATGAAGGGAGGAGCCAGAGCCGCCACTGCAGAACTTCTGACTAGTGCTGACAGTGGGGAATTGGCTGTCGGTCACTCAGCAAGGATGAAGTGAATTCTTACTGCTGTCAGCCTCTTGCCCACCTTGTTCTGGGCACAAGCGGTGGAGGAGAATGCTCAGAAAGGGTATGAGATATGGACTCCACATCACATAATTTACCTTAGCTTCCCACAATGAGACTACCTCCTGCCTCCTATTTTCTCCTTCCCATCTGCTGCCATGTGTTGAGATGCTAAAGGAAGCACTCTTGGGGAGAAGGGACCAGATGTGCTGGTTGATGTGGGCATGAGTCACAGCTGTGAGAACCCTCAGATGAAGAAGTGTGAGCATTCATTGACCTAGTCATGTCTGCTCTAGGATAATTTCCGGTCAGGAATGTCTCAAGAGGTATTGAGGATAAAGAAAGGGAGGGAGGCAAGGAACAAATTTCCAGCCATTTTCATGCAGCAGTGGTTTAGGGGCAGCGACCTCAAATTGTATGTTAAGGAACAGGGGAATTTGCCTGGAGGCTGTATCTGACTAAGGTCACTTTATTTGGACTATACTTTCATTAGGGGTGGCTTGGTGAGCAGGTGGCAGTCTGTAGCAGTAAGAGTAGAGCTAAAGCTGCTGTCAGACACCCTTGGTTTTAGGTGTGATGAGAGGGGCTCCTTCTCTGGGCCAGCAGGCAACAGAGGAAACCAGAGAGATGGGACCAAGGAGGAAGGTCTGGAGTCTTGAGAAAGGAGCAGCAGAGGCAAACTATCTCAAAAACATTGGTTCCTTCCTGAGAATCAGCCAGAATAGTGGTTGCTTATGAGCTGCTGAAGCCCATGTTCAGGGCCTTCCCACAAGGGCACTGTGGCTAGACAGTACAGAGGGTAAGCTACATATAGCCCAGGTATAAGGGCTCTAACACCAGATATCTTCTCCCCACAAAGTCCTAGCCTAATATGGTGTTTTATTCATGGCTGGTCTTTATTAAATAATTAGACAACATTTTCCCTTCTGCAGTCATAGATTTAAGAAGGAAATAGAATCATTGGCATGATCCATGGCATTCTTGATATTTGATTCTTCAACCTTTGATCTGGATTGGTAGAGTGGAGGGCTGACTAGGTCCATCTGGACTTCCATCATCTTATTTATCCCACAACCACCAAAGCTACCAGCAGACTTTCCACTCCTCCTCTTAGAAAGTCTCAGCCCCAACAAAGACAAAATGCCTCTTTCCCTGTCCCCAGCAGCTCAGCTGACACAGGCCAGCAGTTTTTAAAAATAACCTCCTCTCATCCCCAACCAAAGTGGAGATAATGAATAGGAAAGAAAGTATCTGTAACGTCAAATGGAAACATCTCAGAGCATTGACAAATTTACTGGAGTCCCTAACTGGAAGGAGAGTGGAGTTTCCCAAAACATGTTTCAGAGGATGCCAGTTAGTTTCATTGGGTGTTGAAAGGTGTCATTTAAAAAGGGGACCCCTCAGGGCTCTGTTGGGGAAAGGCTGGGTTGGCCAAAGTTGAAAATAATAAGTGTTTCTACTTCAAAGCTTCTCAGAATCTCCAATACGCTAACGTGCATATGGTCTCTAAAAGATGAAGAGAATGAAGTTTGCAGCTAGAAGCCATTTATCAAGTACTTGATATGCGTTGGGTTCTGAAAGAAGTGCTTCACGTGTATTAATCCTTATGTAATCTTCATCACATAATAGATACCACCGTTCTCTTCATTCTGTAAATGAGGAAATTGAGGCACAGAGAGGTTAAGTAACCCATCACAAGCTGATACTTTAGGGGATTGCACTAGAGTATGGATCAGTGTGGCAGAGACCGTACAGATGCTTACTGAACCCATTTCCTCTTCTTACAGGGCCCATCGCCAAGTTACATTTCCCAGGATTCCTTGCAATGAGGTGGTCATCCTTATTTTGGAATGTGAGCAGAAGTGATGTGTGTCCCCTCCAAGCAGTGGTAATTAAGAATGGGTGTGCCTCCTCTACCTCCTCTCTTTTCCCTCACCTGTTGGCAGAATGCAGAGGATCCAGTAAAGGGCTTCAGGAACATAAAGGTGGCCAAGCTACACTAGGAAATGAGCTTTAGTATATGAATAACTGTATACGTCAGTGCCCGCCAGCCCAGCCCATCCTCACTCTCTCTAAGCAGCATAGATAAAAAATATCTGTTGATTGCATTAAACCACTGAGATTTGGGGGTTGTGTGTTACAATATTTATCCTACCCTATTCTGACTAATATAATCAAGAAATTCTTTTTTTTCTAGAACATTTCCTGGGACAAAGATTCAGAGGATTTTACACTGAGGAATGGCTGTGTAGTATGAGCACCAGCTTAAAAGTCAGTCAGAAGTAGATTCCATTCTCAGTTCTGTGCAAGCCATGCAACTTTGGGCAAGCCACTTAATTTTTCTGAGCTTCTGTCACCTAATTTCAAAGTAGAGATAATAATGCCAAACTCAGAAAGTAGTTGTGAAGATTAAGTGAGATCATGTACAGTAAGTGCATGACACATAGTAGGGGCTCATTAAAAGGTAGTTATCATTACGGGAAAGCCCTGGCACCCTGCCTGACACACAATCATAGGGACCTAATAAATAGTAGTTCCGTTTCTTTAATTCCTTTCCACATCTCCATAGCCTAAGGGCTGGGATGACTTGGTAAGAACCTTGTCTAGATTTCTACCCTCCCAGCTACTTCCTAGCCAGTGCCTTCTTGGAAGCACCTTCTTTTACCTAACCCTCAGGAGCTGGACCATGCTGCAGCCTGATCCTATCCCAAACAAGCACCAAAGCCCCAAGTGAAATGTCTGGCTACTGAGGGCCTGCATCTTTAAAGGACTTTGTGGGATGAATCATGTTTTTCTTCCAGATTCAAGTCCTCAGCTCCAACTTCCTCTGGAGCCTCTAAGTTGACTTCAATGGCTGGGGGCAGGGGGCAGGGCTGCCACTCTCACTCCCAGTGTCTACTTTAAAGCTGCCTTCAGTGTGTATGGAGCAAATGTGAATTCAAGTGTCAGTCAACATGCAATTTGACTATGCAGTGTAAAATCCTGCATAGGAGCATACTCAGGCCCTGGGAAAAACAGAAATAGCAGCAGCTATGGGCAGAGGGCTGATGGGTGAGGGGGGCAGGGTGTGCCTGCTGCAAAGAGAATTCTAGTGCCAAGGGGATCCTTGATCTGTGGCAATATGTGACCACTCCAAGCATTGATCCAGAAAATTGAATTCACATGCACTCACCTCTTCCTAGATCAGGCATAATAAATGTTTCTTGCATCCTGTCAAGTTCCAATACCCTCCTAATCCCTCCCCACCAAAAGAAAATAAGTGAAAACCTCAGCTATTTTTAATTCTCTGCTTCTTCAAAGTTGGTCTGGATCTCTCAACTCTTTTTCATCTTCCCTCAGTGCTGGAATTTTCACTGATTTGAGATTCTCTTATTCCCTCAGGCTGATCAACTTCCTGAGATAACCTCTTTGGTGGGTTGTACTGGTGGGTGTCAGTGAGGAGCATGCCCTTGCTTGGGGCATGGATGGCCTTCCCTTGGCCCCTGTAGGCTATGACCTCCTCCCCAGCTCCCTCTGACATTTCCTGCTGTTCTTGACTAGGAAGCTTAGGGTACCTACTGCCAACCCCAATCTAGACCATTCTGTTCTCAGCATGAGGTAGATCACTGGTCTTCACAACCTCAAGGAAAGACAATGTTGGAACTCACCAGGCAGCACTGTTAGAGGTCTTCAGGGCTTCAGAGCTGATTACACTGGGCTGAGGCTGAGCCAAGAATCCCTGGAAAGAAATCTTTAGAAAATTCCAGGGCACCTCATCAGTGAAGGTATCTAATAAGAATCCCTGGCAGCTTGGGAGTTGGGAACAAATCCTCCTGAGCCTATTCCCCACAAGAACTAAAACAACATCAATAGCAATTGTATTGGGGTGGGGTGGGGAGTAGATGACAACACATTTCCAAAGGTCAGACAAGCTCCAGCCTTGGAACGGCATGGCTGGTCGAGGAAGAGTCCATGATACACCTCATCCTACCTTGACTATGGGTGGAGGGTGGAGAAGGGAAAACAACTACAGCTAATAGTTATTGAGTGCTTAGTATGTGCTCCCACACTGTCTAACTGCTTTATAGACAATAATGCATTGAATCATAAAATATCCTTATAAGGAAGGTATTATTATTCCCCCTTTTTAATGTTTTAAATGTTTATTATTGAGAGAGAGAGAGACCATGGAAGGAACAGAGAGAGAGTGTGAGACAGAGGATCTGAAGCAGTGTCCGTGCTGAGAAGAGAGAGCCTGATGGGGATTTGAACTCACGAACCCTGAGATCATGACTTTAGCCAAAGTCAGATGCTTAACCGACTGAGCCACCCAGGTGCCCTACAATCACTTTTAATTCCTTCAGTTCCAGTTTTTTAATGTTTATTTATTTATTTATTTATTTATTTATTTATTTATTTTTTATTTATTTTTGGGACAGAGAGAGACAGAGCATGAACGGGGGAGGGGCAGAGAGAGGGAGACACAGAATCGGAAACAGGCTCCAGGCTCCGAGCCACCAGCCCAGAGCCCGACACGGGGCTCGAACTCCCGGACCGCGAGATCGTGACCTGGCTGAAGTCGGACGCTTAACCGACTGCGCCACCCAGGCGCCCCTAATGTTTATTTATTTTTGAGAGAGAGAGCTAGTGGGGGAGAGGCAGAAGCAGAGAAAAGGGGAGACAGAAGATCCAAAGCAGGGTCTGTGCTGTCAGCAGAAAGCCAATGTGGGGCTTGAACTCATGAACTATAAGATCATGACCTGAGCTGAAGTCAGACACTTAACCGACTGAGCCACCCAGGCACTCCATATTATCCCCCTTTTAGAGGCAAGGCAACTGAGACATAGAAATGTTACACAGCAGGTAGGATGAAAACCAAGGTTTGAACCTAAACAATCTGCCTCCAAATCCCATGCTTCAAGCCACTATGCACACTGTGTAGATGAACCTACTCTCCTGCCCTCTACCTCCTGGTTTAGTCCTTCTCCACTCAGGACCTGGTTCCCTATGCCTGGGGGTGGCGGCAGAAAAAATCCTATTTCATTGTTTTAGTAATACCCTGGGCCAGTGTGGGCTTAGGGCATAGAGCAGGGAGACCCTCCTAGGAATGTGAGAAGGCCCAAAAAGAGAAGGGAGGAAGCACAGCTAAATCAGGAGTCTGGAGAAGGAGGTAGCTAGTAAAGTGGAGGGTGGAAGAGAATTCCCTCTACTCTCCAGGTAATACAACTGCTCCCCCAGCCCTCCTTACACACACACATGCATACACTCACATGCATATACTTCTGTGCTTAATTATTTCATCAGAAGGGCAGAGCAGGGCTGCCAGAGAAGAGATTGCTTGCTAGTTAGGAAGCTAGGCAAATGTGTCCTCCAGCTATACCTTTGAAAAAGATTAGAGCATTGGGGGCTGGGCAACATGCAGAGCTCCAGGAGCTCAGAGAGCACTCCTAGCTAGGGCAGATGCTAAGAAGACACTGGGCTGTCCTATAAGACTGGCTTATTAAAGGTTCTGTGAGCAAAACTTTGTGGAGAGCCTCCTCAACTCCCAATGAAATCCTAAGGCTCCATTCTGGAACTTCCCTAAGGAAGACTCAACAGAGGTTATCCAGAGGAAGTTTCATACCCTTCACTCTGGTTACCCTGCAGTACCCCTCCATCTTCTCAACCCATAGGCTACCTGAGAACAGTGCTCAGGCCCTGTGAGTTCTCTAAGTTTTGAACCCTCTGCATAAAAATACAGTCTGGTGGCTGACCCCTCAGTTCCCTGAAAATAAACTCACTAAACCTAAAACAAAGCCTTCCCACAATGCTTCTCTTCCTGTGGCTCACCACCCTGTGTTGTTATAACATGTCTACCTTACATCATCAAAAACCTCTAAAATTGCCACCTACTTTTCTATTTTCACTCTTCTAATTTTATAGGCACATGGTCTCACATGACTCAGTTTACTCACCTGTAAAATGAAGATGATGCTGCCTTGCATATCTCCTAGAAGTTTTGAGAATCTGATGCAACTGAGTTCTGAATGCTCTAGTAAGCACACAAAGTGCTCCATGTACTAAGAGACACATTCATCTCACCCACCAGGCTCCAAACTTCTCATCTACCTGATTATTTTATTCCTAGTGCTCAGCAGAGTGTTTTGCACATAATAAATACCCAGTAAAATTGTGCTTCATGAATTTGAGATATGACTGGGAGAAGAGCATTTTAGGTCAAGCCTCTTACTATGAGCTGCTCCACAGATTAAGTCTGGGAACAGGATCTTCCCATATCCCCAAAAGCAGCATCAGGTGACACCAAGTGGGAGCAGGGATGTGCTGGACTATAAGGAGATGGGGTCAAGGCAGTCTTTCCCCTCCATTAATGACAAGGAAGTAGCAGGGAGGGTAATAACAGGGACTAACACTGTGGTGGTAGAGAAATGAAAGAATATCTCCACTGGGGCAGTAGGAGACATGGAAACTGTTTGGGTTCTCTGCGTTCATTCAAAACCGTTTAACAGTCAGTGTGAACACAGTGAAGGAAGAAGGCTAAGTGGGATAGTTTCACTCTAGCAGCAGACAGATGGTCTAAGACTTGAGAGAGGGGAAATTATCAGAGCCACAGACCTGAATAGGACCTTCAAGTTTACCTCCTTCATTTTACTGTTGAGGACCAAACCTGATGTAATTCACCCAAGGTCACAGAACCAGAGAAGGTCACAGCCATGACTGGAACCCCAGCAGCCCAGCAGCCCAATTCACAGACCTGTGTTCATTCTATTCTCCATTCTCCCACCAGGGGTATGTGGTTTTTTATTCTTTCATATCCCCTAGCCCATTTGATCTTCATGGTGACCCCAGGAGTTAAGCAGAACAAAGGCTGTCATTCCCATTTTATACCAGAGGAAATGGAAGCTTAGGGAGGTTTTTGCATTAACAGCCACAGATATTGGTGACATGACCAGGAGTATAACCTAGGGCTCCTTATAGGACAGCAAAGTAGTTAAGGACTACACAGCTGGAGTCAGACAAACCTGGCTTTAAATCTCATCTCCACAGATAACTGCCCTTGAGACCTTGGGGAAGTTATCTATCCTCTCTGGACCTCAGTTTTCTCAACTATTAACTGAGGAATGATAATAGTACTGACCTCAGAGGCACATGGTAAGTGCTCCATAACTCTTAATTCTTCCTATCTCTTTGCACTCTCTCCCCAACCTCAGTGCCTATCCCTTCATGAGTCCAAGTGGGAGGAGGGGGAGGGGCCGTTGATTAAAAAAAAAAAAAGCTGACAAAGTGAGCCTTGGAACATGTGGCCAGCAGTGTTCCTCTATCACCTGGCCCCAGCCCCTCCTCTTTCCCTCATCTAGCCAAGGACACTGGACAAAGGAGTACTCAGAGCAGACTGGCACTCCCCATGCCATTTGCATTCCTGGGCAGGAAGCCTGAAAAATCTTTAAATACAAACAAAAAATAAATGAATAAATCAGCAAATCCCAAATGCCTGACCTTGAAAGCCAAGAGACAGACAGATAGACAACAGATGTAGAGGAATGAGCCAGGAGGACTCAGGGCTCTGCAGCTTAGAAGTGGGGGGAGGGAGGTAGAGGTAAAGATACAATGAAGGCAAGGAGATAAGTGGGCATAAATATGGATGCTCACCACATGGCTGAGTCCCTTTTTCCCCAGACAGACAGGCAAGCAGCTTTGTGGCCTGGTAGGACCAGGCTTCCATCTCCCTTAACACCACCAAAGCTAAGGTCAATGTCAAGTCCTGACACTGGCCCAATAAGAATCCCAGCAAGCAGGAGCTTGGTTAAGAAGAGAAGGAGAGTAAATCATAAATAACTGCTCTTTCCAAAATCTCTTCCCTTTTATGCCCCCATGTATACTTGTCTGTTCCTTTCCTATAGGGGCCAAGGCAGGGGACTGCCCCCAAAATGTGCCACTTTGGCATATTGGTTGTTTTAAATAAAAGTTACTTTAGAGACATCCTGTGCAAGAAGGACACTCAAACCTTCCTCTTTCTCCCTGAAATCTGGAAATAAATCTCCCTTGTGAAAGGTACCCTCCCTGTACCAGGAGGTAAAAAGACATACTTATCACCAAAGTTAGGAAATTCAGGGCTGAGAAGGCTGTATAAAGATCTCTTATTACTTCTTACTGATTTACTACCTCAGCCCAAATTCTGTTTAGAATTCCTTACTAATTGAAGTTCCCAAAGTTAAGTCTTCTCTTTTCTGTCAATTCCTCACAAATTTATCGTCTTTTTGTCTAAAAAGTACAGAGGCTGCTTGCCTTGGTCATTTCTTCAGGTCTCAATTTCATCATTGGGCTTCCATGCACATGTAATAAAACTTCATGTTTTTTTTTTTCTGTTAATCTGCCTCATGTCAATTTAATTCTTAGTCCAGCTGAGAAATCTTGAAGGGTAGAGGAAGGATTTTTCCTTTCCTACAATACCATTCTCTTGGTTCTTAGAACACTGGCCTGGGGGTGCCTGGGTGGGTCATTCAGTTAAGTAGCCCGCTCAGGTCATGATCTCATGGTTCCTGAGTTCCAGCCCTGGGTTGGGCTCTGTGCGGACAGTGTGGAGCCTGGAAACTGCTTCAGATTCTGTGTCTCCCTCTCTCTCTGCCCTGGTTTTGTCTTGGGACCTCTATGAGGGAATTTTATCCCTCAGCTACAAAATAGGTCAAAGTCACACTGGAGACCTGAAGCATTCCTGTCTGGTCGCTCTATTGTCACGACTCAAGTCTCACAGATTACTCTTCCTAAACCTTGCCCTTGGGAACAAGAATTTTCCCACTCCTTACCTTACTTCTCTTCTTTGGCAGCATGCCACTAAAGGCCTCCAGAACTGTCCCTGTTCAGGCTGAGCCAGGCTGGGCTAAACAGGTTGGCCTCCAGCAGGAATGAAGGCTGAGGCAAGTGAAAATCAGGTTTTCTGAGCACCTTCCTGCTAGGGACTTTTTAGCTCAGTGTGTGGACTAAGTCTCTTGAACAGGATCACTGCCTTTGGGATCATTTCCTGTGTCCTTATATGGAGAGGGAAGTTTCCTTAAATGAGCTCTCAGGTGTCTTGGCTATGTAGCCCATATCCCAGAGTAGCCAGGAGGTCTTTGGGCAGGTGTAGTGTTGTCTCAGTCAGGAGAAGAGGGAAAGCTTCTCCTCACCACTAAGTGAATGGATCCAGTACTGCCAGCCTGGCTACCCTAGTGATTTGGCACTTTGGGTCAAGTTCTCAATACAAAGATGGTAGGACTGGGGACATAAGGAACAGAGAGAACTCACATACCATTGAAAAACATTCAGGATGTGGAGACCTCTTGCTGGTCTCTAACCACACGCCCTTGTTTCACATTTGGTGTCCTCCAACAGGGGCACCTCTTCCAGGTGGACCTATTAGAAGCCATGGACAGATCCAAATGCCCAGGTGTTTGTCTCTTAGTACTCTCTACTTGCCATGCCTTCCCTCTCAAAGAAAAAAAAAAAGAGATGAATCAGGAAAAAAGAAACTCACATTTGCTGAGCAAGTATTGGTTGCCAGACATGGCTTTGGGTACTTTTCCTATACCTTCTGTCATTTCTTTCTATTTTATTTTCCTTTTTGGTGGGCGGGGAGCTGTGCCTTGCATGCAAAGAATGGCATTGATTAAAATTCTGTTAGAGTCACACTATCATTAGTTCATACACGACCCACTTTTTTAAATTTTATTTCTATTTTTATTCATCCTACTTTATTTCTTTCCCTTTTTATTGTCCTTCGCAATTCAATCTCCTTTCTGGATGGACACCTGCTCTTGTGTGTTTGCCTTACATAAATGATACAGTTTTATACATCTCTTTCTTCTTCTTTATTTCATGCAGTATCACTGTTGTGGAGAGCTAATTAGGTTTTCATCTATGGATCTAGTGTGTTCACTTTGATTACTGCAAAGTGTTCCATGATTTGTGTATTTTGCATTTTATGTATCCATTCCCCTGTTGATGGGCATTTAGGTTGTTTCCAACTTCTATTACAATATTTCAATGAACATTTTTATATAAGCCACTCTGTGTGCCTGTGAGAGCAATTGCTGGGAGATATATACCCAGAAGTGGAATTGTTCTTCCACAGGGCATGTACAAACTTAAATTTTCTAAACACTTCCAAATTCCTCTCCAAAATGGCTATATCCATGTACATAATTCCTAGCAATATGTGAGGATCCCTGTTTCCCTATATTGTTACCAACACTTGTTATTAGCTTACTCTTTTTAAATGTTTTGTCAGTCTGATGGGTATAAAAGGGCATTTTGCTGCTGTCTTAATTTGCCTTCCCCAATTATGAGGTTGAACATTTATTCAGAGGATTATGATCTAGTTATTTGAACTTCCCCTTCTGTAATTTGCCTATTTGTACATCTGTTGTTCTATCAGATTTCCTATCTCTTTTTTGCCCTACATATTCTGGATATTAACCTTTTTTTCTCATATACATTACAAATATTTTCTCCAAACCTGCCACCTCTGATTTTCCCATTGTGTCCCTCATAGAAGATGAATCTTTACTTTTAATGGACATTAATCAAATCCATCCACTTTTGCCTTTATGATGCATGTGCTTTCCACCTTAAGAAAACCTTTCTACCTCAATGCTGCAAAGATGTTCTTCTACATTTTTTAGTTACTTGCATAGTTTTGCCTGTCATGTTTAAGTCTTCAATACCTCTAAAGTTTATTTTGTATATGGCATGAAATAAGCATATTTAATCTTATTTTTCTATATAATAAGCAAATTTTCCCACTATTGCTACATTATGCTGGTTTCACATAGCATGCATGGACCTTTCGTGTGGCCGTTGGTTCTTGAGCAGTAAGTCAAGACCCATTTACCAAGATCCTATTGTGTTACAAAACACTGAAGATGGAGTGTAGTGGAGTTTTTGACATAAAGCCAACCTGTGGAAAGCATGCAGTCTGTCTGGGAGAACAAAACATGGACACAAAAACTTGAGAGTATACACCCAACAACACCTAGGAGAGGATAAATATAGACCTTGGAAGCTGAAAATACAAGTTTGGAGGGTTAAAAGGGGAGCAGGGTCCCTATTCCCAGGTTAGGATGGATAAACAGCTTGATCTAGGGATGTCGGGATGCCATTTAATACCTTCAGCCTGAGAAGTCCATCCAATCAAGCTAGCTTTATGTAGTTGCCCCAGGATGAAAGAGGACACAGGAGCCACTGAGACATCACCATTTGCCATGATCTGGCCTTGCTGGTGCACTCAGGGTTTCCTTCCCAGCTCTCCCTTCATGTAGCTCCTCAGCCCCAGGGTACCAATTAAGAAGGAAACAAGGTCATTTTTTAAAATATGAAATTTATTGCCAAATTGGTTTCCATACAACACCCAGTGCTCATCCCAACAGGTGCCCGCCTCAATACCCATCACCCACCCTCCCTTACCTCCCACCCCCCATCAACCCTCAGTTTCTTCTCAGTTTTTAAGAGTCTCTTATGGCTTGGTTCCCTCCCTCTCTAACCTTTTTTTTTCCTTCCCCTCCCCCATGGTCTTCTGTTAACTTTCTCAGGATCCACATAAGAGTGAAAACATATGGTATCTGTCTCTCTCTGTATGACTTATTTCACTTAGCATAACACTCTCCAGTTCCATCCACGTTGCTACAAAAGGCCATATTTCATTCTTTTTATTGCCACATAGTATTCAATTATGTATATAAACCACAATTTCTTTATCCATTCATCAGTTGATGGACATTTAGGCTCTTTCCATAATTTGGTTATTGTTGAGAGTGCTGCTATAAACATTGGGGTACAAGTGCCCCTATGCATCAGCACTCCTGTATCCCTTGGGTAAATTCCTAGCAGTGCTATTGCTGGGTCATAGGGTAGATCTATTTTTAATTTTCTGAGGAACCTCCACACTGCTTTCCAGAGCGGCTGCACCAATTTGCATTCCCACCAACAGTGCAAGAGGGTTCCCGTTTCTCCACATCCTCTCCAGCATCTATAGTCTCCTGATTTGTTCATTTTGGCCACTCTGGCGTGAGGTGATATCTGAGTGTGGTTTTGATTTGTATTTCCCTGATGAGGAGAGACGTTGAGCATCTTTTCATGTGCCTGTTGGCCATCCGGATGTCTTCTTTAGAGAAGTGTCTATTCAACAAGGTCATTTTTGACTAGAATCCAGGCACCCAGTCCACAAAATCTCTCTGAATCAGCTGTCTTTCTTCTGAGAGCAATGAACTGAATTGAAGGAAACTATTTATAGAACAAAAACAATATAATACCTTTGTAGCCCTCTAAGAGCCCACATTTTCTCCACAAATATGTTCTACCTTGGTCACCAGTGGCAAGAGGGCAGCAGATGGAGGGAGATGTAGTGGACTGGGTGCCTGGAATCCAGTTAAAAACTATCTTGGGGGTGTGGGAGACACTGAACAAAAGTTTCCTGACTGCCAGGACTGACCTGCCTCCCTGTTCCCAGAGGCCTCCCTCAGCCCAAATTCCTGGTTTGAGTTTGCCTATGCTTTTCATATTCTGTGACCAGAAAGGAAAAACTATGGAGGCTTTAAAGAGCTTCAGCAAACCCTCCTCCCCCACCAGTTCCCTTCTGCCTCAGGATGCTGTGCCATGCCACCAAGGTGAAACATCTTGTGGCCCAAACCTGGCCCTCCCAGAAGTCTGCATTGCAAACACACACCAATTATTCTTAGCAGGGCAGCCTGTATTTAGTGTAGCCTGCATCAGGAGCTGATTTTCCTCCTAGTAATCTCCTTCTGCTTTAGTGGTTTGAGAGTTTGAAGGGAATGGGGGGAGGAGAATTAAGGGGAAGTGGGGGTGGGGAAGAAAAGCAAACAGAAATCATCAAACCACCAAACAAAAATGCTCAAACTCCCAGCTCCTTAATCCTCTCAGGCCCTACTCCTCACCATGGCAACCAGTAAACCTTCAGACCTCCTTAATCCTCAATCCAGTTGTTAGTGAAGAGAGGAGGCTGGCCGCTTTGCCTGGGATGATTTCAATACAGGGCAAATTAAACTGGTCCTGGAGAGATGTGGCAGTTGAAGGAGGGGGAAGCAGCACAGGGAGGAAAGGGAACACTGAGGTGAGGGATGGCAGGTTTTCATTAGGCAGCATCTCTCAGAAACTCTCTTAGGAAGGTGAGGAGGACCTTCAGTGCCAACTTGGATTAACCCTCAAAGGTCCTGATGAAGGCCAGCCCTCCCCACTGTCTTCCCTATTCCCCTCAGACAAGCCTCTGCAGTCTGAAGAATCCTTTGGTGGGTGGGTGTTGGGGGGGAGCAGTCAGCCCTTTGCAACCCAAAGTGATTTGCACCTTCTTTGGCCAAAAGCAGAAGGAGGAGATAGAAAGTAAAAGTCAGTGGATATCCACTTTCACCTTGCCCAAGAAGCAGCTGGTCATTGGTGAGAGTGTAACTCTCCCCCAAGAAACATGAGGCACACTCAGGAAAAGTTCCTGGAAACTCAGCTAATCTGACAGCCAACTCTGCTTTGCCAGGCCTCACAAAGGCACCATTGCCACAACCTTTGTTTGCTTTGGTCTGTCCACAAAACTGACCCTGACCCCCATGGACAGACAGCCAACTGCCAAAGTGAGCAGTCCTTCAAGTCATATCAGAGGCTCTATAATTCTCACTGGTGACTACTTTGGCAATTGTCTTTCCTAGGAAACTGAGGTTAGAGCTGGGGATGAAGCTAGAGCAGATTTACTGACCCACATAATAAGCTGGGCCTTGCCTCAGAAATCTGACCTGAGGCTAGTCCCCAGGCAGCTCATACTGGCCCTACACGACAGCAGTGTAGGTAGCTTCTTAGATCCTTTCCTAAATGCATGCTTTAACAAAGGAAAGGGAAGCAGTAAGAACAACAAATAGGAGGCCTCGGGAGTTTTACTCAGGTCCACAGCTAGTGAAGTGTTACTTGCTCAATTTGTTCTTAGTAGGTTTGGTTTCCCCTATTGCAAAGGGAACTGGATACTCCTTCCTCCTTAAAAGCATTATCTTCATTCATCTGTATGTTTTCCTGTACCTGATACCATCTGCGCACACTTTGTATTCCCTTAGTGAGCAACTGAGTCCCAGAATTTGGAAAAATGATCATCTCCCCTTCAGCCTAACGTGAAAGACCTTAATAACTTAGAGTTATTAATTTCTGAGTCAGAGTGGAATCTTGCTTTCACTCACTCACTCACTCACTCACCAAACATTTACTGAAAATCACTTGACTAAAGTCTATGAGGGCAGGTGCCACATTTGATATTGTTCACCATTGTGTCTCCAGTCCCTGCTTGGCACACAGTGTATATTTAGTGAATTTTTTTTGAATGATGCCTACTATGTGTATGATCCCAAAGTTTGTTGATCACTCAAAATAACAGCAACAGCATCTAAAGTTTTCCTTTATTGAATGATGACTATGTACCAGGGCCTGTGTTAAGTATTTTCTAAGTATACTCTCATTTAAACCTTATGACAACACTCAGGAGTAGAGACTATTATTCAATTCCATTCCATACATTAAAATAATTAGGCTCAAAGATGTTAATTAACCTTTCCAAATTCACATGGTTAATAAATGACAAAGCCTGGTACTAAACCCACATCTCTTGGAATCCAGAGCCTACTTCCCTATACCTCTGGTGTTAGGGAAGTGTTACTGAGATTTAAGTCATTATTTGGCTTCCCCAAATGCCAGTTGGCTTTTCACAGACATAGTTCCTTGACCACATACTTTATTCCCAGCAATGGCAAATCAGTTTTTCAGAAGAAGCCCAAGTGAGAGAGTGTGGGTTGCTAAATGTGCCTTTATACTAATCATATCCCTCACACAGGTACAAAGTTTTACAGTTCATTTATCTCTCCTACAGTCCTCAAAGCAATCAAAACAGGGAGTTCTGTTACTATTACTCACTTTACAGATAAGGACACTGAGGCTCAAGGAGGTGATACAAATTGCCTAAGGTCACACAGCCAAGTAGTGGAGCTTGAATTAAATTCACTCTTTTCTGATTCTAAAACCCCAGAGCATAAGCCACTTGGCCTCCTTGTCATATAAGGCATTGGAAACCTTGTTTTCTGTCATGTGTCAATTCCCACTAAAGGATTGCAGCCTTCTATTCAAACAAGAATGATCTAGAGCCCTGGTGTTATATCTGAAATTGCCAACTCGGAGAAACTTGGCATCTCTCATGCACTGTCAGAAGTAGAAACACATCACTTTGCAGGAAAACCTTTTGATGTCTTCTCCACAAAGGTGTTGTCTGGGAATTAGCCTCCCCCCCCCATTCCACCACCCTCAACTACAGAGGGATATGTGATAAGATTCAGTGCAAGCTGGCAAGGGCTTCTGTGAGTTTGTTTACTTTTCCTAGAACCTAAATGAGGACCAGGAATGCATGTCATTCCTTATACCCATCTGTCTTCTTTCCTTTATGAGCACTCTTAATCATTTTTAAAGTCCGATGAATAAAAAAACAAGCCACCACCTCTAGAGATTACAACTGCTCCTTGGAAGTAGGAATTGGTCATTAAGAGATCACTGTTTCATGGGGCAAAAGGCAACAGATTACTAGGGATTTGCAGCAGCCTAAGTAGGCTTAACTTCTAAGTGGCAAAGTGGCTTTGGCAAGGATCTTCAAGAATTCTATTAGGAACTCATGTGTAGCCTTCCTCTTCTTCTCCTGTACACTGTCATCCCACCCCCATTACACCCATAATAAGATGCAGTCCTTTCTGCCTCTCCAACTGTCAAGGGACTCATTTCTGAAAAAACAAAATTTCCTGGGCTTCCTTTACTAAATTATTCATCTTTGCTGCCTGGGCATGACAAAACCTCTCATTAAAAGCCCTGGGTGGGAGTGACCTGCCTGGCCCCAGCTCCCACAGCTAGCCAGAAAGAGAGCCAAGCAGAAGAAGAGGTACAGTGACAAGGGTGGGAGCTTTCTCTATAGAGCCTGTGACAGGGAGTCCCTGAGGGTGATGGGACACATGCAGGCTCTTCACTGCAGGGTAACAACAGTGTACATCTGCTGTTATCCTTCTCAGAAGCTTTGGACAAACAGAGGTTTGATTCCACCATGCTTCCCAGCCTTAGAACGTTGCAGTGCTGAGGGGTCAAAGAAAATCCAGTCATGGGATTGAGGAGAACTCAGCCTCTGTCTAGGCTGTTGAACTCTGCTTGGCTGGGTAAAGTAGGTCAAGTTATCCCTATTGTACCTAGAGAGATGGGGCCATGTGGGAAAGAGATCCAGAGTGGAGAAGAGGAGACCTCATTTCTGGTTCCAGCTCTGGCACTATCTGGCTGTGTGACTCCAGGCACATGGCTTGGCTTCTCTGGCTGAATCTTCACTTGTACAAATGAGGAAACATATATAGTTTAGTGATACAGAGCGTGGGCTCTGGAGACAGCCTTCCCGGGTTCACACCCCAACTCTGCCTCTTCCGAGGTGCATGGCTGTGAAAACCTGTTTAGCCCGACAAAGCCTCAGTCTCCTCATCTGTAAAACAGGAACAACATCCATGGGACAGACCCAGGAAAACTGAGTAACTCCCCCAAATGCCACAAGCCACCACCTCAAATATCATCTTCAGCTAAAGACAAAGGAAGATGTTGGGGGTGGAGTGGATTCAGTTTTGGGAGGTTACCAAGCAAAGCACAGTAAGCAAGGACAAGGTTGCTATGCAGATTGAGGTTGTTGCCTTCCCCAGCGATAAGAGTTTCTGAGATTTAGCCATCTTTTCCTTCCTGGCACAGAGAGGGAGACACCTCTACAAATGGAGATTTCCCTTGTAAATGTCAATGTCTCTTACCTGTGTGCTGTTTCTTAAAAATAATCAGCCTAAAATAATCCTTGTGCCAAAGGGCATGTTTTGGGGTGGCAAATTCTGCTTCCCTTCAGTACCTACCCTCCGGGAGCCAGGGGGCTGGGCAGGCCAGGACCAGGGAAAGAGGGCAGCAAGTTCCCTGGCCTCCAGGTACCCAGCCAAGTAGCTGGAAATGTGGCACTTGCCCTGGCCTGTTGCCTCAGACTTGGCTGCCTTGACTTCTCTGTTTGCTTTACATTTTCAGAGTGACCTAGGATTCTTCCAAGAGGCTGGAACTTAGGAGGAAGGGGGACCAGGCCCTGTTTTGCCACCTTTCAACCCCATTAATGGTATCGCAAGCAATCTTGCCAACAGAGAAGCTAGGACTGGCCCCACAGCGGATTGCTACTCGGCATTGTCCTCCAGGGTGGGGCTGTCACCACTGCCTCCTCATCCGTGCCTTCATTTATTCATTCATGCATTCATTCCAAAGTATGTAGCTGCCATTTTCCTGTGCTTGGCCCTGCACTAGGTGCTGTGGGTGCTCAGCAATGAGAAAAATAGGCACAGGCCTGGACTTCATGGAGCTTAAAGTCTAGTGAGGAGGGCAGAGAGAATTTATGAAGAACCACACACATGGATGTGAGATTACAACTTGTAATAAACAGAAGAAAATAAAGATCAGGATGTTGTGCATGCCCACACAATCAAGTATTAGGCCAGGAAAGGACTCTTGAGGAGGTAGTGTGTAGGCTTGACCCTGAGACAGAGAAGGCACCAGCCAGGCAAACAGTGCAGGGAAGATGTGTGCAGGAGGGCTGAGGTGTGTCCCTGCCTTGGGCCCAGGGCATTTCCAAGCCCTTTGCCTTGGAGGAGTCAGGCTTTCAGAGAATCAGGCTTGTTGGCTTTCACTTGTCAAACAGACTCTGACTGCTGCTGTTGAATCTTTTCAACATCAACCCTAAGACCATGTACATCACAGCTGGCTAGAAAACTCAGTAAAATATAGATGCCTGGGCTGTACTGTCCCCCAGAGATCTGGATTTAGCAGGTTGGGTGGAGCCTGAGAATTTGCATTTTTAATAAGGTCTCCTAGTGGTTCTGATGTTACCGGAACTTGAAAAGTCTCTTTAAATACTATGGGTGTATAGAACAGGGAAGTTGGTTTGGTGGCAAAAGCCAAGCTATGTTATTATTGCCCATGTTTATGAACCTGGGTTAAATAGTGGCTTTCTCTCAAGAGCCTTCTGTGGTCCCTGCATGTGATTGTTTAATGTCAGGCTCTGAAGAGTGTGGGTTCCATTCATCTTGGACTTTATGAGTGGATCTATTCTTAGGGTTACCATTTGTCCCAGCTTATTTGGGATTCTCCTCATTACATAAGTGAAAGTTCCATGTCCCAAGAAGCCCCTCAGTATTGTCAAAACAGGATGATTAGTCACCTTAGTTTCTTAGAAAAGTTTCCACCTAGATTTACCTTGTAAATCGAGGAGTCACTGTAAGTGCCTTGATATCCTTCTGGTCAAAGTGCTCCCTACCTCCTAAACTTGCCTTTCATCGATTTGGAAAGAGCTGCACAGAGTCCTTCTCCCTGGAGCTTCCCAGCATGTGCCATCTCTTTTCTTTCTGAACAGGTATCATATCAAGAATGAACCATGACAACATGCCAGCAAGTCCCACAGCATAAGCAAGGTGCTAGAAATGGAAACACCAAGGGTTCACTGAGGTCTAAGCCCTGGACTTAGAAACTAGAGCTGAAAGGAAGGATCAGCTGCCAGATTCACAGGGTAGTGGAAAAGAAGACATATAGCATCACCATGGCAACTAGCCTCCAGAAGCCCTCAGCACCTGCTCCTTTCCACACAAGATTTCCCCAAACATGGATGTTTCTCACTTCCTTGTTTTTCTTTTCAATAAATATGTTAATTTTATTTCCCTTCATTTGTGCTTAATGTTCCAGTAGCAATTCAGCCTTTCCTTGCTCTCCACCCCCTCCCTGTTTCTCCGAAACCTTTTCTTCTGTTTCCCTATCTTTCCTTTCCCTTCTATCTCCTCTGTTGATTCTGCCTGTCCCCATAGCTTTCTGTCTCTCTCCTTGTGAACAATATTTCTAACCATCTCTTCTCCCAGAGGTAAGCCCTCATCCAAGATGTTTTATCAGCTCCAGTTCTGACAACCGAGTAAACTTTGGTCTTTGCTTTCTGGGTAAGAATTATATGGCACTTCCTCAAAAGCCCATATTTCTCTTCTTGTATCCTCCAGCTGGGGGGATACAGTGCAGTAAAACCACTTCAGCTCAAAGAGCAGACGAAGGGAAAGAAGGGTGCCAGGATCAAGAATAATCAAAGTTTATCTTGTGCTGACTGTGACAGACCCTATTATCACATGTAATCTTCCTGACAACACAATGGTAGAGGTCCTATTTATTATCTCACTTTAGCAAATGGATAAACTGAGGCTTAGACTGGTCACATCTCTTGTAAAAGGCCACACAACTAGTAAGTGGTAGAGCAAGTGGTAGTAAGGATTTAAACCAGGTAGTCTAGCACCAAAGTCTGCTCCTTTCATGACTACTTTCAGAAGAGGTTTAGGGAGAAAGTTCCCATACTGACTCATTGAATGGAAAAGGGGTCCAGGCAAACCCTTTAATCAGCATTTTTTAGAAGGGGTCTTGTCAAAAAACAAAAAGGTCTTAGACAAGAAATACATGTCTTTCTGCTTAGATACATGGGAGCAGTGGAGGAGAAAAAGGAGCAAGGGGGTTGAGAAGTCCTCACTGTGAACCTCTTCTCTCTTCAGACACTCAGTTCATGCATTTAGTCATTCTTTCATCCATGCAACACACATTTAGAAAGTATTTCCCATGAGCCAGGCTCTGCTCCTCCTATCCATAGGCACCTGTGTTGTTGTGAAAGACTATTGGGTGCTAGGAGTCCTTTTTATGAGGCTTAGCTCTCCACTTGCCGTGTATGAGCTTGATTCTGGGGACAAAATATTTGTGAGGGGGCACCTGAGTGGCTCAGTCAATTGAGCATCTGACTTCGGCTCAGGTCATGAACTCACAGTCTGTGAATTTGAGCCCTGAATCTGGCTCTGTGCTTACAGTGCAGAGACTGCTTCAAATCCTCTGCTACTGACAGCGTGTAGCCTGCTTTGGATCCTGTTTCCCTCTCTCTCTGTCCCTCCCCTGCTCGTGCTCTCTATCTCTCTCAAAAATAAATAAATAAACATTAAAAAATATTTGCTAGCTGATGGAAATCATGGCTAAGGAAGTACCTGACATGATGCCTGATATAATACAGGCCATCTTTGTAGAGATAGATCGCTGCTACATGGGAAAGTTCCACCTGAAACAAGGGGATTGGTGCTGAATTCTTCCAGAGATGGAATGGGTCTGGGAGTGCTGGACTGCCTACCAACTGTCTCAGGAGCGGGCTTTCTCACAGCAAGAGCAAGACTGGGCTCTCATGGCATATACCAACTTGCTTCTTGTAGCATGCAGCTTCCTCTTTCCAAATTTCTTATTTCTTGTTGTTGAAGAAGAGATTCAGCCATCTGTAGAACACAACATTTGGTTCTGACCCCAATCTTCTATGTTGATGAGGTCTCTGGATAAAGAAAGACACTGCTGAGGCAACATTTTTTTTTATCATTATCATAATCGTAATGGGACAATGTGTGTCCAGGGTTGCAAGGGAAGTTGGCCCCACAGAACAGGGATTAAACTAATTGAGTAAATCGGGGGTGGGTAGCAAGATATTCTATGGGAACCTACTCATTTCTGTTTCTCTTTCTTGCTCTCTTCTCTCTTCTCTTCTCTCATGTCTCTCCTCAGCTCTTTTTGGGGGTGGGTAAAGAGAATGAGTTATTGAGTAAACAGTTATGGAAGCAGCATGTGTGTGCATAATTTAGCTGACTTGTGGGTTAATATAAAGGGCCTCCCTTGGCCCTACTGCTGACCCTTTACTGCAAGCTAGCAACTTGGGAAGGCCAGATCACCCAGGCCTGTGCTTTGCTGGGAAGAGTTCATGGTTACCACGTGCTGTGCAGAATGTAGATGTGCACATGCATGCCTTGCAGAGAGAGGCATAGGGAAAATGTCACAGAGCACAACACAGAAGATAGTTTGAGCTTTGTGTAGAAGGCAGCAATGTCAGAGGGAGCAGCTGCCTTGGGAGCCAAAGTTTCTGAGATCTACTCTCAGCTCCGCACCAAATAGCTAGATCATCTATCATTCCACCTTCTTTGGTTTTCAGAAAGATGGGATTGGATTTGGTCTCTAATATCCTAGCCATTTCTAACATTCTATGACTTGGTGGTTGTGCATGAGATATTGAGGAAAATTCCAGCCCCTCTTCTTCATTTGTCCCATGCAGGTAAGTCTCTCTTGTTGAATTTTAGTCTCCCTTCCCCCCATTCCTCACCACATTAATATGCTTCCAGCACCAAATGGAAGCCACAAGGCACTTCTAAACCACCTGAGAAGACATTCAAGGTTGCTACCATCTCTACTCATAGCTGGCTGGGCCAAGCTTCTGCATAAAGACATTAGAAGGAACTTGGGAATCAACGGCATTTTCCTTCTACTCAACTCAGGCACAGTGCAGGATTGAAGAGGATATATGGTATGGCACAGGAGGCTGTAGAGTAGATCAGAAAAGAATCAAGCCCTTTAGAAAAAAATAGTTTCTGTGTTAATTTCATCCATGATTCTTTTGGTGGTTGAAAAGATTCACTTATCACTTTGAGATAATTTCATCACTAACCACAGCAAAGTTTGATTTGGAAGGAAGTATTGATTATGGATTGATTGTCCACTGTCCCTTAATGTTTTAAGTATCCAGTTTGCTCTCATTTGACTAAGGCAGTCAGTTGCGGGACAGGCCCACCTGGCTTTGTCTCCTGGCCTCGTGGCCAATCTGTTTGACCTTTGAGAAAAGAAGCCTATCCCATGACCAAGGCAGGCTGGAAAAAGTGCAGTTTTTTCCTACAAAAGTCTCCAGAGTATCCTTTGATTCCTAGGAAAGCAAGACACTTGTCCTTTCTCCATTCTCTACTCACCTCCTGAGACAAGGGGGATCTGAATGGCAGAATCAAGTCCTATGATGAATTAATTACTGTACATCCTATTCCCTTCTTCTTCAAATGAAGAGACCTACCTTGATCCTCATTGGGCATCAATAGATTTCATTTAATCTCTATAAGATGACACTCTGAATGTGCAGGTGAGTAGAGGTCTGAGTAGGTGCAGAGCACCGGAGAGGCCAGAGACAGAATATAGAATTAGACATGAGAAAGGCATCTAAGCATTTCCTGGCTAACAACTACAAGAAGAAGCCCAGTGTTATCTCTGCTTCAGTCAGTCTTATTGGTTGGCTTGGCTTTTACAAACTTAGTAAACATAGTATAGTTATGTTGGCAAAGTAGAGGCAGAATAAGAGTACAGGTGCAGAATGTCAGGCAGAGAAGACAGAGATGAACAGTATTGTGGGTCTCAGTTTTCCCATCTGTGAAATGGATCTAGGGAAGACCAATAATAGCAGATAGATTGAAATTAATCAGTTAACAAATAAAGACACTGAAATGTACCTAATTATAGTTATGAATCCCACCAACTTAGAACAAAGAATCTTCTTTACCTCTGACCAGCTGGAAGCACTTGAATGCCAGAAACTTCCCTTCCACAGTAATGAGAACAGACGAACCCTCTCATAGTAAGGAGATGAGGAAGGCCCTTTGGCGTCATTAGAGTTTATGGTGAACTCACTTCTACCCTAGGATTCAATGGATGTAATTAATTTGAGCTAAGACTCCTGATGCACTGGACTTTGTAGCACTGATTAACAGCTTCTCCAGGATATGGTCTCTGGTCTGTGGCATATATCTTTAGTTTAACTTTCTCTAGGAATCTTCTAACTGCTGCTGGCTATTACTTGATCTCGAATGGAATCTCAGCAAACTTTTTCCCAGAATCTGAGCCACCAAAAAAGAGCCATTTCAAATTCTCTCCCTTCAGTAGCTCAGCATGAGCTGAGTTCCCCTGCCCATGCTTCCAGTTTCCTCCTGGAAGCTTCTCTAAAGCACAAAAATGTTAATCCTTATTCAATGAACCTTCTAAATCGTCCTCTTCTATTCCATTCTACCATTTCATAGATTTAACTCTGAACATGGAAAATAATTTGGTCTCTCAAGTGCTTTTGCTTAAAGTGATGTAACTGAGCTGACTTCCCTGGCCCTGTGCCACTGCTTGCCTTAAAATGTCAAGACCTCAGCATCCTATTTGTCTCTCCAGAAACTGGACCATAATTGAGGCTGGTTGCACTGGGTGTGCAGTTGTCAAACATCACCTGCTTTTGACTCAGCAGTGGGCATACTGCTGTGGAAAGAGGGGATTATAGAACATGTGAGATGTAATACATGGTAGAAAAGCAATGTGAAGGTTACAGAAAGAAACTGACAATGGGCAGGAAAGAGAAGTCAGAGTTCTCAAAGTAATGCTCTCGGTGTCAGACGATAATGTTGCTGACAGTGCAGGAGTGGTTGATAGCAAAAGCTGGTGTATGTGACCTGTTGAGATTTAGAGTAGACTTTTGTCTGATTAACATCTCTGGTGACTCTTTGGGAGTGATTCACTGATTATAATCTGTCGCTTTGGGCCATATGCAGCATAAATTTTGCAAAATAAATTAACCTACCCTGTACAAAGACAAGTAGTTCAATTTGGCACCTTACCTAGGGATTCCAATTATTCTGCATAAGTAACTGTGGCTAAAAGGGTCTCATTAGTACAGTACATTTATAAGCCACAGCCACAAACCAAAGAACAAGATCCACCTGCACTCAGGATGAAAAGGACTACTTATCACACCCCAACTTCATCACACCTCACAGTCACACCCTTGGATAATTGCTGGCTGCAAGGGCATCTTCAGATTATCAAGAAGAGCTCTGTGTGTATGTGTGTTTGCATGCACACATGTGTATATGTTCAGACAAGAGTGAAAGATTAAGCTATGGTATTTTTCTTATGTTAAATTTCTAAGTCTTGCCATGTAAAATTTCCTAACTTAACTATAACTATATGATTGATACCATTAGTGCAAATTCAGCTTTCTGCCTAGTTCCATGTAGTCATCAATTAAACTTTTCCTTACTTCAGTGACCAATGTCCTATTATAGCAGACATTGAATTTATTCATGGTAAAACCAAAAAATAAAGAGAAAAGAAAAGACAGGAAGACAGAAAAAAAACAGGCTGAAAGAAAGAAAGGAAAGGCAAAGAAGAGAGGCAGGGGAGAGAGAGAATTGTAAATAATTGGAGGCCACTTAGAGAAGCACCACAGCAAGAGAGTTAAATGTGCTGTTAATCCCAACACTCCTAGTGAGCAGTGCACTTATTAGCAGTTACAGACAGATATGTATGCACCATTAGAGATACTCATGGGACTTGGACATGTGTATTCTGTTTAGGGTTGGATTATTGGGGAATAAGCTTCTTGGAAGGATGTCTAGCAGGTGATGACCTGTGTGATGTTACTAGCAGACAGATTCTGGGATGGATGGAAATTAATCTCATTCCTCCCTGCTGAAAAGTAGTCTCTCTTTTTGTCAGGATATGGAATAAGTGCCCCATTCAAATGTTATGAGAGGTACTCAAGCCCTGGGGCACTGCTGATGACCCATGCAGATCCTTCTTTGGGAAAGAACTATATTACTACCCCACTAGAATATAAGCTACATAAGGGCATGGACTTCATCTGCTTTGTTCACTGCTGTATGTCCAGCACCTAGAACATCTGGCATATGATTTGCACTCAATAAATATTTGCTGAGTGCATGTATGAGTTGGTTGGAATGCAATCCATTCCAAACAGTAAATACTTATTCATCTTTCCAAATTCTGTTGCTTTAATGTTATGTAAGGGCTTCACACCTTACATGGCATGGATGATCACAATTCCCAAAGGAGTGAAATAAGATATTCATGAGCATGAACACAAGCAAAAACCAAATTACTTTCGAGGAGAGGCATGACATGGTCCTATTGTCTCCAAAACAGAATGTTTCAGAGTTATGAGAGCCAAGAGACTAGGAAAGTCAATGCAAACTCTGTGGAAACCTTAATGAAATGCTCCTGCATGCCTAGTGAATTGCTCTCAAGTGGATGATTGGACGAGGAATGATTCTGAGGGTCCAACAGGAGATAAATGGTGCATACTTGGGTGCTAGTCAATACACCTTCCCTGGTTAAAGCCCTACACCTCTGTTGTCCCCTGGACACTAAACAGAAAGCCTAACAGAGGCAGTACCATTGTTCACTGGTGCTACTTGGTGGTGATACCTGGTTTGTCTTTGAGGACTGGGAGGAGCTCAGTAAACCTCTCTGTGGGTCAAGTTCAGATGCCTCAGGCTTTGTCTGTAAAACCCATGCTTGAAATATTCCATAAAAAGAAGAAAGGCTAATATTTGAAACATCGGACTTAAACCAGGCAGTCTCCAAAAGTCTTAGGAGAGCACAGAATGTGCCTGACACATCTGCCATTTTGTTCTTCTTCCTTCCTCTGGATGAATTGAGGACTGTGAAAATCCCAGCACTGCTACTACCTGCATACAGTATGCATGTCTCCTTGAGTCTGAGGGCCAAGGGGCTTCCCACCTCTGCTGGTAGTGCTCCCTCAGCACCAGAAGTTGAGCCTCCACTTTCGAGTAAACTGTCACATACATGGTGGTTGAAAATGACCCTGAAAAGAAAAACTCACACACATCAAGAAGATGCAGGCTTGCTCCTTGGAGATCCAACTGGTACTTGTTAGCAGTTGTCCTGGTACTTGTTAGCAGATTTTTAAAAAGGTGTTTGTCTTTTATTTCATCCCCCCACCACCAAAAAAAACCCTTACCTCAATGCTTCTGAGAAGTACCTACTTCTCTTCAAATTTCATCAGACAGGGGAAAGATCTTGCCTTTTGAGGTATACCCCAGACCAGTTTGTACTTCAATAGGTTGGACAGGCAGTATGAGAGATTGGGTCCATGAAGGTATGCAAAGTGATTCTCCAGCTTTCTCCCAAAAGTAAGTCTTAGAAATCACTGAGTTAACCAAATAATATGCTGTCCTCCAGAATGAGGTTTCAGGAAGTCTGCTTGTCAGGAGTGGGCAATTGCCATTTTCTTTGCATAGGGCTGAAATGTGACAGACTCTTTCTTGGAATGAAACATTTATGAAAATGTGCTTAATCAATTTTTAGCAGCTCAGTGATTTTGTCATGATGAAATAATATCTTTCATCCTGAAAAACACTTTGCCTATTGTAGCCTCTACACAACCCCAACATTGGGGCCAATGTGGCCATCAATTGCAAAACAGGAAAACGGTGTGATACATTTTGGAACATGGAGAATCATATCCATCATAGTTTGATAATAAGAAGAGAAAGGGGATATACAGCAAAGCTGAACACAACTTTGTACCCTTCCCAGGCCAGAAATTGCTGAGGTCATCTGCTTAGAGTGTGGCTTCCTGTTGGCACAGGAACTCTTAAATAGGCATCTCCTCTGCCTCTTGTCAATTCCTAGGAGAAATTACCCAGTTCTTTGCCACCTCTCCATCCCTTCTCCTCCCAAAAACTTTGCTTCCAGAACCTTAGGAAAGCTGTACCCCTTCATCATGCCAGCCAGACATTTGGTCATCGCTGCAGCCTCTCATAAGGAAGGATCTTTCCTCCCAACAAGCTGACCCTACTATACTGTCACCACTCAAGGATCCCACAGGGCCCACAGAAGGTGAGATCAAGACAGTGCACCAGTCCCAAGGGGCTTATGACTTCCATTAGCCAAGAATTCCAAATGACTGAGTATGAGGCCACAGGCTTAAGGGGCAAGGGAATAAAAACCGCTTCCTCATTTCTCCTTATTACCATTACCTCATGCTGGCCCTCTCTCTGAGTGTCAAACTTATCATTCTTGCCCGACAAAGATGCACAGGTACTGGGTTCAGGGAAGCATCTCTGAGTGCCCAGGATGCATCTTTTAACAAATGTTAAAATATTTGCCTATAATGTGCCATGCTCTGGACTGGGCTCCAGGGAGTTGGTGGATAATATGTCTCTGCCCTCAGGGAGCTCACAGTACAGCAGGGGAGAGAGGTTAGTAAGCAGACAACTATAATGAAGTACGATGGGTGCTGTGAAGGGGGAAGGCCAGGGTCCTATGGGAACACATTGGAGGGTCTTCAAACCCAGACTTGAAGGGGGTGGTGGCACTTCAAGAAGTCTTTCTTGGCGTGCCTGGGTGGCTCAGTCGGTTGAGCATCTGACTCTTGATATTGACTTAGGTGATGATCACAGGATTGTGGGATTGAGCCTTCAGCTCCTCACTGAGCATAGAGCCTGCTTAAGATTCTCTCTCTCTCTCTCTCTCTCTCTCTCTCTCTCTCTCTGAAATAAAAAAAAAAACTAGGGGTGCCTGGGTGGCTCAGTCAGTTAAACATCCGACTTTGGCTCAGGTCATGACCTCACAGTTTGTGAGTTCGAGCCCTGGGTCAGGCTCTGAGCTGAGAGCTGAGAGCCTGGAGCCTGCTTCAGATTCTGTGTCTCCTTCTCTCTTCTTCCCCCAACTCATGCTCTCTCTCTCTCTCTCTCTCTCTCTCAAAAATAAACAAACATTACCAAAAAATGTTTTTAATTAAAAAATTAAAAATTAAAAAAAGTCTTTCTTGAGAAAGTGACAATAAAACTTAGTTTACAGGAATAAGTAAGAGAGGCAGGAAGAGTGCTTTGGTAGAGAGAACATGTGAAAATACCTGGAAGCTGGAGAGATGGTGACCCTAGACACATCAGTGGGTCAAGCAGAGTGACCAGATCATGCAGAACCTTGAACTTCAACCTGTGATCAATAGGGAACAGTTGAGGCAGGGGAAATGGCATGATTAGGTTTGGCACAAGGAGTGCATTACACAGAGGAGGCAAGTGCCTCTCCACACCCACACTTGCCCTTAGCTGCTTAATCAGGAGCTCTGCCAGGAGAGGTTCTGAAAGATTTTCTTCCCACCTGCGCTTGTGCCTGCAGAGTGGGCACTGTGATGCTTACCAGAAATGAGGAGGGAGGGTGAGCAGGTGAAAGGACTGCTAAAAATGTTTTTAGGAAAATTAATACTTTGTTTGTTGTACTTACTGACCATATAAATGTTAGTTGCAGCTTGTAATGTCTCTAGTCCCAATTCCAAAAGCCCAATCCTCTCCATCAACATTTCAGTGTGTACTGTTTAAAATTATCTTCTTTCCATGTAATTTGTGATTAAAAAATTCCTCCTGTGAATAATAACACAGTCAAAGGGAGATGCAGTGCAAGTTTTATGCATTATTACCTTGTCATCATAACTTCCTCTAACAACCCAACAGGCCCTTAGAAGAGCTTGCAATCCCCAAAACCCATTTCTGGTGATGCTGGGGGGGTTGCTGCAGTCAGCTCTGGGATCCCTGTAAAGTGGCACTGACCATCCCCCTGTATGCACTCAGAACTCAGCAGAACTGGTATGAGAGTTTCCATTGAAGAAGATGAAAACACTTGGCTTCTCGCTGTTGTGATTTAGAAGAGAGTAAGAGAATGGATATAGCAGGGAGGTTGAGAGAAAAACAGGGAATGGAGAGAAAGTGAGGGCCAAAGAAGAGGGAGAAGACAGACTCAAAAGGTGAGACACAGAGAAGAAACCAGGAAGGAGGTGGAGATAAAGAGAGGCTAGATGGAGGAAAACATCAGGGAAAAGGAGGAAGAGAGTAGAGGAAAAGAGAGAGGGAAACACACAGGAGGAAGTCTCAGTGCAATTGAGCTCCTGCTCAGGAAAGTTGGGGGAAGGGTCTGGCAAGAGATGTGTTGCTGCTAAAGTACCTGGATGCTGCAAGCAAATGGGCAGAGGCCAGGGAGTAGATAGACCCACTCTCCCTGCCTCTCTTTCCCATTCAGGGCTGGGTCACCAGATCGTTGCTCTCGGCTGCTTTGCTTCTTCTGAAGCTTGCAAACTTACTGTTTGCCAGGCCTGCTCTGGCCCTGCCAGGGACACCTATCTCTTCCCACAGCCAAGCTGGGCTGGGGGAAGGGTATCAGGTAAAGAGAGTTTCCAAGAGTTATGGAGGGCTGGCCAAGCTCACCAGAGACAACCTGAGGGAAGAAAGCAGTCAGGGAAAAGGATATGAAACTGCAAGGATGAAGGAGATGGGACAGGCAGACAGACAGATGGACAGACAGGCAGGCAGAACAATATGAGGAAGATTCCAAGGTTCCTCTGTATCATCTATGCCCTGTGCCTCCATCCAGAGGGTTGAGGAAAAGCCAACCCTGCCCTTGGCCTCCCTCTCGCCTGCTCTCAAACCCGAAGCTGTCAGCTTGAGAAAACCCAATGCCTCTGCCTAAACCCTCTCAGGTCTTTTTCCCCCTTACAAAAATCATTAGGATGTTACAGCTCAGTCCCAGCTTAGCTCCAGGCTATAAGCTCCCCAGCTGGGTTGCTGGGAGCAGGGCAGCCTGCATGCACTCCTCCAGCTGGAGAGTTAGAAGCTGGACAGAACACCTCCAGCCCTCTCCAAGGCAGCAGAGGCAGCCCGAGGTCCTCCCCAACACACGACACTCTCTGAACCCCACTCCAGCTGCCAGGCGACTGTGCCTTTAAAGCTTTAGGAGGGTGCATCTAGGGGGAGGTGGGAGGGAGGGCAACATCTTCCTACCAGTCGCCCTCCTTCCTTCCCTCCAAGACACTCCAGGGTTTGGTGAGTGCTGCCCAAAGAGAATGCTCTCTGGCAGGCAGGCAGGCAGGCTGAGGCCCTCCGGAGCCCCCGGGCAAGCCAGAGCAGGAGCTGGTAGGGTTATCCAAATCAGGATCATTTCCAGCGGGAATAGTTCTGGCCCCTGACTGGTAACAGCAGGGCAGAGAAGAGAGCAGAAGAGGAGGGAGAGTGCACAACTCCTAGCCTGGCCCCAGAGGCTCCATGTGAGCAGACCAAGTTGGAGAAAGGCTCTCTACTTTCTTCAGCATTCTCCTTGCTGGGATATCACACTTACCTTGGCAGCCAGGCTGAGAAAGAGCTCCAGGTTCCCTGCGGAATGACAACTCTTGTTCCTGCAACCCTCTCCTTCCTTCTCCTCTGGACCCTGCCAGGGCAAGTCCTCCTCAGGTGAGCTGAGTTGGAGTGAGAAGAAGGTGCATGCAAACACTGGCTGGGGGCAGCAGGGGCTTCTGGCACAGTTTCCTCTAAGTTTACAAAAAAGCTTACAGTCTGGAGGGCTCCAGGGAAGGACACTCTCCCCCCAACCAGGACTTGGGAGGCTTTTATGAGGAATGCCAAGGCCCCAGAGCTGGTGGGAAGGCTTCTGCATGGGTGAGATCTTTCTGGGCCTGGGTATGGGCTGGGTAGATGAGCCCCAGAACAGAGGTCATCTGTCCTACCATCCTTTCCTGTCTCCCTACCAGTATGGCCACACACTGCTCAAATTCCTAAAAATGACACCAACATCTGTCAGCTGCCCACCAAATAGGCTTCAAAGTATCAGGGATTTGCTCTAAACCATATCAGAATGAAGGTGGGCTGAGCAAACTTTGTCCCTCTGCAGTCACCCTGCCTGTGCACATGTGGCAGCTTGCTGTCCCTGAAGGGGCACTAAGTGGAAATCATTTTCTGGGCTTGAGGGCAAGACATGCTTTCAGCTTCCTGTAAATGTACCCCTACCCATTCCCAGTTTCTCATGAGACCAGGAGCCAGTCTAGGTGGACAGGGTGAGTTGAGGAGGAAAGATGGCTGTGGCTTGGGCTGAACTGGTCATAAGAAGGGTGCCTCCTGAGGTGAGGAGGGCCAGGTGCCATGGTAATAACCTCCTCCTCCTCTTAATTCAAGGAACACACTAGGACTGCTTGTTTCTGAGGAGCTTCCTGCCTCACTGCTTACAGATACATTGGCTGGCAGGCAGGCAGGGATGTGATATGTGTGGGACGACAAACTTCCTAAGAGTGAAAAATAGCCCAGAGTAGAATGGCAGCTCAGCTGCAGTTGGTAGGAGGATGCAGGCAGAAGGGGGCACATGGTGGAGCTCATTGGCCCTCCTGGAGGGGAGGCTGCCTCAAGGCCCAAGCTTTAGTGGCAGCATTCCCACTTGAACAATTAGAGCAAGGCAAGACCTTAGGAAGTCTTGAGTCTAAGCATTTCATTGTACATATATAGAAACTTGAGTCCTAGAGAGGGGAGTGACCTGTCCAAGGTCACTCAGGCACCACCCAGTAGCAGAATCAGAGTTCTTCCCCTACCCCACCCCAGAGGCTTGCATGAGAAAAAAATTTAGCTCTGGAACTATTGGGAGAGGTGATCTGAGAGTGGGGCTGAAGATGCTGGCGAGGGTCTGGCTGCTTCATGTACAGTACAATGTGGCCTCCCAGCAGGCAGGTGGCAGGCGGCCAGCAGGAGCATGTGGCCAGCATGGACACCCTGTAGTGAAGCCACAGATTTCTGCTTGCTCCAGCACCACCGCCAGCCTCCTTGGGTTTTCAGAGCATGCTTAAGCCACCTGCTCTGGCAGCCCCTGTTTGTGACCTCAATGGTCTCTGTTCCCAGAGTAAGGGCTTCCTTTGCTCAGGGGATTCAAAGAAGCAGGACTCTAGGACATCAGGGTGTGGCTTCCACTGATCTTCCCCCACTCTGGTTCCTTGGAAGCCCACCCTGGGCTGCTTGCATCATTGCATTGTGGTAGATGGACTTAGTTTTGAAGTCAATAGCTCTGGGTTAGAATCTTGGCTTTACCATTTACTAGCTGTATGATAATGAATAAGTCACTTTATCTTGCTGATCCTCAGTTTCTTCATATATATAAGGGGGATAATAATAACCTTTATCTGAGAGCACTGATGTGAGAACTAAACTAGATAAGGTGAGTAAAGCATGTAGCATGATGCCTTAGCTATTTTTCTTATTTTACTGATCACAGTGCATATGATCTATATGGCCTAGCATGGTGCACAGATGTAACAGGGTCTGTTGGCTCAAAGAGAATTAGACCCAGAAGGACAGTAGTCACCCTGCCTCCCAACCACAGAGTGTGGCAATAGTAGTGGCTGTGAGAGAGCTAACTCTAGTGGCTAGCACAATGATGATGGCAGGATGGAGCAGGAAGGCTAGGCCCAGCCAGCAGTCCAACCTGAGTTTGTCCCTGAGCCCTACCTCGGCCCTCAAGGCTGAGCTCCTGGTCCCTAGGCTAGCTGTTGGCTGGTAAGCAGACGAGAAGGCATATGGAAGGAGTTTTGCTGCTCTTAGAAGGAAACTTGTCAGGGGAGAAGGGGCCCAGCCTCTAGGTTAGGCCAAAGCACACTGGTCCCTTCCTCAAAATCAAGCTGTTAGGGGGAAAAGATGGAAATTGACCTTTTTTGGCATAGCCATCCTTCTGGGAGCCCTTCTCATGCTTCTAGAGACCTGCTACCTCACCTGTTTTGTTGCCAGAGAGAGTTTATATGCCTGAAGCTTCCCCAAGCATTAATTGAAATCCAGCTCAAAACATAGCTTCCTGCTGGACTAAACACCAGAAGCCAAGTCTCTCTCTCTCTCTAGAAGCTAGGTCCCTAGATCCTGAGTGGCTTAGCATGAAGGCTAAGCAACTAAAACCAACTCTCAGTGATGCAATTTGTCCCTGAGTCCTTCCCATCCTTGGCTAAGCCAAAACATTGCAGCAAACATGTTATTTCCAGTGAGTTGTCACTCTTTAAAACACCTTCAGAAAGAGAATACTAGATTAGGTCTCAACCCCTTGGGTTTGAGCCCTGATCCTGTCACTCACCAACTTTGAGACTTTAAGGTAGGCCACTCCTCTTTTGGTTTGTTTATGTCTTTATTAGATTCCATATATAAATGAGATCACACGGTATTTGTCTGTCTTTGTCTGCCTTTTTTCACTTAGCATAATGCCCTCAAGATCCATGTTGTTACAAATGGCAGAACTTCCTTCTTTTTACAGCTGAATAATATTCTGTTGTGTGTGTGTGTACATATGTATGTGTGTGTATGTGTGTGTGTGTATACCATTTATCCATTTATTTGTTGATGGACACTTAGATTGTTTCCATATCTTGGCTATTATAAATAGTGCTACAATAAACACAAGGGTACATATATCTTTTTGAATTAGTGTTTTAATTGTCTTTGGATATATTCCCAGAAGTGTAATTTCTGGATTATATGGTCGTTCTAGTTTTACTTTTTTGAGGAATCTCCATAATATTTTCTATAGTGGCTGTTCCAATCCCACAAGTCACTTTTCTCATCTGTCTTCACCCTCACTATACTGAGAATTGTGAGGGTAAAAAGATCTCATATATGTGAAAGCACTTTTTTAGGACTAACTATTGAGCTGCAGTGTTGGCTTATGGCTGTTTCTGTTCTCCTCATTTTGCAAATGGGTACCCAGAGACCCATCTTCTCCTATCCTCCTGCCTGATGGAGAGACCAGCCAGAGGTGTGTAGGGACAGGAAAGTAGAGGGTCTGTGATAAATGTAGAATACAACTGGCCTCAGACTTCTTTATCTATCCTGTCCAGAGTGGCCTTGGCAAAAGAGGAAGTCAATTCTGGGACCAAAGGGCCCCAACCTATGTCCCCCTCTGATTTCCTGGACAAGCTTATGGGACGAACATCAGGATATGATGCCAGAATTCGACCCAATTTTAAAGGTAAGAAGCATTCATCCTACAAAAACCCTTTCTTCCCCACTCCTCTTGGGAGTGCACTGCCATGCCACCCCTATTGTCTGCCCCAAGGAGAGGAGGCTGGGGGCACAGGGCTAGCTCTTACAGTTCAGAAGGAGCTTCCCCTCCCTAGTGCCCATAGGTCTGTGTAGCTGGCACTGCCTTCTCCCAGAAGTGCCTTGGCCTTAAGCTCAGGGAGGGAGTCCTAGAACATGCTTCCAGACTCCTGGAATGCCCTGCCAATATGGCTGTGTTTTGCCACCTTTAGGCCCACCTGTGAATGTGACTTGCAACATCTTCATCAACAGTTTTGGCTCTGTCACTGAGACTACTATGGTAAGGAGTTTCTTTGTTCCCTGCTTCCATTCTAGTGTGAATGGAAGAAACCCATCAGATACCGAACCTTTCCTCCCTCTGCCTTCCTCTCCCTGTTTCATGATCATGGCTAAAGCCATGGGATATCTGAAGTTGGTCACTGAGAGATATATTTCTCTAGCCTGGGGTTCAGTGGCTAAAGGCAGACTAGCCTAAGGAGCAGATGGCCAATCATGGGAGGTAGCTTGGTACAGAGCACAGTCTTTGGAATCAGACAAAACCCATGTTCAAATCCTGACTCTACCATCTAATAGCTGTGTGACAGGTTACTTAAATCTCTCATTTCAGTTTCCTCATCTGTAAAATGGGGATCATAACAGTACCCTCCTCACAGTGTTGGTGTAAGATTTAAATGAGATGATGCATATAAATAAAGCACTTAGCAGAGAGCCCGGCATATAGTAAGTCCTTAATAAATGTCTTTTCCCTTCCCATCTTTGCCATGTCAGGCCAAAGCAGGATCCTTATCCAGTGGAAAATGTCCACTGCCCCTGAGATATGCTCCCAGCATTTCCTCCTCATGACCCTCCTGCCCATGTAGGCTTGCTGGGTCCCTGGAATAATACTACCTCTGATGGGCCCATCTGTGCACCCTCCCAGGACTACCGGGTGAATGTCTTCTTGCGGCAACAGTGGAATGACCCACGCCTAGCCTATGGAGAATATCCTGATGACTCTTTGGACCTTGATCCCTCCATGCTAGACTCTATCTGGAAGCCAGACCTGTTCTTTGCCAATGAGAAAGGGGCCAGTTTCCATGAGGTGACCACAGACAACAAGTTACTGCGCATCTTCAAGAATGGGAATGTGCTCTACAGCATCAGGTGCACCTGGTGGATGCCCAGGAAAGTTTGGGTCAAGAGGAAGAAACCAGATGGAGGCTGAGGGATGGGAAGAGGGTTCCCTGTGTTGTACTTGGCCGCAGTAAGCTGATGTCACTTCTTTTTTACTGTCCCTACCAGGCTGACCCTCATTTTGTCCTGCCCAATGGACCTCAAGAACTTCCCCATGGATATCCAGACCTGCACGATGCAGCTGGAGAGCTGTAAGTGTCTCTAGAGAGTCACAGAGCAAGGCCTGGAATATCAGGTAGTTAACCCCATCCCATGATATTCTAGACAAGAAAAGGGCAACCCAGAATGGGGACTTACCCTTACACACAATCAGTTGTTGGCACAGATGAGACTAGGAGCCGGGACCCACTAACACCCAACCCGATGTGTTTTTCCATCCTCACACTGTTTACTGGTTTGGCTATTCCACAGGGCTGGGGAATGGGAAGGTACTAGCTTTACATACAAATGTGCTTGTGTTGGTTGTGGGGGGTTATTTTAAAGATACTTTCTCTGCCAATAGATATTCCCTCTCACTGTGCCTGGAGTAATTCTACCTTTCCTCGCCCTGAGTTAAGACATTCAAGATGCCTATAAAAATGCCAGAGACGGTAGAGGGGGTACTGAACCCTGATTGCTCATAAACAAAGATAACTTGTAGAGAACCAGAAGAGGACAATTCTAGGCATAGGACAGTGCCCAGGGTGTCAAGGTGAGCCAAGGGCTAGTCTGTGGCAGGGGTGCCAGCTTTTAGGGGCTGCCCCAATTGCAGAGAAGTCAAAGGATGACAAGGCTGGACCATCACCTATATGCAGTCCTTGGCCATCTCCTGTGAGATCAATACACATGCATTCAATTCTCAGAGAAGAAGGCTTCTCAGGCTGTTTCCAGCATATAATAACAGTGATGGGTAGAATGTGGTCAGCTCTTTAGAGTTCAAACCACTTACACATCCTGGTTCTTATTACCCCCTCACAACTGTGAAAAGTAGGTGGAGCATTTTACCAAAGGGGAAATGACTTGTCCAAAGTCACACGGCTACTCTGAGTCAAGGCTCTACATTGGACATCTGTGGGCCTCAGTGTTTCTTCTTCCAATTCTACCTGACATGTGTGAATACAGTCAAATATATGGCAGGAGCCTTTACAAACTGCTAGCTGTGAGCAACTTGGCATGTTCAGATGTTAACTCTCAATATCTGCCCCAGTTCAGGGCCCTGGCTAGGAGTCTGTGGTATGCACATTGTTCCATGCATGACTTGCAGGGTACAAATAGTCTTTCCTCCCTGGGGTGAAGTGGCAGAAGGCCTAGCTCTGAGGCTGGTTCTGTTCAAGACATGTGGTCAGTACACGTCCTTACTCCACTGGATTTGAGACATGTCAGGAGGTTCCTAGCTGGGTTCCTTGACATCTTTCCAACCCTTTTGACCTACTTTATAGGTCTGCCAGAATAATTTCTCTCTGGGACTTTCTAAAGCTTGAGAACTAGATAGAAGAGGAATCTGAAATCTTTTTTCTTTACCTACTTAGGTTAGGCCCATAAGACAATTGACCATGTTCCCTCTTCAGAAAGGTTTCCCTCTCTAAGATGAGCATGAAGCTCCTAAAACCCAGGCCTTACCTCCTCATCTGTTCTTTCCTGCTGGTTCTAACCCTCTCCCTACCCCACCCAGAACCACACTCTGCAGCCCTCTGCCATCTCTGTCACTTTTAGTTGGCTACACCATGAATGACCTCGTGTTTGAGTGGCTGGAAGATGCTCCTGCTGTCCAAGTGGCTGAGGGGCTGACTCTGCCCCAGTTTATCTTGCGGGATGAGAAGGATCTAGGCTACTGTACCAAGCATTACAACACAGGTAAAAACCAGGATCTTTATTGGCTGTAAGCCACAGAAGGGCCTCCAGAGGGAGGAAAGGGGACAAGGAAGACAGCTTTTATTGAAAGTCCACTCTGTGCCAAATGTGCTAAGTGCTTCATATGCCTTATCTCATTATGGTAGGAATTTTGAGCCCCATTTTTTCAGAAAGGGAAGACTAAGATTCTAAGAAGTTAAATCAACTTTCCAAGTCATATACCTAGAAAATGGCTGATATAGAGTTCAAATCCAGATCTAACTCCAAAGCCCATATTTTTGTCCCTATCGCATGCTGCAGAGTAGATGGGCCTGTGCCAGTGAGTGAAAGTAGTGTCCCACCTGTCCTGGGGCCAACATTATATAGAAAGTGGGGAATCTACATCTGAGAGTAGCCAATGGTTCTGCTGAACCAGGAAGTAATAGGCTTAAGGGCACTGGCAGGCTTAACATCCATGCCTCATACCACAGCCACCGTCACCCAACTCTTGAACTGGCTTGTTTTCCCAGAAGTGAAATGTGGGCCAGGAAGTGGAGAAAGGTTGCTTTTCCAGCTTGAGCATCTGCTCCCTGCAGCTTCCCTAAGAACTACTTGTTCCTCAGTTGCCCTGGAAATTTGGCTACAAAGTGCTATGAACCTGAGGTAGAGGCTAGAGGCTAAAGAAGGGAAATCCTTGGGGCACCTTGGTGGCTCAGTCAGTTGAGCATCAAGCTCTTGATTTCAGCTCAGGTCATGATCTCACAGTTTCATGAGTTTGAGCCCCACATTGGGCTCTGTGCTGACAGCGCAGAGGCCTACTTGGGATTTTCCTTCTCTGCCCGTCCCCTTTTCACACTCTCCCCGCCTCTTTCAAAATAAATAAACTTTATCTTAAAAAATGGAGGTAGATCCTCCTATGGTGTACTGACACGCTTTGGGTGCCACCTTATGAATATGTGTTTGTGTATGTAGGGGTGTGGGAAGTGGAGATAGGAACAAACCGTTGAATTTAGAAGATGCTCGGGGCGCCTGGGTGGCGCAGTCGGTTAAGCATCCGACTTCAGCCAGGTCACGATCTCGCGGTCTGTGAGTTCGAGCCCCGCGTCAGGCTCTGGGCTGATGGCTCGGAGCCTGGAGCCTGCTTCCGATTCTGTGTCTCCCTCTCTCTCTCTGCCCCTCCCCCGTTCATGCTCTGTCTCTCTCTGTCCCAAAAATAAATAAAAACGTTGAAAAAAAATTAAAAAAAAAAAAAAAAAAAGAAGATGCTCATGGGAGTGGAAATCAGTAGAACTTGTATTGGGGAGAAAACTGGCAATTTGTATATAGGTCAGTGGTTTTCAAACTTCAGTCTGCATTATATTTCTCTACGGAGCCTGTTAAAATGTTGATTCCTGAGCTCTGCCTATCAGAGATTCTGATTATATGCACTTGGAGTGATGCCCAGAAATCTGCATTTTAAAAAAATTATGTTTATTTATTTCTGAGACAAAGAGACAGAGCATGAGTGGGGGAGGGGCAGAGAGAGAGGGAGACACAGAATCAGAAGCAGGTTCCAGGCTCTGAGCTGTCAGCACAAAGCCCTACGTGGGGCTCGAATTCACAAACTGTGAGATCATAACCTGAGCCAAAGTCGGTCGCTCAACCGACTGAGCCACCCAGGCGCCCCAGAAATCTGCATTTGAACAAGCATCCTGAGGCTTCTGATGCATACTTTGAGAGGCATACTTTGAGAAACTTTAAAAGTTATTTTTTTTCCCTATATGTTGATCTAGGAATCCCACTTCTTGGAATTTATTAGAAGGAAATATTCCAAAATACCACATTGACTTTAGACCCCAAGAAGGTTCCTGGGTCACTGCTTATACAACAAAGAAATTAGGACTGTTCTAAATATCCACCAACATGACAGAGGTTAAGTAAATTACACAGTGCATCTGTTTGGTGGAATATTATCCAGATGTTTAAAAGGATGCTTGCAAGATTCTTATATCAACATGGAAAGTACAAGTGGAAAAGGCTAAGATTCAAAATTGTATACACAGAATCATTATATTGTGGTAAAAGAAACAAACCAAAAGCATGTGTTTAAAAATCCTGGAAGGAAATATCACTAAATATTTCTAAAGTAATGTGATACAGTAGATAAAAGCAACAACTTTGGAGTAAGATAGAGCTGAGTTGGAATTCTGATTCTACCATTTACTATTGGGTGCCTTCAAGAAAACATAACTTAATCTCTTTAAGCCTCAGTATCCCTATATGTAAAACTGGAAATAATAATTTTACCTGCCCCAAAGAGTTGCTATGAAATTTTAATGAGATAAACTACATAAAATCAGGGAACTTAGTAGGGGCTTGATAAATGTGAGCTTATAAATATTATTATTTTTCTCTACTTCTCACTTCTTTCCTATACTAAATAAGTATTAATTTTTTAATTAAAAATAAAACTACCATTACCAAAACTAGATAAATAGATGGATAAATAGATAGATAGATAGAAAAAATGAAGGAAGGAAAGAAAATATGGATACATAACAAAGACATGTCATAGCAAAAAGTCTGGGGTGGGGTGGACTCAGGGAAAAATAGGAGGTCACAGCATCACATAGCCATAATCAGTCATTGATGAAGTTACTAGCCTTGAGGAATCAGGCCTGATAAGAGCAAACCTAGTCCAGAATGAAATAGCAATATACACATCCCCTGCTTTTTGCTTTGGTTATCCTAAGCCTCTGCTGCTGGGAGAAGCTCTGAGCTAGTGTTTTCGTAGCCTCAGGGCATGGGAAGCAGGGTAAAGTGAAGATGGCTGGCAGAGGAAGCAGAGCATTGGTACATGTGCTTTGGACTAATGCACTTTTTATTGGTGGGATAGAATGCTGCTGCCTGATGCTCTCTGGGCACCTGCTGCCTGCTATCCAGAGCTGATCTCTATTGGACACTGTTTCCAGATATTTCCTATCCAGCTCTTCCCACTTGCTTAAGATACAGACAGTGTTTATTTCAGTGAATTGTTGTTACTAGAGAGCATCTGGGGTACCAGCAAGCTCAAGCAAGGCTGCTGAGATTTGGGCAGAGTCTAAGCTCATTGCTTTGTTAATAATGACGATAGTACCAACTACCTATGTGCTCAACGCCCCAAATACATTACCTAATTTAATTCCTACAATGATGGAGTTGATATTGTTGTTACTCTGTTTTATAGGCGAGGAAACTGAAGGTAAGTTAGCTTGGGTGCTTTGCCTGAGGTCACACAGTATGTGGAAGGTTCAGAATTCAAACCAAGGCAGTCTGGCTCTGGAATCCTTCTGTGCTTAATCCTCTTGCTGTGTGGTCACAAGGAAGGCCCTCTTCTGGAAACTAGTGCTTGGACCAAGAGGCCAAGTCTGTGGTGGCTGCTCTGACAGCTTCCTTAGAACAAACTTCTGGTGCTCCTTGGGACTATTTTGAAAGGCTCATTTATTTGCCCAGCTGAGGCTCCCAGAGGCTGACCTATAGAGATAGGGATGCCCTAGTCCTGCCTCTCAGGCTCAGCTGCAGGCTGGGAACCTGAGGCCTGATACCTCACCTCTTTACTTACAGGGAAATTCACCTGCATCGAGGTAAAGTTTCACCTGGAAAGGCAGATGGGCTACTATCTGATTCAGATGTACATCCCCAGCCTACTCATCGTTATCCTGTCCTGGGTCTCCTTCTGGATCAACATGGATGCCGCCCCTGCTCGCGTGGGCCTAGACATCACCACTGTGCTCACCATGACAACTCAGAGCTCTGGCTCCCGGGCATCTTTGCCTAAGGTGAAGAGACATGCAAGAGAACTTGCTTGCCATAGTCCCGTTCATAGTCTTGTTCCCTTCTGATCACTATTTGCCTTGGATTTAAGGTAGAGGAGAGCCATTGAACAAGAGCAAGTGGCCGGAGTTTTCTCTTCCCCTACAACATACTGCTAATGATATTGCTAAAGATGTGGAAGATGAGGTTGTGGGTGTTGTCTGGGTAGGGACTAAGCAGATAGTGCCTGACTTACTCTGACTCTTATCTGGAAATACTAACATGTCCAAAATCAAAAGACCTTTAGCAAGTAGAAAGTCCCACTCCCTCATAGTACAGATGAGATGAATAAAGCCCAGCGAGATAGAATAAACCTTCTCAATGTCATGTCCCATAAGAAACAAAAAAATACATAAGGATTTTAAACCAACATCTGTCTCTTACTATGTCAGAAGTTGGACACTATTATAAAGAGCTCTAGAGACAACGTCCATTCTTTTGGGGTGAGAACATTTTGAGGTAGCAAATGGCAGTTAAAGTCAGTGCACTCTGAACACTTGTGGCCTGGTGATGCTTTGATTACACAAATAGATTTGTGCTCATGAAACTGGGCCCAGGTTCTTCCTGCCTTATGTCTTCATGTAGGGAATGAAGAGATTACCTCAATGTCCTTACAGTCAGCAAGATTCTGAGAAATCAGGGAACAAACTGATTCATTCATTCAGTAAATATTTATTTGCACTGTTCTAGGCCATGGAAAAATATAGGAAGCAAAAGCAACACAGTTACTTATGGAACTTACTGTGAACATAGTCCCTCTCATTTTGATTTGATGGGAACCAGGCCCTATGATCTCCCATCTCCCAGTGCTTATTCCTAAGAAGACGTTTGCAAGGAACTTAAACAGGGTGTAATCTCAGCATCCATGGTGAATTTACAAACTTGCCATGGGGATGGTGTAGTGGTTAAGGGTAGGAGATTG
Source organism: Felis catus (assembly GCF_018350175.1). Classification (NCBI taxonomy): domain Eukaryota; kingdom Metazoa; phylum Chordata; class Mammalia; order Carnivora; family Felidae; genus Felis; species Felis catus. Next base: position 83,640,322 of record NC_058386.1, on the reverse strand, counting down.
GAGGCAGGAAGATTTGGGTTTAAGTTCCACCCTCATCATTTACCAATGGTATTCTTAGGTAAATTGCTTAACCTCTCAGTCTCTTTCCCTGGGACACAGGAATAAGAATATTACCTCTTCCATAAGGTTATTGAGAGAAATAAATAAGATAATGTATTAACACAGACAACAGTGTTTGGCACCTAGTAACCACTCAATAAATGTTTGTTATTGTTAAAATTGTTAGGTGTTAAGTGGAAAGAATGGAGTGGTGGACCTGGGGCTAAAGCAGCTGGTGATGCTCCCAATTATCTTTGAGTTGCTGGAAAACCTTTGAGGTAACCAAAGTCCTCTAGTGATAAACGGTGACAAAGTTCAGATTAGGATCAAGTGTTTCAGGGGAAGTTGTCAGAAAGTATTTCCTATAAATGTATTTCCTAAATGAACAGGGATATTGAAAAGGCTCTGAGAGACAGACGGGGTTTAGGCAAGGACGAAAGGGCCAGGTGGGGCTGTGATGGCTGTGTTGTGGTAGTAGACTTGTAGGAAAACCAGAGACAGAAAAGTAGTTCAGACCTTAGAAACCTGCCCTGGTTTATTGCAGCTGCCATGCAAGGAGATTCTTCTCTGACCTGCAGGGAGGTTGCAATTAGCGCCTTATTCTTGCCAAGATAACTTCCTTTTCTAGTCCCCTCCTGTGAGCAAGCACGATCTGTCTGCTCCTAGGAATCACTTAGTTTCCTCATTTGGAAAAAAAATGGACTTTGTTAGAGGGCTGTTTGTTTGCAGTATTTTGTGCCTTCTCATCATATTTTGATGAGCTTTTTGTGGTCTCATTGACCAGTAAGCAAAATATGTAGGCATTCACCCCCAAAGTAAATAGACTCATTGGCCAGCCCACAAAGTAAGGGACTAAGTCAGGGAGCTTCTGTTCACTCTTGAGTTTGTGCAATGTTAGATTTGGGGAGACCCCTAAGGAAGGAGGTGGGATAAAGTCAGGGGCTTCTGGAAAGGTCAGTAATTTCACTCCCAATACAACTCTAGTGTCCAGGATGAGAGAAGCAGAAGCTCACTTGTATGGAATTCAGCTGGCATGGCCATTCCTCATACTCCCAGGAAACTACACTTTCTTTGCCTTTATGGGGGCTCCCAAAGGCACTGATCACAGTCTCTTTGCCTGCTCTCAGTCTACATAGCTCTGGGTGGCTCAGACCAGGACAGAGGGCTAAATGGAAGTTTCTGCCAGAGACTGACAGAATTGACCTAAAGTTGCAGCAGGGAGGAGGGACCCAATTTTCTTGAGAAACTGTGATCTAAATGGCCCGCTACTTCTGGGGCAGGTTTTAGTGAAGAGGGCCAATAAAGCAAACAGAAGCCAGCAGAGACAAATACACTGCTAAACCATCCACCCGTCCATCCATTCATTTACACAATAATTGCTATGTGCCAGGCACTCAGCTAGGCCCTGAGGATAGAATAATGAACATAGTAGAAACAGTCTCTGCCATCAGAGAACTCACAATCTATTGAAGGAAATAGCCAGGTATATTTGATGGATGCTAAGAATGTGTAGGTAACCTGGGCACATATAGCAGGGGCAACCAAACCATAGTGAGATGATTATGGAAGGCTTACCAGAGGATGTCATATATAAAGTGAACATTTAAAAGTTATCGAGGTTGGGGTACCTGGTTGGCTCAGTTGGTGGAGCATGTGACTCTTGATCTCAGGGTTGTGAGTTCAAGCCCCATATTGGGCATAGAGATTACTTAAAAACAAAGTGTTTTTTTTTAAAGCAATAGGTAAATGAGAAACACAGAGAGATTGTCTCCTTGGGAAACTACTGAAAAAAATTTATCATGGGAGAGTCACAGATTACAAGAGACAAGATGAGGCTGAAGAAGTAGGCAAGGGGCTAAATGTCATGCTAAGGGGAGCATAAACTGTATTGTAAAAATAATGGAGAGCCATGAAGGTTGTAAGCAGAGGAATGATATAATTAGGTTTACATTTTGAAAACAAAACTCTAGTTGCTGTCTGGAAAACAGATTGTAGGTGGCAAGCATAGATGCAGGGAGACCATTTAAGAAAATGTGGAGTCATTCAGATGAGCTAGGATAGTGAGTGGATGGATTCCACAGATATTTAAGGTGTATTATTGATACACTATTGTTAATAAGACTTCATTCCTGTGGCTTGAGGTGTCCTTTCTTTTGATGGTCCAAAGCCCTTCATGGACCTCCCTTGTCATTACCTTATTATGGATTTTCATAGCACTTACTTGACATCCCTGGGGACACAGTGGGACTGGGAGATGGTGAATGAAATAGGATGCCCTCTTAATAGGCAGCAAAGTGGAAACACCAAGGGATGCTTAATCAGGGTTGCCTTGGTGGAATTGTCTTAAAAGAGAGCAGGTTTTCTCAACCTTAGCACTATTGACCTTATAATTGTTGTGTATATGTATGTCTATGTGTGGGGGTGGGGGAGGAGTCCTGTGCATTATAGTATGTTTAGCAGCATCCCTGGCCTCTACCCACTAGATGCCAGTAGCAACCCTTCCCCAAATTGTGCAACTAAAAATATCTCTAAACATTGCCAAATTCGACTCAGGTAAAGAGGCAGGGGTGGGGGGGGTGGCATCACAAGAACCACTACGGTAGAAGGTTTATCCAGTGAGACCTGCTCCTTACCTGGAGCCTGTAGCACCCTCACTGCCCAAAATAGCTGGTAAAAGAGGTTGTCTGTCATGAATCCTACTCCAACTGGGGACTCCCATGAGGTGGGCTCAGCAGCTCAAAACTATGTAGGGGGTTCATCTGGTTGAGGAGGTGAAAGGACTTCATAAACCTAAGTTCTGTACCTCTCCTGGCCCCACTCAGCCATAACCGCATTCCAGGAGAGGTAAGTGTTCAATCTTCACAAGGGAAATGGAAGAGAAAAGTACTTAAAGGCTTCCAAGGCAGGTAGTGAGAGGAGAGCACTAAGAACCAGATAGGTAAATGCCAACAGCACCTTGAAATTAAAGAAGTGTCTATAGCTGGGGGTTGAGTGGCATTCCCTTGGGCCACCGAGCTCAATTCTTTAGGAGGGCCTCTCTTTTTTTATTATTATTTTTTATATTAAATATAATTTATTGTCAAATTGGTTTCCATACAACACCCAGTGCTCATCCCAACAGGTGTAGCAGGTCCTCTCATAAAGAGCAGAAGAAAAAAAAAACACAGGGTTAAGAGAATAATGGGGATAGAGGAGGGAAAGGAAGGAATTCCTAGTCTGATATTGAGACTGTAGCCTCGATGAATAGCAGTGACGCTGAACTGAAAGCCCAGAACCCCCAAATCCTAGTGCCAACTTCTCACTGGGTAATCTTGGCTAAGACTTTTCCTCTTTAGGCCTCAAGTGTCCTCACACGTCTCACACGGGAATAACAAACCATGCCCAATTTCCATCAGAGCTGTGAGAACCCTAGGAGATTAACAGAGGGCAAACAAAAGCAGTGTTCATGTTCATTGTTGTTTATTGAAAGAAGAGAATCAGAAGAAGATAATAATGAAACGAATAATAAACAGGAACAGAAGCAGAAGTGACAAAGGAATAAAAGAAAGGAAAAGAAGTGTAGGGAGGAAAGGGAGATGGAAGTGGAGGGTGGAGAGTGCAGAGAAGTAAAGGATGATGGGTAGCCCGATCTCTTTCACAAGGGCCTTCAGGCAATGGGACATATCGTGGAAAGCTTCTTTAAAAACCAGGAGAAATTCAGGATAAAACTGAAGAATAGCAGGCAGTTGATATGGGCTGGCAAACCACTGGATAGACCATGGAAGGGCTCCAAGAAGGTTGACTGTTCTGTTGGTGGATGTTGCAGGTGTCCTACGTGAAGGCAATCGACATCTGGATGGCTGTGTGCCTGCTCTTCGTGTTCGCTGCCCTGCTGGAGTATGCTGCTGTCAATTTTGTCTCCCGTCAGCATAAGGAATTCATGCGACTTCGAAGAAGGCAGAGGCGCCAATGTATGGTAAATATAACTAGAGAGGGGCCCATTTCCTTTCTCCTTTGAACTCCTTCCTACCTACTACTCTTCCCACAAACCAAGACCCAACATAGTGCTATAAGGTCTAGACAGGCAGTCAGGAACCCTGGATTCTAGTCCTAGGCTGGTCACAGATAAGCTAAGTATTTTAACCTCTTTGATTCCATTTTTTTATCTGTCCAATGAGACGTTAATCCCTGTAAGAGCAGTCTAGTAGAGTGATTAAGAGCATGGACATACAGGGGTGCCTGGCTGGCTCAGTCAGAAAAGCATGTGACTCTCGGGGCACCTGGGTGGCTCAATCAGTTAAGCATCTGACTCTTGGTTTTGGCTCAGGTCATGACCTCGCAGTTCGTGGGCTCTGTGCTGACAGTGCAGAGCCTACTTGGGATTCTCTCTCCCTCTCTCTGCCCCTCCCCTGCTCTCACTGTCTCTCTTTCTTTTAAAAAAAAGAGCATGTGACTCTTGATATCAGGATCATGAGTTCAAGCCTCACATTGGGTATAGGGATCACTTAAAAATAAAATGTTTTTTAAAAAGCTATCGAGGTAAATGAGAGACACAGAGATATTGTCTCCTTGGGAAACTACTGAAATAATTTATCACGGGATAAATAAATTAAAAAAAAAGAGCATGAAACAGTGCCTGGCACATAGTAAACACTGAAAAAAAATGTTAGCTAGTATTAGAACCTTGTCAATTTAGTCAATATGAGATTACTTTGAGAATTAGTAATGGTTTTCCCTGGCTCTCCCCTCACCCAGGAGGAAGGTACCCCAGGTTGCCATACATTGATTGGTGGTTAAGAATTCAAGAGTCCAGCATTGGGGCCTTTCTAGAGAAGCATTATAAGAGGGTCCCCATAGCTAAGCTGGAATTGAAAACCACTACTTGCCTCTTCTGGCTGTTGGATTTCTTCACCTTGATCTTCATTGGGTGCATCAGAGTTGTTGGGTGTATCAGAGTTGTTGGGTGTGAGGTGTTGTTCTCCCTCACTCTTGTTTGTTAACCCCATTTCTTCTACAGCAGAATGATCACCCAGGGGAAATAGAGATCTTGTGACCCTGACAACAGAGGCAGTTTGCCCCTCCCCATTGCCCAGACAATGGGTGCTAGGTATGTTGTCATGACAACAGAGGTTCCTGGGCCACTTTCACAGAAGCAAGTGCTCAATTATGTGCAAAGCCAAAAGCCTTTGCTGAGCTACATACTGTCGGACTAATCATCAGAGTTCTGGTCTATCTTGAGCTCTGACTCCTTGTTTTCTGCCCAATTTGGAGGCTTTAAAGCCAGAGAATATACACATATGACCTCTTAGGGGAGAGAAAATGATCTGATCCCACTGGTTGTAGCCTATTGGGGCCACTCCAGCACTAAGATTTTCTCTCTTCCAAATACCCCACCTCCCACCTCAGTTGCTTCTGGAGTGCCCAACCATATGTACACACTAAAAATATCTTTAAAAACCAACTCCTGGATCTCATGTCCCTAGCTAAGATCCCTTTCTGCTGAAAGCAGGGCTCCTGTTTCATCTATTGGTTTGTCAGAATTCATCAGTTCTTGCCTGGACTTTAGTCAGGCACTGAGAAACATGCCCTCTAGTGGATTGATCCACAACTGCATCTCCTTGAGTAGGACTCCTTCAGGAGGCTTAAAACCTTTCCTATCGCATGCTGAGTGTTAGAAAAATAATATATGGACTTGACAGAAGGGAAAGAAAAGAGAATGCTCCCTTTTCTAAGGTAACTGTCGCTACCCCCTCTTTATCTGTGTCAAACCTGCCTTCAGCTACCAAAATCTTATCTTTATAGGGGTTTTAATCTTGATGCCTTCTCAATGCATACCTGCTGCCAAACATTTCCAGTGTCCTTTTGCCAGCTAAATTGCCTTTGTGAGTGTCCTAGCAACAGAGTACTGCTGCAATTACTGTAGAGCTACCCCAGATTGACACTAGTCCCACCTCCTTCCCTGCACCTCTCCAGCCCCCAATTGCCCACAGCCTATCCCTTCCTGGTCATATATATGTTGATCCTGACATCAAATGGAATCTGTCATAACCAGTGCTCAATTATTACAAAGTTATAACTACGGCCTGGGCCCCACTTAGGTTCCTGAATCCTGCCAAAAAAGTGGGCCGGGCTTATTACTAATATAAATAAAACCTGAAAATCAAAACCTGTGCCATTAGCCCATGTCCCTTTTCGGGTTTCCTAAAGCCATTACCATTGCAGTGGAACTGTAGCAGGAATCCTGGAGGCCACTGAGCTGGCAGGAAAAGTTTATGCAGAGTTAATCTATTTCTAGAACCTCTCTCTGGGCTGTGCTGTTCCAGCTAGAAAAGCTGGAGTCTTTGGTCTGAGAGGAGCCTCTTAGGGGAGGGGAGAGCAACCATATGATTTTCAGGGAGCCCTTAGCCAGAGGAAGTTAGGAGTATTTTAGGAGCCAGCCAGCTGTTCATCAAGCTCCAGGTTTAGTCATGTTCTCTAATCTCTCCTCAACCACCCATCTCCACTGCATGGTGGTCTCTTTTCATGTCACTGTCTAAAATAGTTTAATTTCTTTTCCCTACATTTCTGCTTTGTCTTCCCAGTTAGGCTATGAGCTTCACAGGGAAGGGTCTGACTCTCTTTTTTTATAACATCAGCAGGCCTTAGCACTAGGCTCTGGACACAGCAACCATGTTACCTATTCTACCAACCTTTGCAGGCTCATTGGAGAGGGCAGTATTTCAAGCTAAACAGAGAGGAGGCCTTGCCATTATCAGCAGAATAACTTGAGAAATGGAAGAAATTTCAAAATACTGCCAAGTCCTCTCAGGGGCTTGGTCCCAGAACCCTGCTTGTCTCTCTCCTTCTGCCAGCACTTCCCCCCACTCTCCAATCTCTTCTTTTCATTCACTTCAATACATATTACTAAATACCTATCACTCTTTCCCATATCCACACCTTACCTCTCACATTGTTCATTCCTTCCCCAACTTGGTTTTGGAATATCCTTACTCTCTAGCGCCCAGCTGTCCTCCCCTATAGATACCTGCAACAAAAATATTCTATTTCAATAGCCATGGAAGCCACTAAGTGGTGTTTAAGTCTCCATTGTCCCTCCCCTCTCCCCAAACACACCTCAGAATTTGGCTTAAATAGATAATACTCCTATCCAAGACCCCAACCCTTGGATTTCAGACCACTTATCTTTGTCACCAACTGCAAGTGGTACAATATGTTAAAATCAAAAAGAGTCAAGGGCAGCTTACTCTAGAGGTCATATATTTTGTCCCATGAGGGATAGCTTTTTTTCAGCCTGGTAAATTTTTTCCAAATAATTCCCTTTAGATTTACTATGATTTACTATGATTGGAGAAAAGAAGTAAATGAATCTATAGAAACAGAAAACGGCAGGTGGATTCAACTTTCTTTTTCAGAGTCTTTGGCAAACAAATATATTCCATACTTTTATCCTCTAGCTGAGGAGCTGAGAGGCTGAGGAGATAAGAATGAGCAGTGGGGAACTAGGGGTGTGAGGGACCCTGAAATGGAAAGCAAAAAAGGAAATTTTTTTCCTCCCTCATGTTTCAATTACTTGAAAGATATTTTGTTTACCTCTGGTTCTTCATTTCCAAAATGGGTCCAACACAAATGCCATGTAGGAAAAGTATAAAAATGAACTAGAAAATACAGGTGAGGTGAGACACGGCCTTTGGTGAAAGGTTATGGAAGTAATTTTGAGCAGACTGATAAGGCTGCCCTACTGCCACTCAGGGTCAAAGCAAAGCCACAGTAGTGAATTGCCTCTGGCCTACACATATACAACTCTCTTCACAGAGACTGGCAAAATCAGAGATTGGGTGGCAAAGCTCTCTGGTTGGCAGACTTATATTCTTCCATATGCCAAAAGTGCCATTTTTTTTTAGAGGATGAAGGGCATCAGGCCATTGTGCATGGGTGGGACAAGGAATAATCATTTTTTCTGCCAAGCACTTTGTAACTAAGACTCTCTTCTGAGTAGACTCTTCAGTTTGAGACGCTAAGAGGATGCCAGCTTCATGAGAACAAAGCCATTCCCTGTCTTATATTCTGAAGCATATGTCTCATCAGTCCATTCATTCATTCAACTGATATCTACTGGGTACCTACTGGATACCAGGCACCATGCTGGGTACATGGCAGTGAACAAGACCAATGCCCTTCCCAAGGTCTGTCCTATGAGCCCAAAGGAAACAGAAAGAGATGGAATCTGTTGGTAAATATCTGGCCTGAACTTGCCCATTCCTGATGCCCAGCGACAGACTCAGCCTTCTAGTGAAGTAATAATCAAGGGCTACTGGGACCCACCACACCAATATCTCACCTATGAAGCCACTTTTCAGTGTGTTACCATAGCTGCAAAGGTCCCATTATAAAGACCCTATGATGTCCTTCTAACTCTACAATGTGTTTAAAACCTACTTTATCCACATTATATATATACATATATATATATATGTATATACATACACATATATACATGTATATATATACATATATAAATATACAGATATATGGCCTATCAATTCAGTATACGTATACACTATTCTGTTTTAGCACTAAATGTCCTGAGTCTCAGGAAGCCCCCAGTCCTAGGCAAACCAAGAAGGTAGTTGGTATCATCCCACAAGGGGGCATTTCACTTTAGGTGATTTCCTAGATAGCTGAAGCTTTTACTCCTGTAAACATCAACACTTGCAAAAATTGTAACCATATTTGAATGAAGTATTTTTAGGTTCTAGTGTGTACTTAGCTGTCCTCTATTTTGCAGACTGTGAACCATCATTTATAATGGCAGTGTGTGCTTTAGAAGTAGACAAAATTAGGTGTGTCTGGGTTGTATATAAGCTAAGAGTAAATAGGCTGTGAGTAGGGGCCTGTAGGGCTCTCATATGAGTAAAGATCTCTCTATTGATAGCTCAGGGGCTTTGGTCCTTTCTCTTTTTATTTCTATGTCTCCTTCTTTATATCTCTCCCTCTCCCTATTCCTCTGTCTCTATCTTTCCCTCTATCTCTCTTTCTGTCCTTACTTACCTCACTTTCCAACTATTATAGCTACTTAAGGTTATCCGCTATTGGATAAATGAACTTTGTGTAGCTGCTACATTATTTAATGCTGATATAAAATTTATTTCCCCAATGCTAATGTGTTCATGATAATGCATATATTCTACATAAATGGAATATGTATTGGGTAATAAATGTTACCCTAGATGTACTGACCCCTTTGTCAAAATCTGCTGAGTTGTAGAGAAGCACATGTATCTGTAATAGAGTAATCAGCTTTACTGTAACTTGGATGACCAACGAGGTTATTTAAAACTTTTGGAATTTTCAGCTTTGAATGGAGATAAACAATTTTTTAAAAGATACTACATAGAAGGAGAATTAATCCTGCAGCTTTTGAAAGTCATTAAAGTCAAGTTCACCAAGTCTAAATATCTTAACTGTGCATTCTAAAGGTTTTATTGTTCTGTTTATTCTGTTGATCACCAGTCAGAGATAACTTGGCATTGAGATATCTTTCTCACAGTGGGTTGGCACTTCGCTGGGTTTTTGATGGCTCTAAATGATGTTATGCATTTTAAAAAGGCATCTCTTGGGGTTTATCTGCAAACGGAATCATAAAATATACCATATGTACCATTAATAGTTGCTGAGCATACATCTATCTCATGAGTTTTGTGGCCATAAAAAGCATGCAGTGGTCCTGTGTACCAAGTTACCTGTCTGCATAGCATCACCTATGAGATATTTGTGTGTGGCCTGGTCTCTATTCCTCTGCCTTAGAGCTATAACCTCAAATTCTGTCTTTTCTGCCATGCAATTTCAGGAGGAAGATATCATCCAAGAATGTCGCTTCTATTTCCGTGGCTATGGCCTAGGCCACTGCCTGCAGGCAAGGGATGGAGGTCCAAAGGAGAGTTCTGACATTTATACCCCCCAACCTCCAGCCCCTCTTCTAAGGGAGGGAGAAACCATGCAGAAACTTTACGTGGAGCAAGCCAAGAGGATTGACACCATCTCCCGGGCTGTCTTCCCTTTCACTTTCCTCATCTTCAACATCTTCTACTGGGTTGTCTATAAAGTCCTACGGTCAGAAGATATCCACCAGGCACTGTGAATAGGGTACGGCTAAGGGCTAGAAAGTCCAGCTGTTGTCTTCCTGCTTCTTCCTGTGTGAGATTCCCCCTCCATTAGATTCCATTAGGAGCTTGGAGAGTTCATTTCTGGAACCTCAACAGCCAATCCCAAAGCTATGCATGTCTACACTGCATGGTGCCAGTGGTGGCTGTACTTAGAAAGATGGCTTATCTGCTCGAATCCGGTTATTCTCCATGCTATCCCATTTCTCATGAGAGTAAGGTTTGGCCATATTTCTGAGTCCAGGATGACCTTTTTCCCTTGCTGGAGCCTGTCTGTTTTCCAATTCTCCAGTGAAGAATTTTCAGATCATTGCTACTATATTCTGGTATTTATTATCTTAACCTGCACCATTCTTCATGCTGTTACCTCCCACCCAGAGCCTGGCCTTTGCTCTGTCCTCTGTCCCTCCTACCACAGGCTCAAATAGGGAGTCTTTTTCATCCACAGATGCTGCCTTTTGTGACCCAGTCATTTGTCCTTGACTATGGGAAGAAGGCAGGGTGACAGGTTCCCTACCTCTCAGCAAGGTGGGAACAGTCATGGGCTGCACTGAGGTAGGGTATTGATATATTACTCAACAGAGAGGTCTTCAAATCTCCTAGGATGTTCAACACTGTCAGAAATGTGGTCAGGAATCTTGGACTCTCAGAAAATCCACCCTTCCAGATTCATCTGAACTTCCAGGTCTCAGAAATATTTGTTTTATTCCCTAACTAGTATGGTGGCAGGGTATGTTTGGCTGCTCAGGAGTGTGAAAAGAGAAAAATTCTTAGTCTTTAAGAAACTTAGTGATGTTAGAAAACCTTCAAAAAAAAAGTGAAATCTAAGGTAGTAGGACCTGGAAGGAGTAAAATATAGAAAATATCCTAAGAGTATCTTTTGTTGGCTGGGCTATCATTTGTTTCTTTTTCTCTGAAGTCTTTTTATTTCCCAGGATCCCTCATTTTCAACTTGCTCTTTAACCTTCTTTTAGTGAGCAAATAAAAGTGCCATTCAACTTTGTCCAGGATAACGTGGGCTTCAAGCTTCTTGGAAAGGAACTAGGCATATAGAAGACCCCGATCCTGGGCAAACATTGACTTGGCCAACATCAGAGTAGTAGTTGTAGAAGTTAAAGCCCCATAAGTTGCAGTGATTTCTTAACCCTTCTCTTGTTTTTCTTCTCCTTCCACAGTGAGTAAGGGTGGCAGTCAGTGGAAGCTACCAGAAATGTCAGAATAGAGAGGATGTGAAAGAGCCCATTTCAGGTCTGAAATACCAATGGGACATGGGGAAGCATGGGTCTGGTATGCTGAATCCTTTGAAATGACACAACTATGAAGAACTGAAAAAGGGAAGATTAAAGTATAGGGCTAACAGCTGGAAGATGGGTGATACAATGATCTCTTAAATATCTTGTCCATTTCTCTGGACCTAGAATAAGTACCTATGTGAATCTAATCTCTCTCTCTCTCTCTCTCTCTCTCTCTCTCTCTCTCTCTCTCTCTTTCTCTCTCTCTCTCTGTTTCATTCCTCCCATCCCCTCCCTCCCTCTCTTCCTCAAAATGGTGTTCCAAATTGAAAGTCAATAAATCCAATGACCAAAGCAAATCCTATAGTCAAAGCAAGAGCTCACCTCTTTCTTTCACTCTTTTTCCTATTGAGCTCATCTGCTCTTTTCTGTTCACTGAGATACTCCTCTTGTCTGTCTCTTGGTTTTGAGGAGAGAATTTGGGCTGACCAGGGCAGCTGGACCAGAAGTTAATCTTACTGATGATATTAATTATAACTCTGGTGCCAACTGGATTCAAAACTAAAGGACTGGCTTAAGGGAGGAGATTAAGAGGGCAGAGAGTCCCTATTTTCCCATTTCTTCCTAGGTAGTGCCAATCAATGAGAGGCCACAAGCAATACCCCTTTGAAAGGAGCAGAGAGTATCTCTTTGATACTCTCCATGGCAGGGCTGGAGTGTCAGGCTGCTGCAGCCCGAAGGCGGGGGTAGTGGGGGGTGGACTATGGAGATGAGCTTACTGCACAGAGCTCTACTTGTTATAGATCTTGTCCAGATGGGCCAACTGCACAAATCTGCCCTGTTGGGAGTCTCAAGAACAATGCCCTAGAGACAGCTACAGCACTGAGCAATAGAGCCTGCCCAACTGGGACTCAATTCAGTGCATCAGCTGGTGCTGGGAGCCAAAGAAACCAAAGTACCAACCAACATAATAGCCCAAGGGAGTTCACAAAGATACTGAGAGGCAATGCCAGGTGGAAGGTACTGTCTTTCCCCATCAGAGCCCCCAAGTGGAGAAGGGAGACACATGGTGTCAGAATCAGGTGGAAATGACTTTCATTTTCCTCATCCTTACCACACACGTATGGAGGAGGGGTGATAGGAAAGCTGGATCCCACTGGAAGTATCTGACACCTACCAATCCATTCAATCATGAAATTGTTGAATGTGGACGCTTTTCACCACAGTGAGTTGGCAGGAGGTGACAGAAGAGACTCACTTGAAAGTCACTTCCATTTATTCTCATAGTACTCATCCCTCCTGAGACCTACACTACTTTCTGTTTTAAAACAGCATTTTTTCTTTTTTCTTTTTTTTAAGTAGGCTCCATTCCCAATGTGGGGGCTGAACTCATGACCCTGAGATCAAGAGTCACATGCTCCACCAACTGAACTAGCCAGGCACTCCAAAACAGCATATTTTCTAAAGGGGAAAAAAACTTCCTACGTAAATAAAGTGCTTTGCGTGTTTTCATTAATTCATCGTTAATCTTTAATGTCAGTTGAATATTTCATGCATATATTTTTCCAGAGAAAAGGGAGTTATTGTCATGCAGTTGTTGTTAAGGCTTTCTGATTTTCCATTTTCCCTTCAGTTTGCTCTGCTCTTTGGAAAATCAGGAATCTGTCTTCCTCTTTCCCCTCAATCCACCAGCAGGGCCTCTTGCTCTCCCAGAATTCACAGTCAAATCAAAAAGAACTTTTGATGTGGAAGAAAGGTAGTGAATACAATCTATTCCTTTTACGTTCTCCCATAAGCCTTTCTCCCCACCTATCACCAAAGAACTGACACTTATAGTTGAAATATTAAGTTCACTCTTGAAGTTATATTCCCTTTTCACTGAGCCATGCAAATGTCCCAACTTTGTCCAGAACCTATCACCTCCTGGAAATCTGTGTACCCACTTGCCTCTCTCCCTTCTCAATTTACTATTCTCAAGATTGTAATTATTATTATCTTATTTCTGGCTGTCAAAATCTTAAATTTAAATACACTCTGTTGAGATTAAAGATCTTCCTAGGCTGCACTGCTAATAAAAGACAAATCAGCCAAGCATGGGAACTATCAAGGGATTAGGAACTCAGGTAGTATTATCACTTGTTGAATGGAAGAAATGTAGAATAAGCTCTTTGATGGCAGGGACTGCATCTTACACAGCTTTTTAGTTCATGCAGCTCCTGATACATAGCAATACTCAGTAGGTATATATAGAATGAAAGTATGCCTTCTCACATGGTTTATTATATAGCACATTTTTATTCATTCCCTCTCCATTAACCTATTGATCACAGAAAAATAGACCTAGAAGGGGACTTATCAAATCAGATAGAACTCACACACACATGTGCATGCACACACACACACACACACACACACCCAAGCTAGTCCTTGGGTATAATAGAACCAAAGTTAAGAAAACATCAAAACTTGGTAAATTGCATTGTTGAATAAAGAATGATAATGATCTGATTAAACATTAATACTATTCCAAATATGAAGACTAATAAATATCAAACTATATTTCAAAAACCAATCACCAAATGAAAACTCTGGCAGTGACAAGCGAGTACAGAAGTGGGGATTTTGGCATTACAATAATACACTTCTCCCTGATCCACGTGCTGTTCCCACTGGAGAGCCAGTCATTCCTGAAAGGATAGCAATTCGGCTGTTCTCCCCAACCCTATACTGCTTGCTCTATTATACTTCACATCTAGGATAACATTTACATTCTACAGACTTGGACTAGTGGCATCAGAACAGCTTGTTAGCAAATCTGAGGCTGGAAGGAGGAAGGACACCTGAGCCAGGAGCTTTCTCATTCAGAGTATTCTCTGCATGGAGGGATGAAGCATGGCTGCTGAAAAAGCCACCTGAAAAAGTCACATGAGAACTCAACTGTTGCTACTCGCCTGACTAGCTCTGTTTTTTTAGTCTCTGCTTTCACCATGGGACTATGTACAAATACCCAGGTTGCATTATACTGTGTGGTTCATTACAAGGAAGTACATACTCTATCAATTCTATGGAATAAGGGCAATTAGTACTATCAACTAAATTCAAGGGGAACATTTTTGTCTTACAGAGCTGGACCTAGAAAAATATGCACATATACTCTATTGTAATAGCTTCCATTCATGACAGTGTAGTGATTAAGGGCATGGTTATGGTACCAAACAGAGCCTAGGTTTGCATTACAGGTCCAATCCTCACTAGATATGGGCTCTTAGGCAAATGACTTCACCTCCCTCAGCCTCAGTTTCCTCTTCTAAAGGGTCATTTGAAGGCTCTGAAAGATCTAGCACACAATAACTATGTGGCCTTGAGCAAATCATTGAACCTGTGATTCAATGTTCACATCTGTTAAAAGAAGGTGATAACAGTACCAACCTCATAGGGTTATTGTGGGAATAAAATGGGATAACTTTGGCAAAGTGCTTAATTCAGTGCTTGGCACATAGTAAGTGCTCAGTAAAGATTAGCTATTACATGACCAGACCACATAATCATACACATATCAAATTTCTAGCACATGGGCTTTTTAGTTTTTCAATCTTTCCACTCTTACTGGGTTCTTCCTGCTGATGTATATAACATGCTTACAAATTACATAACCGTGGCAAATTGCTTAATCTCTTTCTGAATCTCAGCTTTTTAAAAGAGAGAGAGAAAGAGAAAGGAGGAGGAGGAGGGGAGAAGGAATAGGAGATAGAGAAGGAGGAAGAGTGAAGGAAGGAGAAAAGTAGGGATGAGAGGAAAGGGGAGGGAGAGGAGGGGAGGGAGAGGAAAGAAAGGGAAAATCTCTCTCATTCAAAATGCAAAATAGGGGTACTTGGCTGGTTTGGTCAGTGGAGCATCAGGATTTTGATCTAAGGGTTATGTATTCAAGCTCCACATTGGGTGTAGAGATTACTTAAAAATAAAATCTTAAGGGGTGCCTGGGTGGCTCAGTCAGTTGGGCATCGACTTCAGCTCAGGTCATGATCTTGCAGTCCGTGAGTTCAAGCCCTGCACTGGGCTCTGTGCTAACAGCTCAGAGCCTGGATACTGCTTTGGATTCTGTGTCTCCCTCTCTCTCTGCCCCTCCCCCACTTGTGTTTTCTCCCTGTCTCTCTCTCTCTCTCCCTCCCTCCCTCCTTTAAAAATAATAAACATTGAAAAATTAAAAAAAAATAATAAAATCTTTTTAAAAAATAAAAAATAAAATCAAAACCACCCTTCATTTGATCCTGAATTTCCCTCCAGGTATTGATCTATTGTTCTCTTTTCATTCGTCACCAACTTTCTTAAAAGGCCTATTCTTATTAGATATTTCCACATGCTCACGACTACCATTTACTCTTTAACAGACTGTAACCTATCCTCTGCTTCCTCCCCTTATCTTCCTCATGAAAATGCTTTTCCCATGTTCCTCACACTTCCTTTTTAATTGCTATATCAAGTCAATACTTTTCTGTCCTAATGTCTCATGACTTCATGTAACATTTGTCAGAGCTATCACAGTTTCTTTGAAATTCTCTTCTTCCTCAGCTTGCATTCCCCAGTGTCTTCACTTGCTCCTCTGGGCCATTGCTTCTTGGTTTTCCTTATTCTCCAGGATTTCATCTTTGGATTTTACCTCCCTTTGTTGCATACTTATTGCTTGGCTGTTCTTAACTACTTTCATGGCTGTGATAACCTGTATGCAGATGGTTCTTGAATTTCTACCTTCTGTTCAGACTCTCCACCACTCTAGTCCTATTTTCCAATTCTCTGTTGAACCTTTCCACTGGAAATCCCTCAAATACCTCAGATTCAACATGCCTATAGCCAAACAACTCACAATTTCCTTCAAACTTCCTCTCCCACTCCCTCCACCAATCTTCCCAATCTTGGTCAGTGGGACTTCCACCTACCCAATGACCTAAGCCAGAAACCTGGGAGTCATCCTTTACAACTCCTTCTTTCATAGCTCTCAGATCAAATCAATCACCAAGTCCTGCTGAGTCTATCTTTCAAATATTTCTTTTTTTAATGTTCATTTATTTATTTTTGAGAGAGAGAGACAGCACAAGTGGAGGAGGGGCAGAGAGAGAGAGGGAGACACAGAATCCAAAGCAGGCTCCAGGCTCTGAGCTGTCAGCGCAGAGCCCAATTCAGGGCTCAAACTCAGGAACTGTGGGATCATGACCTGAGCTGAAATTGAACGCTTAACAGACTGAGCTACCCAGGCACCCCTACCTTTCAAATATTTCTGAAATCTGTCCCCACCCCTTCTCTATTCTCCCTGACCTCATTTTGGTAGTTTCTTTTTAAAGTTTATTTATTTATTTTGAGAAAGCGAGGGGGTAAGGGGCAGAAAGAGAGGGAAAGAGAGAATCCCAAGCAGACTCTGCACTGTTAGCACTGAGCCCACTGCAGGGCTCGAACCCACAGACAGTGAGATCATGACCTGGGCTGAAATCAAGAGTTGGAAGCTTAACAAGCTTAACAAACTGAGACACCCCAGGCACCCCTTGGTTCAACTTTTAATTCCAGTATCATTTTGTATCCTCCACACTATTGCTAACTTGGCCTTTCTAAAACACAAATCTATTTATGACACTTTCTTGCTCTGAATCCATCAATAGCTCCCTATTGTCTTCAAGAAAAAGTCCACATTCCTTTTTTTTAACTTTAAAATTTTTCTAATGTTTATTTATTTTTGAGAGAGAGACAGAGCATGAGCAGGGGAGGGAAGGGAGAGAGGGAGACACAGAATACAAAGCAGGTTCCAGGCTCTGAGCTGTCAGCACAGAGCCTGGCATGGGTTCAAACCCATGAACTGAGAGATCATGACCTGAGTTCAAGTTGGACACTCAACTGACCGAGCCATCCAGGCGCCCCATGGAAAAATTCCACATTTCTGAAATTGACCTCTAAGAGATTTTCTGCTCTGGACCATGCCAGTTCCTCCAGCCTCTTCTCTCACCAGTCCCCTCAGTCTCCTAAACGCACCCTGTATTTGGCCATGTTGAAACACCCACAGAACCCTGAACCCAATGGTTCAACCAGTTTAATGCTCTGTGCCTTTGTTGTTCCCTGGGCTTTTAAATGCCCTCCTATGAACTCTTCCACCTGAGGTATCCCTACTCATTTGTCAAAATTCTAACCAGATACCACATTTTCTGTGAAGCTGTCTCAAACACCTGTTGCCCCAACACTCAGACAAATTTTGGTTCTCCAATAACATTCTGTACATAGCTCTATATTTATACTTGTAAGATTATATAGGGTTCTTTTTATCTGTTTCCCTCATACATATATATGAGTTGAGGTCAAGGATTTTCATGTATTTATCATTGAATTTCCCACACTGAGCTTACAGCATGAAATTAATTAGTGTTTGCTAGATAATTTCTTTTTAGTGAGCACTGTAGTTCTTCAAAAAAAAATTTTTCAAGCATCCAATTGCAACATCAGTTCTCACCAACTATACTTACTTTGCAAGGGGTGTATCATGAGGGACTATACTATCAAGGTAACAAGCAGGCTTGTAGCCTTTTTCTTTTCAAAGCAGTTAGGTGGCATGCCATTCTCAAAGTAAACCTTTAAGGTAAAATAACCATATATCCACACAAGAGATGAGGAAATGAGGCTTACAGAGGCCAAGTGACTCACCCAAGTCTCACGATGTTAGTGACAGTGGCAAAACCAAAACCTAGATTTTTCATATCTCAGTTCAATGCCCTATTTACTTGGCAAAAGATTTTCAAAGTCAGCTTCAAGAAACCCTA
Source organism: Felis catus (assembly GCF_018350175.1). Taxonomy (NCBI): domain Eukaryota; kingdom Metazoa; phylum Chordata; class Mammalia; order Carnivora; family Felidae; genus Felis; species Felis catus. The sequence goes on along the minus strand of NC_058386.1, from coordinate 83,622,118 downwards.
GAAAAGGCAGTCCCTCCCCCATCACACAACTATACACACTTATTTCAGTAGACAAACTTTAGTTTTGACTGATATATTTACTTCACCATAATATTTTGTTTGGGGTAGGGATAGGGGAAGCAAGAAGATAAATTACTCCTGCTTTTAAAAATTTGAAAAACAGGGGCGCCTGGGTGGCTCAGTCGGTTGAGCATCCGACTTTGGCTCAGGTCATGATCTCACAGTCTGTGAGTTCGAGCCCTGCACCGGGCTCTGTGCTGACAGCTCAGAGCCTGGAGCCTGCTTCAGATTCTGTGTCTCTCCCTCTCTCTGCCCCTCCCCTGCTCATGCTCTTTCTCTCTCTGTCTCTCAAAAATGAATAAACATTAAAAAAATTTAAAAAATGAAAATTTGAAAAACAAAACTACATCATCTAAAACTTTAAGAGGTAATTCATTTAACAGGTCAAGCGGTGTTACAACTGTATTATTTGGATAATAGTATATAAAAAGAGCTTGGTTTTTGAGTATAGTCCAAAATGAAAGGCAGTCATGACAAAATAATCTAGCAATTGGACATCTTTTTGACTCTAAGCTCCCCTTCAAGTTATCAACCCACAGAAGTCCTGAATCTTTATTAACTTCCCTCCCCTTTCACTTACTGACAATGCTTTTCTGACTGATCACAGTCTTATCAGTCCTCAATTTGCACGAATCCTTACCTACTTCAGGCAGTGAGTATCATTGTTATAAAGATAGCCCTGACCATCAGAAGGGCTAGAATGCTTGGGACTATGGTCACAGCAGCACATTTGCTATATTGACTGTATTTACCACTATTCCCACACAGAGAAACAAACAATTGGCTCTTTTAGAAAACTAATCTCTCATGGGATTTCCCATAAGGCATCTGGGTCAATGGATCACAATGTCTTGGAATTCTAGAACCTGGCACAACAGAGATGGAAGGGCCTTCCCAGATCATTTAGTCTGGTCTGCTCATTAGACAACATGGGATACTGAGGTCTGATTGGGCAAAGCCCAGGCCCAGGTGTAATTCCCCTTTTTTTCAACTTAGTTGAAGCTATGAAGGGAAAGAATGGAAAAGAAAGTGAAAGACCAAAGGCTGTCATAATATGTTAACTTCAGAGGCTCATTTCTGAGACTGCTGTGACAGACTGAAAAAGATTAAAGGCCAAAGGTAATCTGCAGCTGAGGAAACTTTGTGATGACCATTCAGTCCCCAATCTCTGCCATGTTAAACATTGGCTGATATCCATATTAGATATCCACAGTCCTCATAAAAAGAGGATAGCAAAAATCTTAGCACCAGTTAGAAAATTACAGGTATAAAGTGGTCATGCCAAGGGGTACCTGGCTAGTTCAGTTGGTGAAGCAGGCAACTCTTGATCTTAAGGTTGTAAGTTTGAGCCCCATGTTATGTTGGGTATAGAGATTACTTAAAAATCTTAAAAAAAATGGTCATGCCAAGCTCCAAATTCTACAAACTCAGGTGTTCTCCAGGTTTCTCTTGTGAATTTATTTGTGAATCCCTTAGGCTTAAGCTTCAAGTTGATCCTTTAAGGAAGGATACAATATGGTTTCTCAGTACATTGTTATCCTTCTACGAAATATACTCCACTGGTTTCTTCCTGCTTGTCTCTTAGGGTTTCAAATTCCAAGTGTATGAACCCTCTGCACTCAAGGCCACCTAACAGAGTAGAGCAATGAATTATGGACATTTATCTAATTCATGTCTATCTGCTAATTATATATATTCTCTCTCCTGATATCCTGGTTGTGGATTCTTGTTCAGGGTAAAGGATTTGAGAGAGAGAGAGGGTCAAAACTAATAAATGTATCTTCAAAATATCACTGATACCATGTTTGATGTTATCCCTCAACCAAGAGATAACCAGTTAGGAAAGACTACAACTACAAAACAGTATGAATTTCTTCCCCTTAATTTTCCTGGGAGCAGGGCAGAAGAACACTGCCTTTCTGACACCCCCATTTACTATCTTACTAACCACTTGGGGACTGAACCTAAGATGAAAAGAAACCATCCCCTGGCATTACGTCTACCCTAGGGTGAGGGTGAGTATTTTCTGATTATTTTTGGAAGATTTCTTAGAGCCACACTTTTGTTTCAGCTCCCCTCAGGGTACAGGACAACTCTTCAATTTTTATTGGAAAATCTAATTCTTTTTCCTGTCCTTCCTTGAGTTCCTCCATTCAAGGGATATACCCTAGAGACCTGTTTGCCTTATTATGCCCAGACTCATATGGTTAAGGAATGGATATTCCCTGAATGCCCTTGAAGACATTCTCCACTGTGCCATTTAGCCTCCTCATGGAAGGATAAAAGTCTAGTGTGGGTTAGCATAAGCATCCATTCTCTGAGTTTGACTCCCCAGTTTTACAGAGGACCTAACCCTGAGATTCAGGCTTTTGGTGCCCTGAAAAGTCCCTAAATGAATCCAGGTAAGGCAAAATCCTTTACTAGAAATTTGGAGCTATCGAGTGATCATTCAAGTGAGTGATCATCCTGAAGAGTGCACTCAGTTGTGAACTCCATTAAGGTAAGAATATCTTCTTCATCTGTAGCTAAGATCACAAGTGCTTAAAACAGTGGACGTGGGCAATAAATACCAACTGAATGAACAAATACAAGTGTTAAAGTAAGTGCATTTGGCTCTAGTGCCAAATCTCTCTGGTTGGAAAAATCAATGAGTAAGTTTTCTTTTGTTTTTGGAGGAGCAAGTGGTGGCAGGAACAGGTATGAGAGAATATGAGTCCACAAGATAATTGGAAGGCTAGGGTTTGGGGTAAGCTGATGTTTGAGCTCTTTGGGTTTAGTTTGTTTGAATAGATTTTTGTTTGTTTTTTCAGTAGTCAGTGTTGTCTAATGATTTCCTCATTCTAGAGCCAAACACTTTTAAAGCTTTCCCTTTGCCCCTAGATATAAGAACAGTCTCCTCAGGCTGGCTTTCACCTACCAATATTGCCTCATCTCCCTTGGGTTCATTCAAATTTTTGTGGAGCACCTACCACAATATGCCAGGCACTGTAATAAATATATGGGCAACACTGAAGAAGAAACATAGCCCCTGCCCTCAGAGGGTTTATATTCTGGTGGGGAGACAAACTTGTACTAAGTTATTAGAGAAGAGTAAAATGGAGAATATATGGAAGTATCATGGAAATATTTAAGAGGGGGACTTGACCTAGTTGAGGTTAAAATTGGGGGAAGGGATGTCCTGAAGGCTTCCCCGAGACAGAGGCATTTAAGATATAACCTGAAGGAAAAAGAAGAGGGAAGAAAGCAGGAAAGACATAAAGGGAGGCAAAAGAGAATGAAGGGGTTGGGGTAGGAGAGTTTTAAAGAAGGAAGTGATGTAACAGATCTGCATTTTGCAAAGAACATTCTGAATGTAGCGTGGAGAAAAAATTCTAGGGAGACAAGAGTAGGTTATTAGTTGAAAATAATCCTAGCTTAAAAAGGGGAAAGTAGTGCATTCTAGGGGAATATAAAGCAAGGGTACTTAACCTGGAGATCAAAGAAGTGTTCTCTGAAGATGTAACATTTCAAGTGAGACCTGAAGTCTGGGTTAGCTATGGTGAGGATTTTGGTGGGGGTGAACAGTTGAAGGAAGTCTCTGACACAATAACCTTCTGCTTTAGCTAAAGCAGTCTTCGTTTTTGTAATGCTTTGGTCCCAACCTGGAATCCCAACTACCTTTTCCTTCTAGCCAAACAAATCATGTCTATCTTTCTAAGGCCTTCTCAAATCCCACCTTCTCTGATCATGCCCAGATATGGCTTCTCTTGCTTCTAAACTCCAATGTTTGTCACTTAGCACTTAAAGATACACTATTTAGCATTGTTACTTAGCTGTACACATATCCCCAAACTCTCTGCAAGCTCTTTGAATTTATGAACTGTCTTCTATTACTTTGGCATCATCCAGGATACCTAGCCCAGTGATGGGCACATTAAATTACTCTCATGAAATAAATGAATGAGTGAATGAGGCACTATATAGTCCCTGCAGGCCTCCTTTAGTAACTCACTATTATCTGTGAAGCTGACAAGAAAAGGGGTCTGCTTTCTTTAAAAGATTTGTTACTTGCATCCAAAGACCTAAGATTTGAAATCGACAGCTCTTTCCCACTAGACACTGCTTCTCACCCCCTTCCAATCCTGCCTCCACCCCTCACCACCACCACCACCTTCTATTGTTTCTTCTGTCTTCTGGTTGTCAGCCAGGATGAGAAAATGGTCTAGCTGTCCTCAGAGACTTACGCCAGCCTGGACGGCTCTGCAGTGCCATGAAGGGCCAGGACTTTTGTTTACAGCTGGGACCATGGTGCGGTGGTGAGCACAGCTGACAGCCCCACTCTGGAGCAAACATCAATCTTCCTCTGTCCTCCCGGCCAAGTTTCACAGACCAGCTCTATTGAAAGCTGGCGGCACCCGCCTGGGTCTCGCTGATGTCCCACCCACAACCCTGGCCTAGGAGCAGCTGGGTGAATCTCAGCTTTGTACCTTTTTAATAACTGCCCTTGCTATCTTCTCTGTCCCCAGTTTCTAATCGTGTTACCTTAAACTTCAAGGCCTTGAAAGAACATGTCCTCCTACGTCCCCACACTCTAAACAATGCCCCACCTCTCCAACCATATCTCACTTCCAACAATGTACCAATACCCTTCTTTGGTCCGTGGCACAGTAAAAATACAACAAAAAGAACCAAACCACATAGTTTTCAATGTGTACTTTATGGAGACTACCTTTACAAACTGAGAAGACAGGTTCCAGGTCCTCAGGCATGAGTGCATGTATGTTTGTGTGTGCATATGTTGTCTGTGTGAACTCTTTGCCTTCAGATGGCTTTCCCAACTGTTTTAAAAAGTACAAATCAGATAGGGCCTGGAGTCTTCAAAGAATATCCTTTGAGATTCCAAGTGAGGGCCTCTTTGCCACATATTCTGCTCCCTGGTCCCCTCCTTCATTTAAAAAAATTTTTTTTATGTTTATTCATTTTTGAAAGAGACAGAGCACAAGCAGGGGTGGGGTGGAGAGAGAGGGGGACACAGAATCTGAAGCAGGCTCTAGGCTCTGAGCTGTCAGCACAGAGCCCGACGCGGGGCTCGAACTCACAAACTGTGAGATCATGACCTGAGCTGAAGTAGGATGCTCAACCAACTGAGCCACCCAGGCGCTCCTGGTCCCCTCCTTCCTTAATAGCTTTGCTCTCTCCAGCACTCACCTGGGATGGGAATGAAGCCTTTTTATACTACTAGCAGTCTCTTGTCCCCAGGTTCACTTTGTGATTCTCTTCTTGCTGTCTAACACAGCTTTAATTAATTAGTTGACACCCATTTCTGGGGTTTTCAAACTCCCTCCTCCCAATCCCAAATGTCCAATGGATATGATACACTTCTTTCACTAATAGTGGCTCATTACAGCGGTTTCTTCAGGGGTCTGGTGGAGGGGAACTGCAGGCCAGAGGAGATTCTCCTTACAGAAGACCTTATCAGAATTTCTAATGCAGAGGCCTTATCAATCTAAAATATCCCCTCCCTGGATTTTTACATGGTACATAACTACTAAAGAGGTGTACATTCCACCCCACCCCTAAGTTAATTAGAACTCTTCTAAAGAGAAACTTCATGAGTGTTCTCTTCCTCACGACTAATGAAGCACTTTTTTTGGTCATTTTTAATTATTTTATTATGGAAGACTTTTAAAAATACACAAACGTAGAAAGAATAGTATAACAAACTGCCATGTACCCATGGGGTTCATAAAGCTTCAACAATTTAAAGATGCAGCACTTTAAATACTACTGGTTTGTCCTCTTTAATAATATGACATCTGAAGTTTATGAAAGACATAGCTTTTATCATTCCCAGTAAAATGGGGACTGTGGGTGCAGCTTATAAGCATCAACAAATTATCTCTGGAAAACTGGCTCAAGGCAACCTCTTTGAGACGATGATCAGATTGTAGGAGTCAGAATACACTGGTGAAAATCAGTCCTTACCTCTGTTGGTTGATGTGTAACATGGATAACTTGACATGATTCCAAGTAAATCCTGTGGTTCACAAAACCACAAACTTCGGTATATTGTATCCTAAACTACTGACTCAGGAAGTGGGAACCAAAGCATTATGTGCAAGTTTGGCATTCCAAGGTCACCAAAGACCACATTGATTAGATTTATGTTTCAGTCATTTGAAGTAACCTCTTTCTGCTAAATGGATGGGCCAGTTGAAGCAGAGGAGGGTTGATTACAGGAGAAAGGAGCTAAAAGAGAACAAACACCATAAAAGGATAAAACTTCCATGACTATTTCCATCCTTTGCCCTGTCTGTCATAGGCTAGCAAACTAGACTTATGCAGACTAATTTGTTGAACTGTTTTTGTAAAATCCCTATGGAATGAGGCAGGTATAAATAGAAAACATTATTTTTTTAATTTTATTTTATTTTTTTAATTTATTTTTTAAAATTTACATCCAAATTAGTTAGCATATAGTGAAACAATGATTTCAGGAGTAGATTCCTCAATGCCCCTTACCCATTTAGCCCATCCCCCCTCCCACAATCCCTCCAATAACCCTCAGTTTGTTCTCCATATTTGTGAGTCTCTTCTGTTTTGTCCCCCTCCCTGTTTTTATATTATTTTTGTTTCCCTTCCCTTATATTCATCTGTTGTGTTTCTTAAAGTCCTCATATGAGTGAAGTCATATGATTTTTGTCTTTCTCTGACTAATTTCACTTAGCATAATACCCTCCAGTTCCATCCATGTAGTTGCAAATGGCAAGATTTCATTCTTTTTGATTGCCGAGTAATACTCCATCCACATTTTCTTTATCCATTCATCCATCGATGGATATTTGGGCTCTTTCCATACTTTGGCTATTGTTGATAGTGCTGCTATAAACACGGGGGTGCATGTGTCCTTTTGAAACAGCACACCTGTATCCTGCGGATAAATGCCCAGTAGTGCAATTGCTGGGTCATAGGGTATTTCTATTTTTTAGTTTTTTGAGGAACATCCATACTGTTTTCCAGAGTGGCTGCACCAATTTGCATTCCCAGAAAACATTATTATTTTCAAAAATACTGTTTTGCTTAGCCTTGAAATATTAAGTTTTTTTCACTTTTAAATTAACCATTATTTTAAATATCATCCAATAAGCTGGTCAGAACCAAATGAAAAAAAAATCCAAAATAACCTTAGAATGCAACAATTTCACCTACCTATCCAGAAGCCATGAGAGGACACTGGTGTCCCTCTCCGCTCTCCAGAAAAGACTGACCACTACCTTCCAGACTTAGGAAGGCTCTTAGTCACAAGGCAAGGGCAACCGATACAGTTACTATTAGGCAGAGCCGATTGTCCCTGCACAAGTGTACCCAACTAGAGGAAATTCATTCTTCGACTGCCCTGGTGGAGCTCCAACAGCTGTGAGAAAGAAAAATATTTTTCTCATTGTTTCACTGGAGTGGACACTTCTCTACAATTTGTCTGCTCTCAGGTGCCTCGTGTTCCTAATTAGCACAAAGGCATTTTATGAGGAAATGATGGCCTTGAAAATTACAGAGATCTTGGAGCCACCTGGTGTTCTCTCTGAAGGCCGGTACCATAAACAGTCTCTGTCTGGACTTGGGTCTTGAAGCCAATCAAAAAGTGACCTAAGCTATCTTTCCCTTCCAGTTGAAACAAATTGTGAAGACAATGACTCAGTTATAAATGTAAGAAGGAGGAAGAGTAACTCACATTTTCTGAGGACCCACTAAGTCAGGAATCTACGGAAGTTTTATCCTACTTAGTAAGTGGAAGGGGCAGGAGGGTATTTACATTGAAGAGGATAGCATGGCATAATGAAGAAAAAAACTTGGGCTTTGGAGTCAGAAATAAATCTAAATATTTGCTCTCCCATTTGTTAGTTGGCAACTTTAAGTGAGTACTTAGCTTCTCTGGGCTTCAGTGGAAGATTCACTAAGATAACGTATGTAAAGAACTGAGCACAGTGCTGCCTGGCACATAGAAGGCATTCAGTTCCTATGACTTTTTCTGCTACTACCCTGACTCGAAAGCTAATTCACATTATTCACATCCTTGGCCTTGAAATCTCACTCAACAGAGTAGAACAGGATGGATTCTACTAGAAAGAATATTGGAGTGAAAGTCAGGAGATGTAGGTCCCAATGCCAGACGTATCCTCCATTATAGTGCATTGGGTAAGTTACTCCCCTCTCCTGACTCTGTCAATAAAACAGGAGAACATACCTAGCTCTGATACTGAAAGGAAAGAACAGATGGAATCACTTTGGCACCTGCCATGAATTATATACTATACTAGGTTCTTTTTCATGCTTTATAACTCTAAATCAGCACTGTACATACAGCTTTCTGGGATGGTAGAAATATCATGTATCTGTTGATGTTCAGTTTGGTACTAATACTAGCCATAAGTAGCTACTGAGCCCTTGAAATGTGGTTAGTACAACTGAGGATCTGAATTTTTAATTTTACTTAACTTTAATTCAAAGTTAAATACCCGCATGTCTAGTGGCTACTGCCTTAGATACTGCAGCTCTAACATTATGAAGCAGGAATATTTGTTCCCATTTAATGTATGGTAAAACTGAGGCTCAGAAAATTTAAAGAACTTGTTAAAAGTTACATAAACAGTAAGTACCTAAACCGGATTCAAAACTGAACAGTAAAAAGTTTAGCAGGCTGGTACTGTGAGATATACCAGGAATTACCCAGACTCCACTACTTACAAGTCATATGAGCAAAGAAAAATAAATATAGTCTCTAGAACTACTTTCACCACCTATAAAATGATAATTACCACCTAATTAACAGACCTATTGTTGGGATTAATGTGTATAGAGCTATATAGTGTGGCCCACAATAGGCTTTCAACAACCATGTTTCCTCACTATCCTGGTTCCTCCCCCACACATAGAAGAGGTTCAGACATAAACTAAAACAGATTAAGTGTAGGATAGAGAGAACATTCGCGGAATAGAAAAGCAAGAAGGGAAACACTTATGAGCTTTTATGTGATATCTTATTATAGAAAAGAGATGAGGGAGGGTATGAAATCATCAAAATATTTCCATTTATTTGGTTTGCTTTTCTGCCCTCTACTTGGTGCTCTAGTCAATGTTAGGCAAAGCAGGGAACAAGGTAGGTGTAACGTATTTTGAGGCCCAGAAAGACAAGCTATTATAGCTGAACAACAGAGTACTGTCAAGGGCTTGGGCTCGAGAAGCAGGTAGTTTCAATCCTGACTCCTCCACTTGTGTGCACTGAGAAAACAATTGAACACCTCTATACATTAGTTTTTAATCTTAAAATGGGACTGCTAATTTACAGGGTGTTGTACACCTGAAACTAATACAATATTGTATGTCAACTATACTTCAATAAAAAAGGACAAGAATTTTTGAAAAAATAATACAGGGTGTCTCAATAAACAGACCATTTACTGTTTTGCTTTACATTCTGTAGCACCCTCTAGTGGAGTGTACAAAAATAAGCATTGCATTTCAGTCTTTCAAGCAGTGGTTTTAACTTCAGTGTACACAGGAATCAGCAGAACACTCTGTTATAACACAGATCACCAAACCCTACTCCTAAGATTTCTGATTCATTAGGTTTGAGGTGGGGCCTGAGCATCTGAATTTCTGACAATTTCCCCAAAGTAATAATGCAATGCGACTTGGTGTGTCTGGAAAACACACTTGAAGAACCACAGCTCTAAATCTTGCTCTCTCCCTTTTGTGTGTGCGTGTGCACGTGTGCATGTGCGTGCACACACATGTATGATTGACACTGAAAGATATATTAATTTTTAGGGGCGCCTGGGTGGCTCACTCGGTTAAGCATCTGACTTCAGCCCAGGTCATGATCCCAAGATTCGTGGGTTCGAGCCCTCCTATGGGCTCTGTCCCAGATCATGATCCCATGCTTCGTGGGTTCGAGCCCCCAGACGGCCTCTGTGCTGATAGCTCAGAGGCTGGAGCCTGCTTCAGATTCTGTGTCTCCCTCTCTCTCTGCCCCTCCCCTGCTTGCACTCTGTCTCTCTGTCTCCCAAAAATAAATAAACATTAAAACAATAATAAAAATAGATACATTAATTTTTGTTTTTTTGAGCTTTATTGATTCATACCCACCTAATAAGGATTTTCTGAGAGAAGAATATCCACGTAAAGGATATGACACAGCATCTAAACTACAGAAAGCATGCAAAAAGCTGAGGGTCACAGAACATAAATTATTTGCCCAAGGTCTCAGAGCTAGGAAGTAGGGAATTAAAATTAGGTCTCCAGGCACCTGGGTTGCTCACTCGGTTGAGGGTCCGACTCTTGATTTCAGCTCAGGTCATGATCTCACTGTTTGTGAGATCAAACCCCATGTTGGTTCTGTGGTGACAGCACCCAGCCAGCTCAAGATTCTCTCTCTCCCTTTCTCTCTGCCCCTCTCCTGTTCATGCTTTCTATGTAAACAAACCTTAAAAAATAAAAGTAAAATAAAATTAGGTCTCTAACTCCAAAGACATTAACAAAGTGTAGCAGTACCATTACAAAAAATAGGGTGCAAACACCCATATTTAATAAAAATGTCAAGAGAAAAAGATCAGTTTTGAAAAGAGGGTGCACAGAAAGAATTCTATCTTCATCAGCATCAAGGCCTGGGGTCATTCATCAATTCTGACCCCCCAAAAAAGGCAAGGAGGAAATAAGAGAGGGCAGGAGGGGGGAATTTTTTTTAAAAAAGGAAACAAGGAAAAACATCTAGATCTAGGGCCATAGTCTTCTGCCTGGCTGGACTATTTACAGAAGTTAATTTTTTCCCTAGCAATTAATGATATATATGATCCCTACAGATTGTGGAATTCAACAAATCAGAAAGAGGGGGAACAAAATCCCATAATTCCAGGCACTAAACAGCCAATCCTTTGTTGGGATTTGGTGGCATCTAGCGGCTGACTCAAGAGGTATAAACCTCACCCAGAGAACTTTCTGGAAAATTAACTGGTGCATAATTGCCTGAAGGGCACTGTGCTTGGAGATCAGGACAAAAAGGTAAGAGAGCCTCAGCCCCTACAGAAATTCGGAGTCTGTATAGATAGATAGATGGATAGAGCGCGAGAGTGAGAGACTGAAGAAGGCTGTTACATGCAGATATTGCTGGCAGAAAATTGTGTTTGTGCCAAGAGAACTGCACCCAACTTTGTAGGTGGGGGATGGGAGAGGATACTAGAAAACGGTAAAGAAGCTGCTCCTTGGAATTGCTAATACGGGATTGGGAGGGTTTGGCTCTTAACTGAAGAACTATGGTTTAGAACAGAATTTTGGCAACAAAGAAAAACGTGGGAGGAAAGTGTATTTTTAGGGTCTGAAATTAAATCGATAGGAGAGACCAAAATATTTCTGGTAAAGGTTCCTTATTGGTTATGGTCGCCTTGACTTATTTTCCTTTTCATTAGAACAATTTTCAAACTCATAGAAAAGTAGAGAACATTCCATACACAACGCGCGTGCATGAGCGCGCGCGCCCCCGCTTTGGGACACACACCGGACCCAACACTAAGTCCCAACGCTAGGGGCGCACCCCTGAGCACACCCACCACCTCCAACACCACGAGGACTGCCGCGCGCGCGCACACCCTAACCCCAGAGCTACGGGAGCTCCCCCGGGCACAAACACAACGGCCCCAATACCACACCCCCACACCCCTCACACACATTTAAAACCCCGCTCTTCTTTTTTTTTCACTCCGAGAGTTGTGCAAGAGGTTGGGGGGCGTGGCCCCAGGACTGACCTCGCGCTTCCCCACTCGCGGGAATCTTAGCTCATTTCCGCCCATCCTGTTTCCGCAGGCCACGTAGACACTTCCTTTCCCAGTGGAAAAAAAAAAAACCCATAATGCCTCCCTGCAGGAAAAAAAAAAAAAAAGAAAGAAAAGAAAAGAAGAAAAAAAAAAAAAACTCTGGTCAGGGGAACTCTGGGTCGTGAAAATAGGCCACGTGAACACCCTGCCCTATAGACTTATGACCCAACGGCTGTCGCGCTTTTGGTGGGCGGGCTAAGAGCCTAAGAGGGCGAGCGTCATTGGCCAGAGCGCGCACTAAAGGAGAAAGATGATTGGTTTGCTTCCAGCCTTAACCGTGAAGAAGCAGGTTGCTAGCACCCGCCTTTACTGCGGCGAAGTGTCATCGCTGACGTGGTAGGCCTCGTCCAATCATTTGGTTATGGAACATTCTAAAACTTAGACAAGACGATTGTGATTGGCTGGAGAGCATAAGCCCGCCTCCAGGGTGACGTGTCTGCCTATGGATATCAGTTGCCAGAGAAACCTGGCTTTACTATGGCGGTTGGAGGGACGGCAGTGGTCACACGTCGGCTGCTGGAAAGAACTGGATTCTCGTTTCAGGTTTCGGGGTGGGGGTGGGGTGAAAGGGTTGATGATTCCTTTTTATTGCCGCGTATATAGACAAGATTATCATATGGCTTTACAACTGAGCAGAGCCTCATTCAAATTCCTACTCGCCAACGCCCTGCTTGGGTTGGCTCCTGTTCTTTCCGTGTCTTGGTTTCCATGTTTGTAAAATGGTGATAATAATAGTATCTACCTCAGAGACGTTTACCTCAGAGGCTTGTACTGTGTGTTACTGCGTATAAGACAATACCAATGCTGGCTCAGAAAAATATTCGCTATTGTGGAGTGAAAAACCGCGTAACAGAATGAGAAACAATATAAATTATGTAAATTCGTTCATTATATTGCTTTTCCTGCCCATTAACTTCTTCCCTAGGAGAAATTCGAGTTATAAAAGAGACATATCAATTTTTACCGCTGAAATAATTTACTATTTGAGAATTAGCTCAAAATAGCGGGGATTGGAATTTTCCATATTTAAAAGTTTAAAAGGCGGGGGGGGGGCGGTGAGGGGAGATGGAGAACGAGAGCGATCAGGAGATGAACCACAAGCGATGAGTAGGCCTTGTTTGGATCCTGATTTGAACATACCAACTGTAAAAAAAAAAAACTGTTTAAGATGTATCGGGAAAATGTGAAGACAGGTTTGATGGGTTTTTTTTTTTAAAGGAATTGATGTCTATTTTTAGACGTTATAATGGCAGTAATGGTTGTTTTCAAATTGTCTATCTTGTAGAGATATATAGGAAAATATTTGCGGATTAATTAATAAAATGTCTGGGAATGACTTCAAATACATAGATGACTGGTATTTGCTTCAGAATCTAAGCGGTAGGGGGAAGTGGGGAGGGGTGTATAGATGAAACAAAATTGGCCCTAAGTTAATTGTTTGAGTTAAGTGATAGGGCATATGGGGTTCCTCATATTATTGTCTTCCTTGGTATATGTTTGACATTTTCCATAATAAAATACAGAAAATCAGCTATTCGGTTTGCTTAAAAAAATCGGAGTGGGGGGGAGCAGTGGGTGGGGTTATAGATGAAACAAGATGGCCTTCAGTTGGTAATTGTTGAAGCTGGGTGATTGTTGTAGGTTTATAATACTCTTCCTTCTACATTTTTATTTATTTGAAATTATCCTTAATAAAAAGTATAAAAAAGACAGTTTATTGAAAATCAGGATAAATGTACAGTAAAGTAAATTTGAAAATACAACTACAAGAAGGGAAAAAGAAACATTTGCACATTATTTATCAGCTATGGTATCCTTAGTGTGTGATAAAATGCACTGGTTGATAAAGAAAAAAAGGTTCTCATATCTTTTTATTTTATGTCCTTTTCTGTCCCCTTCTTCGACCTTCCAGGCCATCATCAGAAAAGCTAAGTTTGCTGTATAATAAGGATCAGAAGATCTGATCCTGGTTGCAGAATCATCCCTGATTACAGAATCTGGGTGAGTGCCTCTCTTCTCTTGGCCTCAATTCTGAAACAAGATAGTTCCACATAACCTTCCTAACTGCCCAGGAATATTTTGAAGATTAATAAGCACCTATCTGCAAAAACACTCTAAATTCTAAGAAGGGAAGGATGAGGCTAAGTCCAGTAGTGCTTCCAGTATAGTAAGTGCCTAAACAACAGAAGGCTGTATAATGTTACATTTTTGATAAGAAATACTACATTATTATTATTATTATTATTATTATTATTATTTTAATTTTGTTTCCTCCCATGTACAGCATAATTTAGTGGTTAAGGGTAAAGACTAACTTCTTTAATTTGAATTTTGTCTCTGCCACTTACTGTGTGATCCTGGGCAAGATACTTAACCCACTTTGTCCCTAAATTTCTTCATGTGTAACATAAAGATAATTATTCCTATGTCATAGGATTTTTGAAGGGATTACATGTAAAGTACCAGGACAGTGCTTGGCACATACAAGTGTTTGCTTTAATAATAATTTTGGCTTTGTTAGTCCTTCTGGTACATCCTGGTTTACACACACATACACTCTTACACTTCTAAAAGCAGTGAATAATTCTTTTTGGAAATATAAAACAAAATTAATACTGTTGGTTTCTTTCCTGATTTTCCAGAAGCAGCAGTTAACACTAGAACTGAAATCTGAAATTATGACTTCTGGCTTATCCTAACAATCTAGAAAGATATTGAGTATATTGATCATATTTATTTATAAGGGAATTTCCAGGAGCTATAATTTTAACTAGGAAGTCATAAACGTATTCAGTCTGCTAACTGCTTTTCTGTCATTCCTCCTTTGTCTCAGACTCAAACAATAATGTTAAACATAAAGGAAGTGTTCCAAGATCCAGAAGAGAATGGATATAAATTAACTGTAATGGTATATGTGCTTTTAAAGGTTTATTTCAACAAACCATAGATGTTTACACTCATTTGTGACACACCCATACCAAAAATGTTAGCCTTTGGAGTCTGCATTCCTAAATGGCCCATTACTTGCATGAGAAGATGAAGGAAGGTTTTCCCAGTCACTTGAAAGCTTCATTTTCCCATGGAGTCACTATATTTTCCTTATTTTTTTTTCCCTTCTGAAATCGAGGCTGCATAGGAGGGTGCTGCCCTGGTGGAAAAGATGCAGTAGATGGGTATGCACACCCACAGAAAAAACACCTATACAGAAGGCCTTTTGGAGAATGATTAAGGGCAAAAGGGAGGGAGGTGGGCTCTTAGGCCAATAGGAGCTCAGAGAAGGCAAGGTCCAGAGTATCCTGAAATGAAAGCCTCAAAGAGGAAAAGAATCTTGACCTATGCCTCCAAGGATGGGTAGAACCTAGAAGTGGGGGGAAGGAAACCAGTCTGAATGGTGTGCCTACAAAATCTATGATACACAGTGATAATTCACTGAAAAGTTCAGCTATGTGTGAGATCCAAGGATAAGAATAGATCAGAATATGATTATGAATTTTAAATCTATATTTTAATATAAATTTTTAGTCATGTAATTGACACGTGAATATATTATCCTTAAAATGAAAAAGTTTAAATGTTACAGAGTAGGTTCGAGTTTCCATTTCTTCACCACCCCTGATTCTCTTAACTTTCTCCAGAGTTAACCACTATTATCAGTCCTTCTAGATCTCTAAATTATGTATCTGTTTAAAAACATATATGGATATCCATAGATAAAATACTGTTCTGTGTTTTCTTTTACATAGACTTGGTATGCTCTAGGTATCATTTGCAACTTACTATCTTTATTTAGCTAATTGTCTTGGCTGTCTTCATGTCCATTCTTAGAGTTCTATTTAATTCCTTTCACAGTGGCATTCTTTTAACTAGCATGTTAATCCATCTCATGGGTAAAGCACATTTTATCTTTCCAAATTACTAGTGATAGTCCTCTAGGTTGATTTCAGTGTTTTTGCTACTTCAAATAATACTTCCAATAATCAAACATAATTGGAAACCATTTACAAGTGTTATTCTAGGGTAACATTTATATCTTTATGATAATTAAACCAATGTGATACTGATGTGAGAACAGAGGTCTCTATGACAGACCAGGTGACCTAGAAACAATGATAACCTTTAAAAATTGAATAATCAAAAATCATTGGGAAGAGAGTACCTTAAGAGACCCATGTTCATCTAAAAATTTAGAATGTTCTATAATAGCATTTTAAATCAGCGGGGAAAGGATGGCCTCTTTAATAATTAATATTAAGAAAAGTTATATATTTGGAAGAAACTATAAAAATACCAAGAAATATAGGAAATCGTTTTTAGAATATTGATTTGGAAGCATTTTACCTAGACATAACATAAATGCCAACGTTCACAAAGGAAAAGGTTGACATATTTGTGTGTGTATACACACACACATGTACACAGAGACCCACTTAGAAGGAAAATGAGTTTGGAAAAAATATTTCCAACATACCCAAGAAAACTTAGGATTTAATTATTAGAAATCAATAAAGAAAGCAAACATTCACATAAGAAAAACATCACATGAATGTATGAGAGATGCTCAATATCCCACATATTAAAATATTACTGTATACTGGATAAGCAGAACAAAGTTTTTTTCCAAAAGATGTTTAGCCAGTGTTGCTGAAGGTGTAGATGAATGAACTTTAAGGTTTTTGCTGGGAGTACAAATTAAAGCAGTTCTTTACAAGTTGAATTTGCCTCTATCTCGTCAGAACAGTTCCACTTCTGAGAATAATCCTGAAGTCCCTAATTCTCTAATACATCTGTCCACTTACTTGGATATTAAAAAGAATGACAGATGCCCATGTTAAAATAGGAAAAGGTATGGGGCAGTAGGTCTCACTTTGCCACGTCAAATATAAAATACACATTTAGTTTTAAAGGTATGTTTTGTGTGAATATGTATATAAAATTTGAAGTCCTGCACACTCCTGGGATTGGGGAAGGGAAGTAAAGGGAGAATTCCAACATCATTATGTGTGTTGGTATTTACACACATGTAAAAGAAATATTACCCCAAAATAGTGCCACAAGATTAACTATTTGGAGAAAATACAGGCTTTTCAGTTCATAACTTACAAAGTAAATTCTGGGTGGATTAAGGAATTAAAATATAAAACATCCAATAAGATGACCTGTTTTAACAGTGGAAGGAAAAACTAACATGTCATTATATAAAACTTTAAAATCATAACATCAGACACTATAAAAGCACACTAGGGGAAATATTTGCCCCAGAATGACAACTCTTGATAAAGAGCTCCTATAAATGTTAAAATCACTATAAGAATCAACTGGGCAGGGAACAAGAGCCATATATGTATGGCCAATAGACACCTTAAATGTTGAAGCATCACTAAGAAGCTGAACAGCTAAACATTTTATCAAATTTTATGAATTTTGTAAATGAGACTAGCCACTGCTGACAAGAGTATGGGTGTGATAGTTTTACGCACTACGTGTAAAGTTGGAAATTGGTATAGCATGGGGGAGTAATTTGATAACCTGTTATTCCCTCTTGACCTACTACATCTGCATCTGGAAATGTTAATAGGAAATGAGGACAAAAATGTTTTAATAGTTACTACAGGGTAAACTGAGGGGGAATCACTTTTCCCTTAAGGGGGTGATTTAAGGTATGGCCATTTAATAAAATACACAGCTCTCAAGATCCTTGCGTATTATAACATTGTATGGGAAAAATGAGTTGTAATTACAAACTTTTTTAAAGGGAAGATCTAGGATTTGATACCAGTATTAGCTTATATCTGTTTAAGTATTTACACAGAAATTAAAAATAGAAACCTAGGGCAAACCTACAAATGTGTTTTCTCAAACTCTAGCCTACCCTAGAGCTGACCGGTAGAGAACAAGTGAAAAAATATTTGATGATTTGTCCCTGATTTGCCTCCATTTTCTTCATGTGTTGAATCACTTGCTTTGATTCACTGTTGTCTACCCACCAGGGACCTAAGTGCTGTTCCATAATATGTGAGATAAGTATAACACAAGGCCTGTGACAAATAGGGATTAATGGTTTAGTTCTATAAGCAAAATTAGCATCAGCTTCATATACTGGAGATGGGAGAGAAACGGGCTAGAATTGGAGATTTACGGAAGAGATAGGATTTCTGTGGTATTTAGATGAAGGAGATGAGGGAGCATGATGGGAGCAAAGAGTAGGCATGCTAAGTCAATAAACAATGTTAATAAAGCCTGAAACTCAAAACAAACTGGAGAATCTACAGTGCAAACTTTTTAAATGGGTGTGCACAGCACATCTATCCTTGATCATGGAGAAGTGTTAAACTGGTAAGAGTGGTACACAGTGCAAAGCTATCCACAAACTTGTACTACAAGTAGGAGCAGACATCTAAAGGACAGGTATTCCCTTCCTTTGATGTCTGGTTTCTGACTTCCAGGTAGTAGTAATTTGATCTGTAGGATATTCAAATGAAAATAAAGGTACTGAGACAATTCCTAGAAAGGCTGTTTCCCTGGCTTTATTCACTCTGGTCACAAACCTTGACTTGTGGTACATGTGTTTTTGTGTATAATGGCAGATATTTCATTGAGACTTCATATGAGTAATATAAGAATTTGTAGAGAATGACGACTCACCCAGTTAATCAAACAGGTAGAATTCCTTTTCGTAGTTTTCCTATGAATGAATATATGTGATTAATGCCAAGGGTGTATGGTAGGTTCAGCTATCATTTTCAAGTTCCTCAGTAAGGAATTGCTAGTACCAGTGAGACTTCCAAAATACTTCCTGTCCAGCCTGGCCTTACTTCTGTTTTACACAGTCTGGCTGGCTGGCACTGGGCCATCTTGCTTTCTTTAGTTGGTATTTTAACTGTCCCCTTGTTTTGTTAAAGCTCTGCAATATAGTAGTTCTGAGGTGGATTTTCTGGATTTCACCTATATTAACTAAATTCTCTTAAAACATCAGATACTGTGTCCCTTCTGTCCTGGTCACAGTGACTGTTTTTTTAGAAAAATATTTTTGTAAGCGTGATAGCTTGCAATGTATGCCATGACACACTAGCTGTTTTCTGATTCTTCACAGAATGTGTCTGTATATCCCTCTCAGCCAGAAGGTTTCTGATTCCCACAGGGTTAGTAACTGTATTTACAGGTTTTGATGCTCTCTGAGAGCCACCTTTGTCCTTTCTGCTCAGAGCTTTGTGCCCTTTTAGTTAGAGGATATCATTTGCTTAATGAAAGCTCTAGCACCCAGGTCTGTCTTCCTAATAACTGGTTTCCTTGATTCAAACCTCTGGTTGTCTAGCATTTCTTACCTCTTCTTTCCCCCCTCAGGGTTTCCCTGATATCTGCTCAACATTGTTGAGGTCTAGGGATTGGTTGAGGGGCTTTTTCTGTGGGTGAAAGGCCACAGTTACCAGAGAAATCTGGTTTAAGGCTGATCCACCCTCATCCCTCATTTTTTCCCAGAGATTACCCTGATTTTAATCTGGTATTTATTCATCTAGATACTTTCCTATGCATTTATGCGTATCAGTTTAAAACAGGAATTTGATCACACTCACTGTTCATAAGAACTGTGTGAGACTGATAGTTATTTTTCAGCCTGTGCTAGCTATCTCTTAAGGATCCTATTGTACATACTATGCATTATGCCTGTTTACCTAATAGTACAGAATTGAACATCAGAACCATGTTGGTACATGGTTCTCTTAGTTCATTTGAATGTTCTTCCATAGTGTGCATACATAATTTATGTTAGAAGAAAATTTAGGTGTTCCAGTTTTTCAGTATTAAAAATGCCACCGCAGTGAATACCTTTGTATCCATAATCACATGTATTCCTGTAGCTGTTGTTTAGCCACGTTGTATACAAGTTCTTAACAAGAACTTGTTAACAAGAACTTGTTGTATACAAGTTCTTAACAAGAACCTGTGAAGGCTAGGGGGTAATTTGCTTCATTCCATAGATGAGAAAAAGAGGCCAAGTGAGCTTACATATCTTACCTAAGTCCTCACAACTGATAAATGGCAGAGCCTAATTGAAGTAGAAGTATGTCTAACAGTGGAGCTCATATATTTTCTCTGATATTACAGTCGTAAACCACAGTCATAAAATAAGATTACTTTTTTCTGTATTCTTTCACAAAAGTTCATCTTGACAGGTATCTGTTTTCCTTTCTAGTTTGTGTCTCCCACCTTCTCCTTCCAGACTATCCCAGGAGATCTAGGAGGTTCCGTCTAGGAAAACACTAGGAGTTCTTGGAAAGGAAAGAAGGAAGAGGATTATGTAAGTCAAAGAAATTACTTCATCTGTCACACTGTAAGAATCATAGAACACTGTTTTTTTTTTTTCAGCTTTACCTTATTAGCCCTCTCTGCTGCATTTTATCCCAATTCCTTCTTGAAACTCTCAACTTCTTTGGCTTCCAAAAGAACATTCTTTTAATTCTTCTGTTGCTGCTCTGACCATTTTTGTTTTGTTTTTGGTCTCTCTGCTCACCCCTTATACGTCAGTCTTTTAGGTTTTTCCAGTATTCCATACTTTGGTTCAGTTTTTTTTTTCCTCTTCATGAATGATTTTGATGGCTTTCATAGCTTCCAGTAACAGCTATATGATTACTCTCAGATCTCTATTTCTGGCTCTGACCTTTAGCTGCGTTTTAAAGTTAAATATATAACTGTATACCTCACACTTAATAGATCCAGTACTGAACTTCTTTCCTCTCTAATCCATTTCCTCCTCTAGATGCAGTTTCATGTGATAATACTAATGACCTAATCATTCATTATCAAAACCTGGGAGTCATCACTGACTTCTCCCTCACTGATATATCACTTCCTCCAAGTGATTTCAGCTATGCTGAAAGTTGTGTCATGTACCATTTCTTGTTTACTACTAAATACTATGTGCCTATTACTATCATTGTACTAACCTCATTGTTTTTTAATTGCCACTTTAGATACTTGAATCCTTAACACCTAGCATAGTAGCTGTCCCAAAGCAGATGTGCAATAATGTATGATAGCTAATTCAATGGATGGATTACTTATTTCCTATTATTTTATGGCTGTTTCTAAACTCATCATTAAAATCAGTGTTTTTATTAATTCATTAATTACCCAGGCTTAAAATTACACAGCTACCTTTGACTCCTCCCTCTCCTTCATTTACCAAGTTTTGTATTCAGTTTGTCTGGACTCTGTCATCACTCTAGTTCAGGCCTACCTGGACTCCTACAGAAACCTTTACTGTTACTCATTTTGCCTTTAGTCAACTAAAGTTCATCTTGTCCTTTTTCCTGTTCAGAGTGTTGAATTTGACCTCCACTGCCTTGTGTAGTTTCTTTTCCATTTTAATTCATCATTTGTTTAAAATTATAATCCTGTCTTTTCGGTGGCACCAAAAAACTAACTTTTGGGCAAGTCTGATGAGTGATTGGATGGGTAAGAGTAGTGGTTAGTAGTGAAGATCAGAAAAAGAGGGTGGAGGTAGTAAGTCACTTATACATGATCCTGAATTAGGATTTGAGATCCAAATTCCAAGAGAGTAACTTGTGTTGTACTAAGCACAGTGTGTTAAAGGTCACTATAGAAAACAAACAAGTAAAATGCTTTATGTATTACAGTGGTTGGAATAAAAACAGGGTTGAATGAGTTCCAGAAAGCAGGGTTCTCAAACTCGTGGACAACAATCTGCAGAAGAAGACAACTTCAAAAAACCAAGTAGAAGCAATATGCAGAGAAGTAAGATGAGAGGGGCCTCTTCAGGAAAGAAGACTGCTGGTTCACAGCAGAAGAATGTGGAACCAGCTCTCCCAGGCAGATGGGGGGGTCGCTCTGCAGAGAACCCCCCTTCAGGATCAGTGAGGAAGACAAGAAAGAACAAACAGAAGACTCCTGGAAATGGAGATGGTGGCAGTACCAGCGAAGCACCTCAGCCACCTCGGAAGAAAAGGGCCCGGGCAGACCCCACTGTCGAAAGTGAGGAGGCATTTAAGAATAGAATGGAAGTTAAAGTGAAGATTCCTGAAGAATTAAAACCATGGCTTGTTGAGGACTGGGACTTAGTTACCAGGCAGAAGCAGCTGTTTCAACTCCCTGCTAAGAAAAATGTAGATGCTATTCTGGAGGAGTACGCAAATTGTAAGAAGTCGCAGGGAAATGTTGATAATAAGGAATATGCAGTTAATGAAGTTGTGGCAGGAATAAAAGAATATTTCAATGTGATGTTGGGCACTCAGCTGCTCTACAAATTTGAGAGGCCCCAGTATGCCGAAATCCTCTTGGCTCACCCTGATGCGCCAATGTCCCAGGTTTATGGAGCCCCACATCTACTGAGATTATTTGTAAGAATCGGAGCAATGTTGGCGTATACGCCCCTTGATGAGAAGAGCCTTGCATTATTGTTGGGCTATTTGCATGATTTCCTAAAATATCTGGCAAAGAATGCTGCGTCTCTGTTTACTGCCAGTGATTACAAAGTGGCTTCAGCTGAGTACCACCGCAAAGCCCTGTGAGGGTCTAGTGACCACTCACTGTTATGTCTGGTATCTGTAAACACTCTTTTGGTTCTTAGTCTTTTTCTTGTATAATTGATGTTCTTTAAAATTGTTAATGTATAACAGGGCTTATGTTTCAATTTTGTTTTCTGTTTTGTTTTAAACAGAAAATGAAAGGAGTACAAGCTCCTTTTCTCATTTCAAAGTTGCTACCAGTGTACGCAGTAATTAGACAAAGAAGAAACATTCAATAGAATATTTTATTGCCTAGTTGACAACATTGCTTGAATGCTGGTGGTTCTATCCCTTTGACACTACACAATTTTCTAATATGCGTTAATGCTCCATGACAAAATGCCCTGATTCCTAGTGCCAAAGGTTCAACTTAATGTATATACCCGAAAACCCATGCATTTGTGCTCTTTTTTTTTTTAATGGTGCTTGAAGTAAAACAGCCCATCCTCTGCAAGTCCATCTATGTTGTTCCTTAGGCATTCTCTCTCTGCTCAAATTGTTGAAGGATGGTGGTTTGTTTCATGGTTTTTGTATTTGAGTCTAATGCACGTTCTAACATGATAGAGGCAATGCATTATTGTGTAGCCACGGTTTTCTGGAGAAGTTGATATTTTAGGAATTGTATTTCAGATCTTAAATAAAATTTGTTTCTAAATTTCAAAGCAAGTATTTTGCAGTGTGCCTTTAATATTACTGAGAATAACAAGTCAGCGAGCCCAGGAAAGCTCTAGATGATATCAAAGGAGAGTTCTGACTCCTGGTGAAAGAATTCCTTTTTCTTGGGTGTGGCAGCCAGGAATATGCTGTCATGCCAGTTCCCCTCCCCTTCCCTCAGTGTGGCTTCTCAGAGTGTGATTGCTTTCAGTGCTGCTTGTAAGAGCCAGTTTTGTTCCTGATGCTGCTTGTCCCTATGAGTTGGGCTGGTATAACAGGATATTTAGTGGGTACTATAACAGTCCCTTACCTTAATGCAGAGCGTTTCTCTTTCCCACAAAAGGAAACATGGGCAGCCACCTTCATATATGATCAGAAATACTTGTAGATTTTGGACCAAGGATGGCAGCTTTCCCTAGTTCCAGCATTAGGGTTATAGTCCCTGTTTTTATAATCCCTTAGGACATAACAGTGGGAATCTATAGAATAGGGGATTTACCAAGGAGGATTGATGTTGGATGCCTATGATTATAAATTTATTCTAGGGTCCCCTGGGTGGCTCAGTCGGTTGAGCGTCCAACTTCAGCTGAGAGTCTGACTTCAGCTCAGGTCATGATCTCAGGGCTCTTGGGTTCAAGCCCGGTGTCGGGCTCTGCTGACAGCCTGGAACCTGCTTCAGATTCTGTCTCTCCCTCTTTCTCTGTCCCTCCCCCACTCACACTGTCTCTCTCAAAAATAAATCTAGTGTATATGGAGATTTCCCAAACCAGGTTTTGTTTCATGAATTAGTGTTTTTGTTTTCCTTCAAGTGTTTATTTTGAGAGAGAGCACGAGCAGGGGAGGGGCAGAGAGAGAGGGAGACAAAATCCCAAGCAGGCTCCACAGCATCAGTGCAGAGTACCATGCTGGGCTTAAACTCACAAACCAGGAGATCATGACCTGAGCTGAAATCAAGAGTTGGATGCTTAACCAGCCACCCAAGTGCCCCGACAGTATTTTTTACTTTAGAGAAAAAATGTATTCTGTGGTTACTGCAGAAATTTTAGAAAATACAGTAAGAACAAATCTGGAAGTAAATCCTGTATAATCCAACTGGATCAGTCAGGGTCCCAGCAGGAAATAAATGGGACTCAAATGATTTGAGAAGTTTAATAGAGAATTTTTTCCCAAGTTGTCAGCAAAGGAGTAAACTTGTGGTTTATGTTAGTTTGCCAGGGCTGCCACATCAAAGTACCACAAACTAGATGGCTTAAACAACACAAATTTATTTTCTTATAGTTTTGGAGTCCAGAAGTCTAAGATCAAGGTTGGTTTCTTCTGAGGCCTCTCCTGGGCTTGTAGAAGGGTACCTTCCTGTGATTTCCTCTGTACCTATGTCCTAATCTCTTCTGGAAAGGCCTAATGACCCCGTTTTAATTTAACTACCCCTATAAAGATTCCATCTCCAAATGTAGTCCCATTCTGAGGTGCTGGGGGGTTAAGAATTCACAATATGAATTTAGAGGTGACAGAATTCAGCCTCCAATATGGTGTTACTTGTAGGCAAAGAGTAGAGTAGGAGGGGAGGGAGTGGAAGGTGGGGGTGTAGAGGAGGGGTGGGAGAGGAACCGGGGGAGGGGAGGAATGGGGTGGGAGTGGTTACTGGATGGTAAGACAGCTTTGTGGAAAGAGCCACCTGACAGCTGTGATCTTCAGGATGCAGTTAGCTCATAGAGACCTCAAAGAATCCAGGATGGCACAAAAAACAATACCTGAATTCACTCTTCTGGGTATTACCCTTTAACCAAACTTGAAACCAAAGGGCAAGGAAGACTTTTGATGTAATGCATATTGGTAAGCCTGGGGGACACAGAGCAGGGGGGAAATAAGGGGACAACTAAGATTTCTAGCACACTCGTACCTGAAACAACTATAGTTCATACTTTGCCACATAGTCTTACAATTATGTCCTTTGAGGGACCTAGAGCCTGGCTAACTAGAAGAGTTCTCAAGGACTCTTACACATTCAGAGGACAATTTGTATAACAGTTCATACATTCACAAAACACTGTAAGAGATTGCTTCCTTTGTTATTGAAACTTTGAATAGGAGGCATAGCAAACAGATGGATCTTAGCTCACACACTTAAAACATATTGGGAATATCACATTTCAAAATTGCCTTTAAATGAACATAAATAAGACCCTGATGTTTAACTGTAGCATGTCAGTGGGATATCCACTTCAGTTATTATTAAGGATTCCCTATCTTCATGAGATGTACAAATATCCTATGGTCTCATCTAGCACCAAAGCTTGAGATTCCCCATCATCATGTTTGTCCACACTGGTTAGGGATCAGATGTTCATTTACTGAATTGGCACAATTTCTTCAGATCCCTTGTTCCTGCTGCTTCTATCCAACCCTCTGGATAGGGGAATCTTTGGCAAGATTAGGTGCTGAGCTTTCCTGAGCCCACCATAGTCTTCCTTAGGTGCTGATAAAGAGAAATACTCATGTCTCCACTGCTGGAAGGACCCACAAACCCTGACCTCTCACTGCCTTCAAATGCCCTCCATTCCCATCCAAGGACATCTGACTTGATGTCATCAAGTAATATAATCCTTTTCAAGACAAAAGCCACCAGCTTCAAGCAGATTCTACTTACAGCTGTGCCACAAATCTCCTTCTCCTGGATCTCTGTAGGAAATGGGAAAAGAGAAAAATTTAAGAACACAATACACATTTAATATCCCAGTGACTGATAAGTCAGTAATTTACAGTTCATATATGGTTTCTTTTTACTTTATCTGATTTAATCTTGTTAATTGCTTTATTTTTTAAAGATATCACATTAGGAATGTTCAGGAGAGAAAGTACTTTATTAGGACCTAAACTAGGCCATCCTATTGACGAAAAAGAGGGCAATTATAATAAGTATATGCAAACTATTACCAGAATCTCTGCTGATTTAGGAAGTGTCTCTATTCTGAAACTACACAGGTGATGTAGTTTCATCTAGCCATCTTGATGACTAAATGGCTTCCCTTCTAAAACTGAAGAGTGGATCTGAGAGTTTATTTACCCCATGAGATGAAGTGCCTTGCTAATGTTGTGGTTCCATAATAAATAGTAACTATAATTGCTATTTATTACTTTCATCAGTATCATCAACATAAATAAGCCTGTTTTCCATAATGGAGAATGTATATGGATTGGTACAGAAGCATGTTGTGAAATAACTCTCATGACACCCATAAAACAACTAGAAAGTAAAGAAAGTAACCATTAAATAGAGGCTTGTTTTGCCTAAGACAAGTTTCTGGCACAGAATAAATGTTCAAAAATAATTCTCTCCTCTCTCCCTTCCCAAAAGGAAAGGGTGAAGACTATATTCCTAATATCTGTGGTTCTCAACCTGAGGTCCCCAGAATTTTAAGGTACTTTAAAGATTGCCATGAAGAATTGAAGAGCTCTTTGCTCAATTTTCTCTTTCTTGCCGCATTCATTAATTCATTATGGAAGTAACACTTAGCTGAGCTTTTTCTAGAATCAAATGAGATGATATATTTAAACATGCATTGTGAACTGTGAACTGTAATAATGGTTAACAGTTTGTGTACAGAAATTCTAGTTATCAGAAATTGTGCATTTTTTTAAATTTCAAAATATAAAAGTCTGTGTAAGGAAGAGAAGTTAGAGATAGTCTATATTTTGTTTAAAAATACAGTTTGATAAACAATTTAGAAAAAATCTTAATATAAGCACTAAAAGATTAAAAATAGAATGTGTTTATCAAATTTAAAAAATTAAATAAAAATAGAATGTGTAAACTCCAAATTTCCAAAGAAAATTCCCTTCGTCCAACAGAAGGCAAGAAAGGAGAGGAAGGGAAGGATGCAAAGAAAACACATGATAAAAAACAAAATAGAAAGGAAGAAATATATCCATGTCAATAATGATGAATGTACATAGATTAAACTCATAGTAAAAGAAAACCTCAGATTGGATTTTTTTTCAAGGCACAGAATTCAGTTTCATGCTTTTTCTCAAAGGCGCTCTTAAAATTATCCAGAAAAGTCCAAAATAAAAGGATTGAAAAATATATATCAGGTAAATACTAAGCAAAAGAAAGCTGGTGTAGCAAAATTAATGCAAAAATACAGCATGGCACATCACAAACATCATACCAAGCAGAGGCAGTCAATCTACTGAGCAAGAACAACAGTTGCAAAATGCAAGGTTTTTTTTTTTGTCTAATACTATTCCTTTAAAATTAAGCTTTGAGGAACCTCCACACTGTTTTCCAGAGTGGCTGCACCAGTTTGAATTCCCACCAACAGTGCAAGAGGGTTCCCGTTTCTCCACATCCTCACCAACATCTATAGTCTCCTGATTTGTTCATTTTAGCCACTCTGACTGGCGTGAGGTGGTATCTCAGTGTGGTTTGGATTTGTATTTCCCTGATGAGGAGTGACATTGAGCATCTTTTCATGGGCCTGTTGGCCATCTGGATGTCTTCTTTAGTGAAGTGTCTATTCATGTCTTTTGCCCATTTCTTCACTGGATTATTTGTTTTATGGGTGTGGAGTTTGGTGAGTTCTTTATAGATTTTGGATACTAGCCCTTTGTCCGATTTGTCATTTGCAAATATCTTTTCCTATTCCATCAGTTGCCTTTTAGTTTTGTTGATTGTTTCCTTTGCAGTGCAGAAGCTTTTTATCTTGATGAGGTTCCAATAGTTCATTTTTGCTTTTAATTCCCTTGCCTTTGGAGATGTATCAAGTAAGAAATTGCTGTGGCTGAGGTCAGAGAGGTTTTTTCCTGCAGCCTCTCTGGAAAACAGTGTGGAAGTTCCTCAAAAAATTAAAAATAGATCTACCCTATGACCCAGCAATAGCACTGCTAGGAATTTACCCAAGTGATACAGGAGTGCTGATGCATAGGGGTACTTGTACCCCAATGTTTACAGCAGCACTTTCAACAACAGCCAAACTATGGAAGGAGCCTAAATGTCCATCAACTGATGAATGGATAAAGAAATTGTGGTTTATATATACAATGGAATACTACTTGGCAACGAGAAAGAATGAAATATGGCCTTTTGTAGCAACGTGGATGGAACTGGAGAGTGTTATGCTAAGTGAAATAAGTCATAGAGAGAAAGACAGATACCATATGTTTTCACTCTTATGTGGATCCTGAGAAACTTAACAGAAGACCATGAGGAAGGGGAAGGGAAAAAAAAGTTAGAGAGGGAGGGAAGCAAACCATAAGAGACTCTTAAAAACTGAGAATAAACTCAGAGTTGATGGGGGATTGGAGAGAGGGGAAAGTGGGTGATGGGCATTGAGGAGGGCACCTGTTGGGATGAGCACTGGGTGTTATATGGAAACCAAATTGGCAATAAATTTCATATTAAAAATAAATAAATAAAATAAAATAAAGAATACCAAAAATAAATTAATTAATTAATTAATTAAGCTTTGCCCAGGCCCTGTGGCTTTGTTGCTCACCCCAAAGAGACCTACAGTCACTTTAAATCCTTCATATGTGGAATTTAAGATACAGAAGAGATGAACATAGGGGAGGGAAGCAAAAATAATATAAAAACAGGGAGGGGGACAAAACAGAGACTCTTAAAAATGGAGAACAAACTGTTGGAGGAGTGGGAGTGGGGGATGGGCTAAATGGGTGAGGGGCATTAAGGAGAACACTTTTGAGGATAAGCACTGGGTTTTATACATTGGGGATGAATCACTAGAATCTACTTTTGAAATCATTGCACTACATGCTAATTAACTTGGATGCAAATTAAAAAAAATAATTAAAAATGAAAATGGTTAAATGTATATTTTATACACAATATATTTCATTTTATTGTAATAAAAAAGTTGTAAATAAAAAATAAAGATAATGGCTTTTTTTAAAAAATCCTAAATCAACCCTCATTTCAGTGACCAGAACCCCCAGTTCCTAATAATAAAGAACCCTCTGAACTCAGCTAGCACCAAATTCAGGTGGACTTCTCACTTTGGGGGTAAGTGATGTGCTGGGTTTCTTTTCTTTCTCCATCCTCCTTAGCTTGCTACTTTTGACTTGAGGACTGTCTGGGGTTGAAGGGAGGGAGTAAACAGGATGCTCTTTATGGTTGTGTAGTAAGTTGGCTTCATGCTTTCTAGATCTAGCTGACATTTAAAAGCAGATTCTCATCTGAGGTTCTCCCACTTCAACTCTTGTGTCAGAAGCAAAACATTCTATTGCTGTTTCCTCTTAAGCTCTCAGTTTTTCAGCTGTCCATTCCACAGTTTCTCAGCTGTCCATTCCACAGTTTCTCTGATGGAATCCATAGCAACCCCAAACAGTTCTCTTCATCAGGCCCCTCAATACCAGATTGTTCTCCTGCACAGCCCACTTTTGGTACATGAGAAACACCCATATATCTTTTGCCCCCAACACAATGGGAGTGTAGATATCCCACTACAGTTATCTCTCCTTTGCTCACACCATCGTCACAGCCACATTCTCTAGCCCATAAGATTTCTCATGGTGGATTCAGATCCCATTTCACTATGCTTCCAAACTCTAGGAGAACCTGTCAAGCTTCATGGGGTCCAGTTGAAGCCTTAGGATGAAGGAGAAAGCACCCCAACTCTTCCCCCTTGGAAGCCCACTCCAAAGAAATCCTCCTCACAAAAATTCCTTCTCTGTATCTCGTCTCTCTTAACCCTTTTAACCCTCATAAGTTTTAGAGTTGCTTGGTCATTTTCTTTGAAAACCTGGCTTTGGAATTTAATTTCTATTTTCATCTTCATGCAAAAGAGGAAACATCCAGTTTAACAGCCCTCATGGAAATTTAAACCAACCAGATCTCCAGTCCTGGAAGGTCACCATCTAAAGTTCAAAAAAAATGTAAAAGGTAGGAGTATGGGTTTTGGAGTGTTATGAACCTAAGTCAAAATACTGGCTCCACAACATACTATATTTAGGGCCTTGGAAAATACACTCACACTCTCTGAGTTGTTTCTTCTTCATGTAAGGAAATACCTGCCTTACAGTGTTCTTACAGTGTTTTAAGAGAATCAAACCAAAACACCAAACACTGCATCTGGCCCTTAGTGGGCACTCAAGCAAATGTTAGGTCCCTTCCTACCTTGCCTTTTTCCTTCCTTGAAAAACATGCCTTTGACACTCTCTACCATAAAGAGCATTTGTAAACATAATAAGGGGAGACACAGGTATGCACTTCAGTGCCTTTTCTATATTCAAGAATAAGTTGTCTAATGAATACACTATAGGAAAAATGATGATATCATACCATTCTCCATCCAATGGAGTTGAAGGTAGGAGACACAATCGTTATGCCATGGAACTGTTTCATGTGTTTTCCTGAACCTGAATTTTAACTTCTAGGTTAAAAATCAATAAAGCATACATACTTAAGAGCTCCAGAACTTTAGATTGAGAGTTCCAGCACCAAACTCCTCAATAGCTACAGGACCTGGTAATATCCTTCCCCTCTTCTTTTTTTTTTTTTATCCTTCCCCTATTCTGACTTCATCTATCAAAGATGGTAAAACAGCTGATGCTATTTAATATGTGTGAGAAACTAAGTGGTTTGTATAATAATTCACATAAACCTCACAAGAACCCTAAGAGGAAATAATGTGATTATCCTCTTTTAAGAAAAGGGGTACAGAAGCCAAGAATAGAGAGCTAAAAGTGGTAGATCTAGGACTTGAACACGGTCAGTTAAGCTCTTTATTATACTAGCCTGCCTCTTGGAAAAATAGTACAACTATTGAGAAATATGAAACTTGAGATCTCATCTGTGAAAGTACCCTGACCCTGTTACCAGTTCAGACTCTCCTAGAAGCAAATGCTAAGACAAGAGTAGACATACAAGAGATTTATTAGGGAAAACACCTATGAAAGATAAAAGGGGAAGAAGCAGAAGATGGGGAGGGACTTCAGACTGTGATGCACGTGTTACACCTGTGAAAGGAGAGGTTCGGAGGGAGGATTAGGCAGGGAGAATCCCAGACTGCAGTACAATAATGAGAAAGTCTGCACCAGGCCAACAGGGAGTACAAACAAAAGATTACAAAAGGTCCTCCAATGAGCAGAAATGGCCCAGCTCTAGCTGTACAACTATGCTCAGTTATAGTGTGGGAGCAGTCTCAGGAAAGTGTAGTTTTAGCATAAACATCAGGCAAGATCCAAATGTTCTTTTGAGGAAATAGCTGTGTGACTCCATGGCTACCACAGGCCTAATGACTTTTTCTCGCAGTCATCCACATACCTTCTCTGATTAGAGACTGAATTTTTGCAAGGAACCAGAAGCTGATTCATTCTATACTAAGTCACCAGAGAAGCTCCCACTTTCAAGCACTGTCACCTAAAAGCCTGAGTAACCTGGTTAGCAAAGGGTTCTATCCAGGGTCTGAGACCCTCAATGCTTTCTGCTCTGGAGTTGGCTAGGCAAGTCACTTCTTGTACATGTAATGGGGATACCAGCCTTCTGTGTGAGCAGGAAAGTGGTGAGAACCACAGAGAACCAGGCTCTGGATGTTGCTGACCATCTACCGTTAATGCCTTCAAAAGCTTCTTCACACCAATTTACAACTTGATGGCCCTGGCCCCTCAAGTCATTCGGATGTTCACACAAGTGAAACCCGTTTTCTCCTACGTCATTCAACCTCATTCCTTTGCAAGTTCCCTTTACTTGGGCTCACCTCTGCCTATGGGCCTAGGATGACACAGACATCAGAAGCACTACACCAGGCACACATAGCAAAAGTCACCACAAGACTACCAAAACAGGTTGGGGCACATCTGAGGCCCTTTGGGGAGTCTACATAAGGCAAGTACAAGAGGGGTGGGTGAGGTTTTGTCTAATGCCTAACTCCATTTGTGTGGGCTACTTCACTGGACTCTGAGGGCCAGCTCCATCTGCTTCAGCCCCAAGTTACCTGGTCAGACCCAGGTCAGACATCTGCCTACTTAAAGACTATCCCAACCAATGTTTCCAGTTATGAATCCTTGGGACTTTATCTCTTCCCCTAAAAAAAGTTCCCCAAAAGAAAAAGGGAAAAGGAAGGAAAGGCAAAGTGTTCTGACTTGCAATGGGGACAGTTTTTGCCCCCCAGGTAAGTATGTCCAGGACAATCTGGCCATCAGCCTCAGAGGGTCTGGTGCCTGCTGCAGCCTGGAGCAGAGAAACCAAAATCAGACGCACCCTGAAGAGGAGTATGACTTGGGTGAACCCTTCCACATTCTGCCTGAATGCCACCCCTCTGAGAACCAGAGAGTTGTATTCTCCCTGTCTTGTCAAACTGGCACAGTGAGCCCCTGGAAACTTACCCCAACTGGAATCTCGCCCAACTAGCATCCATCAGGCTTCCACGACCTTGAAGAATGGTCTGGAAATGTGAAGATCTCCCAAAATGGCATCATAGTGAAAACCAAAAGCCAAAGGCACATTCATTATTGCTCTGCTTCACAGAAAATTTTCATATATTACGCATGTCAATTTTTCTTTATAATTTGTAATTTTTTGTTTCAGTGCTTTTAGAAAAGCATTCGCCCATGAATTCTTATGAATATTTTCTTTTGTTTCTTTTTTTCATTGTATAGTTTACATTCCCTTTGGGAACAGAGAAAATCATACTTCCTGTTCCCATAGCACCCCCAGCCTCTTGCTGTTGGGTAAGGCCGCACGACTAGTTTGGGCCAGTCAGCTCTGCACAGCAGTGATTTCTATTACTTCTAGATTATCACTTTAGAAGAGTGAGTGAGAGATCTCCATGACACTTCACTTGCCAGTGACCAGCAATGTTCCAGGTGGTGGAGACTTTGTCACCTGGAGTCTCTGACAGACTATGGGAAGCAGAGCCCTCTCACTCATGACCTTCACCAATATATGTTGGGCATTTATTGTGTGCTAGGAATAAGCATTTGCCCATTAAGCCACAGAGGCTTGGAGGGTTTTACCCCAGCATAAGTTTAGCTTAACCTGACAAACACAGCAATGACTCTCAAAATTTAGAGTCCAACAGTCACCTGTGAAACTTGTTAAAATGCCTATTGTGTCACAAAAATATACTGAGGGCATATCTATGGATTAGTGTGATTACTCTCTTAGCTGATTTAATACATCGTTCAAAATTGCATACATTTTCATTTTGAACCTTATAATAGTACATGGTACCCAAGTAATAGATACACTCTTTGGAAAAACAAAAGACACAAGAAAAAAGCAAAAATTAACATAAAAATCCAGAATTCTGCCATACAGATTTATTGCTAATCTTCGGGTGTTATCGTTGTCAGGAAATTTCTTGTGAAAAAAAGACCAGGATAGGAATGGAAAAAAAGAATCCATTGTACTTCTTTCGAGAGAGCTCTGTCAAGTCTAAATGCCGCGCGCGCGTGCATGCGCGCGCGCGCGCGCACACACACACACACACACACACACACACACACACTCACCCGGTCGTACACAAACACGCGCACGTGTGGGAGTGTACACCTCAAGGTGGGAGTATAGAGAATGCAATCCCAGAAAGGATTGTCCGCCTGCCCCACCACTGGGGGCTACCGGTATCAGCCAAGCTCGTGCCCATCTGCTGGTATCCAGAGTGCTTACCTCGCTTTCTCCATTTTTCGCTCGACCCGCCCACATCCCCCGCAATAGGAAGCTGGCACCAACGCAGGTTCCCGCCCACCTCCCCAGCATTCCCCATTGCCCACC
Source organism: Felis catus (assembly GCF_018350175.1). Taxonomy (NCBI): domain Eukaryota; kingdom Metazoa; phylum Chordata; class Mammalia; order Carnivora; family Felidae; genus Felis; species Felis catus. Next base: position 83,588,306 of record NC_058386.1, on the reverse strand, counting down.
ATTTTCTGAATCTAAATGAATGGAGGGTGGTCCTGTGGTGTGAGAAGTGCTTTACAAGACCTGCTGGGAGTCCTCTTACCCTCTTTTCTCTTCCAGTGATTGGCAGGTGGCTCCCACATTCACACTGTCTTGCAGGGAACCTGGGCATTTTCTTCTTCCTCTTTACCTGGGCCGGTGACCAGCCTGTTTTCAATGCAATAGGGAGCTGATACCCAAATCTGACCGCCCGTCTCCTCCCCAGATCCCTCACCCTAGCCCACAAGTTTTGCTCCCAAATAGACCCGATCAAGGGCAGGAAAAGGGTATAGGCAGTGCAGTCCTAGACTCGCTTTGGTGTTCGCCCTCGCCTTCGGATACCCTTAGCCTCCAGATACCCTCTGCTCTTTCAAACTTCCTGAGATCCGGGGCAGGCAGTAGTCTCCTCCTCTAATGTTTGGGGTCCAGAAGCTCACCCGCCTGCCTGCAAGGTAATAGGGAGATGGTGCTGGGGCAGGAAAGAGGACTCAGAGTACAGTGACTTAAATTCACGCCTGCGTTTTAACCAGTGAAGCCCGCGTTATCAGTGAGCACAGATAACCCTTCCTACAACACAGCAGCAGGAATTAGGTTGTCCCTCCCTACCCCGTCTCCTCCCTCCAGCCAACTTGACTCTGTTAGTCTTTTCAGTCTTTCCCAGAAACATGAAAAGTGTGTCATCTTCCTGGAATTTCTACTTGCCTTTCTCAGATTATCAGGGAGGATCAACCCGTGTCTCCTTTTTTTTCTCTCTTGCTCCCTAGACTGCCCCCCCCCCCCTCAAGACCCAGATCTCTACCATATCCTTTGCAATCCTGTCCAGGGACTGAAATGGGGTTAAGGATATGAGGCCCCAAGTGAGAGAGATTTTTATGAGTTTTTTTTTTAAAATATTTGTCAGTTCTGTTCCATACGGTTATTACTGATACTAATATCCACCTACATCCAGTTTTTCATTAGACAAGAGAAAAGAGCTGTTTGTTGTCATTTGGGAAGCAGGCGGTAGATTCAAGTGTGTGTGGGTAAACAAATAATCCAGCCACCTGTTTTTTCTGCTCAGTAACAACACAAATATAGATCCTTTAGGCAGCCACTTTTTTGAAAGTTTGAAATGTACACAGCAGCTGGGGGCTGCCCTTGTGAGGGGGGTAGGATGGTTTTCCACAAAGTCAGTCTCTGAGGTCATATAATCTCATAGTACTAAGGACAACTTGGAATTTCAGATTTTGAAAGCTGGTCACATTGGGATGCCCGGTGGCTCAGTCAGATAAGCATCCGACTTTGGCTCAGGTCATGATCTCACGGCTGGTGAGTATGAGCCCTGGGTCAGGTTCTGTGGTGAAAGCTCAGGACCTGGAGCCTGCTTCAGCTTCTGTGTCTCCTTCTCTCTCTGTCCCTCCACGCTCACGCTCTGCCTCTCCCTGAAAAATAAATAAACATTAAAAAAAAAACTGGTCACAATATTCTGGTCTTCAAAATTATTATTAATTCAACTTCTACAGTTGATCTATTTCCCACTTCCATACCACGTTCATATTCTTATTAACGCTTTCCAACTGCAAACAAAATTTTCATACTACTTACCACTCCAGAGATAAGAGCTAGGTTGCAGGGCCTAAAACTTAAACTTTGGGGACTGTCTTTAAAAAAGAAGCATTTTTAAAGTTCATTTATTTATTTTGAGAGAGAGAGACAGCCCAAACAGTGGCGGGCAGAGAGAGAGAGGGAGAGAGAGAATCTCAATCAGGCTCCACACTGTGAGGAGTGCAATGCAGGGCTCAAACTCACAAAACCTGAGATCATGACAAGAAATGAAATCAAGACTCAGACACTGAACTGATTGAGGCACCCAGGCACCCCAAGAAAAGAAGCATTTGCTAAGCATATTAAGTCAATCAGAGGAAGACAAATACCATATTATTTCACTCATGTGGAATTTAACAACAACAACAACAACAACAAAAATGGATGAACATAGGGGAAATGGGGGTGTGGGTAGAGAGAAGAGAGAAACAAACAACAAGAGACTCTTAACAAGGGGCTCCTGGGTGGCTGAGTCGGTTAAGATTTTGACTCTTGGTTTCATGCTCAGATCATCATCTTGTGGTTCATAGGTTCGAGCCCTTTGACAGGCTCTGTGCTGACAGTTGTGGAGCCAGCTTGGATTCTCTGTTTCCCTCTCTCTCTGCCTCTCTCCCTGCTTGCTCTCTATCTCTCTCTCTCAAAATAAACATTTAAAAACAACAACAACAACAAAATAAACCCAAAGCTGAAGAAATTCAATGAAATATCAGAGCTCAGCTCAGCATGAATTTACTTCCCAGATATGGGCAGATTGGTATCTCAAACAAGTAGACACAAGAAGTCTAAGCTATCTATGGTCACTATTACTAAGTGGAAGAGCTGGGTCCAAGGAAGTGAGTGTTTCAACTGAATCTCAGTGAACCTCCATTTCTGTCAATGTCCTCCAGCCAAAGACCACAAAGAGCACACCTGGGGTTGAACAAGTTGAGCTTATTGCTTGTTGCCAGGAAGGCCAACACAAGGTGGAAAGTGGGGATGTTGAGGTGTCTCTCTTTGTTGCAATGAACAATAATCCCAGCTTGAATCAACCGCAGGCATGTCCTGGTGGTGTTTGGCTGAAGGGCATTGACAGTGTATGATGTCCGAGAGTCTACATTTTTGCTTCTGCCATTTAGTAACTGTGTGACCTCAGTCAAGTCACTTAAGTTCTCTGATATTCAATTTGCTTATCTGTAAATTGTACATAGTAACAGTATTCACTTCTTTCAGCTGCTATAAGACCTATAAGGAAAATTTGTTTAAAAAAACGTTTAAGTGTCCAGGTTGTGTCTCAACTGGCACCTAGACTAAATAGCTCAGGAATCCAGTGGCCTAGTGAATCTGGGTGCCTGTGATTTTTCTGCAGATAGTGGGCACTGCTCTACTGGCCCTGGAGTTGGCCTCAGTGAGAGTCTTGTAGCCTGCAGTATACCCTTCTCCCCCAGTTAGGGAACCCTTCACCTGAGAGCAATTTCTGCAACCCTCATCCTGGACATACTTGTTCTCTAGTTGTAGTGTACTGGGTAGTGGGAAGAAGACTAGACTCAGACTGAGAAAAACTGGGTTTCAATCCTAACCCTTTCAGTGCTAGCTGTGGGCTTCAGAAGCCTCAGTTTACTCGTGTGTAAAAATGGGTATAACAAACCCTACTTCATGTCTTGTGCAACTAACAAAGATTATGTTTTTGCATGAGGAGTGGGGTGATAAAATGATTCTTTCCTTAGTTGACACCAAGGTTTCTGTTCAGAAAAAGACAGTCTCTTTTAAGGAGAATACTCTGATATGGCAATTGCAGGGAAGAAGGAGAAGTTCTGATGGAAAGGACTGGAAGATAACACATATGTAGCTAAACTGCCCTTCATAAGAAACAAACATGAATTTGGGGTGGGACAAAGAAGGAAAAAAAGGAAATGGGAGAAGGGAGAAAGAAGCAAGAGTGGATCTATGACAGGAGAATGGTTTGCAGAGAACTCCCAAATAGTAATGCAGCCAAGAACTTCTAAAGGTAGGAGTGTTTAGTAATCAATTTTTGATTGTTTATACTGCTATAACATATGACCCTTCATCTACTCAAACTTTGATAAATTATGTTAGTTGCATAAATGCTTCATGTGAGAGGTCTTCATAGAAATCCAGGAAGAAAAGCAAGGATTCTCTCTCTCTCCGTCTCTCTCTGCCCCTTCCCTGCTTATGCTCTCTCTCAAAATAAATCAGTAAACTTAAAAAAAAGATACTCTTAACAATAGAGAACAAACTAAGGATTGATAGAGGGAGGTGCGTGGGAGATGGGCTAGAGGGGTGATGGATATTAAGGAGGACACTTCTGATGAGCTCTGGGTATTGTATGTAAGTGAAGAATCGCTGAATTCTACTTCTGAAATCGATATTGCACTGTATGTCAACTAACTAGAATTTGGGGCACCTGGGTGGCTCAGTCAGTTAATCGTCTATTGATTTTGCCACAGGTCTTGATTTCACAGTTCGTGAGTTCGAGCCACATGTGGGGCTCCACACTACCTGTGCAGAGCCTGCTTGGGATTCTCTCTCTCTGTCTTTCTCTGTCTCTCTCTGTCTCTCTCTCTCTCTCTCCCCTCTGTCTCTCTCTCTGCCCCTTCTCCACTCAATCTCTCTCCCCATCAAAATAAATACACTTTAAAAAACCAGACTAATAGAATTTAAAAAAAGAAGCATTAAAAAGGTATGTGTGTACATGATGCAGGCACTTAAGTACCAAAGTTAATATTTATATATAATGAGAAAAATATTACAAAATTTGGACAGCTGACATATGTGAAACATCCCCATTTCCGTAGAAATCTTGACACAACATGAACAAACCTTTTAGAATCTCTGAAAGTATGAAAGAGTTTTATTTGAGGCCAAGTTAGGATAGCTGCCTGGAAAAGAAATCCTTCACTGGAAAAGAAAGTGTTCTGGAGAACACTTCACAGGAAAGAAAAGTGTTCTGGAGAATGAATAGTCTTTACAGGGCTATATAGTTTTTACACCTTGTAAAAGCTCAAAAGACTATAGGTTAGCATATAGGCAGGAATCGGGAGTTTTACTGTAAAGGAATGCAGGCAGTAAGAGCAATTATCCATATCTCAAGGTCAAGATGGTTTTTCTTTAGGCTACTCATTCACAAAGCAGGTGTACAATGTATGTATGGCATGTGTGGTGGGCCATAAACCAGGATTTTGGTTTGAACAAAGTTTATATACAGTCATGGTGACTTAGAAAGAAATCTAAAATGACTTCCCTTGTTTATCAGGCCTTTAGAGAGTTTTTCTCTCATCCCAAATAACATTTTTATTAATTAACTGCCTGGCACACCTCTAATTTTTTCCCCTACAATTTTTTGGCTACAAACTCTTGGGTCCTCTCTTCACATGACAGCTTTGTAATATCATTTTTTCCTAGAGAAAATGTTAAGATAATTCAATCTTTCCTTTGCATAGTTAATCAATTTATTATGATTATTGATAAAACTTTCAGCTTTACTACTCATTATTGTGATGGGCAAATTTTTAGTATTGTCCAATTTGAGTAAACAGCTGTCAAACTCTATCAAGTTTCTTCCTTATGTGGGTTTAAGATTTTATTTTAAATTTTCTTGTGCAAATTCTTATCTTAAATATTCTTTTGGGGTGCCTGGGTGTCTCAGTTGGTTAAGCACCTGACTTCAGCTCAGGTCATGATCTAGCAGTCCTTGGGTTCAAGCTCCACATCTGGCTCTGTGCTGACAGCTCAGAGTCTGGAGCCTGCTTCAGATTCTGTCTCTCTTTCTCTGTCTTTCTCTCTGCCCCTCCCCTGCTTGCACTTTGACTCTCTCTCTCTCAAAAATAAATAAACATTAAAATTTTTTTTAAATATTCTTTTTTTTTCTATGTCTATTTATTTATTTTGAGAGAGACAGATAGAGAGTGAGCAGGAGAGGGGCAGAGAGAGAGGGAGACAGAGAATCCCAAGCAGGATCCACACTGCCAGTGCAGATCCCAACTTGGGGCTTAAACCCACGAACCATGGGATCATGACCTGAGCCCATCAAGAGTCAGGTGCTTAACCCACTGAGCCACTCAGGTGCCTCTTATCTTAAATATTCTTAATGATTACAGTCACAGTGTCATGTCAGTGTCCTGAAGGGGAGTAGAATTTGCCACCCCCAAATGTGTCTCTTTGGTATATTAGGCACAAGGATTATTTTAGGTTTTCTTTAAAAAACAAAAACAAAAACAAAAACAAAAACCCACCAGCATCCACAGGAAAAGCTCTGAAAACTAAGTAGAAGTTATCCTTTTGAAAGAGGCATTTACATTTATAAAGGGAAATATTCATTTGTAAGGGTGTCTCTCTCTGTGTACCAAGAAAAAAAAGGGTGACTAAATCTCTAGAAATTCTTGCTTTGCCTGGCTGGCTCAGTCAGTGGAGCATGAGTTTTGATCTTGGGGTCCTGAGTTCAAGTCCCATGTAGGATGTAGAGATTACTAAAGAAAAAAATCTCTAGAAACTCCTATCAATGGGAAAGGCAAAGACCTAAATCTACATAACAACCTTACCCTTGTTTACTAAGCTTTGCCTAGTAACCTCCCTTAACTGACTCTCCCACTCCCAACATTTTTTGTCTTTAGCTAGAGTTGGTATTTAAAGTGGTGACCTGGGCCATTTTGGGGAGTTACTCAGTTTTCCTGGGTTTCTCCCACATATATAGGAGATAAATATGTTATTAAACTAGTTTTTCTCCTGTTAATCTTTTATTACAGTGGGTGGCTGGTCTCAGCCAAGAATCTAGAAGGATAAAGGGAAAATTATTTTTCTTCCCGTACCCTTCAAGATTATCCAGCTGGACTAAGAATTAGATTTACATGAGACAGATTAATAGGGGAAAAAAAAACCCTTTATTATGTGCACACAGAGGCCCTGTAATGAAATTGAGACCTAAAGAAATGACCAAAGCAGCTAGTTTTTATACTTTTTAGACAGAGACTAAATAAATCTGTGAGGAATTGACAGGACAAAGAAAACTTAACTTTGGGAGCTTCAATTAGTAATGAATTCTTTTTTTAATTTTTTAACGTTTATTTATTATTGAGAGACAGAGCATGAGCATGGGTGGGGTAGAGAGAGGGGAGACACAGAATCTGAAGCAGGCTCCAGGCTCTGAGCTGTCTGCACAGAGCCCAACGCGGGGCTCGAACTCACAAACCGCGAGATGATGGCCTGAGCCCAAGTTGACGCCTAACCAACTGAGCCACCCAGGTGCCCCAGTTAGTAATGCATTCTAAACAGAATTCAGGCTGGGGTAGTAAATTAATAAAAAGTAACAAAGATTGTTAATACAGTTTTCTCAGCCCCGAATTCCCTATCTCTGGTGATAAGACAGGATACAGGGAGAGTGCTTTTCACATGGGAGATTTATTTCCTTTTGTCAGGATAGAGGAGGGTCTGAGTGTCCTTCTTACAAATAAAGTAACTTTTAAAAATAATAATATTCCAGGGGCTCCTGGCTGGCTCAGTTGGTACAGTACGTGACTCTTGATCTCAGGGTCTTGAGTTTGAGCTTTATGTTGGGAGTAGAGTTTATTTTTTTAAGGAAACACATACATACATACATACATACATACATACATACATAAAGTAATCATATGCCAAAGTGCCACATTTTGGGCATCTTGCCCTTGGCCTCTACAATGGTATCTTAGTCAATGTCAATATTTCATGCCAAATCACCAAGAAATTAATATGAACCTGTGTAGATGTGATCGGGCAAAGCCACAAGCATGGTTTGTGTAGCAAAGGCAAGAATCCATTTTTGATAACTCATACTGTACATATAGGACAGCAATGGAAGTCAAGATGAAAAAAATACCTTGGGATCAGGGAATGAAGTAGGAAATAATGTCAAATGCTGTCAAGTTGCTGGTGTTAAGCAAAGCATATGAAAGTTATTAAGAATGCAGCATTAGGCTCATTAGCCTTAGACTCACACAACCCTAGTTTGAATCCTAGAGCTTCTACTCACCACCTTGTGAAGACTTTCTAGTAATTACTTAATTATACACAGAACGCACTGATAAACACATGAATAAATTATCTAATTAAACCCAAACTAAAAATGATCCCAAATCAACTTCCTGTTAGCTTGATCCAAAACATGCCCACATCCATCTCACCACCAAAAATATGATAGGAAGTAGGAGTGGCAGAAGACAGTAGTCTTAAATTGCAGTCAATATTCTTGCTTTAATGAACTTTACAAAAATATAAGAGACATAGCATGGCCTTTATATTACTTTTCTATTGCCATGTAACAAGATATGAAACTTAGGTATTTAAATTAACACCCATTTATCTGGATCACAGTTTCGTAAGCCAGAAGTCCAGATGTGTTATGATGGTTCTCTGCTCAGGATCTCTTAAGGTGTCAGACAGCCTGCATTCTCATCTGGAGCTTAGAACCCTTTTTCAAGCCTACATGACTGTGGCAGAATTCAGTTCCTTGTGGTTGTAGGACTGAGATCATACTTTGCTCCTAGCCAGTAGCTAGAACCATTCTCAGCTTAGAGATCATCCACATTCCTTGCCACATGGCTCCTCTATCTTCAAAGCCAAAAGTGGAAAATCTCAGTCCTGTTGAATTTCTTTCCTTTCATGCTTCAAATCTCTCTGACACAAGGAAGAGCTATCTCTTTAAGGACTCCATCCAATTAGGTTGGGCCCACTTAGTGATTGTCCTTTGATTGACTCAATGATTTGAGACTCTGCATCAGAAAAATCTCTTTTGCCATGTAATGCAACATAATCATAGGTTATCTTATATTCACAGGTTCCATCTATAATCAAAAGGAGGGAATCAGGGAAGTGTGAAGGTCATTGAGGGGATCATCTTAGAACTTTGCCAACTATTACCCTTCCCAGAGGCCTAATATGGTGCCCATACAAATCCAGGGACCATGAAATGTAAGCTTCATTAGTTTCAAGGTGAATTCACCTCTGCATTACCTCCACTCATTCTGAGTTTTTCACTTTACCTATACAACTGCATTCTGCTAAAGGGACCCCTAAACCTCAACCATACATAATCATGAAATAGTTCCTGCTTACAGTTCTAACAGAAGTTACAAGCTGAATGACCAACACTGGTTTTGCATTTACCTATATTGGGGATGATAGAACCTTACATCTTGGGCATGCAATGAAAGGTAGTCATGATTTCTTGTATATCCACTAGAGTATTTTGGATTGAGGCTGGATAGGTTGGGGGAGACACAAAGGCAAACCACAAGGAAATGGTCCTTGTCCTTTAGAGACATTTGGGAACCTTATCATTACTAAGCCTGCTATGTGGCCCACATGGGGATGGTTGCTTGCATAGGGGAGTGGGCTATTCCACACATGCTCTCTCAGCAGTCTGTGAGGTAGGAATTATTAGTCAGTCCATAGGAATTTGGAGAGAATAATGTCCAGTGCAGATTGGAGTTACTAGAGAAAAATTCAAAGGAGAAGCAAATGACCAAATTAATCTACTTTATTTCCTGATTTCACCTTGCCGTTCTCTTCAAACACTGGATGGTAACCCCACAATCCATTGAATAATCTTAGATTCTCTATCTTGACATTTAAGACAACCTGAGTCACATATTCTCGGCTTTGTCAACCATTTTTCCTCTGCTTCAGCCAAAAGAGACCCCTAATTAGTGTGATCCAAACATGCTTTATACTTACCCACTCTGTGCACTTGCTGTGCCATTCTCCTAGAATGAGTAATTCCTGAAAAGAAAGGAATAGAAATAGGTAATATAAAAGAAAGTACATCTTGTAAAACAATTGTTCCTTGGGATGTTTCAGGAGAGCCATGAGAAGCCAGCCCTATGACAGCAAAGTCTTCACGGCACCATTGCTTCTGGAGAGAACGAGATAGTTTATCTCAACCTAGAGAAAAAGGGATTCTTTCAGAGCACTATAGATCCATTGCTTAGTTTGTAGTCTATGTCTGATTTCATTACTTATCATGGTATGTACATGATCTCTTCACTTTGAACACTTTTGATCCTTTCTTCCATCCTTTCTCATGTCTCCACTTTTGCTACAAGTTCCTCAATTTATTCCATGCACTCTTTGAATAAACATTCTAGAACTCTTCTTCAGCCAAATGGAGCATAGGTGGAAATATTCTCCTCCCAATGAAGTAGATCTTAATCAGTCTTGCTCACACACACACAAAAGCCCTTAAGCTGACTGCATTGAAAACTCCTTCTCTGAAGAGCAAACACAGAAGAGAGGAATTCCCAGTGTGATCATAGAAAGAATGTTAACGCTTACAGCCTGGACATTAGGCCTTGGTGAAGTGGCTCACTGTGTAGCAGATAATGTTGCTTTGTAGGTTAGTCCAAAATTCTTTCTGAGAGCTGACTAGACTGGGAGTTTAAAAAGTAGTGCACCCGCAGGTCTGTGCTCCTCTGACTTGGTGAGTATTTCAGGTTATAGGGTCTGCCAAGACCACCAAGCTGCCACGACCACCACAAGGCACAGAATGGGTTGCTACAGGGATGCCTGGGTGGCTCAGTAGGTTAAGTGTCAACTCTTGAATTCAACTCAAGTTATGATCTCATGGTTCCTGAGTTCGAGCCCCACGAGTTTGAGCACGTGTCAGGCTCTGTGCTGAAAGTGGGGAGTCTGTTTGGGATTCTCTCTCCCTCTATCTCTGCCCCTCCCTGGCACTCTCACAAGCTCTCTCTCTCTCAAAATTAATAGTTAAAAAAAAAGAATGGGTTGCTGCATTCATTCACAAGCACTGTCACTTCTTTTATATACTTTGCATTGTATATTTGTTACTTTAGTAGTAACCAGTGTCACACCACTTGGCACCAAATCCAAATCATCATTCTTGCACATCTCTGAATTCAGACTAGACTAAAAATTTAGAAATATAAATTTGTAAATGCTATAAGGATACAATTTAATAAATCGGCTTTTGACCTCATTTATATATGAGAAAATAGAGACAGAAAAAGATTAAATATGTTTCCAAATTCATCTAGCAAGCCAGGAAAAAGATTGGCCCTGGAATGCATGTCTGTGGAATCCCAGCTATTGTTAGTAGATTCCTTGACTAGCCTATATAATTCAGGAGGGACTTTTCCCCACATCTCACCTTCCAGAGTTTTTCAGAATATGTTACAGGGGTATTCCCTTGGTGAAAGCTGCTCACAAAAAGTGGACAGTACAGGCCTTTTCAGGTAGCAGGAGTTGAAGGTATCAGAAGGCAAGCAGGGCAGCCATGCAAGCAAGGGGGAAGGCAGTCAGCCCCTGTCAGCTGCTGCCATGACAACCGTATCCAGGGGCGTGGCCTTTCTCTGGGGGATCTGAGGAAGCCCAGAGTGAGTTTCTGGTTTAGGGATTCCTGTTCCCTGATGAGGCTGCACTTCTGTGGCAGAAACAGAGCCCCTCCCTCTGAGCCTGTCTACAGCACAGACTCCATGGAGGTCTGGTTTTACTTTGCAGGGCCTGTCTGCCTGGAGTTGAGGAGAAATGCCCTCCCCAGCTCAGAGGTTCCCCCTTCTTCTGCCACCTCTGCATTCTTTCTTAATGACACCCATGGCAGTACTTTAGTCTCAAGACTATCTGCTGTGGATTGCAGCAGGCCCTATTCAGCCTGTAGCTCTCAGGCTCTCCCAAATAGCCAAGTGGAAATGGAATGACAAGAGTCTTCTCTTTTCTGCTTCTGGCCATCCTAACTGGGACTACCTCCTCTCCTCTCCTCTCCTCTCCTCTCCTCTCTTCTTCTCTCCTCCCCTCCCCTGTCCTCTCCTCCCCTCTTCTGTCCTCACTCCTCTAGTCTCCTCTCCTCTCCCTTACTCTCCTCTCCCTCTCTCCTCCCCTCCTGTCCCTTCCTCACCCCTCCCCTCCCCTTCTCTGTCTCTCTCCGTCTCTCTCTCTGCTTATGCCCAGAGAAACAAGGAAGGGACTCTGAGGAAAGGTGGGGTAGCAACTCAGGCTTCTGGGGAATACTTCAGGGCTGGGAAGACAGGCCCAACAGGGGCCAAAGGGAGGCAGTACTATTGCAGGATTTTTTACTTCAATACCCGGGGTTTGTCATCTTGTTGCTTTTTATAGGTTTTTTTTTTTTAATTTTTTAATGTTTATTTATTTTTGAGACAGAGAGAGACAGAACATGAATGGGGGAGGGTCAGAGAGAGAGAGGGAGACACAGAATCTGAAGCAGGCTCCAGGCTCTGAACTGTCAGCACAGAGCCCGACATGGGGCTCGAACTCACGGACCGTGAGATCATGACCTGAGCCAAAGTCAGACGGTTAACCGACTGAGCCACCCAGGCGCCCTATCTTGTTGCTTTTTAGAGTGAAGAGGTGGACACAAAATGAGCAGCAGCCAAAGCTTATTAGAGTATAAAATCAGACAGGAGGAAGAGTATGAAAACTCTCTTTATGGAGAGGAGGCATTTGAAAGTGAATGCCGGCAACAATAAGCAAGGGCCTTTGTTTTATAAGGTTCTGGTCCCAGCCCTCCCCCCCCCCCATTCCCTTCCCCCCTTGTTCCTTCTCAGGTTCTACCCTTATTGGCTTGATAGTTTTAGGTGCTGGGTTGTCCATTCCTGATTGGCTCAGCTCCATTGTATGAGGGGTGGTCTATGGCCATATCATTCCTTCTGGGTCATATGTCTTATGGTCTACTAGTTATTTTTAGTTAGGTCTTTTGCCAAATTCCTGAGGGGTAGTAGGTGGTGTCTGTCACATTCTTAAGAGGAACCTTAGGCCCGAGGGGGTTTTCTGTGGTCAGATGCTCCAAGTATTGTTCCAAAATATGTTTTTCCCCACTCAGGAACCTCAGGTCCTAACCTTTCCCTCTCTGCCTACAGAATCCTGTCTTTTCCTATCATAGTACCAGGATCTGGGCTGGGCAGGACCCAGACTGTCACTTACTCACTGGAAGGTTCTGGAGGCCTGGGAACTTTACCCCTCTTCATGCCTCTGTTTGTTTGCTCCTTGTTCCTAAAAGATGGAGGAAGGGGTTGTGGTAGAACAATCAGGGGCGCCTGGGTGGCTTAGTCAGTTAAGCGTCCAACTTCAGCTCAGGTCATGATCTCACCATCAGTGATTTCGAGTCCCATGTCAGGCTCTGTGCTGGCAGCTCAGAGCTTTGGATTCTGTTTCCTTCTCTCTCTGCCCCTCTCCCATTTGCTCTCTCTCTCTCTCTCTCTCAAAACTAAATAAACATTAAACAAAATAAAAAAAAAGAACAATCAGTGAGGTTCCTTCCAGCTCTAAGATGCTAGGACTTCACCCTACCTACAATGGTGAGGAGGGGCTTCTCTTAGGAACACCATTTGGCCTGAGTGGGGACCTCTCCAGATTGTGGCTGCTGCTGCTGTTTTCCTCAGAATCCAGACAAGCTCAGGGCACAGAACTTGTCCTATGTTGTCCTTCCCTGCTAGACTCCAACATATATACTCACAGCCTTCCCCTTAGCCTCAGGGACTCTCAGATGGACCCAGAACAATTGCAGTCTGAGATCTGAATGACAGAGGTTGGAATAGAGAAGACAAATTCACAATCTTGGATATTTGCTTCGAAAAACTTACATTTAATGAGTGTTTTGCTGTCTTCTGTCCTGTACATGCTGATGAATAAGACACAAATGTCCCTGAAGAATTCACTGACTTATAGGGGAGATAGATGTCTAAACACAGTTTTAACACAGGATAATAATAATGTCTGAGTCACCTGGTGATTTAGGAGCACCAGGAAAAGAACACCTAACTCAGCTTGCTCTGGTGACTTCCAGGGAAGTCCTTTGGGAGTAAGTGATAGTGTAGTTGAATTTTAATGATTGAATAAGATTTTGTTTAACAGAGAAGGGAAGGAGAGTCTAGACAGAAGAAGCAGCAGGAAAGAGTTTGAGGCAAAGTCTTGGAGGCTTGGCCTCAAGGGTCTGACTGGACCAAACCAGTCCGAGTCTGACAAGAATTCAGATGCCAAATGTCCATCACAGAGGTGAGTTTGGCAGTATACCCTAAGTGTACCCTATAGCCCCACAACCCTGGTCACTAATCCCTGAGAAATACTTACGTATATGCACAGAGAAGCAAGCAGAAAAAAGGCCGTTGCAGCATGGTTGTATTAGCAAAGCACTGGAAACCATCTCAATCTCTATCATTGAATAAACTACAGTATGTTCATCCACACTATGCAATGTATGCAGCAGTTACATATGAATTTGATCTATAGGTCTGACGTGGGATTTTTTTTTTTTTTTGAGCACAGCAAACTCAATTCTGACACTGAGGGAGTGTCAGATCCCACAGATTAAGGGCTGGGTCCCACAAGATTTCACCCCACCCCCTTCAAATGCCAACCTTAAGAGGTACGGGGTGAGGTCCAAAAGGATCCCAAATGCAGGAGCTTCTGTCCTCAAAGAACTTGGGTGCGCCATCCTCCCAGGAGGTGGATGTATTCACCAACCTGGAAGCTCATCAAATCTTGTTGTTCAAAAGTTTTCATATAGCTTAGTCTGTAGCTTTCCTCACCTTCCTCTTCCCAGAAGTTGGCGAGAGGGGCTGGAAGTTCAACTTGGTCTTTCTGGTAACCAGTGTAACCTTGAGGCTGTCAAAGGGTCCCACCCTAGATCACTTTATTATCATAAACTCAAAAGGGGCTCCTTATGAATGACAAAAGACATGCCTATCACTCAGGAAATTCCAAGGGTTTGAGGAGTTTTATGCAAGGAACTGGGAACAAAGACCAAAAATGTATTTATTATATATCACAATAGGTAACAACATAGATAGATTTGCAAGACACATAGTTGAGTAAAAAAAGAAAAGAACATTTTGTCGAATGAAATGTAGGGTATAATGCCATTTATATAATGTCATTTGGATTCTGTGAATATGTGTGTATGTGCATGCATGTATATGTAAGCGTGTGTGCATGTGATTTGTGTTTCTTCTTATGTGAATTACTTCTCCATGTACTTTGCTCATTTTCTATTGGGTGAGTAGAGATTTATATTTTTCAAAGATATCTCTAAATCTGTAATATGTTTTAAATATTTCATCTCAATTTCTCTTGTGCCATTTAATATTCCTTGAGATTTTTAAAAAAGGTTTTGAGGGATGCCTGGGTGGCTCAGCCTGTTAAACGTCCGACTCTTAGTTCCTGCTCAGGTCATGATCTCACAGCTTGTGATTTCGAGCCCCTCATCGGGCTCTGTGCTGACAGTGTAGAGCCTGCTTGGGATTTTCTCTTTCTCTATCTCTCTCTGTCCCTCCCCTGCTCTCTCTCACACACACACACACACACACACACACACACACACACACACTTTCTCTCTCTCTCAAAATAAATAAATAAACTTAAAAAAGAAAGATTTTGAAAGACATAATTCCTTATTAATTTTTGTGGTTACAAAAGCATGTTTGTAGGGGCACCTGGGTAGCTCAGTTGGAAGAGCATGCGATTCTTGATCTCAGGATCATGAGTTTGAGCCCCACATTGAGTGTAGAGATTACTAAAAAAAATATTTTTTAAAAAAACTTATGCTTGTAGCAAAAAATTCAAGCTCAACAAGGGTGGGCCATGAGACTAGAGGAGTGTTCCCAACTTTTCTGACATCCAAAGATGAATACCATTAGACTCAGCAATAAGAAAGAAGGTGTGAAATTTTAGGAGTCAGTAAGACATAATATTAAGAGTTCTGACTTAGGAGTCAGACACATTTGAGTTCAAATCTAGATTCTTCCACTTATTGGCTGTGTGATCCAGATTTTTTGAGCTTCAGTTTCTTCATATATAATAAGGTAATAATGTTTTCCTCAATGAGTTGTAATGACTAAAGAAGATCCCAAATATAAAGTACCTGGCCCAAAGTAGTTTCTTGATCATTTTGAATTTCTTTCCCCAAGTCCAAACAAAGCTGGTGTTCTTTCCTCTACATTATGCTCTTTGGGGGACCTGTGCATTCATGTGGCCTTCAGACATAGGCCTCTGAGATCAAAGAGAACAATTTTATCTTCCCTATAGACATCACCATCAAAGGGTGTGGTTAATAGAATACCCATATAGATGAATGTCATGGCATATGTGCAAAGAAAAATAAAGGAATAAATAAAATATATGCTATAAGATATAACTACAAATATATAAATAACAGATAAAAGTATTTGAATGTATAATATATAAATAGGTAAAATAATACACATTATATTTAAAAAGTAAATTGATAGAGTACATAAAAGGAGATATACACACAATAAGTAAATATACATCAATATTAACAATTATTTCTCCTAGATAGGGGAATTATAGGTAATTTATCTTTCCTTTTCTACTTTTCTACATATGCATATATTTTCTAGTAGGAACATATAACTTCCACAATCAGAAAAAAAGTGAAAATAGTATAAGACTTTTTAGTTTAAACACATGGACACATGCACACATATACTTATCTTGACTTGAGACAGGGAAAAACCATCTAAGCATACGTTGCTTCTTGTGCCACCTCAGCCCCCAGGAAGAGGCTGATACTGTGTCATTCCAGTGTGAATCAGCGTTGAGGTATTCCCCTCCCTCATATCAAGCCAATAGTTTCTCTCCTTCCCTCTCTCCTTTGTTAGTGGTGTTGAACTCATAGTTCTGGCTCTGGTCACCAGATGGCGTGCTTACTTCTAGTTTCTAATATTATTTAAGGGGCGCCTAGGTGCTCAGTTAAGCCTCTGACTTCAGCTCCCGTCATGATCTCACCACTCATGGGTTTGAGACTGGCATGGGGCTCTGTGCTGAGAGCTCAGAGCCTGGAGCTTCCTTTGGATTCTGTCTCCGTCTCTCTCTTACCCTCCTCCACTCATGCTGTGTTTCTCTTTCTCTCAAATATAAATAAATATTGACAATTAAAAAAAAATAAAACCATACTATTTAAAACCAATATTGTCTTGGTAAAGAGATTTAAAGAAAACGTTCATTTTTTTTACATATAAGTTATGAATCAGTACATTCAGTACAATCACACTTCTGTTTGAAAAATACATATTCATAGAAAAAGTTAGAAGGATATATAATTGGGTTCTTCATTCAATAATCGGGCTCTTCATTCATTCAATTCAATAAATATTCAAGTGGTCTTTACTACATATCAGGTACCACCAGCCACAATCCATATTTCTATGCCAATTTCTTTTCCAAACTCTAGACACTTACATCTAACTTCCTAGTGTACATTTCCAACTGGAGAAAGATTATAATGTAAAAACTCACCCAAATGCACAAGCTTACAATACTTATTAACTCTAAATCAATTATTCCCTAAGGCCTGAAAAACTACAATCTAAATTGGAGGTAGTGTGGGATGCCTAGCTGGCTCAGTTGGTGGAACATGAGACTCTTGACCTCAGGGTTGTGAGTTTTAAGCCCTACATTGGGGTAGAGCTTACTTTAAATTAATTAATTAAAAAATAAATTGGAGTGTATAGAGTGGGGAGAATGCAGAATTTGATTCTGACAAATATGAATTAGAACACAGGATCTGTCTCTTATTTATCTGTATAATTTTCTTTCTTTTTTTGTATAATTGTATTTCTTATTCATAAAAATAATTGAGTTTGGGTTAGTATTTCTGAATGTGAGAGGAAGGGATCTCTGGGTGTTTTACAAGGAGCCCGAACCTGATCTCTCTATGCTACCTCACCAGAGGGGCTCCCACTCTCAAGCACTGTGTCCTAAAAGCCAGATCATTCTGGTTAAAAGAGGGCTTTCTCTAGGGGCCAGAGTCCTCAATGCTTTTTGCTGTGGGGTTGCCCAGGCAAGTTGCTTCTTGGATATGTGATTGAAATACTAGCCTTCTGTTTGGGCATGGAGGTGGTTAAGAGACTCAGAGAACCAGGCTGTAGATGCTGTTGAACCTCTACCACCAATGCCCCTGGCCCCCAAGTCATGAGGAGGTCCTAAAATGCATAGGGGTACTCACACAGGAGGTGAACCCCCTTTTCTCCTAAGTGGTTGGACCACATGCCTTTGCAAATTCCCTTTACCTGGAGTCTCCTCTGCCTCTGGGCCTAGGATGACACAGACATCAGAGGCACTACATATACAGAGCAATGTTCACTGCAGAATCACCAAAACAGGCTGGGGCACGTCTGAGGCCCCTTGTGGAGTCTACACAAGGTGGGTAGAAGAAGGATGCTTGAGGTCTTGTCTGAGGTCTAATCCCATTTATGGAAAGGCTAACTTATTAAACTCAGAGAAGAGCCAGCTCCTTCTGCTTCAGCCTCAAGTTACTTGGTCAGACCCAGGTCGGACATCTGCCTACTTAAAGATTATCCCAACCAATGTTTCCAGTTATGAATCCTTGGGACTTTATCTCTTCCCCTAAAAAAAGTTCCCCAAAAGAGAAAGGGAAAATGAAGGAAAGGCAAAGTGTTCTGACTTGGCAATGGGGACAGTTGTTGCCCCCCAGGTAAGTATGTCCAGGACAATCTGGCCATCAGCCTCAGAGGGTCTGGTGCCTGCTGCAGCCTGGAGCAGAGAAACCAAAATCAGATGTACCCTGCAGAGGAGTGTGACTTGGATGAACCCTTCCACATCCTGCCTGAATGCCACCCCTCTGAAAGCCAGAGAGTTGGATTCTTCCTGTCTTATCAAACTGGTACAGTGAGCCTCTGGAAACTTATTTCACTCCAATGGAATCCAGCCCAACCAGCATCCATCAAGCTGCCATGACCTTGAAGAATGGTCTGGAGACATGAAGATCCCCCCCAAATGGCAACATACAGTGAAAAATAAAAACAAAAGAAAAGTCAAGGGCACAGGGCTGGCTTACCATTTTGTGAGCTGATTACCAAACAACTTTAAATTTACTTTTGATGCATTTTTCTCATATTGGAAGAAAGGAATGCAAGGCATTCCATAATGTCAGTCATGGAAAATCTATCTTGTTATTTTATTGTCCTCTTAGCTTTTCATTCTGTGTATAGTCTTGCTTCGCTGCAAGAATTCTATATATTTTTGTTTTAAAAAAATAATGTTTTCATTTATTTTTGAGACAGAGAGAGACAGAGCATGAGCAGGGGAGCGGCAGAGAGAGAGGGAGACACAGAATCTGAAGCAGGCTCCAGGCTCTGAGCCATCAGCCCAGAGCCCGACGCGGGGCTCAAACTCACAGACTGTGAGATCATGACCTGAGCTGAAGTTGGACACTTAACCGACTGAGCCACCCAGGCGCCCCAAATTCTTTATCTTATGTAGTAAAATTGATAAGGTTGTTTTTAGTTTCTTAAAAATATGCTTGGACAAGGCTTTCACTTTTTTAAAAAAGTGTATTTTGAGAGAGAGAGACACAGCATGAGCAGGGGAGGGGCAGAGAGAGAGAATCCTAAGTAGGCTCCACACTGCCAGATGCAGGGCTAGAACTCATGAACTGTGAGACCTACCAAGAGTAGGTCACTTAACCGGACAGAGGCAGCCAGGCACCCCAAGCCTTTCACCCTTTTAAATTCTGATACAATAATCTGCATTTTCTTTTATATTATAATTTATTCTTACTAAAACCAGGAGTATGCTGCATATAGCAGTGGTTCTCTAATTTGTGTGGTAATTGACAGAAAAGGAAATGCACTGGGTCTGGGGTAGAGCCCAGTCTTTGCATTTTTTATAAGAGAAATGCTGATATATAAAATATGTAAATAATTTTAATGTTGAATCTGGTGAAGGAATTCCTCCCCACAGTGATCCTTTTGGAACTGCAAATCATACTTTCTAGAGAAGTGAACATACTGAAGCTACATAGTCAATCAGACAAACTCAGGTTCATGACTGGGTCATAATTTAAAAAAATTAACCACTATCCATGTTTCTAGAATCAACAGGAACAATAAAACAAAAATCTTAGATGTTATGAGGGTAGTTTGAGAAATCATAATATCTGATACACACAGGCATATATACGTATATGCATACACATAGATAATACTTCAATGACTTACAAAGTACTTTTGAATGTTTCTTGGTGATGAGGGGTGGGGTAGAGGGGAAATGTCCTAACTTGAGGCTAAGTCTTACCTTCCTCTTTAATTTATACAAGTTGAGCAAGTCAGCTGACTTGGTTAAGGGAAGCCTGCCAGAAACCCTTGGGAGGGAACTCACCCTAAGGCAAATATTAGGTACCTAAAACCTTAGTCATTTTTGGAGATTATTGGGAGAGATTCCAATTCTGAATACATAGCATTGTGTCTGGCTTGTAAGTTTGTCTCCTAGCCCAGGTCTCAGTGAACTCATGTTTGAATCCAGTGGAGAAACGAGAGGCTTTCAGAAAAAAAAGGGTCAATTTTGCTAAGAATTCTTTAAAACATTGAGGCTTAAGCAGCACTGGGATGATATGCACCTGTATAATATTAAAACCGAAGGAGGGGCATTCTCCATTTACCTGTAGGAGACTGAGTTCAGCTTTGGCCCAGAGGGACTCCAGAGAAATCAGTGAAGCTTTGCAACTGGAGGACCCAGGCACGTTGGCTGTGGTGGGGGTCATGGAAGGACCAAGACCCAGGGAAAAAGGCAGCTATTCCCAGTAGATGTGGCAGTGTCCAAGGGAAGGGAATAGCAGGACAGAAACAGAATGTGTCATTCACCTGGAATCTCACAGGAATTATTTGTGAGTGTAAGTGAAACCTCCTTTGGGTTCTATCCACTGAATATTTGAAGGGTATCTTATAGGGGTTGGGGGTCCTGCATATGCAGGTGGAGGAAAACCATAGAGCTCTAGGATCTTCATTTGGCTCCACAGCAGCCTTGTAAATCCAGCATTATTCCTATTTAAATAGAAAAAGAATGACCTTTAAGTAGAAGTACCTGGTTTATTTTTCTGCCTAAGAGATTTAAAGGAAACATGGGATTTACTTTTCTTTAAAGTTCTGACAAATATTTATTAAGTGCCACATTGTCTTTATAAGTTGATTCACAGTTTTTAAATTTTTCCCCATATTGTTTTTTTCAACAAAAGCAAAATATGTTTGTCTTGAAAAATGAGAAGCTCCCATTAAGCAAAATGAAAAACCAAAACACCTGTTATCTTACCACATGGATAGCCACTGTTAAGACATTTAAGTATATACTTTCAGTTTTTTCTTTGCATATTAATATACAAATATACATTTTTTACAAAAATGGGATGCTACATATACTTTTTGAAAATTGTTTTCACTTCACAATATATAATGTACACCTTTTCATGCAAATGGGTGAGAGGGAGACTTGCAGCTTGTGGGTGGGGAAAACCCAATTTTATGCCAGTTACAAGCAAAACACCTAAAATAAAGCCACGCAAAAAGTTAAAATTGAGATGGGGAAAGTGCATGAGATGAGAAAATGCAAACAAAGTTCAGGTGGCAACCTTCTATCAGGGGAAACAATTAAAGGCCGAACACATTAAATAGGATAAGGACGGTTCCGTCTCGCCTTCCAATGCATGACCATTAATTTGTTTCGTACTCTTTTCATTTCTTCCATCTCCTCTGCCACCTTTATCATCTCCTCGTTGCTCAAATTTCGGCCGTGTATGTCCCCTCTAAATTGCGGGCGAGAGCGAGCCAGCCTCTCTTTGAAGCTTCCTTCTTCCAGCTTATGTTTTCCCACTCCACAAGGAGGCTGCTCCATGGGAGGGCGCTCTTCAAAAAGGTCCCTTCTAGAAAGGCGCTCCGGAGGAGGGCGCTCCTCGGACACGAGCATCTCGGGAAGGAGCTCAGGAAGGAGCTCCTCAGGAAAGAACTCCTCCTCTGACGACTGCTCCTCGGAAGACGCTTCTTCCGGAGACTGCTTTACGGGAGAGTGTTCCACAGGAGGCCGTTCCTCATCCGTCTTGGGCGCGCTCTCTGGCTGTTCCTCATTTTCTTTGCATGATTTTTCCATGTTGAGGATCCTCTTTAAGTACAGTTATTCATAGGAGACAAGGCAGAGTCGAGTAAACACACTTGGTGGCTGGATCAAAACCCTGGCCACGGGTTCCCATAACTGCCTTTTCCTGAGTTGGGGGCCCAGGTCCCCCACCTATGCTTGTCGAGGGGCTCTCTGGCCCTGGGGACCGCGCCGCACCCTGTTAGCCCCGCTCGCCCCCTCCTTCCCGAAAGCCCACCATTTTCCCAGCAGGCCTTGCCAGAGGCCTCTCCCATTGTGACAGGGGCGGGGCGGGGCGGTGGTACTGCGGACTCCGTTCCAGTCAGCGTCCTCCCACGCACCCCATCCCGGGCCATTGCCCACCACTTCCCTGACCTGGACCTCTCCTGGCGGTTTGCTCTAGGCCTCTTCTCCTCGAGGCGCACCGCTGTGACCCGCAGACCTGCAGACAGACGCAAGACAGGGTAGGGGGCGGAGAGTGGGGAGGAGGGAAGGACTAACTGACAACATACGTCCCTTTCCTGGGCATTAGCCGCCGCCCCCGCGTCAGCCCCCACTGCCTCCCCTCCCCCATGCCCCACCATCCTATACCTCGCAGTGTTCGTCATTTCTTTTCAGGCGGCAAGTGGAAGCGAAGGATTATTTAGAAACTATTTCTAAGTCTGTGACTCCCAGGGGGCCCCACTCACCTCCCCACCTCGCCCCAAGGCCACCATTTTCTACACCGAAATGTGGGAGCGGGAGGGGGGGTGGGGGAGGGGGGGCGGGGCTGGATATAGGGAAAGGCCTGATACTCTCTGCCATCCCGATCCCAGGGGTTATTGGGCAGCATCGACACTCAAACCGATTTAAGGGGACCAAGGGGACTTACTTCCTCCTGCTTTTTCCCCTTGACCAAAGGGCAGTAGGCAGACGGTGTCTGGACAAGCAAAAAGGACCTGGACGAGAGGGACTTGGGCAGACATAGGCTCCTGGTCACGTGAGGGCCGCGCGTCACAGCCTAGCTCAGATCCCCAGTTAACCACTTTGACCGGCGGCCTTGCGGCAGCACCCTTCCTGTATTTCGCAACTCTCAACACACCAGGCATCGTCGCTCACCTCTTTGTTTATATTTGCCTTTTCTGGTTACCAGAGACTGTCAGCATCCAGTCTTGGGAGTTATTGCCTCTTCCTCTTTGCTGCTTACCCTGATACCACCTCTTATTCTCCTGTTGTCAAACACCAAGGCCCATTATTTCACATACAGTCCAGATCCTGCACTGAAATTTGACTATTTTTACTTAATGAATCAGTATCATGTCTCCTTTCCCAGTCTTAATCCACATCCATACCCATGACTCCATCATGTCCGTTTATGCTCTATCAACATGGTTTTCACTTCTTGTCACTTTTATGGAAGATAAGCTTTCACTTTTCCATGACCTGAGGATTTTTTGAGCCCCCAAACCTGTATCACAAATAGAGGCTGCAGTCTAAATTCGTAATCATTCAGTTCTAGAACTCTAGAAAGAGTTGTTTGTAAAGTATGCAAATCTAAAAACATAAATACTTTGATGATTTTCATAAATCAAAGTACACATTTGTCCATCTAAGTACAAAAAATCTAAAGATTTATTTTCTGAAATGGGAGCATTTGGGGTGGAGAGTGTGGCATTATATATACAATTAAAAAAAAATTTAGGTAAACTCCACGCCACACATGGGGTTCCAACTCGACCCAGAGATCAAGAGTTGCATGTTCCACCAAGTGAGCCAGCCAGGCACCCCTATATATACTATTATGTGTGTGTGTATCACACACACACACACGCAAACACACACTCTTCAGTAATTATTCATAATAGAAGAAATATTTTTCTGGGACTCTAAATCCTTAACCGGCCACCTCTTGGTGTTGCTGGTTGATAAAGTGTATATTAATTCATTAAATCAGCAAATATCTGGGTCCTGGACTGCTGTATCCAAAAGATTCAGCGCAGAAGACATTCATATTCAACTATGCAATAATTCATCACACATGGAGTAGCAGGATTAAAACTATATTAACATACTCAATTGTCTTTACAAGTATGTATGTTTGAATCTAATGGTGTTTTTTTTTAAGTTTATTTATTTTGAGAGGGTGAGCGTGAGTTTGGGGGGGGTGCAGAGAGAGAGAGAGGGCGAGAGGGAGAATTCCAAGCAGACTCCATGCCATCAGCACGGAGCCCGAAGCGGAGCTCGAGCTCACAAACCATGCCATCATGACCTGAGCCAAAGTGGGACTTTTAACAGATTGAGCCACCCAGGTGCCCCTGAATCTAATGGTGTTATGATCTTCAATCTCCCATCCCTGCATCTTACCTACTCACATCAGCCTGGATGCTACTTCTCATGCAGGTGCCCTTTCTTCTGGAAAGTAGACTATACCTCTCCTCTCTGTATTTTATACTTTCAGGGTTGATGGCTGTCAGATCTGTTAGGACCCTGGGATTTTTTTTTTCAAGCCCAGGCCATCTAGTAAGTTTCCAAACAGAAATTCATTCAGGAAATTTCCCAGTTTAAGAGCTTTTTTTTCCAACATCTAATTTATTTTGTGTTGAGATAGAAGCAAGACAGATATTAGTTCACTTTTATATCTTTTCTCTAACTTTTACTTTTCCATTTTTTAGTGATGTGTGTCTTTTAAAAGCCAAGTTTCACTATACCTTCTTTATTCTTTTCACCAAAGTTTGGCCTCATCTCTTTCCAAGAGGACCCCCATTTTATTCGCATTTCATCATTTCTGACCTTTTCCCCCTTACATCCTGTGATGGAGAACTCACTACCTTAAAAGACACCCATTGAAATTTCAGACAGTTTTATTCAGAGTAGTTTTTACTTTTGTTGAGCTGAGGTCTGCCTCCCAGTAGTTGACATACATTTGGTGTTGATTCTGCTTTCTGGAGTGGTACAAAACAAGTATTAGAGTTAATATTCTAGTTCTTTCCCTTTCCCAGCTGTGAGACATACCAGGCAATCCACTTGAATTTTCTGTGACTCAACTTCTTCATCTGCAAAATTGGAGACATAATAGTACGTATCTCAATGGATTGATAAAATCAGTAAATGAGTCAGTATATGTAAAAGACTTGGAAAGGTGCCTAGTACATAGAAAGCACCCTGTAAGCATTAACTATAATAATAGAAATAGTAATAATAATAGTATGACCTAACGCTAATAATATTACTAATTATTGTTTTTTAATTAACACTAATTGAACACTTATGCCAGGCATTGTGCTAAGCATTTTCAATATGCTATCTCATTTAATCCTTAAACAATCACACCAAGACTTTTTTAGTCTTAACCTCCCCAGTTATTTTCAGTTCTTTCTAATGTGATATACTTTTTCAAAGTCACTCACCATCCTACATGCTCCTGAATTCATAAATGTCTCTGAAAAAATACTGAATGTTCTGCCTTGTGTTGAATGGAGTGATCTTATCACACCCTTCACTATAGAATAGCCACTATACACCTGTAGATGAATCCTAAGATCATAGTTAGATTTTGTGGATGCCATATTACACAGTTGAATCCACTTTAAATTTTAATCACCTGACACTCCCAAATCTGTTTCACACATCCCTGTTAATAGCCTTATATGAATCACTTTAATTTTAAAAATTTTAATTCCAGTACAGTTAACATATAGTGTTAAATTACTTTCAGGTGTACAATATAGTATTCAATAATTCTATCTATATATTACTTAGTGCTCATGAAGATAAGTGTATCCTTAATCTCTTTTACCTATTTCACCCATTTCCCACCCCCTACTTCCTCTCTGGTAACCATTTGTTCTCTATAGTTAAGAGTGTGGGTTTTGTTTTGTTTTGTTTTTTTTTTTTTTTGGTGTATCTCTTTTTCCCCTCTGTTTATTCATTTCTTAGATTCTACATATGAGTGGGGCATCTGGGTGGCTCAGTTGGTTAAGTGTTAAGTGTCCGACTTTAGCTCAGGTCATGATCTTGCGTTCGTGAGTTCAAGCTCTGCATCGGGCTCTGTGCTGACAGCTCAGAGCCTGGAGCCTGCTTCTGATTCTTTGTCTCCCTCTCTCCGCCCCTCCCCTGCTCATGCTCTGTCTCTGTCTCTGTCTCTCTCTCTCAAAAATAAACATTAAAAATTGTACATATGAGTGAATCATATGGTATTTGTCTTTCTCTGACTGGCTTATTTCACTTAGCCTTATACTCTAGCTCCATCCATGTTTCAAATGGCAAGATTTCATTCTTTTTTATGGCTGAATAATATTCCACTGTGTATATGTACAACATTTTCTTTATCAATTCATCTATCAATGGACACTTGGGCTGCTTTCATAGTTTGGCTATTGTAAATACTGCAAAAAACAGGGGTGCAAATATGTGAATAATTTTAATTTTAACCCAAGTATAGAAGCTTCTGTTTTTCTGGGTTAAATGTTGTCTTGTTAGATTTACTCCCTTATTCTTGGACAGAATCCAAATTCTGTCATTCAGTACATTACTACAAAATATTAATTTAAAGCATGCCATTAGTACTAAATAGGATGATAAATTCAGCAAGCTCAGGAAAGATCTGGAGGAGATCTCAGCAAAGAACTCTAACTTCACATGAAAAAATTATTTTCCCCTGTTGGGTTTGGCAGCCAAGAGTGTGCCCTGCCAGGCCAGTTCCCCTCCTTTCCTCTCTCAATGTGACTTTGTAGGGTGGGATTCCTTTCTAGCGCTGCTGATAGAGGACACAGTTGCCTCTGAAAGCTTCCAAACCACTATAAATTAACCCTTGATGAGAATTTAGTAAACATGGGGGTCAGAAAAGGGAGATATAAAGAATTAGAACGGGGAATGGAAGAATGAAAACAATGTCTTTGTGTTGGCTCTAAGTCTCTGCCTGACAGTAACTGATTTGGGGTTCCCTTGAGAGAAAGCGCTCTCAAGAGGAAGTAAGATGATGGTGCATCTGCCTTGGTGACACCATTTGTTACAAGGGAATGTGGACTGCTACTTGTTTGTGTGTAGTTGGGGTGGGGGCTATGAAATAACCCTTCTCTTGGATTTGATTTGATACTGCTGACTTAGGGCCCTGTGAGGACATGTTGCTTAGGTAAAAATTTCTAGGGAAGGTTTAAGTCTAAGAAATGCCATTTTAAAGGTGAAACTAAGGTCCTTGGAGGTTACAAATTGTTCCGATGGAAACACACGTGATACTAGCCGAGATAGGATTGAAACCCTAGCAGTATGATGTAAGAGAGGCAACCTTTAACCACCTTGTAAAACAGCTCCTGGGCAGTGGGCTCCAGGCACATTTACATGCAGCCAGGGTGGACAGTACAGGCCTTTTCAGGTAGCAGGAGTTGAAGGTATCAGAAGGCAAGCAGGGCAGCCATGCAAGCAAGGGGGAAGGCAGTCAGCCCCTGTCAGCTGCTGCCATGACAACCGTATCCAGGGGCGTGGCCTTTCTCTGGGAGATCTGAGGAAGCCCAGAGTGAGTTTCTGGTTTAGGGATTCCTGTTCCCTGATGAGGCTGCACTTCTGTGGCAGAAACAGAGCCCCTCCCTCTGAGCCTGTCTACAGCACAGACTCCATGGAGGTCTGGTTTTACTTTGCAGGGCCTGTCTGCCTGGAGTTGAGGAGAAATGCCCTCCCCAGCTCAGAGGTTCCCCCTTCTTCTGCCACCTCTGCATTCTTTCTTAATGACACCCATGGCAGTACTTTAGTCTCAAGACTATCTGCTGTGGATTGCAGCAGGCCCTATTCAGCCTGTAGCTCTCAGGCTCTCCCAAATAGCCAAGTGGAAATGGAATGACAAGAGTCTTCTCTTTTCTGCTTCTGGCTTCATCCTAACTGGGGTACATTCTCATTCTCTCTCTCTCTCTCTCTCTCTCTCTGTCTCTCTGTCTCTCATTCTCTCTCTCCCTCCCTTTCCCTCTGTCCCTCCCTACCCTCTGTCCCTCCCTACCCTCTGTCACTCTGCTTATGTCCAGAGAAACAAGGAAGGGACTCTGAGTAGCAACTCTGGCTGCTGGGAAATTACTCATGGACTGGGAAGGCAGGTCCAACCTGAGCCAAAGGGAGGCAGTACCAGGCTCTGGGCTGGGCAGGATCCAGGCTGTCACTTACTCACTGGAAGACTCTGGAGGCCTGGGAGCCTTCTACCCATCTTCATGCCTCTGTCTGTGTCCTCCTTCTCTCTAAAAGGTGGAGGAAAGAGTTGTGGTAGAACAATGAATGAGGTCCCTTTCTGCTCTAGGATGCTAGGACTTCATGCTGCCTACCATGGTGAGGAGGGGCTTCCCTTAGGAACACCGTTTGGCCTGAGTGGGGACCTCTCCAGACTGTGGCTGCTTCTGCTGCTTTTCCCAGAATCCAAACAAGCTCAGAGCATAGAACTTGTCCTATGTTGGCCTTCCCTGCTAGACTCCAACATATATACTCACAGCCTTCCCCTTGGCCTCAGGGACTCTCAGAAGGGCCCAGGACAACCCCAGTCTCAGGGCTGGATGACAGAGGTTGGGACAGAGGCAGGGTAAGCTACATAATTTGTGATGCCCTGTGTAAAATGATAATGCAAGGCCCCTTGTTCAAAGAGCAAGAAAAATGTGCCTTTAAAGGGACTGAAATATAAAGCTTTTCTTTCTCCTGTGGTCTCTCTTTCGATTTTCCATGTTCTTTTTTTAAATAGACTTCATTTTTTAGAACAGTTTTAGATTCAAAGAAAAATTAAGAAGATATAGAGAATTCTCATATATTCCACATCCAGTAACACCTTAAATTAATATGGTACATTTGTTAGAACTAAGGAAACAATATTGACATATTATCATTAGCTGAAGTCTATATTTTATTAAAATTTCCTTTGTTTTTTCCTAGTCCTTTGTTTTACCTTTTCTACTCCTGTGCCCCATCCAGAATACTACATTACTTTTAGTTGTCATATCTCCTTAGGCTCCCCTTGGCTATTACAGTTTCTTGGACTTTCTCTGATTTTGATGACATTTACAATTTTGAGTACTAGTCAGGTATTTGTAGAATGGTCATCTAATAGGATTTGGCTGGTTTTTTTCTCTTGGTTAGACTGGGATAATGGGTTTTTGGGAGGAATATCACAGAGATAAAGTACCATTTCATCACATCATATCAAAGCTACATACTATCATAGGATTTATAAACATTACTGTTGACCTTGACATGGTGCTTTTTATTTATTAGGTAATATTGTTCTACTTTTGCACTGCTGGTGGGTGGGAATACAAACTGGTATAGCTACTCTGGAAAACAGTATGGAGGTTCCTCAAAAAATTAAAAATAGAATTACCCGGGGTGCCTGGGTGGCACAGTCAGTTAAGCGTCTGACTTCACCTCAGGTCATGATCTCATGGTTTGTGAGTTCGAGCCCTGCATCAGGCCCTGTGCTGACAGCTCAGAGCCTGGAGCCTGCTTCAGGTTCTGTGTCTCCCTCTCTGTCTGCCCCTATCCTGCTCACTCTCTGTCTCTCTCTCTCTCTCTCAAAAACTGAATAAATGGTAAATAAATAAATAAATAAATAACCTGGGTATTAAAAAAAAAAAAAAAAGAATTACCCTATGACCCAGCAATTGCACTACTAGGTATTTATCCAAAGGATACAAAAATGCTGATTCAAAGGGGCACACGCACCCAATGTTTATAGCACAACTATCAACAATAGCCAAATTATGGAAAGAGCCAAAATGTCCATCGACTAACGAATGAATGGATAAAGAAGAAATGGCATATATAGACAATGGGATATTACACAATGATCAAAAAGAATGAAATCTCATCATTTGCAACAAAATGGATGGAACTAGAGTGTATTATTATGCTAAGCAAAATAAGTCAGTCAGGGAAGATAAATATCTTATGATTTCATTCATATGTGGAATTTAAGAAACAAAACAGATGAACAAAGGGGAATGGAAGGAAAATTAAGACAAAAACAGAGAGGGAGGCAGAGCCTAAGAGATTCTTAAATATAGAAACAAGCTGAGGTTTGCTGGAGGGGTGTTGAGTGGGGGGAGATTGGTAATGGGCATTAAGGAGGACACTTGTTGGGATGAGCACTGGGTGTTACATGTAAGTGATAAATCACTAAATTCTATTCCTGAAACCATTATTACACTATATGTTAACTAACTTTGGTTTAAAGAAAATTTTAAAAATAAAATAAAAAGCAAAATATGGAAAAATAATATTCTAAGAAAGGGAAAAGTAAAATTTTAAATTATTATTGGCATGAATTATATAGTTCAGCATTGTATTCTTTGATGCTAGTTTTATTTTTTTATCAAAAATTTTTTAAATGTTTGTTTATTTTTGAAGAAGACAGAGACAGAGTGTGAGTGGGGGAGGAGTAGAGAGTGAGGGAGATGCAGAATCTGAAGCAGGCTTCAGGCTCTGAGCTGTCAGCACAGAGCCTGCTTATGCAGGGCTTGAACTCATGAACTGTGAGATCATGAAAGCTGAAGTTGGATGCTTATCCGACAGAGCCACCCAGGTGCCCCTTGATGCTAGTTTTAAATGCAAACACAAGAGCATTGGACTCCTTTTTATATTTTTTATTACTTTTTTTAACGATTATTTATTTTGAGAAAGAGAGAGAGAGAGAGCAAGCAAGCAGGGGAAGGGCAGAGAGAGAGGGAGAGAGAGAATCCCATGCAGGCTCCATGCCACCAGCACAGAGCCCAATGTGGGACTTGAACTCATAAACTGTGAGACCATGACCCGAGCTGAAACCAAGAGTTGGATGCTTAACTGACTGAACTACCTAGGCACCCCAAGAGCATTTGACTCCTATGTAGAATCACCAAAATTGCACAGTTCATCTTTTGTAGCTTATACATGCATATGTATTTATTTCTTACCAGAATGAAGGAAATGTTGCACAAAACTAAACTATTTTTATTTCTCTTCTTGATACCTGCACATATGGACATTCTACAAAAGAACTGAAAAGAGAATGAACTGTGGGTTGCTCTCACTTTCCCTTTCATTCTTTAAGTTTTTTTTTTTTTAATTTATGTAATCTTTTACCCAATGTGGGGCTCAAACTCACAACCCCAAGATCAAGGATCACATGCTTTTCTGAGCTAGGCAGGTGCCTCTCCCTTTCCTTCTTTGTCATATTTTCAATATAAGTGGTTGACAAATATAAGGAAATAACACATGTAAGAAAGGATATGATTGGGTTTCTTGGTCATTTGTGTTTTTTAGAATGTGATTTTGTGTTGGAAGTAAGTTCTGAATAGAACCAAAAGGGTGGCCTCTGCTGACTGTTAGGAGTGACAGAAGTAACATGCTTACCATTTACTTGCTTTGAGTCTTGTTCAAATGCATCATGTGATATCTTTGTATGGTTTTGGTAACAGAATAATACTGGCCTCATAGAATGAGTGAGGAAGTATTCTCTTCTATTTTTTTGGAAAAATTTTTGAAGAAGTGATACTCATTGATTTTTATATGTTTGGTAGAATTCACTGGTGAAGCCATCTAGACCTAGACTTTTCCATCTCGGTAGATTTTTGTTTACTAATTAATTCCGTTATTATAGGTGTGTTCATATTTGCGATTTTATTTGGAGTCAGTTTTGGTAGTTTGTGTCTTTCTAGGAATTTGCCCATTTTGTCTATGTTATCTAATGTATTGGCATACACTTATTCATAGTATTCCTTCATAGTCCTTTTATTTCTGTAAAGTCAGTAGTAATATCCTCTCTTTCATTTCTGACTCTAGTAATGTGAATTTTCTTTCTTTCTTTCCCCTGGGTAATCAATCTAAATGTTTGTCAATTTTGGTGATATTTATAAAGAACCAGCTTTTTTATATGTTTTTTTTTAATTTATTTTTGAGAGAGAGACAGATTGCAAGCAGGGGAGGGGCAGAGAGAGGGAGACACAGAATCTGAAGCAAGTTCTAGGCTCTGAGCTGTCAGCACAGAGCCCAACATCGGGCTCAAACTCATGAACCATGAGATCATGACCTGAGCTGAAGTCATAGACTCAACCAACTGAGCCACCCAGATGCCCTGAGAATCAGCTTTTGGTTCTATTGATTTTCTCTGTTTTTTTCTATTATCTGTTTCATTAGTTTCTGTCTAGTCTTTTTTAATGCCTTCCTTCTATTTGCTTTAGGTTTAGTTTGCTCTTTTTTAGGGTCTTACAGTAGAAAGTTAGGTTATTGATTTGAGATCTTCCTTTTTTAATAGGCATTTACAGCAATAGGCATTGCTTTAGCTGCATCCCATAAGTTTTGGTATGTGATATCTTCAGTTTTATTCATCTCAATATACTTTATAATTTACCATTTGATTTCTTTTTGATCCATTTGTTATGTAGGAGTGGTTGTTTAATCTCCACCTATTTGTGATTTTCCCAAATTTCTTTCTGTTTTTTTTCCTACTTTTATTCTGTAGTAGAAGAAAACAACTTAGTGGTATTTCTAATCTTTCAAATTTATTGTGGTTTGTTTTATTGCCTAGCATATGGTCTATTCTGGAGTATGTTCCATGTGCACTTGAGAAGAATGTATACCCACTTGCTGGTCAGTGAGATATTCTATAGACTTCTATTAGGTCTAGTTGGTTTGTAATTTTGTTCAAGTCTTCTATTTTTTTAAAGTAATTTCTACTCCCAATGTGGGGCTTGAATTCATGACCCCAAGATCAAGAGTCTTATGCTCTACTGACTGGCCCAGCCAGGTGCCCCAAGCTTCTATTTTCTTGTTGATCTTCTGCCTAATTGTTCTATTATATATTTTTAAAGTTTTTATTTATTTATTTTGAGAGAGAGAGAGAGAGAGAGAGAGAGAGAGAATGAGGAAGGTGCAGAGAGAGAGAGAGAGGGAGAGAGAGAGAGAATCCCAAGCAGGCTCTACACCATCAGCACAAAGCCCAGTGTGGGGCTTGAAATCACCAAGCACAAGATTGTGACTCAGGCTGAATTCGGACTCTTAACCCACTGAGTCACCTAGGGCCCCTGTTCTATCTATTATTAAAAGTTGAAAGTCTCCAACAGTTATAATTGAATTGTTTCTTTCTCCCTTCATTTCTATTAGTCTTTCCTCATGTGTTTTGATGCTGTTAGGTGCATATATAACTGTTATATCTTTCTGGTGGATTGGCCCTTTTTAAAAAAATTTTATTTTCCTATAAAGCATGAGCAGGGGTAGGGACTGAGAGAGCAGAGAATCCCAAGTACCCTCTACACTGTCAGCGCATAGCCCAACACGGGACTCAATTCCACATACCATGAGACCAGGACCTGAACCAAAATCAAGAGTCAGATGCTCAACCAATTAAGCCACCTGGGTGCCCCTGACCCTTTTATTGGTATAAAATACCTCTATCTCTATGAAAATTTTTTGTTCTAAAGTCTGTTTTGTCTGATATTACTATAGCTATTCCAACTTTCTTGTGGTTACCGTTTGTATAATATATTGTTTTTATCCTTTAGCTTGCAATCTATTTGTATTTAAAAATTTTTAAATATTTATTTTTGAGAGAGAGAAAGAGAGAAAGAGAGACATAGTGCAAGTGGGGGAGGGGCAGAGAGAGAGAAATAGACACAGAATCTAAAGCAGGCTCCAGATTCTGAGCTGTCAGCACAGAGCCTGACGCAGGGCTTGAACCCATGAACCATAAGATCATGACCTGAGCCAAAGTTGGACACTTAATCAACTGAGCCACCGAGTCGACCCTTTTTGTGTTTTTGAATTTAAAATGCATCTCCTAACTAAGAATCATGAAATACCTAGGAATAAACCTAACCAAAGATGTAACAGATCTGTATGCTGAAAACCATAGAAAGCTTATGAAGGGAATTGAAGAAGATACAAAGAAATGGAAAAACATTCCATGCTCATAGATTGGAAGAATAAATATTGTCAAAATGTCAACACTACCCGAAGCAATATACACATTCAATGCCAGTCCCGATCAAAATTGCACCAGCATTCTTCTCGAAGCTAGAACAAGCAATCCTAAAATTTGTATGGAACCACAAAAGACCCTGAATAGCCAATGTAATACTGAAGAAGAAAACCAAAGCGGGACGCATCACAATCCCAGATTTTAGCATCTCTTACAAAGCTGTAATCATCAAGACAGTATGGTACTGGCACAAAAACAGACACTCAGATCAATGGAACAGAATAGAGAACCCAGAAATGGACCCACAAACATATGGCCAACTAATCTTTGACAAAGCAGGAAAGAATATCCAATGGAATAAAGACAGTCTTTTCAGCAAGTGGTGCTGGGAAAACTGGACAGCAACATGCAGAAGAATGAACCTGGACCACTTCTTACACCATACACAAAAACAAACTCAAAATGGATGAAAGACCTCAATGTAAGACAGGAAGCCATCAAAATCCTCAAGCAGAAAGCAGGCAAAAACTTCTTTGACCTTGGCCACAGCAACTTCTTACTCAACACGTCTCCAGAGGCAAGGCAAACAAAAGCAAAAATGAACTACTGGGACCTCAACAAAATAAAAAGCTTCTGCACAGCAAAGGAAACAATCAGCAAAACTAAAAGGCAACTGAGAGAATGGGAGAAGATATTTACAAATGACATATTAGATAAAGGGTTAGATCCAAAATCTAAAAAGAACTTATCAAACTCAACACCCAAAAAACGAATAATCCAGTGAAGAAATGGGCAAAAGACATGAATGGACAATTCTCCAAAGAAGACATCCAGATGGCCAACCGACACATGAAAAAATGCTCAACATCACTCATCATCAGAGAAATACAAATCAAAACCACAATGAGATACCACCTCACACCTATCAGAATGGCTAACATTAACAACTCAGGCAACAACAGACGTTGGCGAGGATGCGGAGACAGAGAATCTCTTTTGCACCTGGTGGGAATGCAAACCGGTGCAGCCAGTCTGGAAAACAGTGTGGAGATTCCTCAAAAAATTAAAAATAGAACTACCTTATGACCCAGCAATTTCACTACTAGGTATTTATCCAAGGGATACAGGTGTGCTGTTTTGAAGGGACACATGCACCCCAATGTTTATAGCAGCACTATCAACAATAGCCAAAGTATGGAAAGAACCCAAATGTCCATCAATGGATGAATGGATAACGATGTGGTATAAGTATCACTCAACAATCAAAAAGAGTGAAATCTTGCCATTTGAAACTAGGCGGATGGAACTAGAGGGTATTATGCTAAGCGAAATTAGTCAAAGACAAAAATCATGACTTCACTCATAGGAGGACTTTAAGACACAGAACATGAATACAAGGGAAGGGAAGCCAAAATGATATAAAAACAGGGAGGGGGACAAAACATAAGAGACTCTTAATATGCAGAACAGCAGGTTACTGGAGGGGTTGTGGGAGAGGGGATGGGCTAGATGGGTAAGGGGTATTAAGGAATCTACTCCTGAAGTCATTGTTGCACTATATGCTAACTAATTTGGATGTAAATTAAAAAAAAATAAAATAAAATAATTTTATCAAAAAAATACTTATGACCCAGGTTGAATTAATTTTGGTATATTTATGATGGTAGTGGTGTAAATTCAATCTGTGGCATGTGGATATCCAGTTGTTCCACCACTTTAGTTTCAAAGCTGTTCTTTCCCTGTTAATTCTCTTGGCATGTATGTCAAAAAATCAATTGACCTTAAGTATGAGGATTTGCGTTTGGGCTCTCAATTATTTTCCACTGATCTATGTATTTATCTTCATGGCAGTACCACACTGTCTTGATTCCTGTTATTTTGTAGTAACTTTTGAAATTAGGAAGTATGAGATAGCTAATGTGGTTCTTCCTAAGATTATTGTGTCTGTTCTGGATCCCATAAATTTGGAATTATTTTATCATTTTCTACATAGAATCCAGATAGGATTTTGATAGGGATTGCATTGAATCTGTAGATCAATTAGGAAATATTGTCGTTTGAACAATACTGTCGTTCAATCCATTAACATGAGTATTCCCTTTATTTAGGTCTTCTTTATTTTATTTCAACAACGTTTTGTGTTTTCAATTTATAAGTCTGACATTTCCTTTTTTAGATATATTTCTAGCAATGTTTTTGTTTTTGGTGTTACTGTAAATGGAATGATTTTCTTTTTTTTAAAATGTTTATTTTTTATTTTTATTTTTGAGAGAGAGAGAGAGAGAGAGAGAGAGAGAGAACAAGTGGGGGAGGGTCAGAGAGAGAGGAGACACAGAATCTGAAGCAGGCTCCAGGCTCTGAGCTGTCCGCACAGATCTTGACGTGGGGCTCGAACTCACAAACCCGTGAGATCATGACCTGAGCCAAAGTCGGCCCCTTAACTGACTGAGCCACCCAAGCGCCCCAATGGAATTATTTTCTTAAGTTCATTCTCAGATTGTTAATTTCTAGTGTAAAGAAATACAATTGATTTTTATATATTGATATTATATCCTTTCACAATGTTCCACTAATGTATTAGTTCTCATAATGTTTAATGGATTCCTTAGAATTTGCTATATACAAAAATATGTTATCTTCAAATAGAGATCCTTTTACTTATTTATTTCCTAACTGGATGCCTTTTTATTTATTTTTCTTGACTAATTGCCCTGGATGGAACTTGTAGTACAATCTGCAGAAATGGTGAGAGAGGACATTGCCATCTTGTTTCTGTTCTTAGAGGGGAAAATTTTTATCTTTCTCACTTAAGTGTAATGTAATTTGCATGTTTTTGGTAGATGTCCTTTATCAAGTTCAAGACGTTATTTTGTATTCCTAGTTTGTTGAATATTTTTATCATGACAGGGTGCTGGATATTGTCAATTTTTTTTTTCTGCAGTTATTGAGATGATCTTGTGGTTTTTGGCTTCCATTCTGTTAATATGGTGGCTTATATTGACTTACATTGACCATGCTGTTAATATAATCATGATTATTTTGAAAACTTTTTTATGAGGAAGAATACACTTCTAGAAACTTTGAAATATATTTATAAATTTGTCAATCCATGCTGTTAGTGCAATAGGCAGTCCACATTGCTTTCTTCTTAGTTTTTACTAAAATGACAGTTTCTGGGGCACCTGGGTGGCTCAGTTGCTTAAGCATCTGACTTCTCCTTAGGTCATGATCTCATGGTTCATGGTTTAAGCCCCACATTGGGTGAACTCAAGCCCCACTTTGGGCTCTACGCTGCCAATGTGGGATTCTCTCTCTCTCTCCCTCTCTCTCTGTCCCTTGCTCACTTGTGCCCTCTCTTAAATAAATAAATAAATAAATAAATAAATAAGAAATTACAGTTTCTAACAGTTAAGAATGCTAGTCAATTTATGTAAATTAAAACTACTAGAAATAATCAGGGCGAAAGGAAACAACTATGCATGAAAAGTAGGTAAAGAAAATAGGGTGTGTTTTTTGGATAAGGAAAGATATGAAGGACTTGTTTTTGGTAAGGGAAAAAGAAAGTAATTTTGTCCTAAAGTAGAATGACTGGTTGTTCCACAATGAGAATGAGGAAAATACAGGACAAAAACTGAATGGATAGAAAGTTTGTACAAAAAGAATCTTAGGAAAGAAATTTTATGTGTGATCAAGCTGGCTAAGATTAGAATAGATTTGTTTATAGGTTTTTAAATAATGAAACTTAATATCAAAAGTACATGGTGCAAAATTATAATTTGTTTTTCTCTCTGTTAAAAAAAAAGTTTTCTTGGACTATTGGTTGGCTCTTGATAAGAAATTGTGAAATGTTTTTGTTACCTTTTGTGTAATCTGCCTGAGAAGCAAAGATTTTGTGTCTTGCCAAAATAATTTCCTATGCTTCCTATTGACTTTATCAAGGTATTTGATTACATGGGAGAACTGAGTCTTCTCACTATAAAAAAGAGTTATATTTTATTTACAACATTGTAATCTTCTGTATTTGCTATTAAAATCCTTTGTTATCATTTTGGTTAAATAAATAAGTATTGTTTCATAATGATATGGGATCCTATTTTATAAAATTTTAAATCTTTTGACATTTTTGACAACTTTTCAAAATAAAATGTAAAATAGAGTCATTTGACCACAAACTAACTTTGATGTTTTCTAGAGGTCCCCAGAAAATCTCATAATATTTTTTTTTATTCCCCTTGTAAAAGAGAGGTGTTAAACTAATTAGGCTTATTTTATATGTTTAATTACATGGGAAGCATTGCCAAATAAGAAGTGATGATAAGCCTTCTTAGGTTATATACCTATGGATATATATATGTATTCCAGAATTGTTTGAAGTTCATGGGAATTTGTCAATCTGTTCATTATCCGATTATTATCTTAAATTGCCATATGCCACAGAGAACTAAATTACCTTTTCAAATAAACTCATCAGATCTTTAACCACAGCCTTTTTTTTTTTTAACTCATTTTGTCATTTGCAGACAATTATTGTTTTACTCTGATGCTTTTGCAGAAATGTGTCATTTTCAGAGAGATTCAGGACAGGACTCTGAATACATACTCTAGAATACATTGTTCTCATAATTTTAAGATCATACCACTAAACTGAGAAAGAATTTCCAGAACTCTAATGAAAAATTGGATTCAAGCAGAACAAGAATTAACATGGTATTTAAAGAGCTGGTGAGGATGATTATAAATTTTATGTATTTTTATTTGAAACAATGCTGTTTCTTTAATGTTTTATTTTCCAGATTTAAGGAAACCTTTTTCTCTTTTAAGCTCTAAAACTTACAGCAATTTGGTAAATTATTATTTTATAAGCAGAATCAAAATATTTATCTTTTATCCCTATGTGATCCTTCCAGAATTTGGAAACGCTTAGTGTTTCTTTTGGGGGGGGGGCAATATGAGAATTTGAATACATTCAACAAAAATCTTTTTTCCTCGTAACAAGACACAATTGAAAACATTGATTGTATTACCAGTGTTTTCAATGGAATGTCATATTTGAGAATGATCTGCATTAAATCAGATATTATTAGACAGCTTTAAGGAACTAAGGTTGACTTTATGGAGCCAATAAAGCCCCTTGGAAATACCACCTGATATTTTGCTTGCAGGGTTCCCACCCATACCAGGTAAGAAAGGTCATATCCTGAGGCCCCATGAATACCAGGGTATTTCAGGGACCTTTAGGGAAGAAAGGAATTCACCCAAATGTATAGATTATTTCAGGTGACATCTGGCAATCCTTGGCTTGGATTTCTAGCCTTGAGAGCCTTTTAAAAATCCAGTCTGGGGGTGCCCGGGTGGCTCAGTCGGTTAAGTGTCCGACTTCAGCTAAGGTAATGATCTTACAATTCCTGAGTTTCAGCCCAGCATCTGGCTCTGTGCTGACAGCTCAGATTCTGTCTCCCTCTCTCCAGATTCTGTGTCTCCCTCTCTCTCCCTACCTTGTTTGTGCTCTCTTTCTCAAAAAATAAATAAACACTAAATTTTAATCCAATCTAATCCAGCAATTGCTCTACTAGGTATTTACCCAAAGAATACAAAAGTACTAATTCACAGGGATATATGCACCCTGATGTTTATAACAGCTTTATCTATAATAGCCAAATTATGGAAACAGCCCAAGTGTCCATCAACTGATGAATAAAGATGTGGCAATACATATACAATGGAATGTTACTCAGCCACAAAAAAGAATAAAACCTTGCCATTTGCAATAACATGGATGGGGCTAGAGACTATTTTGCTAAGTGAAATAAGTCAGTCAGAGAAAGACAAATACCATATGATTTCACTCATGTGGAATTTAAGAAACAAAACACATGAGCAAAGGGAAAAAAAAGATAGAGGCAAACCAAGAAAGGGACAGTTAACTTCATAGAAGAAACTGATGGTTGCCAGAGGGGAGGTGGGGGGGGATGGCTTAAATAAGTGATGAGTATTAAGGAGTACACTTGTGATAAACACTGTGTGTTGTATGGGAGTGTTGAATCACTATATCATATACCTGAAACTAACATTACACTGTATTTTAACTAACTTGAATTTATTTATTTTTAAATATTTATTTTGAGAGGGAGTGAGAGAGCATGTGTGTGAATGGGGG
Source organism: Felis catus (assembly GCF_018350175.1). Lineage (NCBI taxonomy): Eukaryota > Metazoa > Chordata > Mammalia > Carnivora > Felidae > Felis > Felis catus. The sequence goes on along the minus strand of NC_058386.1, from coordinate 83,548,785 downwards.
AGGGACAGAGAGAGAGGGAGAGAGAGAATCTCAAGCAGACTCCAGGCTCAGCCCAGAGCCTAAATTGGGGCTTGATTGCACAGCTGTGACATCATGACCTGAGCCAAAATCAAGAGTTGGACGCTGAACCGACTGAGCCACCTAGGCACCCCAACTAACTGGAATTTAAATAAAACTTAAAAAAAAGTCCAATGAATGAATGTAGAGAGAAAAGTTGTTTCAGTAGCAAACTATAACATACTTTTGTGAATATTTGATTCTAGTCCTGTTTGAGTTTTTGTTATCTATCTGTAAACTGGATTTGATTATAAATTTTTCTAATTTTTTATTTTTGTTTTGCAGTCAGGTTTGTATTTTATGTGGACACCTTGAACAGTAATGTGGGGTGCTCTGGGGAGTTGAGAGGGTAGTAGTACAAGTGAAAAATGATCTAATTTTTCTAAATATCTGGCTACAATTCTCCAGATTAATGTTTCCAACTTTTCCCCAACTTTCTGATTTAGAATCCCTGAGAACAGAGTGCCCTGGATCCTTGTTGAAAGGGATCATACCAGGTTCTCTTCACTATCCATATGGCACCAAACTTCAGGGCCTTGAACCTTAGTTCCGCATCTCCCAATTAAAAAGGGCTCCACCAGACTCTGAGAACTGAACACCAGATGGAGATCTAACATTAATATTAACTAGGGAAGTTCCTCCCCAGAAACCGATGACATCTTGAGGTGGACAGCTCTCCATATCATGGATCAAGATCTTCATCTTTAATATGAAAACTATGTATTTATTTATTTTTGCCTTTTAGCTACTTGCTTTTTCTCTGTTAACACATAAGACGATGAGGCTCTTTAACTGGCAGCTATCACTTAATCTAACACTAAGGCTGTAAGTGCACAATAAAAGTCCCTAGGCTTTCTTGCTTTGGTGGTTTTAGATAATAGATTTACTTTAGATTACTTGTTGGCTCAATAAGGAGGAGTTTGTGCCATAGCAAATGCCTCCTACTCTACCTGGACCAGCACCTCTGGTATTGTAGTAAATATAAGGAATTAACAAACAATCTACTTGGCTGAAACAGATTGATGTCACTTCAGGCACATTCTTTAATTTATTTGATATCAACTAGTTTGGTTCATGGGACCCCTGACTAAGGAGCATACTTCATTCTTTTGGTTTTATCCCATGATAATCATCATTGTAGTCTCCCTGATGTGTTGTGTTCTCTCATGGGTCTTAAATACATATTCACAGTTATCAGCAGTACAGCAGATGGTCTCACTGTGCTTGAAGAAACAAAAAGATGAACAACAAAATGCATTGCAAAAACAATTCTTCCACAAGCCTGACATCATAACCTATGAGTTTCATGAGACAAGAATAGTTTAAACTTGATGGTGACTAAGAATGGCACTAATACCAAAATTTTGGTTAATCTCTTATGTATGAGAAGATGACCAAAAGGAGGCAATTATTAAAGTAATTGAACAAACAGGTCATTAGACCGAACTGGCTCTAATGACTTGGTAGCCTAATTAAACAAACTAAAACCAAAACCAGAGTCAATTCCTATAAATGCTTCAAGGTTAAGGAAAACAATCACAAACAGCCAATTAGGCTTCCCAGATAATGCAACCACTTAAGATATATCCAATTAAAAAATTTTCTCACTTTGCTTCTGCATCTTCTCTATAAAAATCCTGCCCCTCACTCCAGTCTATGGAGCACTCTTAACCTTTTCCAATGTGGCACTGTTCGATTTGAATTGATGTTTGCTCAAATTCTTAAAAATGTTAATATGCTTAAGTGTATCTTTTAACAACACTTTGGGTTATTTGTAAAGTACTGGCATTTATTTATTTAAACATTGGTAGATATAAAGAAAAAACACACTCTTCTGTGTCTACTCTCAATACTCTACTACAACACTATTTCACTATGACAGCAGTTGTGTGGGCTTTCCACACATTAAGCAATTCTGCGACACTCACTAGGTGTTCTGTGTGTTAGCTCAATTCTGACACTGTGTATAAGGAGATAGCATCATATGCCACAGGTAGAGTGGTTCTACAACCCTGCACCCACCCCCACTTCAGATGTCAATTGTAATTCCAGGACACCTGTGCTTCTGACTGGCTGTAGATTGGAGGCTCCCATGACCCCCACCTCAGGTTTAATTAATTTGGAGCAACTCATAGAACTCAGGAAAACATTTTGCTTACTAGATTACCAATTTGTCATAAAATGATATAACTCAGGAACAGACATATAGAAGAGATGAATAGGGCAAGGTATGTGGGAAAGGATGTGGAGCTCCCATGCCTTCTCTGGGAGAGCTACTCTACCAAAACTTCCGTGTGTTTGCCAACTGAGAAGCTTCTTGAACCCCATATTCAGGGATTTTTATGGAGACTTCATTACATAGACATGATTGATTAAATTATCAGCCATTGGCAATTAACCTCTAGCCCCTTTTCCCTCTCCTGAGGTGGGATGGGGGAGTGAGGGATAGGCTGAAAGTTTCATCCCTCTAATTATGGTTAGTTCACTTGGCGACCAGCCTCCTCCACCCTAGGGACTTTTCAAAGGTCAGTTCATTAATATAAACTGGTATGGTTGAAAAGGGCTTGTTATGAATAATAAGACACCTTTATTGCTCTTATCACTTAGGCAATTCCAAGGGTTTTAGGAGCTCTGTGTCAGGAACAGGACAAAGACCAAATACATATATTTATTATTATTATTATTATTATTATTATTATTATTATTTAAAGTTTATTTATTTTAGAGAGAGAGAGAGGCAGAGAGGAGAGAGAGAATCCCAAGCAGGCTCCATGCTGTCAGTACAGAGCCCAACATGGGGCTTGATCTCAAACCGAACCATGAGATCATGACCTGAGCCAAAATCAAGATCCAGAGGCTTAACCAACTGAGCCTCCCAGGCATCCCTATAGTTTTTATTATAAGCCACGATATCACAGTAGATTTCACCAGTGCATCTATCTGGACCTGGGCTTTACTTTGCAGGAAGTTTTTGGTGTTTTGTTTTGTTTTTTAAATAACAAATTCCCTATTCAGACTTTGTATTTCTTCTTGACTTGGCTTTGGTAGTTTAAGTCTTTCTAGGAATGTCCATTTCATCTATGTTACCTGATTCATTGTCATACAATTTTTTATAGTATTGTCTTACAATCATTTTTAATTGTATAAGGTTGATAGTGGTATCCTCTGTTTCATTCCTGATTTTAGTAATGTGAATCTTCTCACTTTTTTTTCTCTCTTTTTGTTGGTCAGTGCATCTAATGATTTGTTGCCTTTGTTGTTCTTTTCAAAGAAGAAAAGTTCAAGTCATTGATTTTCTTTGTTTTTGTGTTCCCTATCTCATTAATTTTTGTTCTAATCTTTATTATTTCCTTTTTTAATTTGCTTTGTGTTCAGTTTGGTATTCTCTTTCCAGTTTCTTGAGTAGTGGAAGACTAGTTACTGAGATCTTTCTTCTTTTTAAAATATGGGTGTTTACAGCTACAACTTTTCCTCTAAGCTCTGCTTTAGCTGCATCCATAAGTTTTCATATGTAGTGTTTTCATTTTCTTTATCTCAATTGATTCTGTAATCCCCCTCCCCCTTTTTTGACCTATTGGTTATTTAGGAGTGTGTTTTTAATTTCCTTAATATTTATGAATTCCCCACATGAGGTCATGTTATTGATTTCTAATTTCATGCCATTTTGGTCATAGAACATATTTTGTATGATTTTAATCCTTTTAGGTATTTTGAGATTTATTCTATTGCTTAACATAATTATTTGAAAAAAAAATAGAACTAAATGAAAGCAAACAGAAGGAAGGAAATAATAATGATTAGTGTGAAAATAAATGTAATAGAGTATAGGAAAATAGAGACAATCCATGAAACTAAATTGGTTCCTTAAAAAGAGCAACAAAATTAACAAACTGTTAGCTACACTTACTATGAAAAAACAACAAGACTCTCATTATTAAAATCAGGAACAAAAGTGGGGGCATCACTGCTGACCTTACAAAAATGAAGAGGATTGTAAGGGAAATCTGTGAACAGTTACAAGTCAACAAACTAGATAACCTATAAGTAATGGACATTTTCTTAAAAGATACACTCTACTGGGGCACTTGGGTGGCTCAGTTGGTTGAGCATCCAACTTCGCCTCAGTTCATGATCTCACAGTTTGTGGATTTGAGCCCCATGTCAGGCTCTGTGCTGACAGCTCAGAGCCTGGAGCCTACTTCGGATTCTGTGTCTCCCTCTCTATCTCTGCCCCTCTTCTGCTCTCACTCTGTCTCTCTCTCTCAAAGATAAAAATTAAAAAAAAAAAGATATACTGTACTGAAGCTGATTCAAGAAGAATTAGAAAATCTGAATAGACCTGTATCAAGTAAAGTGATGGAATTAGTAATCAAAAAACTTCACAAAGAAAAGCCCAGGCCCAGACAGATTCACTGGTTTATTCTACTAAACTTTTATTTATTTATTTATTTTTAAATTTAATGTTTATTTATTTATTTTTGAGAGTGAAAGAGAGACAGAGCAGAGGAGGGGCAGAGAGAGAGGGGGAGACACAGAATCTGAAGCAGGCTCCAGGCTCTGAGCTGTCAGCACAGAGCCCTATGTGGGCTTGAACTCACAAACTGTGAGATCATGACCTGAGCCAAAGTCAGCCGCCTAACCAACTGAGCCATCCAGGCACCCCAATTCTACTAAAATTTTAAAGAAAAATTAATAAACGTCTAGGTTTACACATTTATTATTTATTATTACACATTTAAACACATTCAATAATGTGAGAAATACCCTGATACCAAACCAGATAAAAATATCAAGAAAGAAAACTATTAAACAATGTCCCTTACGTATATAGACACAGAATACTAACAAAATAATCCAGCATCATATATAAAGGATACCATGACCAAGTGGAATTCACTCCAGGAATGCAAGCTCTTTGACATCTGAAAATCAATCAACATAAAATGCCATATTCATACAATAAAGAAAGAAACCATCATCTCACTAGGCACAGAAGAAGCATTTGACAAAATGGGAACTTCCTCAACCTGACAAAGATATAATGCAACTACACCTTATGTTATACTTCATAATGAAAGATTTAATGCTTTTTCCTTAAGATCAGGAACAAAGCAAGAATATTTTAGCCCCATGCATTTATTCCATATTGTACTGGAGGCTCTAGCAGGGCAATTAGGTAAAAAAATAAATAAATAAAAATAAAAAATAAAAGGCTCTAGATTTGAAGGAAGAAGTAAATTTATGCTCATAGACAGCATGATCTTGTAAATAATATTCCTAAGGTATGCACACACAAGAAAGCTTTTAGAACTATTAAGTGTATTCAAAAAAGTTGCAGAATACCATAACAACATACAAAATGAGTTGTATTTCTATGTGCTAGCAATGAACTATCTGAAAATGAAAATTAAGAAAATATTCTACTTACAATAGGATAAAAAAGAGTACTTAAAAATTTAATGTTTATTTTTGAGAGAGAGAGAGAGACAGAGCATGAGTGGGGGAGGGCAGAGAGGGAGGGAGACACAGAATCCAAAGTAGGCTCTGAGCTGTTAGCACAGAGCCTGACATGGGGCTCAAACTCATGAATTGTGAGATCATGACCTGAGCCAAGGTCAGACACTTAACTGACTGAGCCACCTAGGTGCCCCCAAAAGAATAATTCTTTTAAATATTTGTATTTTAGATACAGAGTATGAGTGGGGGAGGGGCAGAGAGAGAGGGAGACAGAGAATCCAAAGTGGGCTCCCACTAATGATGCGATGTGGGGCTCGAACTTCCCAACCATGAGATCATGACCTGAGCCAAAGTTGGACACTTAACCGACTGAGCCACCTAGGCTCCCCCAAAAGAATATTTTTTTTTGAGAATAAATATAACCAAAGAAATGCAAGCATTGTACACTGGAAAAATTTTTAAATGTTGTTTGAAGAAATTAAATCAGACCTAAATAAATGTAAAGATATTCTGTGTTCATGGATTGGAAGACTTAATATTGTTAACTTGGCAATACTTCCCAAACTGACCTGCAGATTTCCTGCAACCCCTATCAAAGTTCCAGCTGACATCTTTTCAGAACTTGACAAGTTGATCTCAAAAATTTTTTGGACATCCAAAATACCCAGAATATTCAAAACAATATTGAAAAAAGAGAAAATTGGAGGCCTCAGAGTTCTCTATTTCCAAATTTAGTACAAAGCTACAATAATCAAGACAGTGTGGTACTTGCATAAGGATAGACATATAGATATAGTTCAGAGTCTAGAACTAAACCCTAAATATAGTTCAGAGTCTAAAACTAAACCCTCATACTTATGGTCAATGGATTTTTGACAAATGTGCCAAGACAATTCAATGGGAGAAAAAATAGTTTTTTTTTTTTCAGGAAATGGTGCTAGGACAACTAGATAGCTACATGCAAAATAATCAGTTTGAACCCGTACCTCACATCCTAAAAAAACTAAAAATGAATCATAGTTCGATGTATAAGAGCTAAGCCTATAATACTCTCATGACACAAAAAGCATAGGCAATGAAAGATAAAATAGATGAATTGGGCTTAGTCAAAATTAAAATCTTTTGTGCTTCAAAAGACAGCATCCACAAAGTTAAAAATCAACCTACAGAATGGGAGATAATACTTGCAAATCAAATGTCTGACAAGGGACTTTTACCCAGAACATATAAAGATCTCTTAAATCACCATTTAAAGGACAAGTAACTGAATTTATTTTTTAGTGGCCAAATGTTTTGAGTAGACCTTTCTCTAAAGAAGATATACAAATGGTGGTGACTATGCTCATGAAAACATGTGCAATATCATTACCTATTATGGAAATGCAAATCACACTATAGTGAGATACCACTTCATATCAATAGGGGTAGATAAAATAAAAAGACTATAACAGTCCTGGTGAGAATGTGAAGAAATTGGAAACTCATACATTGTTGGTAGGAATGTAAAATGGTGCAGCCACTTTGAAATACATTTGATAGTTCCACAAAATGTTAAACATAGAGTTACCATATCACCCAGGATTCTACTCCTACATATATACTTCAAAGAATTAAAACGTGTTCGAACAATAGCTTTTACACAAATGTTCATAGCACCATTATTCATCATAATCAAAAATGAAAACAACTCAAATGTTCATCAACTGATGAATGAATGAGTTAATGTCATATACCATCTAATGGAACATTAATAGGCAGTAAAAAGGAATGGAGTACTGATACATGCTGCAACATAGATGAACTTTGAAAACATTATGTTAAGTAAAAGAAGCCAGTCACGAAAGAACACATGTTGTGTGATTCCATTTGTATGAAATGTCCACAATAGCCAAATCCATAGAGCCAAGAAGGTAGATTAGTGGTTGCCAGTTACTGGGTAGGGTGAGGTTGGTGGTGGAGTAGAATATGTAGTGATTGATAACATATAGGTTTTCTTTGGGAGATGGTGAGAATATTCTAAAACGTGATGGTTGCACGACTTTGTGAATTTACTAATATAACTGAACTGTATACTTTAAAGAGGGGGTGAACTTTGTGGCATGTGAATTATATCTCAATAAAACTGGTATCTAAGAAAGTGTAACTATTTTCATTTAGAGACAAAGCACCATTTTTCTGTGATGGAAGAGGTCCACTGTAATCAATGTTTCCCAAGTGGATGTCTGGTACCCCCTGGATGGTGCCATATTAGGGTCTTAGCACTGGCCTCTGCTGTTGGCAGGTTCTGTACTCAGCTGTGACAGTAGTCAGATCAGGTTGGTAAGGAGAGTCAATATTGTTGCACTCTTGCATAGCTCTGTTCTTGCTTCCCTGGCCACTTTACATGGGCTCACTGAGCAAACATTGGGATTGTTGGGAGGAAAAACTGGATGATATCTACAGAGATGGTCGTCTTTTGTCTCCCAATTATTGAGAGTTTCCTCTGTGGCAGACGCCCCCAGTGGGTACACTCACTATCTGAATATATAGATATGGGCCATTTAGAAGGGAATGTGTCCTAGTAGCCTTTAGATGTCAAGATCCTCCCAGTGGTTGGAAACAGGCAAGAACTTGGTCTCACGGTTCATGGGTTTGAGCCACGCAATGGGCTCTGCGCTTGGGATTCTGTCTCTCTCTCTTTCTGCCCCTTACTCACTTGCTCTCTGCCTCAAAATAAATAAATAAACTTTTGAAAAAGTAATTGAGATGACCAGACTTCTGTACAGACAGGGAGGGGCTCAGAGAGCCAAGCTCTGAATAATTTTTTAAAAAATGTTTATTTGAGAAAGACAAAGAGGGAGCATGAGTGGGGGAGGGACAGAGAGAGACACAGAGAGAAAGAATTCCAAGCAGGCTCTGTCTTATCAGCACAGAGCTGGATGCGGGACTTGATCCCACAAACAATGAGATCATGACCTGAGCTGAAATCAAGAGTCAGAATGCTTAACTGACTGAGCCACCCAGGCACCCCTATGAAATGTTTACCTAACCCAAGATTACCCCTTTATTCCTATTTTTCTTACAATATTTTATTTCATGTATTTTAAAAATAATCTCTACCCCCAACATGGGGCTTGAACTCACAAACGCTTGGACTCACAACCCCAAGATCAAGAGTTGTAAAGCTCCACCAAATGAGCCAGCCAGGTGCTCCTCCAACAATATTTTAAATTTTATTCTTTGCATTTTATTTGTTTGTTTGTTGTTTGTTTATTTATTTATTTATTTATTTAGAGAAGGTGAGCAGGGGAGAGAGAGAGCATTGCTGAAATCAAGAGTTAGATGCTTAACTGACTGAGGCACCCAGGTGCCCCTTATTGTCTGCATTTAAATGTTTTATCACTAGCATTTTCCCTTTTTCTATTTCTTAGTAGGAAAAACTGGAACGTATTAAGTAGATAGTGGCAGAAAAATAATTTCAAAGTCTTTAAACCACTAAAACATTAAATAATCAATATTTTACTTTGCAGCTACAGACTATTCCATATTTTTTCCTATTTTTAAATGAAGTTTTAATAATTTTAGGTTTTGCATTTTGATTTGAACCATTCTGACTTCATATTTTGTATATGGTATGAGGCAAGGGTAGGTTGTTTTTGTATATGGATGTCTGCTACAGACTGAATATTTGTGTAACCCCAAAATTTGTATGTTAAATCCTAACATCCAATGGTTTTTGGAGGTGGGACCTTTGGGAAGTGTTTAGATCATGTGGTGGAGCTGTCATGAATGTGGTTAGTTCCATTATACAACAGACCCCAGAGGGGCACCTGGGTGGCTCAGTTGGTTAAGTGTCCAACTCTTGATTTTGGCTCAGGTCATGATCTCAGGGTTCATGAGTTTGAGCCCCACATTGAGTTCTACGCTGATAGTGCAAAGTCTGTTTGGGATTCTCTCTCTCCCTCTCCATCTTCCTCATTCTCTCTATCTCTTAGAAATAAATAAACATTTAAAAAAAGACACCAGAAATCTCCTTTGCACCTTATGTCATGTGAAAACATCTTTTTATGAACCAGGAATAAGGCCTCACACCAGACACCAAATTACCTGTGGTTTGATCTTAGACTTCCCAGATTCCAGAACTGTGAGAAATAAATGTTGTTTAAGCCACACAGTCTATAGTATTTCTGTTATAGCAGCCAGAACTAAGACAGCATCTAATTGTTCCAGAATCATTTATTGACAAGTATCTTTTTCTCCATCGAATTACTTTGGGATCTTTAAAAACATTTTTTTAATGTTTACTTATTTTTAAGAGAGAGTGCGAGTGGGGGAGGGGCAGAAAGAGAGGGAGACACAGAATTCAAAACAGGCTCCAGGCTCTGAGCAGTTAGCACAGAGCCCAACACAGGGCTCGAACTCATGAGCTGCAAGATTATGACCTGAGCCAAAGTCGGACACTTAACCGAATGAGCCACCCAGGCTCCCCACTTTGGGATCTTGTTAAAAAATGAATTGACTATATATATGTGGATCTATCTCTGGAATGTCTGTTTTATTCCATTGATCTATAGGTCTATCCTTATGCCAGTACTACACAGTCTTGATTACTGTAGCTTTAGTTAGTCTTAAAGTCAGGCAGTGAGTCCTCCAATTTTATTCTTCATTTTCAAAATATTCTGGCTATCTTATGTCCTTTGTGCTTTCCATATAACTTTTAGAATCCCAGTTTTCTGGGATTTCTATTGGGATGGCATCGACTTTACAGATTAGTTTTAGAGAGAATTTATTTCCATATTAACACTATTGAGTCTTCTAATCCATGAACAATTATCTGTTTAAACTCAGGGCTCCTGATCCAATCAATTTATTAAGCACATGTGTAAAGGGCAGTGTAAGGGATATCAGGATGAATAAGAAAGTGTTTTGATCAAAGTACATACTGGTGGGTTAAAGAAAATGCCTAACGTTGAGAGTTTTTAATTTTTTTAAGAGTACTATTACCGTTTTCAGTTGGAATTAGTTTGCAATGGAAAGGGGTATTTTCAGCTTGAAACTCAGTTGTGTAACCTCTGTGATTATGTGTGGACAGGTCTTTTGATTTTATATAACTAGCCAGCCTGGAGACTTTTTAGAAAACTCACACTAAGAAAGGTGTATGTAAGTTTAGACATGGTTTACCTGGGGTACTGTAGTGTAATATTCAGTTCAAATCATCATCTACTGTGTGCTCCATAGATTAGTCTCAGGACACAGGCCCCTAGCAGACCCCTAATATCCCAGTCCTTTGAAGAGAAAAAAAAAAAACTCTAAGCACATATAAAATGAACTAAAAATGGTAATGACTGTGCTCAGAACTATGTAATACAGGGAGGCCCAAGTAGCTGTGTGGGGCACTACCATCTGAGCAGGCACAATTCTGAAGTTGGGAGAGGGGTTTTATCCACACTCCTATGGCAGTCCAGTAGGTACTCTGGCCCTTTGGGGACTATAGGGAATCAGAGGGGGCTTTGTCATCATGAGGACTCCATGTCAATAGCCGTTAGCAGAGGATACAGGGCAGAGCAGAACAAGAATGCCCAGCAGATATCCAGAGAAAGATGGCATCCTCTTCTCAGCTGCTTGGACTTGTTCCTAGGCACAGGTGAGACCTAAAATCAGCCCTCTCCTGAGTGTCTGGCAGTCCAGGGTCCTACTATTGCAAAGGTGCCAGCCCAACATAGCTCACATACTCAGTATCCCATCTGATCCACTCAGCAATCTGTGAGGTTAAGTTTTATTCCCATTTCACAGATGACAAGACTGACTTTTACAGACTGGAAACGTTGTTATAACTACCAGGTTGATTTCTCTAGCTATGAATCCCAGAGATAACACAAGTTTTACTTATCATTTTACATTCTGGAAGGCACGGGAATGGGCACGCTCACAGAGGAATGGCATGGAGGGGTCAGGTGACTGGACTTATGTTTGAGTACAGATGAGACCTATTTTTGGCTACCACGCAGGAAAACCATCACCTACTTTTTAGCGTACAACATTTCAGAACTTTGTCTATGCACAAAGCCATTATGCAAACATTTATATATTTTTAAAAATGTTTTTAATGTTTATTTTTTGAAAGGGAGAGAAACAGAGCACAAGCAGGGTAGGAGCAGAGAGACACAGAATCTGAAGCAGGCTCCAGGCTCTGAGCTGTCAGCACAGAGCCTGATGTGGGGCCCAAACCCATGAACTGTGAGATCATGACCTGAGCCAAAGTCGGATGTTTAACCGACTGAGCCACCCAGGCGCCCCAAACATTTATATTTTTACAAAAATGGGTCGATACTGTATATGTGGTTCTGAAAACTGTTTTTTCTTTATTGTTATTTTAACAGTGTACCATGAACATCTTTTCCATGCACATGGGTGAAAATCCCCTAATGAAAGACAGAGAACACTGTAGTTGGATCAAAAGGCTGCTGGTAACAAGAGTGACACCTAAAGCAAAGTATCAGCCTAAGTTTAAAGCACATAGCCTAGCAAATGCCTTCCAGGAAAAGCAGGATCAGCAATATTCTCATTAGAGAAATCAGAAATGAACGCCAAAGACATTAAAGATATGGGATATCATGTAAGCCCCTTTGGCCCCTACCTCCGCCCCTCATTCCCCTGACACCCCGTTGCCCCCTTGGGGCAAAGGGATCCTGTACATCTCTTTGCATCCAATGAAAACCACCCATTTTCTGTTTTTTCCTTAGCTCTTCCTGAGCCCTTGACACATCTCCACATTCTCTCATCATCTCCTCACTGCCCAAGTGCCTTTCCTGAAAGTCCTCCTGATAGTCCTTGGGGGAATCGTCTGTCCCCCTGTCTGTTTTTCTTTTTGCTTTCCTAGGCACATAATCTTCAGCTGGGCGCTTTTCGGCAGCCCGCGACTCACTCTCAGCCTTTGCCAGGGATTCTGGCTTGCCCTCACTGTGTGGTTTTCCCTCATTTTCAGACTTGCCCTGCTTTTCTTGCTTTCCCTCATCTTCTGGTTGTCCCTCATCATCTGGCTGTCCCTCATTCTGGAGCTTTCCCTCATGCCCTGGCTTCCCCTCCACTTCCAGCTTTTCTTCCTCATCTGATTTTCCTTCATCTTCTGTATCTACTTCATCTTCTGGCTTTCCCTCGATTTCCAGCTTTCCTTCATTTTCATTGTAGAGTTTTTCCATGTTGAGATTTCCCCTTCTTTTCCTGTACTGGGGGGTGTGGTGAGGTGGTAAGGGGAAGAGAAGATAAAGAAGACAAGGGAGACTGAGGGCTTGGAGGTGGAATGCAGGTCCTGATAGTACTGGCATCTTTCCCCTTGGCTGGGTTCCTTTGACCTGGCCCAGCCCTCCAAGTGTGTCTTCTGCCCACCCTCTACCCCACAATTCATCCCACACTTGAGAGCCAACCATTTCCTTGGCAGGCCCTACCATCTTCTCTACCATCCTAAAGCGTGGTGGGGTGTGTGCAATATATGTGGTGGGGGATGGGCAGTGGGGCTCTCAAATTCTGCCCAAGCTGTGCTTTCTACACCCTCCCCTCACTGTTTTTGTCCAGTGTCCCTCCCTCCTTTCACTCACCCGCAGGGATTCTGAACAGGTTCTTCCTATTTTTCTAGTCTTGCAGAGTGCTGGGACAGACACACAGACCTGCAGACAGACAGGAGACAGGGGCAGGGCGTCTCAGCAATTTGCTCTCAGCAAATTGATGTTTCTTTCCTAAATCTGGGCCCTCCTCATGCAACATTTCCCTCACTTACCTCCCCCGCATCCCAGCCGCCATTACTTTCCAGGCCTCAGGCTCCAGACCAGGATGCTGTCCAAACTGTTTGGATCTCTGTGACCCCCTCCCCTGCAGACAAGCCGCCCGCCCTCACCCTCTTTTTGCGGAGGTCAATATTTCCACTTAGGTGCAGAGTGTGAGAGGGGGGTATTTCTAGAATATGTCTGTCTACATTTCACTGTCGCACTGCGGGGGCGCCCCCCTCCCATTTCAGGTCCAAAAATGGCTGGAGAGCGCAGAGGAGGGGCGTCGAGGAGGCGACAGAGCCTGCTGCAAGATGCTCCCTCCTCACTTGCCCACCTCCCCGCCGCGTCCCCCTCCTCCCCAACCTCCCGGACCCCTCCCCACCCCGCGCTGCTCCCAGATCCTACTCCCATCCACCTCCACCCCTGCCCGGGGCCACCGGCAGCACCCACCTTCACACCGACCTGCGGGACCTGCGGGGCCCGGGGCAGCCCTGTGCCTCCTCGGGCTCGCCAAAGCCCGCCGGCCCCTCGCCCGCCGCCCGGGCAGCTCAGGGAGCTGGTTCTGCGCGGGCGACGGGAGCGGACAGCGCAGGCACCGGACCGCAGGGTGGGTGAGCAGGCGGGCGCGGGGGCTGCTGCCCACGTCGGCGCCCGACCGGTCACGTGAGCGCCGCGTCACCCAAGCTCGGTTCCCCACCCCGCTCCTCCCCCTCATCCCCATCCCGTAGGGACCAGCCAGCCACAGACGGTGGGGAGCAGTGTGGCAAAAGGGGGTCGCCGAGAGGGCAGCCCAGAGGCTTCTTTACCGCAGGTGCTTTACCTGGCGCGCATCTCATGTCCTCACACAGCATCCCTCTGAGAGGTGCGTCATTGCCAGGTGTGACAGCTGATCGCAGGGAGGGTACCCGACTTTGCCGAGAGCACTCAGCAACGGAATCCCACAGGCTGCTTTCAAGACAGGCTCTGCCAGACTCCAGAGCTCTGGTGGTAGTGTCCGCCAAAGTAGAGCTGCCACCTTGAGTAGCTGTGTTCCTGGGCCTCCTCTCTCCTCAGTCCACACGTTCTCTCTCCCTGAGTTATTTCTGTTCATTGCCCTCTAAGCACAGATGATTCTCCAATCTCCATCACCAGGCTATCCTCTCCCTTGAGTCTTAGACCCGTGTTTTGCTTTCCTACCAGCAGTATAGGAGAGTGCTTGTTTCTTCACACCTCCTCCAACATGTGTTAGAATACTTCTTTTCACTAACATGATACGTGAGTAGTAGTGTCTCAATGGTATTTTACTTTGCATGTTTATTGAGTTTTGATATCATTGTGAATTGTCTGTTCATGTCTTTTCTACATTTTTCTATTGGGTTGTTGGTCCTTCTCCCCTCAGGTTTCAGTATTCTTTTTACATCAATTATATTATGCCTTTATGTTATATATGTTGCAAATATTTACTTCGAGCTTGTGAGTTGCTTATCTTCTTTGTATATAATATATTTCTGCCATGCATAAAAAAGTCAAATTTATCAAACTTTTCTTTTATTGAATCTAGATTTTGATTCATAGTTAAGAATTCATTTCCTACATGAAGTCAGAGAGGAATTCACCCATGTTTTCTTTTAGTACTCATATGGTTAACTTTGTCTTGAGAGCATCTTTGGTTAAGAATAGAAGTTAAGCGATACAACAGTGCCAAACTGAGTTGAATCTACTGCTGACTCAAGACACTAGAGTAACAAAAATCAAACCCAAGGCTTATTACAAGGGGGGGGGGAGTTTCCTAACAAACCATCACCCATATGATACTAGGAATCTCAAATGTTTCAGTTAAAGGGTAAGTGTAAATTGGAAATAAACTAGCTCTCATAAAGTCTTTTAGTTTGGCTTTGCAACATCTAGGTGGACTAGTAAACTTTAAGCTTTGAATAGATTATGGTGGTTCCAGCCAAGAAGAACCCTTATAAGCCCTGACCAAGGAAAACAAAATCTCTGGAGTAAGCATACATCATCCTAGGCCCCAAATTATTTCAACTGACAATTGTTCACGTACAATGTCCACAGAGAGAGATGACCAGGAATATAAGAAAAAAGGACATTATAAGTAAGAAGCAGTAGAGACAACAGCCAACACAAATCCGTTGGCCTTCAATTATCTGAATCATCAGATAAAGATTATTAAACCACAATGCTTAGTGAATTCAGATTAAAAAAAAATCGAAATCTTGAAAATTCAACAGGAAGCTAGAAATCAGAAAAAGTGAAAAAAGGGAATTCTAAAACTACAAAAACACTTTGCTGAAATTAGAATCTCAATGGATGGCTTTAGTATCAGATTAGATGTGGCTCAAAAGAGAATTAAAGAACTACAAATTATTTCAGAAGAAACTATCCATAAAACTGCACAGGTATTCAAAAAGATGGAAAACACAGATGGGAGGGCATGATCAAGATCTAACAAATGTTTACTTGGAGTTCCAGAAGGAAAAGAGAAATGGAAGTGTTCAGAGGCAACTTTTGAGAATACAACTGAGGATTTTTTCAGAACTGATGAAAGACATTGATCCATAGATCTAAGTCCAAGAAATCCCAAACAGGATAAAAAGAAACTCACACATAGATGCATAATAGTGAACTTGCAGAGAATCAAAGAAAATCACAAAAGTAGCCAGAAAAAATAGAGTATGCCTTGAAAGGAACAAAATTTAGGCTGATTGATAGCTTCTCATTAGCAACAATGGAGGTATGAAAATGGTAGAATGATGGCTTTAATGACTTGAAAGAAATGCCAGCCAAAAAATTGATAACCAGCAAAAATACCTTCAAAATTGAAGGTGAAATGAAGACCTTTACAAATAAATAAAAACAGGGTTTGCCATTGGCAGGCATGAACCAAAGAAAGTATTGAATGATACAAGGCATTTTTCAGATAACAGGAAAATGATCCCAGATGGAATACTGGAGATAAGAAAGAGAAAAGAGAAAGATAAAATGACAGATATGTATGTAAATTTAAATCAATACTACATAAAAATAGTAATATCTTGTTAATTCATATCGACAAATAACATATGAGTCAAGAGAGCTGGAGTAAATGTATTTAAAATTCTGGCATTATTTGGGGAGCCTATTAAAAGTACAAAATTAGTATTAGCCTTTGATAAGCCAAGACTGTAGGCTATAATTGCCAGAAAACCATTAAGGAAGAATAAAAGTGTAAAACTTCTAAGCTAATAGAGGGGCAAAAATAAGAAAATAATCCTAAAGGAGAGAAAACTAACATAGGTCAGACAGGACACAGAGATGGAACTTGGTACAATGGTTAACTTATATCTATTAATATCAGTAAGTACATTAAATGTAAGTGGTTTATATGATGCAATTAAAAGAAAGATTTTCAGACTGGAAAAAACACAATAATATACCGCTTAAAAAAGACATCTGAAATATAAAAGTACATAGAGACTGAAAGTAAAAGTAGAAAAAAATTATAACATGAAAACACTAACCAAAAGAAAGTCATTGTAGTTAAATAACAAAATAGACTTTAAAGCAAAAAGCATTACAAAACATAAGTGTTACTTTATGATATTAAAAAAAAATTAAGTTTTTTAAAAATGTTTATTTATATTTGAGAGACAGATAGAGACACAGCATGAATGGGGGAGAGGCAGAGAGGGAGGGAGACACAGAATCTGAAGTAGGCTCCAGGCTCACAGAGCCCAATGCGGGGCTTGAACTCACGAACTGTGAGATCATGACCTGAGCCGAAGTTGGATGCTTAACTGACTGAGCCACCCAGGCGCCTGTAAAAAAAAAAAAATTAATGTTTATTTACTTTTGAGACAGAAAGAGAATGAGAGCAGGGGAGGGGCAGAGAGAGTGAGACACAGGATTCGAAGCAGGCTCCACGCTGACAGCAGAGAGCCCGATGCGGGGCTCGAACCAACAAACCATGAGATCATGACCTGAGTTGAAGTTGGACACTAAACCAATTGAGCCACCCAGGTGCCCTGATATTTTAAAACTTGTATGCACTTGGGAATGCAAACTGGTGCAGCCACTCTGGAAAACAGTATGGAGGTTCCTCAAAAGGTTAAAAATAGAACTACCTATGACCCAGCGATTGCCCCAGTAGGTAGTTACCAAAGGATACAAAAATACAGATTTAAAGGGATACACGCATCCCGATGTTTATAGCAGCATTATCAACAATAGCTGAAACTTAAGGAAAAAGCCCAAACGTACACTGACTGATGAATGGATAAAGAAGATATGGTAAACACACACACACACACACACACACACACACACACACACACACACACTGGAATATTACCCAGCCATCAAAAAGAATGAAATCTTGCCATTTGCAATGATGTGGATGGAGCTAGAGTATACTATGCTAAGCAAAGTAAGTCAGTCAAAGAGCAATACTGTATGATTAACTCATATGTGGAATTTAAGAAATGGAACAGATGAACATAGGGGAAAGGGAAAAAAGAGGGAAGCAAACCATAAGAGACTCTTCACTAGAGAGAACAAACTGAGGGTTGCTGGAGGGGAGGTGGGCAGGGGATGGGCTAAATGGGTGATGGGCACTGGGTGTTATATGTAAGTGATGAATCACTAACTTCTACTCCTGAAAAGAAATAATAAAATAAAAAAATAAAACTTGTATACTTATTAAATTGACCTGAAAATAAATAAATCAAAATTTTACAGAACTACAAGGAGAAATAAATCTTCCATTTTAGCATTAACACTCCTATCTCTGTAACTGTTGAAATATTTAAAGTGTTGAAAGAAAAAACCCACCAAACTAAAATTCTATGTCCAACAAAATTATCATTCAAAAGTGAAGGAGAAATAAAGTCTTTCTCAAACAAAAACTGATGATTAGCAAACCTTCCCTTAAAGAAATGTTAAAAGACTTTCTCCAGGCAGAAGAAAATTGATATAGGTCAGCAACTCAACTCTTCCTAAAAAGCAGTTGAAGTGGAACAAATGATAGTAAAATGAAATAGTTTTTTTTAATTCTTAAATAATTTAAAATATAAATGTCTAAAGTAATAATATTAACAATATATTGAGTGATTATACCAGATGGATAAGTGAAATGAATGATGAACACCCTGTAATAAGGTGCCTATACAACATATAAATGAGGCAGAAGAATGTTCTTTGAAAGTGATCCTAGTTAAAAATGTATTTTGTAAACTTGAGGGAAATCACTAAAAACATTTTTTTTATTTTTTTTTTATTTTTTTTTTCAACGTTTATTTTTTTGGGGACAGAGAGAGACAGAGCATGAATGGGGGAGGGGCAGAGAGAGAGGGAGACACAGAATCGGAAACAGGCTCCCGGCTCTGAGCCATCAGCCCAGAGCCTGACGCGGGGCTCAAACTCACGGACCGCGAGATCGTGACCTGGCTGAAGTCGGACGCTTAACCGACTGCGCCACCCAGGAGCCCCAAAACATTTTTTAAATAAATATAATTGATACACTAAGAGAGAAGACAAATGGAATTATGTAAAATACTCAAAACTAGAGAAGGCAGAAAAAGAAACCTCAGAAATAAACAGAAAAGTTATAAACATGGTTGATATTAATCCAATTATATTTTATTTATTTATTTATTCATTTATTCATTTATTTATTTATTTATTTATTTTTGAGAGCGTGGGAGGGGCAAAGAAAAGAAAGAAAATCTTAAGCAGGCTCCACGCTCAGCACAGAGCCTGACACGGGGCTCAATCTAACAATTGTGAGATCATGAACTGAGCCAAAATCAAGAACCAGACACTTAACTGAGCCAACCAGGCACCCTTGGACCTTTTTTTAAAAGTAAACTCTATGCCCAATGCGAGGCTTGAACTCATGACCCCAAGATCAAGAATCTCATGTGCTACCAACTCAGCCAGCAAGGCACCCTAATATCATGTACCCTTTATATGATGTGGTGACTATGGCACTTACCTCTGTGGTCCTCTTCCCAAAAGCACTTAATCCATGTGTAACAAGAAAAACAAATCAAACTTACTTAAATTATGGGACATTATACAAAATACCTGACCAGTACTTCTCAAAAGTGTCAAGGGCATCAAAAACAGGGAAAGTTGGAGAAACTGTCACAGCCAAAAGGAACGTATGGAGACATGTCTAAATGTAAGTGGTAACCTGGATAGGATCCTGGAACAGAACAAGGACATTAGGGGAAAACTGAGGGAATTTGAATAAAGTATGTACTTTGGTAAATAATGTATCAATATTGGTTTATTGTGACAAATGCACCATACTAAGGTAAGATGTTAATCGAGGATACTGGGTATGGGGTATACAGAAACTCCATACTATCTTTGCAATAATTCTGTAAATCTACAATTGTCCTAAAGATTAAAATTTATTTAAAAAACACTAAAGACAAATAAAAGGCTAATGAAGAACCAAGGGGGTAAATCACATAGTTAGATGAATATGTTCAAATGTAAGGCAGGGCTTAACAGGAATTCCCTGAGAGACAATTCCTCCTAAGAAAAAAGTGTCAGCAGACAAGAGATTAATAGGTGAGGACAGCACAGCATCTAGGTGCTCAGATTTTTCTGGCTTAATCTACAGTATCTAAATCCAGTGGAGATGGCTGTATGCAAAAACACACACAAACCAACAAAAGTTCTGTAAAGGAATGTTTTATAAAAATCTTTATAAAATATCAAGGCCCAAGTAACAATTGGATACTACCCACCTGAATTAGGATAACTATTGTAGGTAGAGAAGAATTTTCCACCTTTCTGTTGAGACAGTGTTGCCTTAGTCCATCATGGTCTCCAGCCCACCAGTAGCAATGGGGGCTTCAGAAGGGTACAGAGCCCCTCAGAAGGGGCACAGTGCCCAAGATACATGGCATTACCCAGAGAGTGGCCCCCACCTTTTACCTGTCTGAACTTATTCCTGGACGCAAGTGAGACCTCCCTCATCCCTTTCCCAAACATCTGACACAGTTTTCATTCTGCTACTGCAGGGCAAATGGTAGGAGTCAGCCCCACACAGCTCACACACTCATTACTTCATCTGATCTTCTCCACAGCCTTAGAAGGCAAGTTTTACCCCACTTGACAGATGACAAGACTGTCTTTTACAGCAATGGATCTGTAGTTAACAGCCAGGTTGAGTATTCCAACTTCCAGTGCCAAATGTAATAGGAGTTTTACAAAACATTTTACATCCTGACCACGAATTTTAGGTGTCTCCACTGCATTCATAAGCTAACTCAACAGTGATTTTGGTTGCTGGGTATACATTGTTTTCCTACTTTTTATATTTCATTGTTTTCATGATGAAAGTAACCTGTGTTTTTAAGGAGAAAATATACAAAGGATAAAAAAAACAGAAATAAAATCACCCACAGATAACCAGGACACAGCTTTCAGAGCTTTCTCTGTACACAGATCACTAGGTAAATACCTTTGTAGTTTTACAAAAATGGACTGATGGCATATATATGGTTCATCAGACTTTTTCTTTTTAATTTTACAATGTGCCATAAACATTTTTCCATGCAATGGACAAAAATCTACTACTGAAACATCGAGGACTAATAGTGATCGCTAAAGCAAGTATTAGCATAAGGTTAAAGCACATGGCCTGACAAATGCCTGCCAGGGGCACTACACAAAAGGAATGTCTTCAAAGCCCCTTTGTGGGGCCCTGCAGCCACCCCTGAGTTCCCTTGGGCCCCTCGGGTGGAAGGGATCCTGTAAGCTTTTTTGCATCCACATAAAACCCCCCAACTTCTGCCTGGTTTTCTTCACCTCATCCTCCACCCTGGCCATCTCATCAAATTCTCTTATCATCTCCTCATTGCTCAAATGCATATCATGTATGGCCTCCTTATATTCCTTGAGGCACTGAGCCAGCCCCTTGTTGGTTTTTCTTTTGGCCTTCCTGGGTACATCGTCCCCAGCTGGGCGCTTTCCTGCAGCCCTTGGTTCACTGGCTGGTTTTTCTTCTTTTGGCTTTTCCTCACTCTCTGATTTTTCTTCTTTTGGCTTTCCCTCGCTCACTGGTTTTCCTTCTTTTGGCTTTCCCTCGCTCACTGCTTTTTCCTCGCTCACTGGCTGTCCCTCGCTCTCTGGCTTTCCCTTGCTCTCTGGCTTTCCATCTGTTGGCTTTGTCATACTCTCTGGCTTTTCCTTATCCTTTAGTATTTCCTCATCTTCTGTCTTTCTCTCGTTTTCTAACTTTTCCTTGTCTTCCAAAGTACAAGCTACTTCTGGCTTTCCCACATTCTGTGGCTGTTCTTTACATTCCATCTCTCCTTGGTTCTCAGACATTCCTTCATTTTCATTGCAGAGTTTTTCCATGTTGAGATTTCCCCTCCTTTTCCTGTCCTGGGGTGGGGAGGAAGAGGAGACAAAGAGGAGACAAGGGAGACTGAGGGCTTGGGGGTGGAATGCACATCAGAATACTACTGGCACGCTCCCCTTGTCAGGGTTCCCTGACCTGGCCCGGCCCCTAAGTGTGCTTTCTGCCCACCCTCTCCCCTCACACACGTGAGCCAGACTATTTCTCTGGCAGGCCCTGCCATTTTCTCTATGTTTGCTCAGCACTGCAGAGTGTGTATAAATGTGTTAGGAGGTGGGAAGTGGGGCCCCATATTCTGCTGGTGCTGTACCCTCCATACTACCCACCCCTCTAGATCCCTATCCACAGACCCCCTTCCTTTACTGACCTGCAGGGATTCTGAACAGATTCCTCCTCCTTTTCTAGCCTTGCAAAGTGCTGAGAAAAGACACGCAGACCTGCAGACAGACAGGAGACAGGGCCTGCGCGTTTGGTGGATGCTTAGGGACTCGAGTCCCTTTCCTGAATCCTGGCCCTCCTCATCCGACGTTTCCCTCCCCCGCCTCCTCCGCCCCCCCCCCCCCCCCCCCCCCCCGTAGTCCAGCCGCCATTTCTTTTCACGCCTTGGGCACCAGACCAGGACGTTTTCCAAACTAATTTTGGATCTCTGTGTCCTTGTTGCGGGGAGACAATTCGCCTCCCCACCCTCGAGGTTAACTTTTTTTCTCTACACATGGACTGGTAGAAGGGGTTTATTTCCACTGTCTCACTGCGGGGGTGGGGGCCCAGCTCACCAGCTCCGATTCCAAAATGGACGGAGGGCAACGAAAAGGAGGTGCAGAGAAACGGGACACGGGTACTAGGTGTGTCCGCTGTCCCCACCCTCTGCCAATTGGCCGTTAGCTCCCCCTTGGCCATTTTCCCACCGCCATCTCTAACTACACTCTCCGGCCAGCTTCCCTCGACCTGGGCCCCATCCCCACTCTTTTTCCTCTGGGTGTTCCTGCCTCGCCCCCCCGCCCCCTGGCTCATTCCAGAGTTCCGCAGGCAGCGACGAAGGGCCTCACACTGACCTGAAAGAACCTGCAGCAACAATTAGGAGCTCACAGATCGCTCCGGACCCGACCGCAGGGGAAGAGGGCGGGCTCCAGTTCTGGTGCCCACATCTGCGCCGGGGCGGTCATGTGAGCATCACGTCACCCAAGCTCGCCCCCGCCCACCATCCGCGTCTGCCAGTCACCACACCACCTCTCTGGACAGCGTGCCCTCTCATCTCTCTGCGTCGGGCGGGGGAAGGCTTTTGTCCTTTTTAACTCCTAGAGGCGGTCGAAGGAGTAGTTTTAATAAAAACCACAGAGGCTTTTAAAAAATGGATTGGCAGTTCGGGGAAGGAGTCTTGATCATGTTGCTCTTAATTTCCATTGATAGAATGTAGAGCCAACCAATGAAATCCTATCAATGTGAACTTTAATGTCTTCCATAGAATACTGCACTTTAGGAAAAGTTACGAAAAATATTCCCCTCAAAATGAAATTGTCCCTTTTCCTAACGTGCGCGCAAACATATGTTTTTTTTTCTTTTTAGTATCTCACAAAAAAGAAGGTGAATACAGTCTGAGATATTTTGAGAGACCACATTACATTCACAGTAACTTTATGACAGTACATTGTTATAATTGTTCTATTTTATTATTAGTTAATGTTGTTAATCTCTTACACTGCTTAATTTAGAAATTGAACTTTACCATAGGTATGTATGTATAGGAAAGAACATAGAATATATATAGGATTCCATACTATTTGTGGTTTCAGGCATCCACTGGGGGTCTTGGAACGTAATCCGCTTCAGATAAGGGAGACTACTATAGCTGCCTTCCATTTTATTTTATTTTATTTTATTTTATTTTATTTTATTGGCATTTGTATCTATTTTTAACCTTTTTTTTTGGTTAATTTATTCTTTAAAAAAATTTACATCCAAGTTAGTTAACATATAGTGCAATAATGATTTTAGGAATAGAATCCAGTGGTTCATAATCTACATATAACACCCAGTGCTCATCCCAAGTGTCCTCCTTAAAGCCCCTTGCCCAATTAGCCCACCTCCCTACCCAAAACCCCTCCAGAAATTCTCAGTTTTTTCTCTGTATTTAAGAGTCTCTTATGGTTTTTCCCCCTCCATGTTTTTATATTATTTTTGCTTCCCTTCCCTTATGTTCATCTGTTTTGTATCTTAAATTCCATATATGAGTGAAGTCATGATATTTGCCTTTCTCTGACTAATTTCACTTAGCATAATACACTCTAGTTCTATCCACCTTGTTGCAAATGCAAGATTTCATTCTTTTTGATCACTGAATAGTATTCCATCGTGCCTCTTATGTATCCATTCATCAATCGATGGACATTTGGACTCTTTCTATACTTTGGCTATTGTTGATAGCATGGCTGTAAACATTGGGGTGCATGTGCCCATTCAAGATAGCACTCCTCTATTCTTTGGGTAAATACCTAGTGGTGCAATTGATGGGTCATAGGGTAGTCTTATTTTTAATTTTTTTGACAAACCTCAATACTGTTAACCAAAGTGGCTGCACCAGTTTGCATTCCCACCAGTAATGCAAAAGGGTTCCTCTTTCTCCACATTCTAGCCAACATCTGTTGTTGCCTGAGTTGTTAATTTTAGCCATTCTAACTGGTGTGAGGTAGTATCTCATTGTGGTTTTGATTTGTATTTCCCTGATGATGAGTGAAAACATAAATTTTCTAATTAATTATTTAAATCTAAAAATAAAACTATCTTAGAAACAGAATAAAAGAACAATTATTTTTTTATAAGTGAGAAACTGAATATTCAACGGACAATGACCTGACCATATGTGACAATAGAACTGGGACCCACAACCTTGCAGCAAGCAGCCCAGGAAGCCAAACCACAACTTCCAAAGCAATCTTCAGGGTTTGATCAATGACTGCCAGCCTCCCTATTTTTTGCCGCCCCATTCAAATATGCTACCCAAACCAATCAAATAAGATGCCCTGCTTTTCGTTGCCTGCTTCCAGCTTCCCCATGCCAACAATCTCCAATCAGAGAATACCTAAAGTCTTCCCTTTTGTTCACTGTAATGCTTTTCCACTCAGAGACTTTTAGTTTCTGCCAAACACAAGTAATGCTGGCTGACTCCCTTGTTATAACAATCTCTGAGTAAATAACCTCTATTTCCATTTAAGCTTTTTGTGTGTAAGGCCTTTAAAAATATAGTAACAGTGGCGTCTGGGTGGCTCAGTTGGTTAAGCGTCTGATTCTTGATTTTGGCTCAGGTCATGATCTCATGGCTCCTGGGATCTAGCCCCATGTCAGGCTGACAGTGAGGAGCCTGCTTGGGATTCTCTCTCTCCCTCTCTCTCTGCCCATTCCCCCTCAAAATAAATAAATACACTTAAAAAATAAAAAATATAATAACAAAGACAAAAACAATTAAGGAAAACATTGATAGATTTGACCACATGAAAATGTGCAATAATTTTGTGAGGGCTTGAGGACACACACACTCTTCCCTGCCTTTGTTGAGTGTAATGGTAAAAAGAGTTCTGAGGAGCAATTTGGTAAATTGTTTAAAAATAAAAATGTTTGGGGCACCTGGGTGACATGTCAGTTGAGTGTCCAAATTTGGCTTAGATCATAATCTTGAGGTTCATGGGTTTGAGCCCGTCGGGCTCTGTGCTGACAGCTCAGGGCCTGGAGCCTGCTTCAGATTCTATGTCTCTGTCTGTGCCCCTTCTCCTCTTGTGCCCTGTCTCTCTCAAAAGTATATAAACATTAACAAAATTTTAAAAATAAAAATGTTTGAAGGGAGCCTGGGTGGCTCAGTTGGTTAAGAGCCCAACTTTGGCTCACATCATGATCTCCTGGCTCATGAGTTCAAGCTCCACCACCCTCCTTCAGGCTTTGTGCTGACAGCTCAGAACCTGGAGCCTGCTTCTGATTCTATGTCTCTGTCTCTCTCTGCCCCTCCCCCACTCGTGTTCTGTCTCTCCCTCTCTCAAAAATACACATTAAAAAAATTAAAAAAATAAACATGATATTTTGGCTCAGTAATTCCACTTCTAATATTTACCCATAGAGATAATTAATAAAGTGCAAAAATATAATCTTATGTTTTAAAAATGCTTTATACTTTAAAAATTCCCATAAAAACTGTTTATTATGCATTTATTCTTTGCTGGAACTGGGGCTACAATATTAATTATGTAGGCCTTGTTTATAATGTAAAAAATGGAATATAACAATTGTCCATCAGTACAGATTTAGTTACATAATCTTCTTAGTACATTTGTTTTCCTTGGCTATCTTTGGATGTTTGGTTTAGAAAAATAATTAAAACATTGGGTTCTCAATACACAGTAAAAATAACTATTTATAATCCCCAATTGCTATGGGTGGTGAGACACAAAGGATAACCACAAGATGTGGTATTGCCCTCTAGAGAATGCCACCTATGTGCCAGGCACTGTGTTAGCTACTTCATTTTATCTGGTGTGGATTTCATTTATACCTGACAAAGGAACTCACACTTCAAGGAAGCAGAATGATTTATAAAACTACAAGCTTAACTTAGTGTGGTACTGGAATAAGCATAGCAGGAGGAATAAAACACAGAAAGCCCACTAACATACCCAAGTGTAAAAGTTTTTAGTATGTGATAAGAATCCATTTCTGGTCAGTAGTGAAAAACAGGTTATTATGTAAATTAAATTTGTATAATTGGATAAATAGTTAAAAAATGAAGATCCTCATTTTCTGACATACAATCAAGTTCTTATAAGCAAGTATCACGAAATAAAAGGCATCCAGATTGTAAGGAAAGAAATAAAATGTCCTTTATTTGCATATGACATGATTTGTATACAGAAAATTCCAAAAAATCCACTAAAGAACTATGAGAACTAACAAATGAGTTCAGTTCAATATATAAAAATCCATTGTATTTCTATGTGCTAGCAATGAATAATTTGAAATGGAAAGTAAGAAAACTTTTCCATTTAAAATGGCATCAAATGGGCGCCTGGGTGGCGCAGTCGGTTAAGCGTCCGACTTCAGCCAGGTCACGATCTCGCGGTCCGTGAGTTCGAGCCCTGCGTCAGGCTCTGGGCTGATGGCTCAGAGCCTGGAGCCTGTTTCCGATTCTGTGTCTCCTTCTCTCTCTGCCCCTCCCCCGTTCATGCTCTGTCTCTCTCTGTCCCAAAAATAAATAAATGTTGAAAAAAAAATTTTTAAAAATAAAATGGCATCAAAAATGCAAGAGAAAACATTTGACAAAATTCAGCATCCTTTCTTAATAAAAACCCTTGAGAAAGTCGGGATAGAAGGAATATACTTAACCATCATAAAAGCCATTTATGAAAAGCCCACAGCTAATATCATCCTCAATGGGGAAAATCTGAGAGCTTTCCCCATGAGATCAGGAACACGACAGGGATGTCCACTCTCACCGCTGTTGTTTAACATAGAGTTGGAAGTGCTAGCATCAGCAGACAACAAAAGGAAAACAAAGGCATCAAAATTGGCAATGATGATGTCAAGCTTTCACTTTTTGCAGATGACATGATACTCTACATGGAAAACCCGACAGACTCCACCAAAAGTCTGCTAGAACTGATACGTGAATTCAGCAAAGTTGCAGGATACAAAATCAATGTACAGAAATCAGTTGCATTCTTATACACTAATAATGAAGCAACAAAAAGACAAATAAAGAAACGGGTCCCATTCACAATTGCACCAAGAAGCATAAAACCTAACCAAAGATGTCAAAGATCTGTATGTTGAAAACTATAGAAAGCTGATGAAGGAAATTGAAGAAGACACAAAGAAATGGGAAAACATTCCATGCTCATGGATTGGAAGAATACATATTGTTAAAATGTCAATACTACCCAAAGCTATCTACACATTCAATGCAATCCCAATAAAAATTGCACCAGCATTCTTCTCGAAGCTAGAACAAGCAATCCTAAAATTTGTATGGAATCACAAAAGGCCCCGAATAACCAAAGTAATTTTGAAGAAGAAGACCAAAGCAGGAGGCATCACAATCCCAGACTTTAGCCTCTACTACAAAGCTGTGATCATCAAGACAGCATGGTATTGGCACAAAAACAGACACAGAGACCAATGGAAGAGAATAGAAAACCCAAAATTAGACCCACAAAAGTATGGCCAACTAATCTTTGACAGAGCAGGAAAAAATATCCCATGAAAAAAGACAGTCTCTTTAACAAATGGTGCTGGGAGAACTGGACAGCAACATGCAGAAAGATGAAACTAGACCACTTTCTTACACCATTCATAAAAATAAACTCAAAATGGATAAAGGACCTGAATGTAAGACAGGAAACCATCAAAACCCTAGAGGAGAAAGCAGGAAAAAACCTCTCTGACCTCAGCCACAGCAATTTCTTACTTGACACATCCCCAAAGGCAAGAGAATTAAAAGCAAAAATGAACTATTGGGACCTCATGAAGATAAAAAGCTTCTGCACTGCAAAGGAAACAATCAACAAAATTAAAAGGCAACCAACGGAATGGGAAAAGATATTTGCAAATGTCATATCAGACAAATGGCTAGTATCCAAACTCTATAAAGAGCACACCAAACTCCACACCCAAAAAACAAATAATCCAGTGAAAAAATGGGCAGAAGACATGAACAGACACTTCTCTAAAGAAGACATCCAGATGGCCAGCAGGCACATAAAAAGATGCTCAACATCCCTCTCATAAGGGAAATACAAATCAAAACCACACTGAGATACCAGCTCATGCCAGTCAGAGTGGCTAAAATGAGCAAACCAGGAGACTATAGATGCTGGCGAGGATGTGGAGAAATGGGAACCCTCTTGCATTGTTGGTGGGAATGCAAACTGATGCAGTCACTCTGGAAAACAGTGTGGAGGTTCTCAAAAAATTAAAAATAGATCTACCCTATGACCCAGCAATAGCACTGCTAGGAATTTACCCAAGGGATACAGGAGTACTGCTGCATAGGGGCACTTGTACCCCAATGTTTATAGCAGCCCTTTCAACAATAGCCAAATTATGGAAAGAGCCTTAATGCCCATCAACTGATGAATGGATAAAGAAATTGTGGTTTATATATACAATGGAATACTACGTGGCAATGAGAAAGAATGAAATATGGCCTTTTGTAGCAACGTGGATGGAACTGGAGAGTGTTATGCTAAGTGAAATAAGTCATACAGAGAAAGACAGATACCATATGTGTTCACTCTTATGTGGATCCTGAGAAACTTAACAGAAGACCATGGGGGAGGGGAAGGAAAAAAAAAAAGAGGTTAGAGAGGGAGGAAGCCAAAACATAAGAGACTCTTATAAACTGAGAGCAAACTGAATGCTGATGGGGGGGTGGGAGGGAGGGGAGGGTGGGTGATGGGTATTGAGGAGGGCACCTGTTGGGATGAGCACAGGGTGTTGTATGGAAACCAATTTGACAATAAATTTCATATTAAAAAAATAAAATTACTCAACGCAAAAAATAAAATAAAATAGCATCAACAAGAATAAAATACTTAGAAATAAATTCATTAAAAATATCTAAGACATGTACAGTGTAAAGTATAAAATACCATTGAAAGAAATTAAGGAATGCTTAAATAAATGTAAAGACATCTTATATTCATAGATTGGAAGACCTAATATTGTTATGATGGGTAACATTTCTCAAACTGATCTACAGATTCAACACAATCTGTCAAAATCTCAGCCGCCTTGTTTGCATGAATTTACAAGCTGATCTCAAAATGTATATGGAAATCAAACAACCCAGAATAGACAAAACAGTCTTGAAAAAGAAGGACAAAGTTGGAGGCCTCACACTTCCAGATTTCAAAACTTACTGTACAGCTATAGGAATCAAGACCATGTGGTACTAGCATAAGGACATATAAACCAATGAAATAGAATTTAGAGTCCAGACATAAACAGTCACATTTAATCAATGGATTGTCATCCAGAGGCCAAAGAAAAATCAATGGTGAAAGAAAGTTCTTTTCAACAAGTGATGCTGAGACAACTAGATATCCACATGCAGAAATAAATTTGGACCTCCACCTCACACTATATACAAAACTTAGTTTAAAAATATATCAAAGTCATAGGGGCACCTGGCGGTCTCAGTTAGCAGAGATGCAATTCTTGATCTCAGGATTGTGAGTTCAAGTGTCATTTTGGGCGTACAGCTTACTTTAAATTTTTTTTAACGTTTATTTATTTTTGAGACAGAGAGAAACAGAACATGAACGGGGAAAGTCAGAGAGAGGGAGACACAGACTCTGAAACAGGCTCCAGGCTCTGAGGTGTCAGCACAGAGCCCGACGTGGTGCTCGAACTCATGGACTGCAAGATCATGACCTGAGCTGAAGTCGGCCGCCCAACCGACTGAGCCACCCAGGCACCCCCAGCTTACTTAAAAAAAAATAAAATAAAATAAAAATAAATCAAAGTCCAAATGTAAAAGCTAAAACTATTAATCTCATAGAAGAAAATATAGATGTAAGTCATGACCTTGGCTTAGGCAATGGTTTCTTAGATATGACACCAAAATAATATAGATAAATAAGTGTAGATAAATAGATAATAGGTATAGATAAATAATATGGATAAATATGACTCTATCAATATGTAAAACTTTTTTGGGGCACCTGGGTGGCTCAGTCGGTTATGTCCGACTTCAGCTCAGGTCATAATCTCACAGTTCGTGAGCTCGAGCACCGTGTCAGGGTCTGTACTGATAGCTCAGAGCCTGGAGCCTTCTTGAGATTCTGTGTCTCCTCCTCCCTCTGT
Organism: Felis catus; assembly: GCF_018350175.1. NCBI lineage: Eukaryota > Metazoa > Chordata > Mammalia > Carnivora > Felidae > Felis > Felis catus. The sequence goes on along the minus strand of NC_058386.1, from coordinate 83,518,338 downwards.
GCCCTTTCCGGCTCACACTGTCTCTCTCTCCCAAAAATAAAGAAACATAAAAAAAATGTAAAACTTTTGTGAATCGAAGGACAACATCAAGAAATTGAAAAGACAACTCACTGAATGGAAGACAATTATTGAAAGTAATATAACTGATAAGGGACTTATATCTAGAATATATAAAGACCTGTTGCAACTCAATAAAAAAAAACAAACAAACAAACTAGATAACCCAATTTTGCTTTGGGGGTTTTGAGGGTTTTTAAAATTGAAATATATTTGGGGTGATTCGGTGGTTCAAAAGTTATGAAAATATTAAGGTTTCTTGATACACATAAGCTAAAAGTTAACTATGTTCTTGATTATAAAAATTTCAGAAAAACACAAACATAAACATATATAATGTAGAAAATAGATCTGTATGCTGAATATTATTAATTTTTTTCTATGCTTATTTCATATACACAGTTTCTATTTTTAATGAAATTATACCATATATATTATTCTGCTACTTGATTCTTCCACTTAAAAGTATATTCCCAAGCACATAACCATGTCATGGTTGTACCATGATTTACTTATCCAGAATATTCTATTGATGAATATTTGAGTTATTTTCAGATTTGTGCTTTTAAATAGTAGTGCAGAGGTCTTTCCTATACAGGCCTCCTTGAACACACCTGATAGTGGTTCTGGGTATATACTTGTGGGTCCATTTGAGGTGTCATCAGATAGGCACAATCTGTTACATATGACCAAATTGCTCTGTAAGTTGATGTAAAGTTATAATCCAACAAATTGTGTATGAGAGTCCCCATTGTTCTGCATAGTCCATCTAAAGAGGAGGTGGAATGCCTGGTCTGAAACACAGGGCTTTGAATCAAGCACATGGGGATTATGATAGTATCTCTTTATCTTAGTACTTGTGTGACCCTGGCACATGTACTTAACCTGTCTGAGCCTCACTCTTATAATCTGCACTTGATCTTAGCCAAAAGGCTGAGAAGCGATCACTCTTATAATCTGTAGAAGGATATCCTGATACCAAACAGAATTATCTAGAATGTATAGAATAGACTGGCAGCAAATGTTTGTTTCCTGCTAATTCCATCTTTTCCCCTCTTAAGAGAGATTTCATTTTCCTCAAGATCATCACTATATCTTAGAGAGCATTTGAGCATGTTAAAAGAAGAAGGAAAACAAACACCCTCAGGTACATTAAGTAACAGATTTAGGGTAATTTCTGTGCTAAAGAATGCTATAGAATCCCTATGAAGCCAGCATTACCTTGGTTCCAAAACCAGGAAAAGACCCCACAGAAAAGGAGAATTACAGGTCAATATCATTCAACAGTACATTAAAATAGTTATTCACCATGATCAATTGGGATTTATTCCTGGGGTGCAGGGCTGGTTCAATATTCGCAAATCAATCAATGTGATAGACCACATTAAAAAAAGAAAGCTTGAGAACCATATGATCCTTTCAATAGATGCAGAAAAAGCTTTTGACAAAATACAGCATCCTTTTTAAAATGTTTATTTATTTATTTTGAGAGAGAGAGCACAAGCATAGGAGTGGCAGACAGAGAGGGAAAGACTCCCTTTTGCACTGTCCGCATGGAGCCCGACATGGGGCTTGAACTCACGAACGCCATGAAATTATGACCTGAGGCTAATTCAAGAAGTGGACGCTTCACTGAGTAAGCCACCCAGCACCCCTACAGCATTCTTTCTTGATAAAACCTCTTAAGAAAGTAGGGATAGAAGGAACATACCTCAACATCATAAAAGCCATACATGAAAGGCACACAGCTAATATTATCTTCAATGGGTAAAAACTGAGAGCTTTACCCCTAAAGTCAGGAACACAACAGGTATGTCTACTCTCACCATTACTATATAACATAGTACGAGAAGTCCTAGCCTCAACAATCATACAACAAAAAGAAATAAAAGGCATCCAAATTGGCAAAGAAGAAGTCAAACTTTCACTCTTTGTAGATGACATGATAGTCTACATGGAAAACCTGAAAGACACCACAAAAAACTGCTAGAACTGATACGTGAATTCAGCAGAGTCCAGGATATAAAATCAATTGTACAGAAATTGGTTGCATTTCTATACACAAATAATGAAGCAGCAGAAAGAGAAATCGAGGAATCAATCTGATTTAGAATTGCACCAAAGCCCATAAGACACCTAGGAATAAACCTAACCAACAAGGTAAAAGATCTGTATGCTGAAAACTATAGAAAGGTTATGAAAGAAATTGAAGAAGACACAAAGAAATAGAAAACCATTCCATGCTCATGGATTGGAAGAACGAATATTGTTAAAATGTTTATACTAATCAAAGCAATCTACACATTTAATGAAATCCTTATAAAAATTATATCATCATTCTTCACAGAGCTAGAATAAACAATCTTAAAACTTGTAGAGAACCTGAAAAGACTCCAAACAGACAAAATAATGTTGAAAACAAAAAGCAAAGCTGGAGGCATCACAATTCCAAACTTGAAGCTGTATTACAAAGCTGTAATCGTCAAGACAGTATGGTACTGGCACAAAAACAGACACATAGATCAATGGAACAGAACAGAAAACCCAGAAATGGACCCACAAATGTATGGCCAAATAATCTTTAACAAAGCATTTGAGAGTATCCAGTGGAAAAAAGAGAGTCCCTTTAGCAAATGGTGATGGAAGAACTGGACAGCAACATGCAGAAGAGTGAACCTGGACCACTTTCTTACACCATACACAAAAATAAATTCAAAATGGATAAAAGACATGAATGTGAGACACAGAACCATCAAAATTCTAAAGGAGAAAACAGGCAACAACTTCTTTGACCTAGGCCACAGTAACTTCTTACATGACATGTCTCTGGAGGCAAGTGAAACAAAAGTAAAAATGAACTATTGAGACCTCATCAAGATAAAATTCTTCTGCACAGTGAAGGAAACAATGAAGAAAACTAAAAGGCAACCGACAGAATGGGAAAAGATATTTGCAAATGACATATCAGAGAGAGGGTTAGCATCCAAAATCTATAAAGAACTTAACAACACCCGAAATTCAACACCCAAAAACCAAATAATCCAGTGAAGAAATGGGCAGAAGACCTGAACAGACACTTTTCCAAAGAAGATATCCAGATGGCTAACAGACACATGAAAAGATGTTCAACATCCCTCATCATCAAGGAAATACAAATCAAAACCACAATGAGATATGACCTCACTCCTTTCAGAATGGCTAAAATTAACAATTCAGGAAGCAACAGATGTTTATGAGGATGTGGAGAAAGGGGAACCCTTTTGCATTGTTGGTGGAAATGCAAATTTGTGCAGCCACTCTGGTGAAAAGTATGGAGGTTCCTCAAAAAATTAAAAATAGAACTTCTCTATGACCCAGCAATTACATTACTAGGTATTTATCCAAAGGAAACAAAAATTCTGATTCTAAAGGGCACATGCACCCCAATGTTTATAGCAGCATTATCAACAATAGCCAAATTATGGAAAGAGCCCAAATGTCCATTGACTGATGAAAGGATAAAGAAGAGGTGGTATAATATATACAAAGGAATACTACTCAATAATGAAAACCAATGAAATCGACTGGGGATAGAAGATGGTGGAGTAGGAGGACCCTGGACTCACCTCGTCTTGCAGATCACTTAGATTCCACCCATATCTGCCTAAATAACTCAGAAAACCGCCAGAAGACTAGCAGAACGGACTCTCTGGAGCCAAGCATAGACAAGAGGCCCATGGAAGAAGGTAGGAAGGGCAGAGAGGTGGTGCGTGGTACACGGACTGGTGGGAGGGAGCTGGGGTGGTGGAGGGGCAGCCCGCCCGGCAAGGCAGAGCCTCCGAAGTCTGGCTTGCAAAAGTGGAGGGGCCAGACTCCGTGAGTTCTGACAGCCAGGGAGACTTAACATCTGGAATGTTAAAATTCAACAGCTCGGGGAACCTGGGTGGCTCAGTTGGTTGAGTGTCCGACTTTGGCCCAGGTCATGATCTCACGGCTCGTGAGTTCAAGCTCCACATCAGGCTCTGTGCTGGCATCTAGGAGCCTGAAGCCTGCTTTGGGTTCTGTGTCTCCCTCTCTCTCTGATCCTCCCCTGCATGTGCTTTGTCTCTCTCTCTGCCTCAAAAATAAATAAGCATTTAAAAAAATTTTTTAAAAAGTCAACAGCTCTGCTCTCAGGGAGTGGGGAAGGTGACAGGACACCGGGAGGGAGGGTTGTTGAGCCCGGGAAGACAGAGGTTAGCTCAGTGGGGGAACAAAGGCACTGGCAAGCACCATCTCCCTCTCCCATTCCCCAGCCAAAATTCCAAAGGGAACCAGTTCCCATCACCGAACTTGCCTGCACCATGCAAACACCCAATGCTGTGCTTCTGTGGATCCATTCCTCTGCTGGGTCTGCCTCCCTCCAGTGCTGCAGGGCCCCTCCCACAGGGGACCACTGCCAGCAAAGTGAGCTAAGCCTGCCCCTCCCACCCCTGTGTACCTTGTGGATCCACCCTGGCTAATACGCCAGATTCCATCAAAGCAGCACCATAAGTAGCCCAGAAAGGGGCCACACCACTCCAAGGTGAGTCCTGCCCCTGGGAGAGAGGAAGATAAGTTACACACCAGCTGACTGTGGCCCCAGTGGTGGGCTGGGGGCAGACATCATGTCTGACTGTGGCCCCGCCCACCAACACAAGTTACTCCGGACAGCACAGGGAAAGTGCCCTGCAGTTGGGAGCCACCCCAGGGACTACCCAAAATGACAAAACAGAAGAATTCTCCTCAAAAGAAACTCCAAGAAGCAGCGACAGCTAACGAACTAATCAAAAACGATTTAAGCAAAATAACAGAACAAGAATTTAGAATAATAGTCATAAAATTAATCTCTGGGCTTGAAAAAAGCATAGATAATGGCAGAGAATCTATTGCTACAGAGATCAAGGGACTAAGACAAAGTCATGAGGGGCTAAAAAATACTATAAACGAGGTGCAAAATAAAATGGAGGCGACCACAGCACGGATTGAAGAGGCAGAGGAGAGAATAAGTGAATTAGAAGGTAAAATTATGGCAAAAGAGGAAGCTGAGAAAAAGAGAGATAAAAAAAACCAGGAGTATTAGGGGAGAATTAGAGAACTAAGTGATGCAATCAAACAAAACAATATCCATATCATAGGAATTCCAGAAGACTAAGAGTGACAGAAAGGGGCAGAAGGTGTAGTTGAACAAATTATAGCTGAGAACTTCCCTGATCTGGGGAAGGAAAAAGGCATTGAAATTCAAGAGGCACAGAGAACTCCCTTCAGGTGTAACTTGAATCGATCTTCTGCATGACATATCATAGGGAAACTGGAAAAATACAAGGATAAAGAGAAAATTCTGAAAGTATCTAGGGATAAACAGGCTCTAACTTACAAAGGGAGACCCATAAGACTAGTGGCAGACCTATCTACTGAAACTTGGCAGGCCAGAAAGGAATGGCAGAAAATCTTCAATGTGATGAACAGAAAAAAATCCTTTATCCAGCAAGTCTGTCATTCAGAATAGAAGGAGAGATAAAGATCTTCCCAAACAAACAAAAACAGAAGAAATTCATCATCACTAAACCAGCCCTACAAGAGATTCTAAGGGGTGATTCTGTGAGTGAAATGTTGCAAGGACCACAAAGTACCAGAGACATCACTACAAGCATGAAACGTATAGACATCATAGTGACTCTAAACCCATATCTTTCCATAAGAACATTGAATGTAAATGGACTAAATGCTCCAACCAAAAGATATAGGGTATTAGAATGGATAAAAAAAAGGCCCATCTATTTGCTGTCTACAAGAGACTTATTTTAGACCTGAGGACACCTTCAGATTGAAAGTGAGGGGATGGAGACCTATATATCATGCTATTTACTGGAAGTCAAAAGAAAGCTGGAGTAGCCATACTTATATCAGACAAACTAGACTTTAAATTAAAGGCTGTAACAAGAGATGAAGAGGGGTATTATATAATAATTACAGGGTCTATCCATCAGGAAGTGATAACAATTATAAACGTCTATGCACCAAATACAGAAGCCCCCAAATATATAAAACAATCACAAACATAAGCAACCTTATTGATAAGAATTTAGTAATTGTAGAGGACTTTAATGCCCACTTACAACAATGGATAGATCATCGAGACACAGGATCAATAAAGAAACAAGGGTCCTGAATGATACATTGGATCAGATGGACTTGACAGATATGTTTAGAACTCGGCATTCCAAAGCAACAGAATATACTTTCTTCTCTAGTGCACATGGAACATTCTCCAAGATAGTTCACACACTGGGTCACAAAACAGCCCTTCATAAGTATACAAGAATTGAGATCATACCATGCACACTTTCAGACCACAATGCTGTGAAACTTGAAATCAATCACAGGAAAAAGTCTGGAAAACCTCCAAAAGCGTGGAGGTTAAAGAACACCTTACTAAAGAATGAATGGGTCAACCAGGCAATTAGAGAAGAAATTTAAAAATATATGGAAACAAATGAAAATGAAAAGACAAAGATCCAAACGTTTTGGGATGCAGCAAAGGCAGTCCTGAGAGGAAAATACATTGCAATCCAGGCCTATCTCAAGAAACAAGAAAAATCCCAAATACAAAATCTAACAGCACACCTAAGGGAATGATAAGTAGAACAGCAAAGACACCCCAAACCCAACAGAAGAGAAATAATAAAGATCAGAGCAGAAATAAACAATATAGAATCTAAAAAACTGTAGAGCAGATCAATGAAACCAAAAGTTGGTTTTTTGAAAAAATAAAAAAAATTGATAAATCTCTATCCATGCTTCTCAAAAAGAATAGGGAGATGACCCAAATATATAAAATTATGAATGAAAATGGAATTATTGCAACCAATCCCTCAGAAATACAAGCAATTATCAGGGAATACTATGAAAAATTATATGCCAGCAAACTGGACAACCTGGAAGAAATGGACAAATTCGTAAGCACCCACACACTTCCAAAACTCAAACAGGAGGAAATAGAAAATTTTAACAGACCCATAACCAGTGAAGAAATTGAATCAGTTATCCAAAGTCTCCCAACAAATAAGAGTCAAGGCCCAGATGGCTTCCCTGGGGAATTCTACCAGACATTTAAAGCAGAGATAATACCTATCCTTCTCAAGCTGTTCCAAAAAATAGGGAAGGAAATTTCCAGATTCAGTCTATGAAGCCAGCATTACTTTTATTCCTAAACCAGACAGAGACCCAGCAAAAAAGAGAACTACAGGCCAATATCCCTGAATGAATATGGATGCAAAAATTCTCAAGAAGACACTAGCAAATCGAATTCAACAGCATATAAAAAAAATTATTCACCATGATCAAGTGGGATTCATTCCTGGGCTGCAGGGCTGGTTAAATATTGACAAATCAATCAATGTGATACATCACATTAATAAAAGAAAAAAAAAAGATCCTGCCTATCGATGCAGAAAAAGTATTTGACAAAATTCAACATTCTTTCTTAATAAACCCCCTCCCGAGAAGGTGGGGATAGAAGGAACATACTTAAACCTCATAAAGCCATTTATGGAAAGCCCATAGATAATATCATCCTCAATGGGGAAAAACTGAGAGCTTTCTGCCTGAGATCAGGAACACGACAGGGATGTCCACTCTCACCGCTATTGTTACACAGTGTTGGAAGTTCTAGCATCACCAGACAACAAAAGGAAATCAGAGACATCAAAATCAAAGGCAAAAACAAAAAAAAAAATAAAAAATAAAAAGAATGAAATCTTACCATTTGCAACAACATGGGTGGAACTAGAGTTTATTATGCTAAGAGAATTAAGTCAGGCAGAGAAAGACAAATATCATATGATTTCACTCATATGTGCAATTTAAGAAACACAACAGATGAACATAGGGTACGGGAAGGAAAAATAGGATAAAAACAGAGAGGGAAGGAAACGATAAGAGATTCTTAAGTACAGAGGACAGACTGGGGGTTACTTGACAGGAGGTGGGTAGGGAGATGGGCTTCGTGGGTGATGGGAATTGGGGAGTGCATTTGTTGAGATGAGCACTGGGTGTTGTACATAAGTGATGAATCACCAAGTTCTACTCCTAGAGCCAATACTGCAGTGTATGTTGGCTAACTTGTGTTTAAATAAATAAATTAAAAAAAAAACATGCTATAGAATGAGTAGTCTGATTGAGTGGGGTGGGAGAAAAAGATTTAATATATTCCATTGAATGATAAGGCTTTGCTGTGGCCTTTTTGGGTCCAGTAGGCTCAGTTCAGGTGTATTCATAAGCTGGGAAGCTGGGTCCTTCTTGGAGCTCCAGAAAGATGAAGCATTTTGTGTGGATCTGCAGGGAGGGACACTGGAGCAAGAGTTGTAAGCATTGCCTGAGTCTCAATGCCTGAGTCTTCACTGTTGACAGGACCTTGGGTGAGTTATCTCCTCTCTTTTTTCCTGTCTCCTCAGCTACCAAAGTGAATTATACCATGGAGCAGGTCAATTAAGGTATGGTACTGGATTGAGTAATTACTATGTTCCAGGCACTGTGCTATCTACTTTACTTGCATCTTTCCCTTTTTGTCAAGTACTTTTGCTCAAGTGGCCTTCATGGGGCAAAGTCCAGAATCCTGTGAAGGAGCAATATTGGGGATCTAATTTAGATGGTAAGAAGGTACACAAATCCTCTGTGAGAAATTACATTTAAAGGGCAACCTGCACTCTCAACAATAGCCAAATTATGGAAAGAGCCTAAATGTCCATCAACTGATGAATGGATAAAGAAATTGTGGTTTATATACACAATGGAGTACTATGTGGCAATGAGAAAGAATGAAATATGGCCCTTTGTAGCAACGTGGATGGAACTGGAGAGTGCTATGCTAAGTGAAATAAATCATACAGAGAAAGACAGATACCATATGTTTTCACTCTTATGTGGATCCTGAGAAACTAAACAGGAACCCATGGGTGAGGGGAAGGAAAAAAAAAAAAGAGAGACAGAGAGGTTAGAGTGGGAGAGAGCCAAAGCATAAGAGACTCTTAAAAACTGAGAATAAACTGAGGGCTGATGGGGGGTGGGAAGGAGGGGGGGTGGGTGATGGGTATTGAAGAGGGCATCTTTTGGGATGAGCACTGGGTGTTGTATGGAAACCAATTTGACAATAAATTTCATATATTTTAAAAATAAATAAGGGGGCGCCTGGGTGGCTCAGTCGGTTGAGCGGCCGACTTCGGCTCAGGTCACGATCTTGCACTCCGTGAGTTCGAGCCCCGCGTCAGGCTCTGTGCTGACAGCTTGGAGCCTGTTTTGGATTCTGTGTCTCCCTCTCTCTGACCCTCCCCCGTTCATGCTCTGTCTCTCTCTGTCTCAAAAATAAATAAGCATTAAAAAAAATTAAAAAAATAAATAAGTAAAGGGCAACCTGAGCGATACCCGTGTGTCTCAGTTGGTTAAGTGTCTGACTTTGGCTCAGGTCATGATGTTACAGTTTGTGGGTTCAAGCCCCACATTGGGCTCTGTGCTGACAGTGTGGATCCTGCTTGGGATTCTCTCTCTCTCTCTCTCTCTCTCTCTCTCTCTCTCTCTCTGCTTCTTCCTGACGCATGCTTTCTCTCTTTCTCTCTCAAAATAAATAAATAAACTTAAAAAGAAAAGTGTAACCTGAAGTGTGAGCAGGAGAGAGCTAGGGTCAGAGAGATTCCTAAGCAGGGGGAGAAGCATGTGTAAAGGCCTTGGGGTGGGAAGTAGTTTGGCCCTTTTGAAATGGAATGAGGCCAATGTATCAGAGTGAGTGTGAGAGAGGGAGTGGCCCCAGATAGGACTAGTAAGGAAGGCAGGGGCCAGAGCACACAGGGCCCTATTGGCTCTGGTCAGGACTTTGCATTCTACCTGCAGAGTACTGGCAAGGTTCTGGAGAGTTTGTAAACACGTGAGAGCCCACTTACTATTGGCAGTCAAGAAGGTGTTGGACTCTGAGATTAGAAATATTACCCTTTCTTGCAAACAGAACAGAGCATTCAGGAAGAGCAGCCTTATGGATGGAGCCTCTGTTGCTGAGGTAACAGGACTGTGTCCCTGTTACTATGGAAAACTGATGTATGTCTAGCGGCTGGTGAGAGTGGTGATGACATGTCACAGGCTTTGGTCTTATAAGTGAGACTCTTAATTCTCCCACCTCAGTGAATGTATTGCACAAGGTAAAGTGGGTTGGGAGACAGCTGATACTTCATGGGGTTCAGGCCAACCTATAAGCCTTCCTAAGGTAGGACAGATGTCACTGAGAAACACAGCCCACTTTCCTTGTCTGGGTCTGAAACACCTAGAAACTCTTATGTTCATGACAAGAGGCCTGTATTCCTCCGTGACACTTTTTTTCTATTATAAAAATACTTGGCTACAGTTCCTGATCATTTAATGTTCTTTAAAAGATAATATTATTACTCACCCAGGGCATAACATTTTCCTTTAATGAACCCAAATTCAGAAGGAATATAGATCACATTTATTTAAATTTTAGCTGCATCCACTGAACATGTTATTTTTGCATTTTTATATCATAAATCATATGAGCTAGTTATCATTACTACATTAATTTTAGTGGAACAAAGAAAAATATGTTTCAAGTATATATTGAAAATAATTTTTTAAATTTTTATTATTTATTTTGAGAGAGAGAGAACATGAGTTAGGTAGAGGCAGAGAAAGAAAAAGAGGAGAGAGAGAATCCCAAGCAGGCTCTGCACTGTCAGCGCAGAGCCTGATGTGGGGCTTGAATCCATGAGCTATGAGATCATGACCTGAGACAAAACCAAGAGTCAGATGCTTAACCCACTGAGCCACCCAGGCACTCCTACTGAAAATCATTTTTATATTTCTCCTCAGTACCCTTACTGGCTATCAGATCATCTTCCATACATGCTATTTCATAATGAATTATAAATAAAAATAATTTATGTGCAGTTTAAAATGCCTCACAACCAAAGTAAAGTCTCTTTCCTGAACAATATTCCTCCATCCTGTTCCCCAAAGGTAACCAGTACCATGATTTGATTTTACCTGGCATCCATTTTTCTGTACATATTGAAATATACATACATGACTGGATACATTGGTCTTTTCATCAACTGATTTATTTGTTTTTTAGATATGAAATTAGAATCACAGAATAACAGTGATCTACTTATGTTCTTCATTTAACAATATAAATGTTTTTAAACTTATTCTCATTAAAGTATGATTTAGAGAAAATAAAATTCACTCCCTTAGTATACAGTTCCATGAGTCTTGAAAAATTCATACAGTTGTGTACCCACTACTACAATCAAAGATATATGAGTTCCATTTTGCCCCCAAATTCCCCTGCTCTCTTTGTAGTCACCCATTCTCAACCCTGACAACAAACTGTTTTCTGACCCCAAAATTTTGATAGCTGTAGTTTTTTGTTTTGTATTTTCATTTAAATTATATTCAATACATTTTCTCTTTTCAAATTTTTATTTGAATTCTAGTTAGTCAACATACAGTGCAATATTGGTTTCAGGAGTAGAATTCAGTGATTTATCACGTACATACAACACCCAGTGCTCATCACAAAAAGGGCCCTCCTTAATACCCATCACCCATCTAACCCCACCCCCACCCATCTCCTTCCATTATCCCTCAGTTTGTTATCTATCTTTAAGATTATCTTTATCTTAAGGTTTGTTTCCCTCTAACTTTTTTTTCTCCTCCCATATATTCATCTATTTTATTTCTTAAATTCCACATATGAATGAAATCATATGGTATTTGTCTTTCTCTGATTGACTTATTTCACTTAGCTCCATCCATGTCATTGCCAATGGCCAGATTTCATTCTTTTTGATGGCTGAGTATCATTCCATTGTATAGATATACCGCATCTTCTTTACCCATTCTTCAGTCGATGGACATTTGGGTTCTCTCCATAGCTTGGCTATTGTTAATAATGCTGCTATAAACATTGGAGTGCATGTACCCCTTTGAATCTGTATTTTTGTATCCTCTGGATAAAAACCAATAGTGCAATTGCTGGATCATAGGGAAGTTATATTTTTAACTTTTTGAGGAACCTCCATATGGTTCCCCAGAGTGGCTGCACCAGTTTGCATTCCCACCAACAGTGCAAGAGGGTTCCCCTTTCTCTGCATCTTTGCCAATGCCTGTTGTTTCTTGCGTTGTTAATTTTAGCCATTCTGACAGGTGTGAGGTGATATCTCTTTGTAGTTTTGATCTGTATTTTCCTGATGATGAGTGATGTTGAGCATCTTTTCATGTGTCTGTTAGCCATATGGATGTCTTCCTTGGAAAAGTGTCTATTTATTTCTTCTACCTATTTCTTAACTAGATTATTTGTTTTTTGGGTGTTTAGTTTAATAAGTTCTTTATAGACTTTGGATACTAACCCTTTATCCGATATGTCATTTGCCTATATCTTCTCCCATTCCATAAGGTGTCTTATTGTTTTGTTGATTGTTTCCTTTGCTGTGCAGAAATTTTATCTTGATGAGGTCTCAATAGTTCATTTTTTGCTTTTGTTTTTCTTGCCTTTGGTGATGTGTCTAGCAAGAAGTTGCTTCAGCTGAGGTCAAAGAGGTTACTGCCTGTGTTCTCCTCTAGGATTTTGATGATTTCCTGTCTCACATTAAGTCTTTCATCCATTGTGCACTTATTTTTGTGGACAGTGTCCACTGGACAGTGGTCCAGTTTCATTCTTCTGCATGTTGCTGTCCAGTTTTTCCAACACCATTTGTTGAAGAGACTGTTTTCTTTTTCTATTGGTTATTCTTTCCTGCTTTGTTGAAGATGAGTTGACCATATAAGTTGTGGTTCCATTTATAAGTTCGTATTCTGTTTCATTGATCTGTGTGTCTGTTTTTGTGCCAGTACCATACTGTCTGATGACTACAGCTTCACAGTATAGCTTGAAATCCAGAATTGTGATGCCTCCAGTTTTGTCTTTTTCAGTATTGCTTTAGATATTCAGAATCTTTTGTGGTTCCATACAAATGTTAGGATTGTTTGTTCTAGCTCTGTGAAAAATGCTGGGGATATTTTGATAGGGATTGCATTAAATGTGTAGATTGCTTTGGGTACTATAGACATTTTAGCACTGTTTTTTCTTCCAATCCATGAGCATAGAATGCTTTTCCATTTCTGTGTTCTCTTCAATTTCTTTCCGTCAGTTGTTTTCAGAGTATAGATCTTTTACCTCTTTGGTTAAGTTTAGTCTTAGGCATCTAATTGCTTTTGGTGCATTTGCAAATGGGATCAGTTCCTTGGTTTCTTTTTCTTATGCTTAGTTATTTGTGTACAGAAATGCAACAGACTTCTATATGTCCATTTTATATCCTGCCACTTTGCTGAATCCATATACTACTTCTAGTAATTTTTTAGTGGAGTCTTTTGGGTTTTCTACATAGAGTAGAATATGGTGAAAATTTGAAAATTGTTAAAGTTTGATTTCTTCCTTGCCAATTTGGATGCCTTTTATTTCTTTTTGTTTTCTGATTTCTGAGGCTGAGACTTCCAGTACTATGTTAGATGGTAATGGTGAGAGCGGACATCCTTGTCTTGTTCCTGACCATAGGGGAAAGGCTCTCAGTTGTTTCCCATTGATGATGATATTAGCTGTGGGTCTTTCATATATTGTCCTTGTGATGGTGAGGTATGTTCCATCTATCCCTACTTTGTTGAGAGTTTTTATCAAGAATGGATGCTGTATTTTGTTAAATGCTTTCTCTGCATTTATTGGCTTTTTCTGCATTTATTGGAAGGATCATATCATTCTTATCCTTTCTTTTATTAATGTGGTGTATCACATTGATTGATTTACAAATAATTGAACCAGCCCTGCAGCACAGGAATAAATCCCACTTGATCATGGTGAATACTTCTTTTAATGTACTGTTGAATTTAATTTGCTAGTATCTTGTTGAAAATTTTTGCATTCATGTTTATCAGGGATTTGGGCTTGTATTTCTTTTTAGTGGGGTCTTTGGTTTTGGAATCAAGGTAATGCTGGCCTCATAGAATGATATTGGAAGTTTTCCTTCCATTTCTATTTTTTGAAACAGTTTGAGAATAATAGGTATTAACTGTTCTTTAAATGTCTGGTAGAATTCTGGGAAGCCATCTGGCCCTGGACTTTTGTTGGGAGATTTTTGATAACTTATTCCATTTCTTTGCTGGTTATGGGTCTGTTCAAATTTTCTATTTCTTTCTGTTTCAGTTTTGGTAGTTTGTAAGTTTCTAAGAATTTATCCATTTCTTCCAGATTGACCAGTTTGTTGCCATGTAATTTTTCATAATGTTCTCTTATAATTGTTTGTATTACAGTGGTGTTGGTTGTGATCTCTCCCCTTTGATTTGTGATTTTATTTATTTGGGCTCTCTCTCTCTCTCTCTTTTGATAAGCCTGGCTAGGGGTTTATCAATTTTGTTTATTCTTTTTTTGTTTGTTTGTTTTTTTCAACGTTTATTTATTTTTTTTGGGACAGAGAGAGACAGAGCATGAACGGGGGAGGGGCAGAGAGAGAGGGAGACACAGAATCAGAAACAGGCTCCAGTCTCTGAGCCATCAGCCCAGAGCCTGACGCGGGGCTCGAACTCACAGACCGCGAGATCGTGACCTGGCTGAAGTCGGACGCTCAACCAACTGTGCCACCCAGGCGCCCCTGTTTATTCTTTTAACGAATCAGCTGTTAGTTTCATTGATCTGTTCTACAGGGTTTTGTTTTTGTTTGTTTCTACATTGTTTATTTCTGCTCTAATCTTTATTATTTCCCTTCTTCTGCTGGCTTTAGGCTTTATTTGCTGTTCCTTTTCTAGCACCTTTAGATGTAAGGTTAGGTTGTGTATTTGAGACCTTTCTTTCTTCTTCAAGTAGGCTTGTACTACAATATACTTCCCTCTTAGCACTGTCTTGGATGTATCCCAGAAGTTTTGGACTGTCTTGTTTTCATTTTCATTTGCTTCCATGTCCTTAAATTGTGGTTTATATACACAATGGAATACTACTTGGCAATGAGAAAGAATGAAATATGGCTCTTTGTAGCAACGTGGATGGAACTGGAGAGTGTTATGCTAAGTGAAATAAGTCATAGAGAGAAAGACAGATACCATATGTTTTCACTCTTATGTGGATCCCGAGAAACTTAACAGAAGACCATGGGTGAGGGGAAGGGAAAAAAAAGTTAGAGAGGGAAGAGCCAAACCATAAGAGACTCTTAAAAACTGAGAATAAACTGAGGATTGATGGGGGGTGGGAGGGAGGGGTGGGTGGGTGATGGGCATTGAGGAGGGCACCTGTTGGGAGGAGCACTGGGTGTTGTATGGAAACCAATCTGACAATAAATTTCATATAAAAAATTTTTAAAAAATCCTTGTTAACTCATTCATTCCTTAGTAGGATGTTCTTAGTAGGTCTTTGCAAATTTTTTCTTGTGGCTGACTTCAAATTTCATAGTGTTGTGATCTCAAAATATACACGGTATGATCTCAAATTTTTTTTTTGTACTTGTTAAGGGCTGATTTGTGACCCAGTATGTAATCTATTCTGGAGAATGCACTCAAAAAAAGAATGTGTATTCCATTGCTTTGGGATGGAATGTTCTGAGTATATTTGTTAAGTCCATCTGGCCATTCAAAGCCATTGTTTCCTACTTCATTTCCTGCTTAGATGATCTGTCCATTGCTGAAAGTGTGGTTTTAAAGTCCCCATCGATTTTTGTATTATTATCATATATATATATATATATATATATATATATATATATATATATATATATATATATTTGGGGGCTCTCAAGTTGGGGAAATAAATATTTATAGTTGTTAGATATTTTTTTGATGGATAGACCCCTTAATTATGATATATTGCCCTTCTTCATCTTACAATCTTTGGTTTAAAATCTAGCTTGTCTGATATAAGTATGGCTACTCTGGCTTTCTTTTGGCACCTATTAGCATGATAGATGGATCTCCATCTCCTCACTTTCAACTGCCAATGTTTTTATGTCTAAAATGGGTCTCCTGTAGGCAGCATAGTTGGGTCTTGTTTCTTGTTTTTTGTTTTAATCCATTCTGATACCCTATGTCTTTAAAAAGATTTTTTTTAATGTTTATTTATTTTTGAGAGAGAGACAGAGTAGAAGCAGGGGAGGGGCAGAGAGAGAGAGGGAGACACAGAATCTGAAACAGGTCCAGGCTCTGAGTTGTCAGCACAGAGCCCGATGCGGGGCTAGAACTTGGGAACAGCCAGATCATGACCTCAGCCAAAGTCGGATGCCCAACCGACTGAGCCACCCAGGAGTCCCAATACCCTATGTCTTTTTATTAGAACATTTAGTCCATTTACATTAAGAGTCCTTAGTAAAGGATATGAATTTGTGCTATTGTTTTGCCTGTAGAGTTTGTGTCTGGTGATGTTCTCTGGTCTTTTCTAGTCTTTGTTGCTTTTGGTCTTTCTCCCCCCACTCAAAGAATCCCCCTTAATATTTCTTAAGGGCTGGTTTAGTGGTCAAGAACCCCTTTGGTGTTTGTTTGTCTGGGAAACTCTTTATCTTTGCTTCTATTCTGAATGACAACCTTGCTGGATAAAGTATTCTTGCTTGTATATTTTTCCCTTTCAGCACATTATATATATACTGACATTCCCTTCTGGCCTGCCAAGTTTCTGTGGACAGATTGGCTGCAAATATGATCTGTCTTCGCTTGTAGGTTAAGGACTTTTTTCCCTGCTGCCTTCAGGATTCTTTCCTTGTCTGTGTATTTTGTGAATATGACCATGATATGCCTTGACAATGGTTGGCTTTCGTTGAATCTAATGGGAGTTCTCTGTGCTTCTTGGATTTTGATGTCTGTGTCCTTCCCCAGATTAGGGAAGTTTTCAGCTATAATTTTCTCACATAAACCTCCTGACACTTTTTCTCTTTCTTCATCTTCTGTGACTTCTATGATATGAATGTTATTCCATTTTGATAAGTCTCTGAGTTCCCTAAGTCTATATCCATGATCCATTTTCCTTCTTTTTTCAGCTTCATTATCTTCCATAATTTTATCTTCTATATCACTAATTCATTTCTCTGCTTTGTCCATACTCACTGTTATGATATCCATTTGGATTTGCATCTTGGTTATAGCCTTTTTAATTTTGGCTTGACTAGATTTTAACTCTTTTATCTTTTATCTCTGCTTTTTTCAAGCCCAAGTAGGATCCTTATAATTGTTTGAAATCCTAGTCCAAACATCTTACTTATAACTGTATTGATTAAATCCCTGGCCATAACTTCTTCCTGTTCTTTCTTTTGGGGTGAATTACTCTGTCTTGTCCTTTTGGAGGAAAAAAATAATAAAATAAAATTAAAATTAAAAAATTAAAAATAATAATAAAAGTTGGATCCTATGTGTGTTTTGATCTGGTTGTTGTTGTTTGTTGTCATTGTTTTTAATGTGTATCAGATCTTCGGCCCATATTTTATTCATTTTTAAAAATGTTTATTTATTTATTTTGAGAGAGAGAGAGAGAGAGAGAGAGAGAGAGAAGGTGGAGGAGAGAGAGAGAGAGTGAGTGAAAGAATCCTAAGCAGGCTCCATACCCAGTGCAGAGCCCAATGTGGGATGTGATCTCATGACCATGATATCGCGACCTGAGCTAGTATCAAGAGTTGGTAATTCAACTGACTGAGCTACCCAGGTGCCCCCAGTCTGCTTGTTAAGACAAGTTGCCACCCATTGTTTTTTCTGTTTGTAGATGTGCAGTTTTGTTCTCTAAGGCTTCTAATTAACTTCTTGGTTCTTCAGAATGTTTCAATATTTATCTGTCTGTATGGGGGGAGGAGGCAAGCTTAGGGTTGCCTTACTCCTCCACCATTGTAACCCTTTCTCTGTGTTCTGTACATTTTTTATTTTTCTTGAGACTACCTCTTTGATTCATGAATTAATTAGATATGTATTGTTTAGTTTCCAAGTTCTTGGAGATTTTCCTGTGATCTCTCTATTATTGATGTCTAGAGTTTTATTTCATTATTGTCAGATAACACATTCTGTTTGGTTTCAATTCTTTAAATTTGTTAAGGTTTGTTTTATGACCCACGGTGTAATTGATCTTGCCTAATGTTACATGTGCATTTGAAAAGAGTGTGTATTCTGCTGCTTTGGGGTGAAGTGTTCTATAAATGTCAATTAGATCCAGTTGGTTGATGGTGGTGTTCAGTTTATCTATAACCTTGCTGATTCTTTGTCCACTAATTCTGAGAAAGGAGTGTCGAAGACCTCAATTATAATTGTGGATTTATTTATCTTATCACTTTTGCTGCATGTATTTTAGATTGCTGTTAGATATAATACAGTATGCATTTAAAATTATTATATCTTTTTGGCTAATTGACTGACCCTCTTTATCTCTGTTAGCTGTGTATGCTTTCAAGTCTAAATTGTTTGATAATGCATATGTTTCTGCTTTTTTTTTTTGATCAGTGTTTGCATGGTATATTTGCATTCATCCTTTTACTTTTAAGCTACCTGTATCATATTTGAAGGGATTTCTTGTAGACAACATAGAGTTGGGACCTTTTTGTTTTATTTTGATTTTTAAATCCACTTTGACAATCTCAGTCATTTGGTTATGTATTTAGACCACTGACAAATAATGTAATTATTGATGTTTCAATTCAGATCTACTACTTTATTATTTTTTTGTCCCCTCTATTTTTCATTATTCCTTTTCCCTTTTATTGACTTTCTTTGCCTCATTTGAATGCTTTCTCATACTTCACTTTAATTTTTCTATTGTGGTTTTGAATATATCTTTGTATAACATTTTTATGGCCATTCTATGGATTACAAACTACCTACTTAATTTTTCACAGTCCATTTAAATTTTTTTCAATTCTTATTTTATTTTTGAGAAAGAAAGAGACCAAGACAGAGCACGAGCGGGGGAGGGGCAGAGAGAGACCGAGACACAGAATCTGAAGCAGGCTCCAAGCTCTGAGCTGTCAGCATGGAGCCCAACATGGGCCTCGAACCCACAAATCATAAGATCATGTCCTGAGCCAAAGCCGGACACTTAACCGACTGAGGCACCCAGGCACCCCTTCACAGTCCACTTAAAATCAGTACTTTACCACTTCCATTAATATATAGAAACCTCACCTTAATAGGGTCCCTTATCCTCCTCCCCCCCTTTCTGGTATGTTGGCTTTATATATTATACCTACAGTGAAATCCACACAGATATAAACTATATTTACATTATTAAAAACTCCTCAGTCAGTGTTATATTTTGCTATGATTTTCTAATATTTACCATGCTTTTTGAAGCCCTTTCAGCAGTATCTTCATATTCACTTCCTCTCTAGATCTCCAAGAGACCCAAATTGGGGTAGAAAACAATGGGAATAAAAAATTGCCTTTCACAGTGGTTTAAAATTCACAATAATATTATAATTTAAAAGTTACAGAGATTATTGTTAATAAGTTAAACAAAACTTTGGGCAGCATTGAATGTCAATTCCCAGAAATATTTAGAACATCAGAGGCTTGGCATCTTCAGGACACAATGGGAAAATCTTTAGAATAATTTCAGGTTCCTCCACTGAGTGGGTTTTCAAAGCAGTTTTCCTGATTTTCTTAACCTCTCCTAACTTCCTACACTGATCTGAACTATGGGATTAAATAAGTAACTTGAATAAGTGTTAGGATAAGGTGAGCCTGGCTGGCTCAGTAAGTGGAGCTTGTGACTCTTGATCTTGGGGTCTTGAGTTCAAGCCCCATTTTGACGATGGAGACTACTTAAAAAAAAGATTAAAGGAGATTACAATTTAGAATACCACTTGTTTACACTAATTTTGTAAACATTAATTTCCTACCCTCTATATCATCTTTCCCAGAGTAAATGCCTGTTCTGACTGATCTTTTTCGATCATCTTAAAAACCAACAACAATTCACATACACAATTCTCTTTACCTTAGGGGCAGGATTTCATTTTTATAATTATCATCATCATCACCATCACCATCACCATCACCATCACTGTCACCACCTGGAGTGATTGTTGAGTGTGTATCCATGGGGAAGCTTAAATAACCTGTACATAACTCCTGATGGGCCATTACATACATAAAAGGTCACTGTGTACATGACGTGTTTGTCAACCTTTTTTCATTATCACCCTCTCCAAGGATCCTTTTCAGACATTTTTGGCTGAATCATCTGCAACCCCACTCCCCAACGGAATATGACATTAAAAAAATGCTTATTTACTTATTTTTGAGGGAGAAAGAGAAAGAGAGGTAGAGAGAGAGAGAGAAATAGAAAGGGGGCAAGGGGAAGAGAGAGAGAGAGAGAGAGAGAGAGAGAGAGAGAGAGAGAGAGAGAATCCCCAATCAGGCTCCACACTCTCAGTGCAGAGCCTGATGTGAGGCTCAAACCCATGAGCCATGAGATCATAATTTGAGCCAAAACCGTGAGTCAGACACTTAACCAACTGAGGACCAAATGAGAAATATGACATTTTTAATATCACAAATGTATTTTATTTGTTTTTATACTGTGGTCCTTTGAAGGTTCACCAACCATTTTAATATCTATGAAAACTCTACCCCCAAGAATCAATCTTCAACCCTCTGGTGTAATGTCAACTTTGTTGAGAATGCATGATGTATTGTAATTAGGGAAAAAGCTGGAATGCCATTCTTGCTTCATCCATATCTGTGTCCATACTAGAAAATCCATTACAACTAGATGCCCAGCCTTGATGGACCATCCACGGAGATACCCCCAGTTTTTATGAAGCCCAGCGTTTATGAAGTTTATGAAAGTCCCTACTCCTGAAGAGACCTGTAGACCTCCAACCTAATCCCTTCTCTGTGTCCTCAGAGGCTTTTTCCTACCTACCAGGTACAAGCATCCAAATCATTTCCATAAATTTAATTTCCAAACGCAGGCTTCAGACAGCTTCTGCTTCCAGGCCCCTCCCCAACTCTCCCTGAGGCCGGGGCAGGGGGGGAACCAAGCCTGTCACCCTACAGCAGGGAGTGTAAACACCAGAAGAACAGAGATTAACCACCTCAATAGAACGTGTCCTGATACCTTTGCTAAAACTTGCCGTTAGTAACTAATGGTGCCCAGACTGTCATGTCCCATTCCTGGCTCTGGCAGTCGGCATGGGGAGCAACCTTTTTGTCATTTGTGTCTGTGCCCAGGAGCATGTGCTTTGGAGTAACATACATCTATGAAGAGAGAATACTGATACCTCACTAGCAGGGCTATTGTGAGATTAAATCCCACCACTAAGATGAAGAACCTGATCTAGGCACATCAAAACAATCTGCTCCATAAATATTAGCTATTTTTCCTCTTTCAGTTGGAGAATTGATGTGGTCCTGAACTTCCCTGTCACCCAGGGCCCCTTAACCAGATTGCAGCTCGAATCACTTTGGGGATCCTTTTCTAAACCGTCCTCTGAATTTCCCTTCTTGGTAGAAATAAGACTTCCATTTCAAGGCTATTCAAATCATTAAGGCATGATAATATGGACCTCAAGAAATGAATATGTTCATTTAACACTTAACAGTGTATGCCAGTGTCCACTTCCCCTTCATTCCATCAGCGTCAGGTATTAACAGATTTTTTTCTTTATTGCCAATTCTGATCTGCTCATTTTTCCCAAACTAGGCACATTGGAAAAGTCATCTCAGTCAGTTGTTAAACTTAGATTCATAGGCTCCTCTCCTAGGGTTGCTAGATCTAGCAACTACATGTACAGGATGCCCAGTTGAACTTGAATTTCAGACAAAGTCATATTGCATGTGAAATACTTACACTAATAATTATTTGTTAGTTATCTGTAATTCAAATTTAACTTGGTGTCCTGATTTTATCTGGCTACCCTACACAAGTAAGGCTCTGTGGAGGAGAACCAAGGTGCATAGGTGAACAGCTACAGCTGAGTCCTCAGTAACAATGTACAACAATGACCCACGTGAGTGACTGGATGTTCCAGGTGATTGGAGCCTCCAGATGACTGCAGCTCCAGGTGACAAATATCACATGGAGCAGAAAACTAGCTGAGCCCAGTCAGCGCACAGAATGCTGAGGGATTAAAAACTGGCTATTGGTGATGTTTGTTAAACAGAAATGGATATCCAAAACATGTGCTTTTGGTGAACTCTCTTTTTCTGTGGTCTGTAATCATTGGATAAGATAGGGATTTTGCTTATTCTTGAAGGTTTTGTAGGACTTAATTATAATTTTGGCTATGGTTAGTGTGAGTTTAAGTGTGGGTATCGATTTTGAACATTTCTTCAATTCCTTTTTGAAAAGATTTCCAACTAAAATTTTCATGATGTATGATTTTCATCCTACACTTGGAATTTAGAAATTTATTCCAATCCCCTTCTGCAAGGAGAGAGTTCCATGAAATCATACTTGTCAAGGAAATGATAGGGTAAATGCTTCAAACTGCTCCCTGAGACACATGGAAAACCATATCCTCAGAAGGTGGCTTGGTAAATACATAATCAGAAAAGGACTATTTAGTCATCTTGAGAACTTTTCTCAAAGAAATTGTCCTGAAATACTTTTTCCTGCTACAGAGATAGCCTTGCAAGGAAGCCACTCTTCTTGAATACACATAGAATTTTTTCAAGAGACAGCAGATACATATGCATTGTAGTCCTTGATTTTTCTGACTGCCCCTGTGCAGCACTGATGGATAGAAATGTCTGTCCAATTCTGGGGTTCATTAATAGGAAACCTAATTCCCTTGTGGCAAATCTAAGCCACATTCTCCAATATTACCTGTATAAAAAATAAAGTATATATACTTTTCCTTTATTCCTTTTTCATATTTTTAGGTGTTTTAAGAGCCCAGATGTGGAGAAGGGGTGTATTTTGGGTGTTCCTTAAAGGCCCACGCATTTTGGAACAAGACCATAAGAACACTTGGGGAGACAGCAAGACACAGAAAAGGGAAGAAGACCTGTAAGTCTATTTTTAGAATCATCCCGAGGGCAGAGGAAAACATGCTCCATAAGGGCAGCTTGCTACAGTTTTGAAGAGAGAGGGCTTGAGCCATGCAAGTCATTTGTCCTTCCAACCTCATTAATCAGGTGATTCTTTTGGGAGTGAGTGTATAGAGATGTTAAATGTGTTTGGTTGTAGATGTCCCTATACCTGTAAGAAAATATGGGAAATGGAAGATAAGAATTCCCCAGGAAAAAAAACAATGTGTGGTTCAACTGTCTAGGTGTCTGCCTACTAACTGAGTGTAACAGTATAGGCCTGAATCCCTGAAATTACTCTGAGATTTCTGAAATGACATTATTTGTGTACGTATCTAGATCAATCAGTGACTTTTTTTTTTGTTCAGTCACATTGTTACAATCTATCAGTTTTCTGCCACAGATAGCTACTTGCTTAGCATGGCCTTGAATTTTATGTTTACCCTCCGAGGGCTAGTTTACCTTCCAGAATCCTAAGATATCTCCCTGGGGCTCTGCATATTGATGATACTCTCCTAGTGTCTCTTCAAAGGAAGCAAAATTCTTGAAGACAGGGACATATTTTGTTCCTTCAACACGGGGAGAGTTCCATAAATTGCTCAATCCCAGTCTGGTGCCTCTAATTACTATGCTTTCTCACGTGATGGCCTGAAAAGTCAGGTGCTTTGCTTGCAACTCTGGGTGACCAGGTAGAGGAGTGTGAAGAGGCATTATGGGTGTGGAGGTCTGGCCCACGCTTCGTGGTTGCCATAGAAACCTGACGTCACGTGGCGACCGTGACGACTTTTTAATAGAGACAGAAGTGCCCTCCATAGCAGAGCAGGGGCCCGCCTTCAGGTGTTTGGGGGCGTTGTTGAGGGTGTGGGTCCCCGCGGTCGGGGCTGAACCGCCCTGGGATGGAAGGAGACAAAGGGATTCAGATCCAAGTTGCTTCGTTCTTGCCTTGGGAGTCTGCACGGCCGCTGTCTCGTAGGTAAAACCATTGGGAATCTCTCGCCCGGGCGCAGTTAGTGTGGGTCCTGCCCCAGGGGTGTCCTAGAGATGCTTTCCTTTAAAGACAGAGACGCGGGAGTTAAGACAGATAAGGACTCTGAGCCCGAGCCCTCTATAAAATGGGGATGAGAATGCTTCACCCACAGGATTGCTGAAAACAGCCAGTGATACAAATGAGTGAACTCATAGCCCTGTGTGTTCATGAATGTCTGTATGAATTCAGGCCACTTCTTTTCAACTTTGTTTTTGGAGGATAAATGAGAAAGGAGGAAAAAAAGGCTCCGTGAGAAGCCCATTAAAACATGTGGTTGTTACAATCACGACCCAGTTGTATCAGTGTCATTGCCACTAACCCAGTGTCTGGCATGGTGCTGAGCCCAATCATAGTGATTGCTGGATCTGTTTCTCCCTGTGCAGCTCTTCATGAGGGTGGCCCAGCTCATATCAGGTGCGTGAAGAGGGCAGGTTCTGAGGATGTGTGTCCTGATGGCTGCTGAAGCTTCTACTCCAGGTTCAAGGTCAGCGGTTCTCAGGAGACCCCAACACTTCACACCCCTGGTGGAAATTGATGCCTGGCACAAGTGAGTTAATAGTTCTGAGCAAAAAGTATGATGTGGAATAGCTCTTGTGAGATTCACAAAGTGGTCTAATGGGAGAAGAGTTTAGCAGGTGGAATTTCATTCCTTCAGCAGCTATATGATTTGTAGTAGCCCTTGAGGTCCATCTTAGAGAAACCCTTTTTTGCTGAAAAATAATTGTCTAGTTGGTGAAGGAAGTTTGTCTTTAACATGCATTTACAATAAATATACTTAAAATTTTCTCACCATATAAATAATAAATAGGCAATTCTCATGTACCTCATAGATGGGTGTGGAAATATGCAGTTGTTAGATCCTCATAGCAATTTGATATTGTAATATAGACTTCCCCCTGGTGATCAGAGTTTTCTTCCATTATATAATGACATTTTTAAATTTTAAATTAAATTAAATTAATTTCTATTTAATTTTATTTTATATTAAATATAATTTATTGTCAAATTGGTTTCCATACAACACCCAGCGCTCATCCCAACAGGTGCCTTCTTCAATGCCCATTACCCACTTTCCCCTCTACCCTACCCCCAATCAACCCTCAGTTTGTTCTCAGTGTTCAAGAGTCTCTTATGGTTTGCCTCCATGACATTTTTTTAAAGAGCCAGAAATTTTCCAAGTATTAGTTTAAAATGTCAGTAACTAGAATGTACTATTTATTTTATTATTTCATTTTGTTTTGTTTTGCTTTTTAAGTAGATTTCACACCCAGTGTGGGGCTCTAACTCATGACCTCGAGATCAAGTCACATGCTCCACCAACTGAGCCAGCCAGGTGCCCCTAGAACTTAATATTTTAAAAATCATTTGTTACCCTAGAGTTTGCCCTATTATAATGATACTCAGCCACACCATGTTCCCTAAAATAACCAGTTACTCATTGATATCATTATGACTATTTTCTTAATAGTTTTTCTGTACTTTGGAAGGAAATGGACATTAGCTTTCCCTAAATATTTGGATATATTTCATTGGAAATGATTATTTCTGTTTTGGTTCTATGTACCATGGATCAATTTGACAAGATGTATAGGGTGGATCTGTTAATACTATAAGAACATAATCGTGGGAATCTTTCATTTAATTAATTGCATCACAGAATTATGAATATATAAACACACATATTTTATTCAGGTATGATTAATGTCAATATACTATACACATTTAGTTTTTGCTTTAATAATTTTTGATATGTATGCACTTGTGAATCCAATACTGCAGTCAAGATAATGAAAATAACCACCTCAAAAAACTTCTTCATATCCCTTTGTAGTGCTCCCATCTACCTCCCTCCAGTCTTTCTCTCCTTGTCACTCTTACCCCATTCTCAGGCAACCACTGATATTCTGTCACTATGGATTAGGGTTATTTCCTATAATTTTATGTGAATGGAACCATACAATGTGTATTCTGTTTTGCCAATCTTCTTTCCTTCAACCTAATTATTTGTAGATTTATCCATTTTTTACATGCGTTAATATTTCCTTCCTTTTATTGCCTAATATTCCATTTTATGGATATACCACAATTTGTTCTTTCTGTTCACTTGGTAATGGGTGTTTGGGTTGCTTTCAATCTTATAAATGAAGCTGCTATGGACATTTAGATATGTCTTTGCTTGGACATATGCTTTCTCTCTCTAATGCTGAAGTGTATTTATTAAGAGGATTTGTAAGAACGCCTGGGTGGCTCAGTCGGTTAAGCATCTGACTTCAGCTCAGGTCATGATCTCTCAGTTTGAGAGTTTGAGCCCCATGTCAGGCTCTGTGCTGACAGCCCAGAGCCTGCTTCGGATTTTGTCTCCCTCTCTCTCTGCCCCTTCCCTGCACTCTCTCTCAAAAGAAAGAAAGAAACATTAAAAAAAATAATAAGAGGATTTGTAAAATTAACTTTGTAAGAAAGTGTTAAACTGTTTTGCAACATGGTTGTGCAATGTTTCATTGTCACCAGTAGCATATGTGAGTTCCATCCTCCACAACTCTGTCAGGACTTGGTATGGTCAGTGTTTTTATTTTAGCCATTCTCAGAGGCATACAGTGGGATTACATTTTCACATTTTCCTAATGACTAATGATGTTCAGCATCTTTTCATTTGCTTACTTGACATTTGTATTCCTTCTTTGGTGGAGCATCTTTTCAAATCTTTTGCCCACTTATTTATTTGGTGTTGGTTTTCTTTGTATTGACTTTGCAAGGATTTTTATTCTGGATACAAGTTCTTTATCAGACATAAGATTTGCAAATATTTTTTTTTGCAGTCAGAAGCTTGCCTTTTAATTCTTCCAGCAGTGTCTGTAAAAGAACAGAAGTTTTTAATTTTGAGGACATCTAAGTTTTAATTTGTTCATTTTTGGTTTTTATATTGCTTTTGGTGTCATATCTAGGAAATTTTCACCTCACTTAAGGCCACAAGATTTTTTCTTGTGTTTTCTTCTAGAATTTGTATAGTTTTAGCCCTTATACTTTTGTTAGTGATTCATTTTGAGTTGACTTTTGCATATGGTACAATATATGGATCACAGTTTATGTTTGTGTATATGGATACACACTTGTCTTGGAAGCATTAGTTGAGAAGGCTATCCTTTCTTCACTGAATTGACTTTGTAGTTTTGTCAAAAACCAGTTATCTATATATGTGTGGGTATTTGTAGACTCTTCATTTTGTTCCTTTGATATACATTTCTACATATGTCCCAATAGCACATTGTATTGATTACTGTAGATTCATAATGAGTCTTAAAATAATGTAATGCTTATTTTCCAACTGTCTTCTTCTTTTTCAGAGTTGTTTCCATAGTCTAGGCGCTTTGTATTTCCACATGACTTTTAGAAAAAGCCTGTTAATTTCTTCTCAAAAAAAATGTATGCTAGGATTTTTTGGAATTGCATTTCATCTATGATCACCGTGGGGTGAACAGACATCTTAATGATATTGAGGGTTTTTTATAAAGGTTTATTTATTTATTTTGAGAGACATGGTAGGGGCAGAGAGAGAGAGGGAGAGAGAGAATCCCAAGCAGACTCTGTACTGTCAACGCAGAGCCTGAAGTGGTGCTCAATCTCACAAATGACCTGAGCTGAAATCAAGAGTCAGATGCTTAACTGACTGAGCCACCCAAGGCGCCTCATGATACTGAGTCTTCTGACCCCTGAAGATGATATGTCCCTCCTTTATTTAGGCCTTGTCTAATTTGTCTCAGCAATGTTTTGCACTGTTCAGAGTATAGTCCTTGCACATCAGTGGACATAATTGTCTTATATAGATTACCTCTGTGTAGTTCATACTTTCTGATGCTGCTGTCAGCGGCAGTATTTTTTTTACCCAGTTTTGCCTATCCCCTCATCCCTCTCCCCCCTGGCAACCACTATTTTTTTCTGTGTATTTATGAGTCTGTTTCTGATTTTTTTGTTTGTTCATTTGTTTTATTTTTCATATTCCACATATAGGTGAAATCATATCGTATTTGTATTTCTCTGACTTATTTCACTTAGCTTAATACTCTGTACGTCCATCCATGTTGTGACAAATAGCAAGATCTTATTCCTTTTTATAGTTGAGTAATATTACTGTGTGTGTGGGGGTGTGTGGGCGTGTGAGTGTATAGCACATTTCTTTATCCATTCACCTATCATGGACACTTAGGTTACTTTCATATCTTGGCTATTGTAAATAATGCTGCAGTAAATGTAGGGTTATTTACATCTCTTTAAACTAGTATTTTCTTTTGGGGGGTGTAAATATCCAGTAGTGAAATTACTGAGTTGTATGGCAGTTCCATTTTTATTTTTTTGAAGAATGTCCATACTTTTTTCCACAGTTGCTGTACCAATTTACGTTCCCACCAACAGTTCACAAAGGTTCCCTTTTCTTCATATCCTTGACAGCACTTGTTATTTCTTGTCTTTTTAATATTAGGCATTCTGATGGATGTGAGGTGATATCGCATTGTGGTTTTGATTTGCATTTTCCTGATGATTAATGATGTTGAGTATCTTTTCATGTGTCTGTTGGCCATCTCTATGCCTTCTTTGGAAAAATGTCTTTTCAGGTCCTCTGCCCATTTTTTAAATCAAATTATTTGTGGGTTTTTCTTTTTTGCTGTTGAATTGTATATGTTCTTTATATGTTTTGGATATTAACCCTTTACCAGATATATTATTCACAAATATATTCTTCCATTCAGTAGGTTCCCTCAATGGTAGTATTTTTATTACATTTCCCAGGTATTACATTTTCACTGCACTGTCGGTAGCCAATTATTGCCAGGAATCTTTTTGGTTGAAAGCACATGTTACTCTAAGTCAGAAAAGATACTTGATGCTTAACACCTGTATTAGTCAGACTTCTCCAGAAGAACAGAATGATAGCGTGTTTATATATAGATAGAGATTTATTTTAAGTAACTGACTCATGAGATTGTGGAGGGTTGGCAGGTCCAAAATCTGATAAGGAAGGCTGGCAGGCTGGAGACTGAGGAGTGAGTTACAGTTGGAGTCTGAAGGCTGTCTGCTAGAGAACCACAAGGTGCTGATGTTGAGGATGAATTCCAAAGGCAGTCTTCTGGCAGAATCCCTTCTGGCTCAGGGGAAATCAGCCCTTTAGGCTGTTCAGGCCTTCAAGTGATTGGATGAGGACCACTCACCTTATGGCAGACTGCTTGACTCAAAGATGACCCGTTTAAATGTATATCTTCTTCAAAAGTAGTCTCACAGAAACATCCAGAATGTTTGATCAAATATTTGGACATTGTGGCCCTGCCAAGTTGACACATAAAATTTATCCTCACAATATTCATTTGCCTAGATTTCTATATTAGTTTTTAGATATTATTGGCAAAGTACTTAAACATAGGGAGAAAAATGTTCCAGAGAAAATTCTATAGGTCACCTTGAGAAAAATCAGTCACTAAAATGAAATAGATTAGTAGTGTTCAACCTTATATGTGTGGTTAAAATTGAATTGTGGAGTTTTCCTTCTTTATCCCCAAATAAATCCACCTTGATGAATTTCTGGGTTCTTGGGTGATAAGGAGGAGAGATTATGTATAACTGTGTGTGTGTGTGTGTGTGTGTGTGTGTGTGTGTGTGTGTATTGTTGAAGCTGTGAGGAATATGTATTATGAGGAATATGTGTGGTGAGTTACTGTGAGTTATGTCAGTTCTCAGTTGCTAGCATGTAAGGAGACAAGTCAGGATGGTTGCTGTATGTTTTTTTTTTGAGCTTTTCTTGGCCAGCATGGTTACCATTGTGGCTCTGTGACTCCTGTGGGACTTGGTACAGCCTGAAAATGCATTTATGATTCTTATCTGAATCACCCATTACTATGATAGTTGTTAAGTGTTGCTTTTATAATTCTGTCATTCCTTCTAGATATATTAATTGACATTCAAATGTTGGGTAGAGCTTCCCATTGTCCCCTTTTATTCATTCATTCATTCATTCATTCATTCATTCACTCATCCATTTATTTAACTATTATGCCTCATAGATTCTTATTTTGCTTAAAGGGTTACCATCTAGCATTATAATTATTTGTTTTGTTGGTCACATTGTCACAGAATTGGCCAGTTTTTTCCCCTTCAAGTTAGCTTCTGTGTCCACTTGTTTCCTCCATAGAATTCTTTGAGCATGGATTTTGTTCTTTGAGCCTGAGTATCTCCCAATCTGTAGAAAGGAAGTAATAATGTCCATCTCAGATCATCACTTTAAGGATTTAAAGAAAAAAATCTGAAAATAACTTGAAAACAACAACCTATAGCATGGGGCATGTAGGAGGACCTCAAGATATTAGTTCCTCATTCTAATTTTGCCTCCTTCATTCTGTCAACGTGATGCCCTGACATGAACATTATAGCATGACTACCAGAGAGAATACTTGGACATGAAACAGCAAGCAGGGATGAACCCACATTTCTATGATGTGAAGACTTCAGTGTCACTGATGTGTGCAGGGAGGGGGCTGTGGGATGGAGCTGTGGAAGAGGCACAGCATCACTGCATAGCTTCCAGTGACCTGAGTGGGGACAGGCGAGAACATGCTCATCCCTTTCCTCTGTGTTTCATATGCTTTCCCTTCCTCTAGCTTTCCTTTCTACCCCATGTGCTGTCAGGTGTTGTCAGCCTGATCCATCTTTTATTAAATTTTCAATCCACCTGTAAACTCAGGTTTTTTGTAGCTTAAAGATAATTGCTTAGATTTAAATTAATTTAACAGATATAAGGAGTGATGTTTTAATTCTATAATTTCTTCTGCGTTTATTAGTTAGGATTCTATAAAACAAAACTCCTTTTGTCAACTACATGGTTACACTGTGGTATGGTACACACAGAAGGGAAGGATGAATGCTTACTTCTTTTGCACTGTGTCCACTTTTAATTTTTAAAAAATTTAAAAAATGTTTATTTATTGATTTTGAGAGAGAGAAAGCGAGTGAGCAGGGGAGGGGCAGAGAGAGAGGAAGAGAGAGAATTCCAGGCAGGTTCTTTGCTGTCAGCACAGTGCTCATTCTCACGAACCGTGAGATCATGACCTGAGTAGAAACCAAGAGTCGACACTTAACTGATTGAGCCACCCAGGCACCCCCTATGTCCACTTTTTAAAATAATGGGTTGTTTTCCTTGGATCCTCCAAAGGTGAACAATGAGTTTGTTTCGTGTGTTGTTTCTTTTTCTTTAAGAATGTCATCATGAACTCTAGATGTTTATATACTTGAGGTTTTAGTCTTTAGTCATTAATGTTTTTGATGTTCAATTGTTCTATCTTAGGCCTGTGGGAGACTCTTTGGGTTGGCTTTTGTGTGTATGATATGCTTTCTGATATGAGCTGTTTGGTCCAGGGTCATCTGGAATCAGTTATTTCTTCAAGGAAACCTGGTTCTTTTAGGGGAAAATATTTTAGAGGATTAGGTCTGGGAACTAGAGATGCTCATTGCTACTGGGTTGGTCACTATTGATTGTCCTTTTTACTACATGGAGCCTGTAAATATGTATTATATTTTTATGGTAATATACATCATCTCCTTCCATCCTGGGCTTATAGGTTCCTCTGTCACCTTATAGGTAATCATTTTTATCAGTTGGTTTTTTTTTTTTAATTTATGTCAAGTTAGCTTATAGTGCAACAATGATTTCAGGAGTATATTCCTTAATGTCCCTTACCCATTTAGCTCATCCCCCCTCCCACAACCCCTCCAGTAACTCTCTGTTTGTTCTCCATATTTAAGAGTCTCTTTTGTTTTGTACCCCTCCCTGTTTTTATATCAATTTTGCTTCCCTTCCCTTACATTCATCTGTTTTGTATCTTAAAGTCCTCATATGAGTGAAGTCATATGATATTTGTCTTTCTCTGACTAGTGACTAATTTCACTTAGCATAATACCCCCTAGTTCCATCCACGTAGTTGCAAATGGCAAGATTTCATTCTTTTTGATTGTCGAGTAATACTCCATTGTATATATAAATCACATCTTCTTTATCAGTTGGGTTTTAACATTCCAGTTTTAAAAGATATAATTTGCAATATACATATATTAGTTTTCTCCCCTGTTCCTTTTTTGTTTAATTTTTTTAACGTTTATTTATTTTTGAGACAGAGAGAGACATAGCATGAGCAGAAGAAGAGCAGAGAGAGGGGGAGACACAGAATCTGAAACAGGCTCCAGGCTCTGAGCTGTCAGCACAGAGCCCAACGCGGGGCTCAAACTCACAGACCGCGAGATCGTGACCTGAGTTGAAGTCGGACGCTTAACTGACTGAGCCACCCAGGCGCCCCTCTCCCCTGTTCATTTGTAAAAGATGCCATATTGTACACCAGTGTTGTGCAATAAAAATTTCTGCAGAAATGAAAATATTCTGTATCTGTGCTATCCAACTTGGTAGCCACTAGCTGCATGTGGGTGTACAGTGTCTGAAATGTGGTTATTGCAACTAAGGAACTGATTTTTTTTAATTACACTTACTGTAACTAATTTAAATTTAAATAGACCTGTGTGGCTATGAATACTGTATTG
The DNA here is from genome assembly GCF_018350175.1 of Felis catus. NCBI lineage: Eukaryota > Metazoa > Chordata > Mammalia > Carnivora > Felidae > Felis > Felis catus. The sequence continues at coordinate 83,485,673 of NC_058386.1, read as the reverse complement.
GACAGAAACAGCTCTAAACATTTTTCTGCGCCTTGCCTTTTTCACCAAACAATATATCCATAGCAGTACAGAGAGGGAGTCCTCATTGCTTTTCTTTCTTTTTCTTTTTTCTTTTCTCATTGCTTTTCTAGCTGCATAGTATGCCAGGATATAGATGTGCCATAGCTTATTCATACAACTCACTATTGGTGGACAGCTGTTTGTTTCTAGTTTTCTGCTGTTATGAATTTTTCTTTAAGGAATAAACTTGTACGTATGCCTTTTCATTTTTTGTATTATTTCTTTAGGATAGATTCTTAAAAGAGAGATTAGTGGTTCTAAGAGGAAATACATATGTAATTTTACTAGAGAGCTCAAATTCCATCCACAGGGTTTGTACCATTTTATATTACCTTTAGTGATGCATGGGAATGCTGATTTCCTCACAGACTATCTAATTGGTGAGAAGAGGTAGGTTTTTTCCCCCCTTTGAATGTCTTATCTTGAGTTAGGTTGGGCAATTTTAGATGTTTAGGGAATTTTTGGTGCAATACTTGTTTGTGTGTATTGCTCCTTTGTTCTTTCCTGGTGTGTGTGTGTGTGTGTGTGTGTGTGTGTGTGTGTATGGATATTTCTGTCTTCATTTTTTCATGACTATCTATATATTTTTAACATAACCATTTGTGATGTAAGTTGTAAATATTTTTCCCAATTTTATTTTGATGAGGCCCCAATAGTTCATTTCTGCTTTTGTTTCCCTTGCCTCTGGAGACATGTTGAGTAAGAAGTTGCTGCAGCCGAGGTCAAAGAGGTTTTTGCCTGCTTTCTTCTCTAGGATTTTGATGGTTCCCTGTCTTACGTTTACATCTTTCATCCACTTTGAGTTTATTTTTGTGTATGGTGTAAGAAAGTGGTCCAGGTTCATATTTCTGCATGTCGCTGTCCAGTTTTCCCAACACCACTTGCTGAAGAGACTTTTTTTTCCATTGGATATTCTTTCCTGCTTTGTCAAAGATTAGTTGGCCATATGTTTGTGGGTCCATTTCTGGGTTCTCTATTCTGTTCCATTGATCTAAGTGTCTGTTTTGTGCCAGTACCATACTGTCTTGATGATTATAACTTTGTAATTAATACATCTTGAAGTCTGGGATTGTGATGCCTCCAGCTTTGGTTTTCTTTTTCAGGATTGCTTTGGGTATTCGAGGTGTTTTCTAGTTCCATACAAATTTTAGGATTGCTTGTTCTAGCTCTGTGAAGAATGCTGGTGTTATTTTGATAGGGATTGCATTGAATATGTAGATTGCTTTGGGTAGTATCGACATTTTAACAATATTTTTTCTTCCAATCCATGAACATGGATTTTGCTGTAGTTTTTCCATTGCTTCAATTTCTTTCATAAGCTATCTATAGTTTTGAGTGTATAGATTTTTCACCTCTTTGGTTAGATTTATTCCTAGGTATGTTATGGTTTTTGGTGCAATTGTAAATGGGATCAATTCCTTGATTTCTCTTTCTGTTGCTTCTTATTGGTGTATAGAAATGCAACCAATTTCTGTGCATTGATTTTATATCCTGCGACTTTGCTGAATTCATGGATCAGTTCTTGCAGTTTTTTGGTGGAATCTTTTGGGATTTCCACATAGAGTATCATGTCGTGTGCGAGGAGTGAAATTTTGACTTCCTCCTTGCCGATTTGGATGCGTTTTATTCCTTTGTGTTGTCTGATTGCTGAGGCTAGGACTTCCAATACTATGTAGAATAACAGTGGTGATAGCGGATATCTCTGCTGTGTTCCCAACCTTAGGGGGAAAGCTCTCAGTTTTTCCCTATTGAGGATGATATTAGCTGTGGGTCCTTCATATATGGCTTTTATGATCTTGAGGTAAGATCCTTTTATCCTTTCTTGAGGATCCTTTTACTTTCTTGAGGTTTTTTATCAAATAGGATCCTGTATTTTGTCAAATGCTTTCTCTGCATCTATTGAGAGGATCATGTAGTTCTTGTCTTTCTTTTATTGATGTGATGTATCACATTTATTATTTTGGGGATATTGAATCAGTTCTGTATCCCAGGTATAAATCCCACTTGGTCGTGGTGAATAATTCTTTTAATGTATTGTTGGATCAGGTTGGCTAGTATCTTGTTGAGAATTTTTGTATCCATGTTCATCAGAGAAATTGGTCTGTAGTTCTCCTTTTTAGTGGGGTCTTTGGTTTTGGAATCAAATCAAGGTAATGCTGGCTTCATAGAAAGAGTTTGGAAGTTTTCTCTCCATTTCTGTTTTTTGGAACAGCTTCAAAAGAGTAGGTGTTGATTCTTCTTTAAATGTTTGGTGGAATTCCCTTGGAAAGGCATCTGGCCCTGGGCTCTTGTTTTTTTGGGAGATTTTTGATTACTAATTTGATTTCTTTACTGGTTATGGGTCTGTTTAAATTTTGTATTTCTTCTTGTTTCAGTTTTGGTAGTTTATATGTTTCTAGGAATTTGTCCATTTCTTCCAGATTGCCGAATTTACTAGCATATAATTGCTCACAATATTCTTTTATTATTGTTTGTATTACTGCAGTGTTGGTTGCGATCTCTCTGCTTTAATTCTTGATTTTTTCTTTGGGTCCTTTCCTTTTTCTTTTTGATCAGTATGGCTAGGGGTTTATCAATTTTGTTTTCTTTCAAAGAACCAGCTCCTGGTTTCATTGATCTGTTCTACTGTGTTTTGTTTTTTTTTTTTTTTTAATTTCAATAGCATTGATTTCTGCTCTAATCTTTATTATTTCCCATATTCTGCTGTTTTGGGATTTTATTTGGTGTTCTTTTTCAAGCTCCATAAGGCATAATGTTAGCTTGTGTATCTGAGACCTTTCTTCCTTCTTTAGGAAGGCCTGGATTGCTATATACTTCCCTCTTATGACCGCCTTTGCTGCATCCCAGAGGTTTTGGGCTGTGGTGTTATCATTTTCATTGGCTTCCATGTACTCTCTAATTTCCTCTTTAACTTCTTGGTAAGCCCATTCATTCTTTAGTAGGATGTTCTTTAGTCCCCACGTATTTGTTGTGTTTCTAAATAAAAAAAAAATTAACGCTTATTTATTATCAAGAGACAGAGAGAGACAGAGCATGAGCATGGGAGGGTCAGAGAGAGAGGGAGACACAGAACCCAAAGCAGGATCCAGGCTCTGAGCTGTCAGCACAGAGCCCGATGCGGGGCTTGAACCCACAAACTTTGAGATCATGGCCTGAGCCGAAGTTGGATACCCAACCGACTGAGCCACCCAGGCGCCCTTCTAAATTTTTTCTGGTGGTTGATTTTGTGTTTCATAGTTTTGTGGTCTGAAGATATGTACGGTATGATCTCAATCTTTTTGTACTTGTTGAGGGCTGATTTGTATCCCAAATATGTGATCATTCTGGAGAAGTTTCCGTGTGCACTCGAGAAGAATGTGTATTCTTCTGTTTTAGGATAAAATGTTCTGAATATTTCTGTTAAGTGCATCCAGTCCAGTGTGTCATTCAAAGCCATTGTTTCCTTGCTGATTTTCTATTTAGATGATCTGTCCATGGCTGTAAGTGGGGTGTTGAAGTCCCCTGAGAATGTAAGGTTTATTTGAGCAACATGTTGCACTTCCCTTAGGCATCTATTTTGTCCCTGACACTGTCATATAGATTCAAAAATTAGTTCTGGGGCACCTAGTATTTAATTCCCTGGGTTTAGGGATGTTCCCCATTCTGATGCTGAGCCACTTCCCTATGGGTAGGTTTAGGGATATTTATTCATTATTATTTTTTCACCTTCAAAACCAAGACACTTTTATTATAGCTAAAAATGGGTAATGCACAAAAGGAAAAAAAATCATTAAATACCCTTGAAAGTCTATTTCCTATGGATAAGCACTGTGATCATTTGTATATTTTTCTATTCCACTATGCAGATATAATTACACATTTTTAAGATTATGATTGCTTCATCTATTTATAGTTTTATAAATTACTTTTACATGCTAAACGCATTAAAGTCAATTCAAGCCAATCAATATAAGCCCTCAGGGAACTGAGACAAAGTGAGAGCAGAGCTAGGAAGAAAGCGTAGTTTCCTGTGTTAAAGAGAAAGCTCCATGTTAGTGGAAGAAAAAAGATCCTTTTAATTTTATTGGCCCATGAATTGACAGAAAGATTAATGTAATGATAGAAAGTAGTGACATAGGCCCAATTACATTAAAAAAAAACCTAGAGGATGACTAAAATAACATTTCACACCAGTGGAGGTACAATGCACGATTAAGAAGTAGTATTAAGATAGATAACCATAAGTTTAAAAAGTAAATAGGGGTCCATTTATCTTTTCTTAATAGCAGGATAGATTCCAATTGGTTCTGAATGAAATGTAAAAAAAATCCATATGAGTATTAGAAAAAACATAGGTGAATTATTCTATAAACTGGAAGTGGAGGCAAGTTTCCTCAATATAAATCAATATCCAGGAACATTAAGGAAAAATATTGATATATTTGACAACATAAAAATAACATGACAATTCTGCATGGCAAAAACATGCTAGCCAATTAAAGACATTGGGAGACACATATTCAGCCAACATCTCTAACAAAGCGTTGATATCCCTGCTATATAAATGCTTATCAGTACAGGCATCATAAAACAACAGCCCTATCAAAGACATGTAAGAAATATAGCCTGTTAACAGAAAAAAAAAAAGTTTTCTTTAAATGTATGAAAAGTCTCCAGCTTGCTTTAATTAAGAGAGATGCAATGAAAAACTACACTAAGATATTGTTTCTTAACTATTAGATTGCCAACGATCCAAATGTTTGTCAATACACTCAGTTGGTAGGAATGTGGGAAAACATGTCCTTTCTTACCCTGCTCACAGGGGTGCAAAATGGTACAATCACTGGAGTAGATCTATTTTTTACTTTTTTTTAATTTACTTTTTTTTATTTTTTAAAATTCACATTCAAATTAGTTAGCATATAGTGCAACAATGATTTCAGGAGTAGATTCCTTAGTGCCCCTAACCCATTTAGCCCATCCTCCCTCCCACAACCCCTCAGTAACCCTCCGTTTGTTCTCCATATTTATGAGTCTTTTATGTTTCGTCCCCTTCCCTGTTTTTATATTATTTTTGTTTCCCTTCCCTTATGTTCATCTGTTTTGTCTCTTAAAGTCCTCATATGAGTGAAGTCATATGATATTTGTCTTTCTTTGACTGACTAATTTCACTTAGCATAATACCCTCCAGCTCCATCCATGTATTTGCAAATGGCAAGATTTCATTCTTTTTGATTGCCGAGTAATACTCCATTCTCTCTCTATATATATCACATCTTCTTTACCCATTCATCCATCGATGGACATTTGGGCTCTTTCCATACTTTGGCTATTGTTGATAGTGCTGCTATAAATAAGGGGGTGCATGTGTCCCTTCAAAACAGCACACCTGTATCCCTTGGGTAAATACCTAGTAGTGCAATTGCTGGGTTGTAGGGTAGTTCTATTTTTAGTTTTCTGAGGAACCTCCATACTGTTTTCCAGAGTGGCTGCTTGCATTGCCACCAACAATTCAAGAGAGATCCTCTTTCTCTGCATCTTTGCCAACCTCTGTTGTTGCCTGAGTTGTTAATGTTAGCCATTCTGACAGGTGTAAGGTGGTATCTCATTGTGGTTTTGATTTGTATTTCTCTGATGATGAGTGATGTTGAGCATTTTTTCATGTGTTGGTTGGCCATCTGGAAGTCTTCTTTGGAGAAGTGTCTATTCATGTCTTTTGCCCATCTCTTCACTGGATTATTTGTTTTTTGGGTGTTGAGTTTGATAAGTTCTTTATAGATTTTGGATCTAACCCTTTATCTGATATGTCATTTGCAAATATCTACTCCCATTCTGTCGGTTGCCTTTTAGTTTTGCTGATTGTTTCCTTTGCTGCCCAGAAGCTTTTTATTTTTATGAGGTCACAGTAGTTCATTTTTGCTTTTGTTTCCCTTGCCTCTGGAGACATGTTGAGTAAGAAGTTACTGCGGCCAAGATCAAAGAGGTTTTTGCCTGCTTTCTCCTCGAGGATTTTGATGATTCCTATCTTACATTGAGGTCTTTCAACCATTTTGAGTTTGTTTTTGTGTATGGTGTACGAAAGTGGTCCAGGTTCATTCTTCTTCATGTTGCTGATCAGTATTCCCAGCACCACTTGCTGAAGAGACTGTCTTTATGCCATTGGATATTCTTTCCTGCTTTGTCAAAGATTAGTTGGCCATATGTTTGTGCGTCCATTTCTGGGTCCTCTATTCTGTTCCATTGTTCTGAGTGTCTGTTTTTGTGCCAGTACCATACTGTCTTGATGATTACAGCTTTGTAGTATAGCTTGAAGTCTGGGATTGTGATGCCTCCTGCTTTGGTTTTCTTTTTCAAGATTGCTTTGGCTATTCAGGGTCTTTTCTGGTTTCATACACATTTTAGGATTATTTGTTCTAGCTCTGTGAAGAATGCTGGTGTTATTCTGATAGGGATTGCATTGAATGTGTAGATTGCTTTGGGTAGTATTGACATTTTAACAATATTTGTTCTTCCTATCCAGGAGCATGGAATCTTTTCCCATTCTTTTGTCTTCTTCAATTTCTTTCATAAGTTTTCAATAGTTTTCAGTGTATAGATTTTTCACCTCTTTGGTTAGATTTATTACTAGGTATTTTATGTTTTTTTGTGCAACTGTAAATGGGATCGATTCCTTGATTTCTCTTTCTGCCGCTTCATTATTGGTGTATAGGAATGCAACCGATTTCTGTGCATTGATTTTATATCCTGTGACTTTGCTGAATTCATGGATAAGTTCTAGCAGTTTTTTGGTGGAATCTTTTGGGATTTCCATATAAAGTATCATGTCATCTGAGAAGAGTGAAAGTTTAACCTCCTCCTGGCTGATTTGGATGCCTTTTATTTCTTTGTGTTGTCTGATTGCAGAGGCTAAGACTTCCAATACTATGTTGAATAACAGTAGTAAGAGTGGATATCCTTGTCTTTTCCTGACCTGAGGGGGAAAGCTTTCAGTTATTCCCCACTGAGGATGATATTAACATTGGGTCGTTCATATATGGATTTTATGATCTCGAGGAATGCTGCTTGTATCCATACCTTCTTGAGTTTTTTTTTTTTATCAAGAAAGGATGCTGTATTTTGTCAAATGCTTTCTCTGCATCTATTGAGAGGATCATATGGTTCTTGTCCTTTATTGATGTGATGAATCACGTTAATTGTTTTGTGGATATTGAGTCAGGTCTGCATCCCTGGTATGAATCTCACTTGGTCTTGGCGAATAATTCTTTTAATGTATTATTGGATCCAGTTGGCTAATATCTTGTTGAGGATTTTTGCATCCATGTTCATCAGGGAAATTGGTCTATAGTTCTCCTTTTTACTGGGGTCTTTGTCTGGTTTTGTAATGAAGGTAATCCTGGCTTCATGGAATGAATTTGGGAGTTTTCTTTCCATTTTTATTTTTTGGAGTAGCTTCAAAATAATCGGTGTTAAATCTTCTTGAAATGTTTGGTAGAATTCTCCTGGAAAGCCAGCTGGCCCTGGACTCTTGTTTTTGGGGAGATTTTTGATTACTAATTTGATTTCCTTACTGGTTATGCATCTGTCCAAATTTTCTATTTTTTCCTGTTTCAGAGTTGGTAGTATATATTTTTCTAGGAATTTGTCCATTTCTTCCAGTTTGCCCATTTTATTGGCATATAATTGTTCATAACATTCTCTTTTTATTGTTTAAAAAAATTTTTTTTTCAACGTTTATTTATTTTTGGGACAGAGAGAGACAGAGCATGAACGGGGGAGGGGCAGAGAGAGAGGGAGACACAGAATCGGAAACAGGCTCCAGGCTCTGAGCCATCAGCCCAGAGCCCGACGTGGGGCTCGAACTCACAGACCGCGAGATCGTGACCTGGCTGAAGTCGGACGCTCAACCGACTGCGCCACCCAGGCGCCCCTCTTTTTATTGTTTTTATTTCTGCTGTGTTGGTTGTGATCTCTCATCCTTCATTCTTGATTTTATTTATTGGGGTCATTTCCTTTTTCTTTTTGATCAAACTGGTTAGTGGTTTATCAATTTTGTTAATTCTTTCAAAGAACCAGCTTCTGGTTTCATTGATCTATTCTATTTTATTTCATTTCAATAGCATTAATTTCTGCTCTAATCTTTGCTATCCTGTCTGCTGCTGGTTTGGGGTTTTATTTTCTGTTCTTTTTCCAGCTTCTTATGGCATAAGGTTAGGTTGTGTATCTGAGATCTTTCTTCCTTCTTTAGGAAGGCCTGGATTGCTATATACTTTCCTCTTATGACCTCCTTTGCTGCATCTCAGAGGTTTTGGGTTGTGGTGTTATCATTTTCAGTGGCTTCCATGTACTCTTTAACTTCTTGGTAAGCCCTTTCATTCTTTAGTAGGATGTTCTTCAGTCTCCAAGTATTTGTTAGCTTTCCAAATTTTTTCTTGTGTTTGATTTCAAGTTTCATAGTGTTGTGGTCTGAAAATATGCACAGTATGATCTCAGTGTTTTTGTACTTACTTAGGGCTGATTTGTGTCCCAGTATATGGTCTATTCTGGAGAACATTCCATGTGCACTGGAGAAGAATGTATATTCTGCTGCTTTAGGATGAAATGTTCTGAATATATCTGTTAAATCCATGTGGCCCAGTGTGTCATTCAAAGCCATTGTTTCCTTGTTGATTTTTTGATTAGATGATCTGTCCATTGCTGTGAGTGGGGTGTTGAAGTCTCCTACTATTATGGTATTACTATCGATGAGTTTCTTTATGTTTGTGATTAATTGATTTATAAATTTGGGTGTTTCCACATTTGGCGCATAAATGTTTACAATTGTTAGGTCTTCTTGGTGGATAGACCCCTTGATTATGATATAATGCCGTTCTGCATCTCTTGATACAGTCTTTATTTTAAAGTCTAGATTGTCTGATGTAAGTATGGTTACTCTGGCTTTCCTTTGTTGACCATTAGCATGATAGATGGTACTCCATCCCCTTATTTTCAATCTGAAGGTGCCTTTAGGTCTAAAGTATGTCTCTTGTAAACAGCATACTGATGGATCTTGTTTGCTTATCCATTCTGTTACCCTGTGTCTTTTGATTGGAGCATTGAGTCCATTGATGTTTAGAGTGAGTACTGAAAGATATGAATTTGAGTTGGAGTTGCTGGTGGTGTTCTCTGGTACTTTCTAATCTTTGTTGCTTTTGGTATATATGTGTGTGTGTGTGTGTGTGTGTGTGTGTGTGTGTGTGTGTGTATTTTCATCTTTACTCCCCTCAAAGAGTCCTCCTTCAAATTTTCTTGCAGTGCTGGTTTAGTGGTAACAGACTCCTTTAATTTTTGTTTGTCTGGGAAACCTTTTATCTCTCCTTCTATTTTGAATGACAGCCTTTGTGGATAAAGAAGTCTTGGCTGCATGTTTTTCTGATTCAGCACACTGAATATATCCTGCCACTCCTTTCTGGCCTGCCAAGTTTCTGTGGATAGGTCTGCTGCAAACCTGCTCTGTCTTCCCTTTTAGTTTAGGGAACTTTTTTCCCTTTCTGCTTCATTATTCTCTGCTTGCCTGAGTATTTTGTGAATTTGACTATGATATGCCTTGTTGATGGTCGGTTTTTGTTGAATCTAGTGGGGGTCCTCTGTGCTTCCTGGATTTTGATGTCTGTGTCTTTCCCCAGTTTAGGAAAGTTTTCTGCTATGATTTGCTCACATAATCCTTCTACCTCTGTTTCTCTCTCTTCCTCTTCTGGGACCCCTATGATTCTGATATTGTTCGTTTTTAATGAGTCACTGATATCTCTAATTCTTTTTTTTTTTTTTAATTTTTTTTTCAATGTTTATTTATATTTGGGACAGAGAGAGACAGAGCATGAACGGGGGAGGGGCAGAGAGAGAGGGAGACACAGAATCGGAAACAGGCTCCAGGCTCTGAGCCATCAGCCCAGAGCCCGACGCGGGGCTCGAACTCACGGACCGTGAGATCGTGACCTGGCTGAAGTCGGACGCTTAACCGACTGCGCCACCCAGGCGCCCCTGATATCTCTAATTCTTAAATAGTGCTCTTTTGCCTTAATCTCCTTCTTTTTTTCTGCTTCATTATTCTCTATTATTTTGTCCTCTATATCACTGATTCTCTGTTCTTCCTCATCCATCCTTGCCGCCGCTGCATTCATCCATGATTGCAGCTCAGTTATAGCATTTTTCATTTCATTCTGGCTATTTTTATTTTATCTCTGCAGAAAGGGATTCTGTTTTTGGCTCCAGCTAGTATCCTTATTATCGTGATTCTAAATGCTGGTTCAGACATCTTGCTTGTATCTGTGTTGGTTAAATCCCTGGCTGTCGTTTTTTTGTGCTCTTTCTTTTGGGGTGAATTCCTTTGTTTTGTCATTTTGAAGGGAGAAAAGGAGTTAATGAGGTAGAAAAATTAAAATTAAAAAATCAAAATTAAAAAAATATTAAAATTAAAAAATTAAACACACACACACACACACACAAAATCGGATAAATGATGCTAGATCCTAGGTGTGTTTTGGTCTGGGTGTTGAAAATGGTTTGACAGATTAGAGAAAAAAAGGGGGGAGAAAGGAAAAAAAAGGAAATCCTTTGAGAATTTGAAAAAATGAATACACTGAGGTAGACTAAAATGAGATGATGGAAGTAAAATAGAAATTGAAAAAATATACACAAAAGTTATGAATATAGTAGAAAAAATTAAAGAAAAATATTTTTAATAACAATTAAAAATAAAAATGATTTTTTTCTTTTTCTATATTCAAGAAAAAGAAAAGAAACCAAAAAGCAAAGAAAGAGAAAAAAAGAAAAAAAGAAAATAAAAGGAAATCCTTTGAAAATTGAAAAAGTGAATACTCTGTAGTAAACTAAAATAAAATGATTGAGGTAAAATAGAATTTGAAAAAAAATTACACAAAAGTAAAAAATATAGTAATAAAAATTAAAGAAAAATATTTTTAAAAAATTGAAAATAAAAATGAATTTTTTCTCTTTCTGTATTCAAGAAAAGGAAGTGTGAAAGTGAAAAAAGAAAAAAAAAAGAAAGAAAGAAAATTGAATAGATGGACCTGCTAACAGAGTAAAGTAGGACTGAAATTACTTTGTTTTTCCCTGGAAGTCAGTCTATGTAGTGCTTCATAGTCCATAAACTAAGCTGGTGGTGAGACTTTTGTTCTTGAAGAAGGAAGTTGGGCCAGTTGGGCAGTGCTCAGTGTACTGGCTCCTCTCTCCACTAGATGGCGCTGCTAGACTACTGGGGTGGAGTATTGTGGTGCTTGTAGGTGTGCATGCGCATGTGTGAGAGCGGTGAAAATGGTGCCACCCAGCTACCCAGTCTGTTTTACTAGATCAGCAATCATGCACCTGTCCTCTGTCTTCAGCTTTCGTCCACTCCTGGCCTTTTCATTCTCCGTGACCAGGCCCCAGGCAGTACCTCTCTCCCTAGTTTTGTCTCAGATGCGGCTGTTTTCCCTGTCCCCTTATTTCTGAAGGACTGTGGCTTTGACCTGTTCTGCCCCTCTGCAGGAGTTTCTCACTGAGCAATGGCTGAATGAGCAATGGTTGAATGTTGGCTGCAACCAGGAACACTTGCTGGACCCTGCTGCTGCTGATGCCCCAAGACTGCAGCCAGGTGCCAGCCCACCCCAGAAAAAGTTCGCGAGATAGTGTAGCAGCAGTGTTTCAGTGATTATGGAAAATCACACACACATCCGGCACCAGGCTTCACCCTTAATGACCTTGTTCCAGCACCAGTAAATGTGGCCAGTTTCTGGGGTCTGCTGGTTCCAGGTGGCCCCAACAGTCTCCACCAAATTCCCTTCCAACAGTGGAATGACCTTTCTGCATGTGGCCTGAGGACCTCCCAGACCCCACTCTGTTCCTGGGGATTCGCCCTTCCCACCAGAACACTGCCAGGTATTGAGCTGCAGAGTTGCAGCCTTTGTGCTCCCCTTGTTTACAGTCTTAATGGAATTTAAATACTTTCCTTTCTCCTGTCTCCCTTTTTAGTTTAGTCCCTGCAGCTGTTTCCAATTTTCCACTTTCTCTCCAGCTGCTTTTGGGGAGGGGTTCTTTTCCCGTATTCTCCACCCCCTCTAGTCTCCATCCTCTCTCCACTCACAAAAACACCTCCCTTTCTACTCCTTCTTACTCCCCAAGTTCACTTCTCTGGGCTGCGTACGTGTTGAATTCTGTGGTTCAGATAGTGCAGTTTGTTGTGTTAATCCTCCAGTCAGTTTTCTAGGTGTGTTGGATGGTTTAGTGTTGGTCTGGGAGTATTTCATAGACGCGAGACACACAAAAAACTTCCATGCTGTTCCGCCATCTTCCACTGGAGTAGGTCTAATAGTGGTCCCCAAAGATACTGGGTCCTAATTCCTGGAACATATAAATATTGCCTCTATTGGAAAGGGTCTTTGCAGATGTGATTGGCTTGATGAGTTTAGATATAGATACAATAATAAATACAGGTATTCATGCTGGCACTATTTGAATAGCAAAAGAATGGGAACAACCTAAATATTCATCAATTGTGTAATGGATGAATAAACTATCACACAATCACGCAACAATGGACACTAAATACGGTATAAAGGAAAATGATGAAAATTTCCACATAGGGCTGTCAAGGGATCTCCAGAATGTTAAGTGAAAAAGTCTGCATACATGAAGATGTAAATAGTAAGGTATTTTTTATCTAGGGAAGAAGGGAATGTAAATATAAAAATATTTTCTTGTATTAAATTTAAAAGGAAAGGACTTTATTTGGGGGATTAGAAGAGGTAGATACACTTCTCCCTGTTGCTCCTGCTAGGTGCAGCTGAAATCTCTGGATATTACATGTGCAACAAATATAAGACTCTGAAAGGTGGAGATGAAAAAGGCAGCCTGGCTTGGGACTTTGGGACTCGAGTAATGACACACGGTGAATTCCCTTGGTTGTATCCCAGACTGGGTGCTGGAGGAGTAGGGGACCAAAAAATGCCAACAGGAAAAGTCAAGAAAAGCCCCAAGAAAATCTCTTTTCTGGACAAAGAACCATTAAAGGGGAAACTTATCAAGACGGTTTTCAGACTATGACTGCTCTAACACCACAGAATGAAGCAGAGCTCTACCTGCAGCATTCCAGCAAAGGCTGAGTGGGGACTGTGGATTCTACACTCACTTGATTGGAATAAGGCACCCATCCTCACCCTCTGAAGGATTATGAGAGAAGACTGCATGTGGAACAATGACTTTAATCCCAACCTGGGGGAAATGAGCACCTCTCCTCATGGTGTCAGTGGAGAGCATTCAGGGAGCCTGCCTTCCACCCATATTAAGTGATGCTGAGGCACTTGCCTTCTTTGGGCTGATGTCAGGAAGCTGAAAAGCACGATGGAAGTTTCATGGGCATCCAGTGATGAGGATGCCTCCTCCCTTCCACAGTGTCAGGGGAGACCACATGGAGGGCAGTAAGGAAGTGTCTTCCTCACCTGCCAGGGTGGTGTCAGTGGAGGCCTGGTGGGAAATGAAATCCTGCTTCTACCAAGCAGTAACAAGGCACCCCTTCCCTTCCCTTCCATTCCCATGCCCACCCCACCTTCCCCATGTCAGTGGAGGCTAAGTGGGGAACCTGGACTTCTTTGCCATCTGTCTCTGGTTAGGAACACATGCTTAGAGTTGCAAACATCCATGAAGTGATAGTGATACCTCATAGCAAGTTTGTGGTGAAGACTAAATCCAGCCAACAACATGAAGAACTTATCCATAGGCCCTACTTAACTAAATGTTATGTTAATATTAGCTGTCTATGCCCTCAGATCAGATAACTTATATAGCTCCTTTATCTGCCCCCTTTGGATAGGGTCTGACACAGTTCAGCATCACCTTGGAATCCTTTTCTAAACCCTCACCTGAAACTCTCTTGGGGAAAATGGGACTTCTGTATCAAAGGCCATTCATGTTACTCAGCTGCAATAATACAGGCCTTCGAAAACAGATTTTCCCGTTTGACATAATAACGTATGCAAGAGTCTATTTTCCCTTCATTCCTCCAACCCCAGGTATTACCATCTTATGTTTTTATTGCTAATATGGTTGCTCATTTCCCCAGACTTGCCCCATTGGAAGGGTGATTGCAGGCAGCTAGTGGTGGTGGTCTGATGAGTCAAGGTGTTTTGCTTTTGATGATAGGGAACATAGTATTGTATTGGGCACACAGTTACTCCAGTAAAACGCACTGATTGCTGGATCTGTCTCTGTTCGGCTCCTCATGGCAGTGGCCGAGTTCATATCAGGTGCCCGAAGGAAACAGGTTATGGTGATCTCTGTCTTGATGGCTCGTGAAGCTTCTACTCCAGATTCAAGGACAGCAGTCCTCAGGAGAGCCCATCACTTCACATCCCTGGTGGGATACGATGCCTGGCTCAAGTGAGTGCATAGATCTGAACAAAAACATGTTGTGAAATAACTCTTGTGAGGTTCACAAACTAGCCTAAAAGTAAAGAAGTTGCTTTAATCTCACCATGGGAGAAGAGGTTTAGCAGGTGGAATTTTATTTCATCAGTAGTTACACACTGTGTAGTAGCCCTTGAGGCACATCCTAGAGATGCTTTTTTTCCCTTTGAGAAGCAATGGGTCGTCAAGTTTAAGAAAGAACTTATTTGGTCTTTACCATACATTTGCAATAAATATACCTAAGTTGTTCTCACCATATAAATAATAATCAGCAATTCCCAAGTCTCTCCTATGGGTGTGGAAATGTGCAGTCATTAGATCTTCCTAGCAATTTGACATTGTAACATAGATTCTTCCCTGGTGCCCATGCTTATTTTTTTTCCATTATATAATGTGTATATATAAGTTTTTTAAAGATCTAGAAAATTTCCAAGCGTTAAAGATATCAGTGACTAGAAGTTAATATTAAAAAAAATAATTATTACCCTAGAGTTTGCCCTCTTATAATGTACTGAGCCACATTCCCTAAAATAACCAGTTAGTCTTAAATATCATTATGATTTGTTTCCTAGAATAGAATTTTTTTATTTATGTATTTTAGAAGGAAATGGACATCATCTTTCCCTAAATATTTGGATACATTTCACTGGAAATTATTATTTCTATTTTGGTTGAATGTAGCATGGACCAATTTGATAAGACATAGTATGGGTCTGTTAATGCTACAAGAACACAATTATGGGAATCTTTCGCCTGATTTAATTGCATTGGATAATTATGAATATATAAATATATGTAACATACTTTATTGAGATGTGGTTGACATACAATACACTGCATATTTAAAGTATATGTTTTAATAACTTTGGATATATGTATGCACCTGTGATCCAATACTACAGTCAAGGTAATGAACATATCCATCATCTTAAATACAGAGAACAAACTGAGGGTGGACGGGGGGTGGAGTGGGGGAGAGGGAAAATGGGTGATGGGCATTGAGGAGGGTACTTGTGGGGATGAACACTGGGTGTTGTATGTAAGCCAATTTGACAATAAATTATATTAAAATAAATAAATAAATGAAAAGTATGGTTTATATAAAATTTAAGATAAATATAAGAGAATATAATACACATAAAAAGGAATAGCTATTCTTGAATCCTTCCTAAATAAGGCAGTTATATTTTACATGAAAATATCTATTCTAGTGAAAGAGATTTTAAAATGTATTTGGTAATGCATTTCCATCACAACTAATTAATAAACAAAGTCTCTTCTGCTTTATTAAAACCTAAAAAAAAAAAACACTTTTTTGTGCCCCTTGGTAATGCTCCCATCTGCCTCTCTCCAGCCTCTTTCTCTTCATATCACCCTACTTCATTCCCAGGCAACTACTGATCTTCTGCCAGTGTGGATTGGTTTTCTTTTCTTATAATTCTATGTGAATTGAATATACAATGTGTATTTTTGTGTCTTGTTTCCTGCAACCTAATTAGTTCTAGATTTATCCTCTTGTTGCATGTATGAATAGTTCTTCTTTTATTATTGACTAATATTCCATTATATGGATATACCACATTTGTTCTATCAATTTACCTGGTCATGGATATTTGGGTTCTTTCCAATTTGGGGCTCTTATAAATAAAGCTGCTATGAATATTTGTGCATGAGTCTTTGCTTGGACATATGTTTTCTTTCTGTAGGGCAAATACTTAGGAGTGCAATGGCTGGACCATATAATAGTTGTAAGACTGACATTTTAAGAAACTGCTAAACTGTTTTCCAAGGTGTTGGCGTCATTTTTCATTGCCACTAGCAATGTATGAGAGTTCCATGCTCTGAGGCATGCTCTACAACCCTGCCACATCTTGTTATGGTCAGTCTTTTTTAATGTTGGCTATTCTCAGAGGGTTATAGTGGTATCTTGTATTTTAATTTACATATCCCTAAAGATTTTGAATATTTGAGGAAAGGTGTTTAGCTTCTTTTCATGTGCTTATTTGACATTTATATATATATATTTTAATGGAGTATCTATTCAAATTTTCCCCCATTTATTTATTAGAGTATCTGTTTTCTTCTTATTGACCTTTGAGATTTTCTGTATTCTAGATACAAGTCCTTTAACAGAGTTCTGATTTACAAATATATTCTCCTAGTTGGTGGCTTGTCTTTTAATTATGTCAACAATGTCTGGAAGAGCAGGACTTTTTAACTCTGAGGAAGTCCAGTTTATTGATTTGTTCACTTATCAGTTGTAGTTTTGATTTTGCATCTATGAAATCTCCACCTAACCCAAGGTCACAAGGATTTTCTCCTGTGTTTTCTTTTAGAAGTTTTAGATTTTACATTTAGGTCTATGATCCATTTGGAGTTGACTTTTGTATATGGTATGATCACAGTTGATGTTTGTGCATATGGAGACTCACTTGTCTCAGCAGTATTTGTTGAAAAGACTATCCTTTCTTCACCAAATTGCCTTTGCAATCAGTTGTTCATATAAGTGTGATTATTTCTGGTCTTTTTATTCTGTTCCTTTGATCTGCTGTGTACCTTGATGCCAATACCAAACTGTTTTGATTACTTAAGGTTTATCATAACTCTTGAAATCAGGTACTTTTGATCCTTGAACTTTGTTCTTTTTTAAAAAAAATGTATTTGAGTAGTTGAGACACAATGTTACATTAGTTTAATGTGTACAACACAGTGATTTGAGAAGTTTATACATTATACTATGCTCATCACAAGTGTAGCTAGCATCTGTCACCATACAACACCATTACAAAGCCATTGACTCAATTTCCTATGCTGTGCCTTTTATTCCCATGACTTATTCACTCCATAACTAGAAGCCTCTATTTCCCACTCCCCTTCACTCATTTTGCCCAGCCCCCAGCCCCCTCTCCTCTGGCAACCATCAGTTTGTCCTTTGTATTTATAGGTCTGTCTCTGCTTTTTGTTTATTCATTTGGTTTTTTAGATTCCACATATGAGTGAGATCATATGATATTTGTTTTTCTCGGTCTGATTTATTTCACTTAGCATAATACCCTCTGGGCCCATCTATGTTGTTGCAAATAGCATAATTAACTTTGTTCTTTTTCAAAGTTGTTTTTCATAGTCTAAGTCCTTTCTATTTTAACATGAATTTTATAATTAGCCATCCAGTTTCTTTTTTTTAAGTTTATTTGTTTATTTTGAGAGAGAGAGAGCAGGGTAGGGTCAGACAGAGAGGGAGAGAGAGAATCCCAAGCAGGCTCTGCACAGAGCCTGACATAGGGCTTGAATTCAAGAACTGTGAGATTGTGACCTGAGCCAAAACCAAGAGTCAGACATTTAATCGACTGAGCCACCCAGGCACTCCAGTTTCTAAAAAAAAAAAACCCAAAATGTAAACTAGGATTTTTATTAGGATTGCACTGAATCTATAGATCAGTTTTAGGAGAACAGATATCTTAATACTAGTGTTCTGACACATGAAGATGGTATGTCCCTTCATTTAGTTAGATCTTTAACTTCTGTCAGCAGTGTTTTGTAGTGTACAGTGCACATACATTGTACACATGGGTAAATATTTTATACTTTTTGGTGCTATAATGAATGGCAGTATTTTTAAATTGCAATTTTCACATATATTTTCACTAAACAGTTAGCAGCCAAAATGTCAAAAAAAACAAAAAAAGCCATCGAAGAGTCTTTTGGTTGAAAGCTCAGGCTACTTACTGTACAATGGAAAAGGTACTTGATTTAAACATTCATTCATTTATATTTCTATATCAGATTTTAGAGGTTATTGGCAATATGTTGACTAGGGAGAAGAGTGTCCCAGAGATAAATCTATAGGTCATTTCCAAAAAAAAAATCCATCACTAAAAATAGTTTAGTAGTTTTCTTTTTTTTTTAAATTTTTTTCAACGTTTATTTATTTTTGGGACAGAGAGAGACAGAGCATGAACGGGGGAGGGGCACAGAGAGAGGGAGACACAGAATCGGAAACAGGCTCCAGGCTCTGAGCCATCAGCCCAGAGCCCGACGCGGGGCTCGAACTCACGGACCGCGAGATCGTGACCTGGCTGAAGTCGGACGCTTAACCGACTGCGCCACCCAGGCGCCCCAGTTTAGTAGTTTTCAACTTTATACGTCTGTTTAGAATTGAATCCATTGAATTGTAGTATTTTTCTTTTTTACTCCCCAACTATTCCTGGGATCTTGAGTGGGGAGAGAAGGGAAGAAGCATGTATGAATAGATTGGTAAAGCTGCCAGGCATATATTGTCAGGAATACTTGAGGTTAATTACTGTGTGTTATGTCAGTCCTGTTCAGTTCCTAGCACATTTTGGGAACTAAATCCCAGTGGTTGCTGCTTGTTTTCTTCCTAGCTTTCCTTGGCTAGTATGGTACCATGGTGACTCAATGACAGCTGTGGGATTTGGTGCAGATTGAGCATCCACTCAGGTCTGTTGCCCGAATCATTTGTTAGTATGATAGTTATCAAGTGTTGCTTTTCTTTTTTAATGACCTAAATTTTATTAATTTCATACTTTTTAAAAGATGTATGTTTTTTTATCATTTTATTTTTCCATCTAATAAGTATACTCTTTAGTCCTCATCCCCTATTTCCCCCATCCCCCCACCAACCTCCCCTCTGGTAACCATCGGATTATTTTCTATACTTACAAGTATGTTTCCTGGTTTGTGTCTCCCTTTTTTTTTCCTTTGCTCCTTTGTTTCATTTCTTAAAATCCACATATGAGTGAAATCATATGGTATTTGTCTTTCTCTGACTAACTTCACTTAGCATTATACTCTCTAGCTCCATCCATGTTGTTGCAAATACCAAGATTTCATTCTTTTTTATGGCTGAATAATGTTCCATTGCATATATATAAATACATACACACATACACACAGACACACCATCTTCTTTATCCATTCATCAGTTGATAGACACGGGCAGCTTTTGTAATTTGGCTATTGTAAATAATGCTGCTATAAACATAGGGGTGCATGTGTCCCTTTAGATTAGTGTTTTTGTATTCTTTGGGTAAATACTCATAGTGCAATTGATGTATCATAGGGTAGTTCTATTTTCAACTTTTTGAGGAACATCAATACTGTTTTCCACAGTGGCTGCACCAGTTTGCATTCCCACCAACATTGCAAGAGCTTTCCTTTTTCTCCACATGGTCACCAACACCTGTTGTTTCTTGTGTTGTTGATTTTAGCCATTCTCACAAGTACGACATGATATTGTAGTTTTTATTTACATTTCCCTGATGGTAAGTGATGATGAGCATCTTTTCATGTGTGTGTTGCCATCTGGATGTCTTCTTTGGAGAAATGTCTGTTCATGTCTTCTGCTCATTTTTAATTGGATTATTTTCTTTTTGAGTTTTGAGTTTTATATGTTCTTTATATATTTTGGACACTAACCCTTTATCATAAACGTCATTTGCAAATATCTTCTCCCATTCCATTGGTTGCCTTTGAGTTTTGTTGACTGTCTCCTTCAATGTGCAGAAGCTTTTTATTTTGATGTAATCCCAGTAGTTTATTTTTACTTTTATTTCCCTTGCCTCAGGAGACATATCTAGGAAGATGTTGGTACAGCTATGTCAGAGGAATTACTGCCTATGTTCTCTTTAGAAATTTTATGGTTTCAGGTCTCACATTTAGGTCTTTAATCCATTTTGAACTTATTTTTGTGTATAATGTAAAAAAGTAGTCCATTTTCATTCTTTTGCATGTTGCTGTCCAGTTTTCCTAACACCATTTGTTGAAGAAACTGTCTTTTCCCCATTGGATATTCTTTTCTGCTTTGTCAAAGATTAATTGACCATATAATTGTGGGTTTGTTTCTAGGTTTTCTATTCTGTTCCTTTGGGCTATGTATCTATTTTTGTACTAGTAACACTTTTTTTTTTTAAAGTAGGCTCTGTGCCCATCATGAGGCTTGAACTCATGACCCTGAGATCAAGAGTCACATTGTTCACTGACAGAGCCAGCCAGGTGCTCCTCAGTACCATACTGTTTTGATTACTATAACTTTGTAATATAGCTTGAAGTCTAGAATTGTGATGCCTCCAGCTTTGCTCTTCTTTTTCAAGATTGCTTTGGCTATTCAGGGTCTTTTGTGGTTCCATAAAATTTTAGGATTGTTTGTTGTACTTCTGTGCAAAATACTGTTGGTATTTTGATAAGGATTACATTTATTTATTTTTTTAAATTTTTTTAATAATATATGAAATTTATTGACAAATTGGTTTCCATACAACACCCAGTGCTCATCCCAAAAGGTGCCCTCCTCAATACCCATCACCCACCCTCTCCTCCCTCCCACCCCCCATCAACCCTCAGTTTGTTCTCAGTTTTTAACAGTCCCTTATGCTTTGGCTCTCTCCCACTCTAACCTCTTTTTTTTTTCCTTCCCCTCCCCCATGGGTTCCTGATAAGTTTCTCAGGATCCACATAGGAGTGAAAACATATGGTATCTGTCTTTCTCTGTATGGCTTATTTCACTTAGCATCACACTCTCCAGTTCCATCCACGTTGCTACAAAAGGCCATATTTCATTTTTTCTCATTGCCACGTAGTATTCCATTGTGTATATAAACCACAATTTCTTTATCCATTCATCAGTTGATGGACATTTAGGCTCTTTCCATAATTTGGCTATTGTTGAGAGTGCTGCTATGAACATTGGGGTACAAGTGGCCCTATGCATCAGTACTCCTGTATCCCTTGGATAAATTCCTAGCAGTGCTATTGCTGGGTCATAGGGTAGGTCTATTTTTAATTTTCTGAGGAACCTCCACACTGCTTTCCAGAGCAGCTGCACCAATTTGCATTCCCACCAAAAGTACAAGAGGGTTCCCGTTTCTCCACATCCTCTCCAGCATCTATAGTCTCCTGATTCGTTCATTTTGGCCACTCGGACTGGCGTCAGGTGATACCTGAATGTGGTTTTGATTTGTATTTCCCTGATAAGGAGCGACGCTGAACATCTTTTCATGTGCCTGTTGGCCATCCGGATGTCTTCTTTAGATAAGTGTCTATTCATGTTTTCTGCCCATTTCTTCAGTGGGTTATTTGTTTTTCGGGTGTGGAGTTTGGTGAGCTCTTTATAGATTTTGGATACTAGCCCTTTGTCCGATATGTCATTTGCAAATATCTTTTCCCATTCCGTTGGTTGCCTTTTAGTTTTGTTGGTTGTTTCCTTTGCTGTGCAGAAGCTTTTTATCTTCATAAGGTCCCAGTAATTCACTTTTGCTTTTAATTCCCTTGCCTTTGGGGATGTGTCGAGTAAGAGATTGCTACGGCTGAGGTCAGAGAGGTCTTTTCCTGCTTTCTCCTCTAAGGTTTTGATGGTTTCCTGTCTCACATTTAGGTCCTTTATCCATTTTGAGTTTATTTTTGTGAATGGTGTGAGAAAGTGGTCTAGTTTCAACCTTCTGCATGTTGCTGTCCAGTTCTCCCAGCACCATTTGTTAAAGAGGCTGTCTTTTTTCCATTGGATGTTCTTTCCTGCTTTGTCAAAGATGAGTTGGCCATACGTTTGTGGGTCTAGTTCTGGGGTTTCTATTCTGTTCCATTGGTCTATGTGTCTGTTTTTGTGCCAATACTATGCTGTCTTGATGATGACAGCTTTGTAGTAGAGGCTAAAGTCTGGGATTGTGATGCCTCCTGCTTTGGTCTTCTTCTTCAAAATTCCTTTGGCTATTCGGGGCCTTTTGTGGTTCCATATGAATTTTAGGATTGCTTGTTCTAGTTTTGAGAAGAATGCTGGTGCAATTTTGATTGGGATTGCATTGAATGTGTAGATAGCTTTGGGTAGTATTGACATTTTGACAATATTTATTTTTCCAATCCATGAGCAGGGAATGTCTTTCCATTTCTTTAAATCTTCTTCAATTTCCTTCATAAGCTTTCTATAGTTTTCAGCATACAGATCCTTTACATCTTTGGTTAGATTTATTCCTAGGTATTTTATGCTTCTTGGTGCAATTGTGAATGGGATCAGTTTCTTTATTTGTCTTTCTGTTGCTTCATTGTTAGTGTATAAGAATGCAACTGATTTCTGTACATTGATTTTGTATCCTGCAACTTTGCTGAATTCCTGTATCAGTTCTAGCAGACTTTTGGTGGAGTCTTTCAGATTTTCCATGTATAATGTCATGTCATCTGCAAAAAGCGAAAGCTTGACTTCATCTTTGCCAATTTTGATGCCTTTGATTTCCTTTTGTTGTCTGATTGCTGATGCTAGAACTTCCAGCACTATGTTAAACAGCAGCGGTGAGAGTGGGCATCCTTGTTGTGTTCCTGATCTCAGGGGAAAAGCTCTCAGTTTTTCCCCGTTGAGGATGATGTTAGCTGTGGGCTTTTCATAAATGGCTTTGATGATGTTTAAGTATGTTCCTTCTATCCCGACTTTCTCAAGGGTTTTTATTAAGAAAGGGTGCTGGATTTTGTCAAAGGCCTTTTCTGCATCAATTGACAGGATCATATGGTTCTTCTCTTTTTTTTTTTTTGTTAATGTGATGTATCACGTTGATTGATTTGCGAATGTTGAACCAGCCCTGCATCCCAGGAATGAATCCCACTTGATCATGGTGAATAATTCTTTTTATATGCTGTTGAATTCGATTTGATAGTATCTTATTGAGAATTTTTGCATCCATATTCATCAGGGATATTGGCCTGTAGTTCTCTTTTTTTACTGGGTCTCTGTCTGGTTTAGGAATCAAAGGAATACTGGCTTCATAGAATGAGTCTGGAAGTTTTTCTTCCCTTTCTATTTCTTGGAATAGCTTGAGAAGGATAGGTATTATCTCTGCTTTACATGTCTGGTAGAACTCCCCTGGGAAGCCATCTGGTCCTGGACTCTTATTTGTTGGGAGATTTTTGATAACCGATTCAATTTCTTCGCTGGTTATGGGTCTGTTCAAGCTTTCTATTTCCTCCTGTTGAGTTTTGGAAGTGTGTGGGTGTTCAGGAATTTGTCCATTTCTTCCAGGTTGTTCAGTTTGTTGGCATATAATTTTTCATAGTATTCCCTGATAATTGTTTGTATCTCTGAGGGATTGGTTGTCATAATTGCATTTTCATTAAGGATTTTATCTATTTGGGTCATCTCCCTTTTCTTTTTGAGAAGCCTGGCTAGAGGTTTGTCAATTTTGTTTGTTTTTTCAAACAACCAACTCTTGGGTTCGTTGATCTGCTCTACAGTTTTTTTAGATTCTATATTGTTTATTTCTGCTCTGATCTTCATTATTTCTCTTCTTCTGCTGGGTTTAGGCTGCCTTTGCTGTTCTGCTTCTAGTTCCTTTAGGTGTGCTGTTAGATTTTGTATTTGGGATGTTTCTTGTTTCTTGAGATAGGCCTGGATTGCAATGTATTTTCCTCTCAGGACTGCCTTCGCTGTGTCCCAAAGCGTTTGGATTGTTGTATTTTCATTTTCATTTGTTTCCATATATTTTTTAATTTCTTCTCTAATTGCCTGGTTGACCCACTCATTCGTTAGTAGGGTGTTCTTTAACCTCCATGCTTTTGGAGGTTTTCCAGACTTTTTCCTGTGGTTGATTTCAAGCTTCATAGCACTGTGGTCTGAAAGTATGCATGGTATAATTTCAATTCTTGTAAACTTATGAAGGGGTGTTTTGTGACCCAGTATATGATCTACCTTCGAGAATGTTCCATGTGCACTCGAGAAGAAAGTATATTCTGTTGCTTTGGGATGCAGAGTTCTAAATATATCCGTCAAGTCCATCTGATCCAATGTCTCATTCAGGGCCCTTGTTTCTTTATTGACCGTGTGTCTAGATGATCTATCCATTTCTGTAAGTGAGGTGTTAAAGTCCCCTGCAATTACCACATTCTTATCAATAAGGTTGCTTATGTTTATGAGTAATTGTTTTATATATTTGGGGGCTCCGGTATTCGGCGCATAGACATTTATAATTGTTAGCTCTTCCTGATGGATAGACCCTGTAACTATTATATAATGTCCTTCTTCATCTCTTGTTACAGCCTTTAATTTAAAGTCTAGTTTGTCTGATATAAGTGTGGCTACTCCAGCTTTCTTTTGGCTTCCAGTCGCATGATAAATAGTTCTCCGTCCCCTCACTCTCAATCTAAAGGTGTCCTCAGGTCTAAAATGAGTCTCTTGTAGACAGCAAATAGATGGGTCTTGTTTTTTTATCTATTCTGATACCCTATGTCTTTTGGTTGGCGCATTTAATCCATTTACATTCAGTGTTATTATAGAAAGATACGGGTTTAGAGTCATTGTGATGTCTGTATGTTTTATGCTTGTAGTGATGTCTCTGGGACTTTGTCTCACAGGGTCCCCCTTAGGATCTCTTGTAGGGCTGGTTTAGTGGTGACAAATTCCTTCAGTTTTTGTTTGTTTGGGAAGACCTTTATCTCTCCTTCTATTCTAAATGATAGACTTGCTGGATAAAGGATTCTCGGCTGCATATTTTTTCTGTCTAGCACCCTGAAAATCTCGTGCCAATTCTTTCTGGCCTGCCAAGTTTCAAAAGAGAGATCAGTCACGAGTCTTATAGGTCTCCCTTTATATGTGAGGGCACGTTTACCCCTTGCTGCTTTCAGAATTTTCTGTTTATCCTTGTATTTTGCCAGTTTCACTATGATATGTGGTGCAGAAGATCGATTCAAGTTCCGTCTGAAGGGAGTTCTCTGTGCCTCTTGGACTTCAATGCCTTTTTCCTTCCCCAGTTCAGGGAAGTTCTCAGCTATTATTTCTTCAAGTACCCCTTCAGCACCTTTCCCTCTCTCTTCCTCCTCTGGGATACCAATTATGCGTATATTATTTCTTTTTAGTGTATCACTTAGTTCTCTAATTTTCCTCTCATACTCCTGGATTTTTTTCTCTCTCTTTTTCTCAGCTTCCTCTTTTTCCATAACTTTATCTTCTAGTTCACCTATTCTCTCCTCTGCCTCTTCAATCCGAGCCGTGGTGGTTTCCATTTTGTTTTGCATTTCATTTAAAGCGTTTTTCAGCTCCTCGTGACTGTTCCTTAGTCCCTTGATCTCTGTAGCAAGAGATTCTCTGCTGTCCTCTATACTGTTTTCAAGCCCAGCGATTAATTTCATGACTATTATTCTAAATTCACTTTCTGTTATATTATTTAAATCCTTTTTGATCAGCTCATTAGCTGTTGTTCTTTCCTGGAGATTCTTCTGAGGGGAATTCTTCCGCTTGGTCATTTTGGATAGTCCCTGGTGTGGTGAGGACCTGCAGGGCACTTCCCCTGTGCTGTGGTGTATAACTGGAGTTGGTGGGCGGGGCCGCAGTCAGACCTGATGTCTGCCCCCAGCCCACCGCTGGGGCCACAGTCAGACTGGTGTGTGCCTTCTCTTCCCCTCTCCTAGGGGCGGGAATCACTGTGGGGTGGTGTGGCCCATCTGGGCTACTTGCACACTGCCAGGCTTGTGATGCTGGGGATCTGGCATATTAGCTGGGGTGGGTAGGCAAGGTGCACGGGGGCAGGAGGGGCAGGCTTAGATCACTTCTCCTTAGGTGATCCTCTTCAGGAGGGGCCCTGTGGCAGCGGGAGGGAGTCAGATCCGCTGCCGGAGGTTTGGCTCTGCAGAAGCACAGAGTTGGGTGTTTGCGCAGAGCGAGCAAGTTCCCTGGCAGGAACTGGTTCTCTTTGGGATTTTGGCTGGGGGATTGGCGGGGGAGATGGCGGTGGCGAGCACCTTTGTTCCCCACCAAACTGAGCTCTGTCGTCAGGGGGCTCAGCAGCTCTCCCTCCCTTTGTCCTCCAGCCTTCCTGCTTTCCAAGCAGAGCTGTTAACTTATGACCTCCCAGAGGCTAAGTCGCGCTTGTTGTGGGAACACAGTCCGTTGGGCCCCTCCGCTTTTGCAAGCCAGACTCGGGGGCTCTGCTTGGCCGGAAAGCCGCCCCTCCGCCCCGGCTCCCTCCCGCCAGTCCGTGGAGTGCGCACCGCCTTGCCGCCCTTCCTACCCTCTTCCGTGGGCCTCTCGTCTGCGTTTGGCTCCGGCAACTCCGTTCTGCTAATCCTCTGGCGGTTTTCTGGGTTATTTAGGCAGGTGTAGGTGGAATCTAAGTGATCAGCAGGACGTGCGGTGAGCCCAGCATCCTCCTAAGCCGCCATCTTGCCAAGGATTACATTTAATGTGTAGATTGCTTGGGGTAGTACAGACATTGTAAACAATATTTGTTATTCCAATTTATTAGCACAGAATGTCTTTCCATTTCTTTGTGTCATCTTCAATTTCTTTCATCAGAGTTTTATAGTTTTCAGAGTACAGATCTTTTACCTGTTTGACTAGGTTTATTCCTAGGCATTGTATTATTTTGGGTAGAGTTGTAAATGGGATTATTTTCTTAATTTCTCTTTCTGCTGCATCATTATTGGTATATAGAAATGCAGCATATTTCTGTACATTGATTTTGTATCCTGCAAGTTAACTGAATTTGTTTATCAGTTCCAGTAGTTTTTGGTGAAGTGTTTCGGGTTTTCTATAAATAGTATCATGTCATCTGTGAATAGGGAAAGTTTTACTTTTTCCTTACCAACTTGGATGCCTTTTATTTCTTTTTGTTGTCTGATTGCTCTGGCTGGGACTTCCAGTACTATGTTGAATAAAAGTGGTGAGAGTAGACATCCTTGTCTTTTTGCTGACCTTAGGGGAAAACCTCTCAGTTTTTCCCCATGAAGTATGATGTTAGACTTGGGTTTTACATAGATGACCTTTATGATGTTAAGGTATGTTTCCTATAAACCTACTTTGTTGAGTGTTTTTATCGTGAATGATATTGTACCTTCTCAAATGCTTTTTCTGTGTCTCTTGAAATAATCATATGGTTTTTATCCTTTCTATTATTGATGTGATGTATCATGTTGATTGATTTGCAAGTGCTGAACCCCCCCTTGCAGCCCAGGAATAAATCCCACTTGGTTGTGGTGAATGATTTTTTTTTTTTTTGTGAGTGATTTTTTTTTAATGTAATGTTGGATTTGGTTTGCTAGTATGTTGTTGAAGATTTTTGCATCTCTATTCATCAGAGATATTGACCTGTAGTTCTCCTTTTTTGTCTCTGTCTGGTGTTTGGTATCAGGGTAATTATTGCCTCATAGAATGAGTTTGGAAGTTTTTCTTCCTTTTCGAAGTTTTGGAGTAGTTTGAGAAGAATGAGTATTAACTCTTCTTTAAATTTTTGGTAGAATTCACTTATAAAGCCATCTGGTCCTGGACTTTTGTTTGTTGGGAATTTTTTTTGATTACTGATTCAGTTTTTTTAGTTCAAATTTTCTATTTGTTCCTGTTTTAGTTTTGGTAGGTTATATGTTTCTTGGAATTTATCCATTTCTTCAAAATTGTCCAATTTGTTGGCATATCAGTTTTCATAATATTATGTCACAGTTGTTTGTATTTCTGTGTTGTTGGTTGTTATTTCTCCTCTTTCATTAGTAATTTATGTTTATTTGAGTCCTCTCTTTTTTTTAAATGGTGCTTGCTAGAGGTTCTCAATTTTGTTGATTTTCTCAGAGAACCAGCTCCTAGTTTCATTGATTTGTTCTATTTTCTTTAGTTTCTTTTTTTAATTTTTTATATTTGAGAGAGAGAAAGAGAGAGAGCACACATGAGAATGGGAGGGGCAGAGGGAGAGGGAGACAGAGGATCTGAAGCAGGCTCCGCACTGACTGCAGAGAGTTTGATGCAGAGCTTGAACTCATGACCTGAGCTGAAGTCAGACACTCAACTGACTGAGGCAACCATGTATGCCATCCCTCTGCCTTTTTTAGTTTCTATATCATTTATTTCTGGTCTAATCTTTATTATGTCTTTCCTTTTACTGGTTATGGGTTTTGTTTGTTCTTTTTCTAGCTTTAGGCATAGGGTTAGGTTGTTTATTTGAGAATTGAAAAAAAATACGTGTATTTATTTTTGAGAAAGAGAGACAGAATATGAGCGGGGGAGGGGCATAAAACGAGGGAAACACAGAATCCAAAGCAGGCTCCAGGCTCTGAACTCTCAGCACAGAGCCCAATGTGGGACTCAAACTCAAAAACTTTGAGATCATGACCTCAGCCAAAGTCAGACACTCTTACCGACTGAGCCACTCAGGACCCCCATCCCTCTTTTTTTAGTTCCTATATCATTTAATGTTGCTCTAATCTTTATTATTTCCTTTATTTTGCTTGTTTGGTGTTTTGTTTGTTCTTTTTCTAGTTCCTTTACATGTAAGGTTAGGTTGTTTATTTGAGAGTTTTCGTGCTTCTTGAGATAGCCCTGTGTTGCTATAACTTCCCTATTAGAGATACTTTTGCTTCATCCCAAAGATTTTGGACCATTGTGTTTGCATTTTCATTTGTTTTTATGTAAATTTTGGTTTCTCCTTTGGTTTCTTGGTTGATCTATTCATTGTTTTATAGCATGTACTTAACCTCCATATATTTATGCTCTTTCCAGATTTTTTCTTGTGGTTGATGTCTAGTTTCATGGTCAGAAAAAAAATGCATGTTATGACTTCAGTTTATTTGTATTTGTTGAGACTTGTTTTGTGGTCTAATATGTGATCTATTCTGGAGAATGTTCCACATGCATTTGAAAAGAATGTATATTCTGTTTTAGGATGGTATGTTCTGAATATGTCTGGTGCAGTGTGTCATTCAAAGCCACTGTTTCTTGGTGATTTCATGTTTTGGATGTCCTGTCCATTGATGTAAGTCAGGTGTTAAAGTCCTTTATGACTGTTGTATGACTACTGATTATTTATTTAAAAAAAATTTAATGTTTTATTTAGTTTTGAGAGAGAGAGAGAGAGAGAGAGAGAGAGAGAGAGAGAGACAGGCAGTGCAAGCAGGGGAGGGGCAGAGAGACAGGGAGACACAGAATCTGAAGCAGGCTTCAGGCTCTGAGCTGTCAGCACAGAGCCCAACACAGGGCTTGAACTCATGGATCATGAGATCATGACCTGAGCCAAAGTCGGATGCCCAACTGACTGAGTCACCCAGGCACCCTTGATTATTTCTTTTTTGTTTGTTATTAACTGTTTTATGTATTTGGGTACTTCCATGTTGGGCGCATAAATGTTTACAATTGTTATATTATCTTGTTGGTTTGTCCCCTTTGCTATCATATAGTGTATTTGTCTCTTATTACAGATTGTATTTTAAAGCCTGTTTTTTCCCTGATATAAGTATCGCTACCCTGGCTTTCTTTTGACATCCATTTTCATGATAGATGCTGCCCCATCCCCTCATTTTTAGACCGTAGGTGTTTTGGTCTGAAATGAGTTTCTTGTAGAAAGAATATAGATGGGTCTTGTTTTTTATCCACTCTGTCACACTGTGTCTTTTGATTGGAGTGTTTAGTCCATTTATGTTCAAAATAGTTATCAATAGATAATTTTTTGCCATTTTGTTACTTGTTTTGTGGTTGTGATTCTTTCTTATTCTTTTCTTGCTCTCTTTCATGGTTTGTTGGCTTTCTTTACTGATATACTTGGATTCCTTTCTCTTCATTTTTTGCATATCTATTACTGGTTTTTGATTTGTGTCTGCCATTTAGGTTTGCATATAACATGTCTGCATATAGCAGTCTGTATTAAGTTGATGGTTGCTTAAACCAATTCTTTACTCCTTTCCCTCCTACATTTTAGGTATATAGTGTCACATTTTGCATCCTTTTATTTTATGAATTCCTTGACTGATTTTTACAGAAATATTTATTTTTATGGCTTTTTTTTCTTTTACTTTTCATACTGTAATTTATGGTCTTCTTTTCTACTCAAAGTGTCTCCTTTAATGTTTCTTATAGGGTTGGTTTAGTGCTCATGAACTCCTTTAGTTTTTGTTTGTCTGAGAAACTATCTCTCCTTCTACTCCAAATGATAGTGTTGCTGGATGGAATATTCTTGGTTGCAGATTTTTCCTATTCATCACTTTGAATATATCATGCCACTCCCTTCTGGCTTGGAAAATTTCTACCGAAAAATGCGCTAATAGACTTATGGGATTTTTCCCTATATGTAACTGTCTTCTTTTCTCTTGTCACCTTAAACTTTTTTCTTTATTGTTCTTTTTTGACATTTTAATTACTATATGTCTACTATATATTCAACCCTCCTGGGGTTGAATTTTTGGGGGGAATCTCTGTGTCTCCTGGATATGGATATTTGTTTCCTTCCCCAGATTAGTGAAGTTTTCAGCTATTTTTTCTTCAAATAAAATTTCTGCCCCTTACTTCTCTCTTTCTGAAATCCTAACAATGAGGATGTGATTATGCTTGATTGAGTCACTGAGTTCCACAAGACCGTTCTCAATTTACATAATTTTCTTTCTTCTCCTTTGCTCAGCTTGGTTACTTTCCATTACTTTGTCTTCCATGTCATTAATTTGTTCCTCTGCTTCTTCTTGCTTGCTATTTATTCCATCAAGTGTACTTTAAATTTCATTTATTGTGTACTTGGTCTTTGATTGGTTCTTTTTTATCTCTGAGTTAAGGGTCTTACTGATGTTTCCACTCTTTTCTCCAGTCCAATGAGTATCTTTATGATCATTACTTTAAATTCTTTATCAGGCATATTACTTGTTTCACTTTGGTCTCTTCCTGTATTTTGCTCTTGTTCTTTCATTTGAGAGATGTTTTTCTATCTCCTCATTTTGTGTGACTTTCTGTGTCTGTTTGTCTTTGTTAGGAACGTCCACTAATTCTCTTGGTCTGAATAATAGCCTTAAGAAGAAGAGGTCTCATAATGCCTTGCAGTGTAGTGTCCCCTGTTCCCTAGGGCCTGGTGCTTCAGCGAGTGTCTCCTATGTGTGTTGCGTCTGCTGTGCTGATGAGTCTTGGCCTCTTTTTCCTCCAGTCCAGTTTTCTGCAGAGGCTGTCTTTGCCTACTATGGGCAGCACTATGTGCGGTTGTCTACTTGCAAAATGAGACTTACCCCCGCTGCTGCTGAAGCTGAGGTCATGCCATTAGAAGCTCCTTCAAGTTGACTTCTGTGTCCATTTGTCATCTCCCTAGAATTCTTTGAGTATGGACTTTTTATTTTCTGATCCTGAGTATTTCCCAATCTGTAGAGAGAAGGTAATGTTGCCCACATTAGTGCAATGCTTTGAGCCTTTAAAGAAAAAAAAAACTCTGAAAATAACTTACACTGTGTGGCATTTAGTAGGCCTTCAAAATGTTAGTTGTCTGTTCCAACTTTGCCTCCTTAATTCTGTCAATGTGATGCTTCTTACATGAACATGATAGCAGGACTACCAGAGAGAATACTTGGACATAGAACAGCAAGCAAGGATGAGCCCACATTTCTATGATATGTGAGCTTCAGTGTCACTGCTATATGTAGGAGGGTGCTGTGGGATGTAGCTGGGGAAGAGGCACAGTGCCATTGCATGGCTTCCTGTGAACTGAGTGGGGACAAGCAAGTACATGCTTCTCCCTTTTCTCTGCATTTCATGTGCTCTCCCTTCTTCTTGCTTTCCTCTATATTCTGCTGTCTGATCCCTAGATTTTCCCTTCTAGTCGATCATGAGAGAAAGGTGTGGAATGTGAGCCCCCAAAACAGGAGCTGATAGAGAAGAACCAACAATAATGTCCAGTGTGCTAGACAATTTCCTGGAACAAGAGTGAAGAGGTCAGGTTCCCATCATTGGGAAACATTAGGTATATCACTACCCTTCCATCAGGCTCATCTATACAAGAGTAAAGTGATACCAAATTCCTTCCACCACTCAGGAATATTGTTGAGTTTAAGTGTGATTCCATGCGGGAAAGCAATCTGTGCCTGTAAGTAGGAGGGAAGAGCTAGTGCCCCTTTGAGTAATTATATTAATGGAAATGCCCTTCATATCACAGAACTCTGCATGGTAGGCATGAAATTAATGTTACACAAATGTCAGATGTTTAGGTCAGGAGTTTTCCAAGTGTGGTTCATGGACCACTTTATGAAAATCACCAAGGAGTGCTTATGGAAATTGCAAATTCTTGGGCTCACCCTAGGTCTGCTGTATCCAACACAGGGAGATATGTGGGAATTGTCTACATTTTGAATAATTTGATTCAAATGATTGGTTCTGGCTCTTTCCAGTTTGAGAAGAATTGCTGTAGATTTGCACCAAAGTGTTCTTAAATTTTGAATCTTTGGCATCTAATTTCTTTGTCAAATATCTCTGTCTGCTCCTGTGTGTCAAATAGGTAATAATTCCTTCATTTAGGGCATACATTTTTAGTGATTTATATGTGAGGTTCTGAACTAGGCACTAAACATAGCACAGAGAACAAGACAGGCAGAGTCCCTGGAGCTTTCATTTAAGTTTGGGAAAACTGGCAATAAAGAGGTAAATTATAAGTGTTTCGATTCCATATGGGGATGAGTGCTTTAGGAAAATAAACACATAAATAGAATAGAGAATGATGGGTCAGGGATTACTTAGATTGGGTTGTCAGTAAGGTCTTTCTCAGGAAGTGACATTGGAGATGAGTCCTGAAGGACAAGTGGTAATTAGGCCTGGGCTGGCCTTTTGATCTGTGATGTGTGTGGCATCAATTGTTCCAGGAGCAGATGATGAGCTCTAGTGGCTGGAGCCTGGTAGACAAAGCACAGACGGTAAGAAATGAGGTCTAAAGGGTAGACAGAAGCCAAGTGGCTATAAGGAAAAGTAAAATATTCACACTCATACAGTTTATAAGTGGCAAAACTAGGGTATGGCCCTAGACTGTCTCCAGAGGCCACATTCTAAACCAGTACACTTAGGAATAATTAAAAAACATGTGTTTAATTATGTCAGCCCACAGTGGGTGATGTTAGGCTGGAGCCACATATTTTTTTAAGTTTATTTATTTATTATTTTAATAATCTCTACACCGGATGTGGGGCTTGAACTCACGACCCCAAGATCAAGAGTTGCATGCTCTATCGACTTAGCAGACCAGGTGCATCCTGGGGCCATATCTTTTTGGGTGAAAGCTGTGCTTGAGTATGCATTTAAAAAAGTTTTGGAGGGGGTGCCAGGGTGGCTGAGTTGGTTAAGTGTCCCACTTCAGCTCAGGTCATGATCTCATGGTCGTGGATTTGAGCCCTGCGTTGGGCTCTGTGCTGACAGTTTGAAGCCTGGAGCCTGCTTCAGATTCTGTGTCTTTCTCTCTCCTTGCCCCACCACCACTCACGCTCTATCTAAACCTTTTTTTTTAACGTTTATTTATTTTTGACAGAGAGGCAGAGTGTGAGCACAAGAGGAGCAGAGAAAGAGGGAGACACAGAATCTTAAGTAGGCTCCAGACCACAAGCTGTCAGTGCACAGCCCCCATGCAGGTCTCAAACTTGCTAACTGCAAGATCATGACCTAAGCCGAAGTTGGATGCTTAACTGACTGAGCCACCAGGTGCCCCTATGCTTGAGTATGCATTTTTTAATATATACAGAGGGTATTTATTTAAGAAAAATGAAAAGGTAATAATTATAAAAACAAAAAAGTAATAATTATCGCAGTTACTATGCATTAGACAACTTGTCTGTTAAAATAATTACTTGGACTTCCACTTTGAATTCTTTTGTTTTATAAACTCAGAGTGCTCTTTGGATGAGAATCACATTATTTTGTGTCTGAGGCCTCACTGGTTGGGTGGCAGGTATGATCTGACCCCTTTTTAAAGGTGAGGCAAGCAGAGGTGTGGTGACTTACCCAGGGTCACCTAGAGTTAGTGGGTTAGGTCTAGTGCAGGGCCATGTATATCTCCTGTCTCATACTCAGTTTTTTTGTCTATCAGACATGGCACTGTATGTAGTGAACCACTTTTCAAGGGCTCAGAGGATATGTGCTTCTCTGAGGTTATTCTGAAGGTAATATAAGAGGACACTAAATATCTTCAAATGAAAGGAAATGAGGTGTTTATTTTCCTCTTCTTTCTTAAACTCAGTTGGGAGATTAGAAGAAAAATTTTCTGGAATCATGCAACATGTATTTTTTTGTGTCTGGATCCTTCCAATGAACATAATACGTATCTGTGAGTGTGTGCGTGTGTTTGTGTGATTTACATTATCGTTGTCTATAGTTGCAGATCATTCTCATTGGTGTATGGTATTACATTGTAGATATTTTAATATATTTATCTATTAGGATTTGACTATTTTCTAGTTTTTTTTAATTTATTAATAATGTTGCTATGAATGTTCATACCTTGTACATACCTTTTGGATGGGGTACTTATTTTCCTTTCTCTTGAGCACATGCCTAAGAGAGGCATTTCTGAGTCATAGGATGTGTGTATGCTGAGCTCAGTAGATATTGCCAACACTTTTTCAAAGTGGTTGTTCCACTCCCTCTCTCTCTCTTTCTCAAAAATAAAAAAAACACTTAAAAAAAAAGGGGGGCACCTGGGTGGCTCAGTCATTTGAGAATCTAACTCTTGATTTTGGCTCAGGTCATGATCTCGTGGTACATGGGATCAAGCCCCGCATCAGGCTCCATGCTGCCAGTGCAGAGCCTGCTTGGGATTCACACACTCTCTCTCTGCCCCTTCCCCACTCATGCCACACTCTCTCCCTCTCTCTCAAAAATAAATAAATAAACTAAAAAAATGCACAAAGTGGTTGTTCCAGGCTATATACCCAATCTCACCAACACTTGATATCTTCCATCTATTTCATTTTTGTTGTTCAGGTAAGCATGTGGTAGTATCTCTTTGTGGTTTAGTATGGTTTAAGGCCTTATAAGTGGTATTCATCATTACCCATAAGGGGTCATCTTTGAATGGGATTTGAATTTTTGGGGGGTTTTCTTGGAGTAGTCCCGGTTACAGTGACCACCTGAGTGGCCAGAGGATTAGTACCCTTATTTGTGGACCACGGGGTAGTATTAGGCTTACTTGTGGGCCATACTGACTGGTTTGGCCCTATTAGTGTTGGTGAAGCTTTGGGTTTTATTTTTAATCTTATCTGAATAACAGTTGCAAAGTAAGGTGGTCCCCGATACAGGTAAATTCCCCAATTTAGTCCCGTAATCCATCTCGTCTCCTTTTTTCCGTCCTCTAGGAATTTGATACGAATAAGGTTACAGGCACGGGTTTGCTTGGGACAGGGGCTGGCAAATTTCATGTCAATATAATGGGGTTTTACCTCCCATTTCCAGCTTCCATCATTGGTAGTGACACAACTCCAAGCCTTACAGTAGAGGGATTCGATTCCTCCACAGGTTTTTTTCATTGCTCCTGTTCTGAACCCATGACATGCATAAAACCCACTAGATCTTATGCGCTCTTTTTCATTTTCTGGGGTTCCGGTCCATGATGGATTAGGACGCTGGCGGCTTCCGTTGGGGGGAAGTACCCCCATGGTTACGGCTACATCCTCTAGGTTAAAATATAGATCAGGCCACCAGGCATTTAGGGGAGTATCGTCTGCTGTGGTAGTATTATAGACTTCCTGGGTTTCTAAATTAGAAACCTCCCAAGTTAAAGTA
This sequence comes from Felis catus, assembly GCF_018350175.1. Classification (NCBI taxonomy): domain Eukaryota; kingdom Metazoa; phylum Chordata; class Mammalia; order Carnivora; family Felidae; genus Felis; species Felis catus. The sequence continues at coordinate 83,449,732 of NC_058386.1, read as the reverse complement.
TAGGGTATATGGGGGTTGCTCGCAATACTTATCAGTCCGTAGGAGGTGAGCAGGAGCACGCTAATGAGTGTTCCTCCGATCATTGTGGGTCCGGAGCTGCTGCAACAGTCTTGGTATGGGACACCCAGGCCTTTGGTCTCAGCCGGTTTTCGGGGTCAGGTTTTCAACGCAGAGTCAATTTTAAAGGATGGGTCTTACTCTGGTCAACCGTCCAGGCGGTGTTGGCTTCTGGCACGAAGTCTTCTCGAACCGCAAAGGGATCAGCTGGTCGGGCGTGGGTGTAATGGATCCAGGTAGCAATTCCGTCGACTTTGAGAGCAGTGGGTGTGGTTAGGATCACAATGTAGGGTCCCTTCCACCATGGTTGGAGGGTTTCTTGCTTGTGTCTCCGCACGTATACCCAATCTCCAGGTCGGTAGTGATGCGGCTCAGGAGGGGGCCTATTCTCATAAATGGCTCTCAATCTGGGCCAAACTTCCCAAACTGGTGGGTGTGCTGGAGTTCCCTCAGGGAAATAAGAAGTTTATGATCATCAAATTCAGTTAACACATTAGACTGTAGGTTGGGAATTATGGGGGGGGGGGCACTCCATACATGATTTCAAAGAGGGTTAATCCCAGTTTGTAAGGGGAGTTCCGTACCCTGAACAGAGCATAGGGGAGTAAGATTACCCAGTTAGTGCCAGTCTCCATGGTCAATTTGGTTAGGGTCTCTTTTAGGGTTCTATTCATTCTTTCTACCTGTCCTGAGCTTTGGGGTCTATATGCACAATGTAGTTTCCAATCGGCCCCAATAAACTGCGCTATCCCTTGTATTACCTTTGAAATGAATGCTGGTCCGTTGTCTGATCCTATTAGGGTAGGGAATCCGTACCTGGGCATGATGTCTTCCAACATTTTCTTTGCTACTACCTGCGCAGTCTCATGCTTGGTGGGGAAGGCCTCTGTCCATCCTGAAAAGGTATCTATAAACACTAACAAATATTTGTATCCATATTTTCCAGGCTTTACTTCGGTGAAGTCTACTTCCCAATAGGCTCCCGGCCTGGTTCCGCAGGTTCTGGAGCCAGGGTTTTTCCCGTGGTTGGTGGCGTTAGTTAGTTGGCAAGCTTTACAGCTAGTAACTATCTGTTCAATTTTTGTCCTGGAGTCTCTAATGGTGATCCTAGCATGTCTTATTAAGTCTTGCATTTTTCTTGTGCCCATATGAGTGGCTCGGTGCATCTTGGATAAGACTTTATTTCCCATTTCTTCTGGGAGGATTATGCTACAGTCTGCTGCTCTCCACCATCCGTTAAGGCACTGAGTCATAGGCAATTTTTGGATCCAGTTTAAGTCTTCTATAGTGTAGGTGGGACTTTCTGGTAAACTAGCTGAACCGGGGTCTGGTAGGGTGGTCATTAAAGCACAGTCCACCTGTAAGGCCACCTCTCGGGCCACCTGGTCAGCCAAATTATTTCCTCTGGCCACCGGTGTGACCGGTTTTTGGTGGCCTGGGCAATGTATGATGGCTAGTCGTTTAGGCACCCAGAGTGCCTTTAAAAGAGCCAATATTTCTTCTTTGTTTTTGATAGTTTTCCCCTCTGCAGTTAACAGTCCCCTCTCTCTGTATATAGCTCCATGTATGTGGGCCATAGCAAAAGCATATCTGCTATCGGTATACACGTTTAGTCTCTTGTCTTTTCCCAAAGTCAGTGCCTTGGTCAAGGCCACAAGTTCAGCCCGTTGGGCAGAGGTGCCAGCTGGCAAAGGCTCTGCCCAAACAGTCTCAGTTTCAGTTGTGACTGCTGCCCCCGCATACCTTTGACCCTGATGTACAAAGCTGCTGCCGTCAGTGAACCAGGTAACTTCAGCGTCTGGTAGCGAGTGATCCTGTAAATCTTCCCGAACTCCATGAACCTGTGCCAGTATCTCAGCGCAGTCATGGAGGGGGGTATCCAAGTCCAGGTCTGGTAACAGGGAAGCAGGATTTAGTGTTCGGGGGGGGAGCATAAATGATTCTGAGGGGATTTAATAATAGTCCCTGGTAGTGAACCAGTCAGGCATTACTTATCCATCGGTCAGGAGGTTGTTTGAGGACTCCCTCGATGGCATGAGGGGTTGTAACATGTAACTCTTGTCCCATAGTTAACTTATCAGCATCCTTTACCATTAGAGCTGTAGCAGCGATCATACGGAGGCAAGGGGGCCAGCCAGCCGCTACTAGGTCTAGTCTTTTTGAAAGATAGGCAATGGGCCTGAGCCATGGACCGAGGAGTTGCGTCAGCACTGCTTTGGCTACCCCCTTATTTTCATCTATGAAGAGATGAAAGGGTTTGGAGACATTGGGGAGCCCTAAGGCCGGCGCTGACAACAGGGCGAGTTTAATTTGCTGGAAAGCCTGCTCAGTTTTCTCTGTCCATTCAAAGGGCACCTGTTCTCGGGTGACCAGGTAAAGAGGCTTAGCCATCTCGGCGAAACGAGGTATCCACAAGCGGCAGAACCCGGCCAATCCCAGGAATTCTCTTACCTGCCTTCACATTGTGGGTCGGGGATGCGAAGGACGGTTTCCTTCCATGCATCAGTGAGCCATCGTTGGCCTTCTCTTAACAGATACCCCAAGTAGGTTACCTCGGATCTGCAAATTTGGGCTTTCTTTGCTGAAGCCCGGTACCCCAGGGCACCAAGTGTCCGGAGGAGATTTTTGGTGCCTTGCAAGCAAGCTTCGGCAGTCTCAGTGGCGATTAAAAGATCGTCAACGTACTGCAAGAGAGTCATTTCGGGGTTTTGATTCTGGTACTCACCCAGATCCTCGTGTAGTGCCTCATCGAACAAGGTGGGTGAGTTTTTAAATCCTTGGGGGAGCCGGGTCCAGGTGAGTTGCCCATTTATGCCTCTCTCAGGGTCGGACCACTCGAAGGTGAAGAGCTCTTGGCTTTTGGGGGCCAGAGGCAGGCTGAAAAAAGCATCTTTTAAATCAAGGACAGTATACCATTGTCTTTCTGGGCTGAGGGCACTTAAGAGGGTATAGGGGTTGGGTACTGTTGGGTGTATGTCCATGACTCGGCGGTTAACTTCTCTCAGATCTTGTACCGGAAGGTAGTCTGCACTGTTAGGTTTTCGTACAGGGAGCAGGGGGGTGTTCCAGGCTGAATGGCAGGGACGCAAGATGCCTAAGTCTAGGAGGCGACGGATATGTGGCGTGATGCCATTTTTGGCCTCCATTGACATCGGGTATTGTCGGACCCGATCTGGATCTGCCCCCGGTTTCAGCTCTATGAATAGAGCTGGGCGATGTTTAGCCAACCCCATACCCCCGGTTTCGGCCCATGCTTCTGGAAACTGCTGGAGCCAGGGCTCTATGTTTTGGCTTTGTGAGGGTGGCCCCTGATGGAGTCAATATTCATCTTCTAATCTTAGAGTAAGTATGGTAATGGGTTGGTTGTGAGGCCAGTCACTTGGGGGCCCCCTGGCATGCATAAAATGAATCTGGGCCCCCATTTTAGTGAGTCTCTTCCTAATAAGGGGCATGGGCTGTCGGGGATGACTAGGAAGGAATGGGTGACCTTTCCATTTCCTAGGTCCACAGTCCTCTGGGTGGTCCAGGGATATTTTTTTTATTCCGGTAGCCCCTTGGACCCAGGAAGATTTTTCAGAAATTTTTCCATGGGGTCTGATCAAGACCAAATGTTGTGCCCCTGTGTCGACTAGGAATTGAACTGGGTTCCCCTCCACTTGTAGCGTTACCCTAGGTTCGGGGAGGGGATCCGAACCCCGTCCCCCCTATTCTGCATCTTGAGTGAAGAGGGCGGGTGTGGTTTTTGGCTGCCACGTTTTTGATCATGACGTGGCTTTTTCTTTTTAGGGCATTCTCGGGCCCAATGGCCTTTTTCTTTGCAATAGGCACATTGGTCCTTATCTAGGGGCTTTTGGACAACAGCGGCCAGGACTTTGGTCATTTTCTCGGTGGCTTTAAGTTGCCTGTCCTCTGGAGTCTCTCTATTATTATAGACACGCTGGGCAATGCGGAGTAAGTCCTGAATCTGTTTTCCCTCCAGGTCCTCTAGTTTCTGGAGTTTCTTTTTAATATCAGTGGCTGCCTGATTTACAAAGGCCATTACAACAGCAGCTTGATTTTCGGGGGCCTCGGGGTTCATGGGGGTATACTGTCTGAAGGTTTCCATTAATCTTTCTAAATAAGCGGCAGGGCTCTCTGTCTTACCTTGTATTACTGAATACACTTTTGCCAAATTAGTGGGCTTGCGTGCAGCAGCCCGGAGACCCGCCATTAGAGTCTGGCAATAAATGCGCAGCCGTCCCCTACCTTCTGCCGTGTTGTAGTCCCAGCCATCCTGTGGGGGTCGGGTCAAGGGAAAAGCTGCATTAATGAGATCAAGGTTAGCAGTGGGTTGGCCGTCATCTCCAGGAACCAGCTTTCTTGCTTCCAATTGAATTCTTTCTCGCTCCTTGGTGATGAACAGGATTTGGAGGAGCTGCTGACAATCATCCCAGGTGGGTTGGTGGGTAAACATAACGCTGTCTAAGAGTCTTATTAAATCTTTAGGGTTGTCAGAAAATCGGGCATTCTGGGTTTTCCAGTTATATAGGTCACTGGTAGAGAAGGGCCAGTATTGAAGTTGGGGGTTCCCCGTATCATCGGGAGGCCCTATTTCCCGTAAGGGTAAAGCTACGGTGGAGTCAGGAAGGCAGAGTCCTGGCTCATGAGGGGCCCGCCTACGGGTACGTCCAGCGGGCCCTTGGACTTCACCCCCACTAGGCATGGGCACGGGTTGAGCCTCCCTATTCTCTAGTTCTCCTATGGGCTGGGCTACGGGAGGCTCTGCCGGCGCAGCAGGGATAGGGCCAGCTTGCGGAATAAGAGGAGGAACCTGGTAAGGGGGAGGGTCAAGGGAAGGTAAATCTTGGCTGTCAGGGAGAACAGGGGGTGCAGTTGGACTTGGCGGCCTGGGAGGGTTGATAGGTTTAGCCGCTAGGATTTGGCATGACTCTGCTATTAAGGAAGAGGCCATCCAAGGAGGTGGGTTTTCTACTAAATCTTGCCACACCAGAATATAGGGAATCTGATCCGAGTGACCTTCTTTCCCTGGTAGGAAAATTTTTGATTTTACTTTAAGGACCACAGGGAGGCAGAAGGTTCCCTCTGTAGGCCAATTGACCCCAAAGGTGGGCCATTCAGAGCGGCAATAGGTGATCAACTTCCTTTTGCAAATGTCTAGGCTTAAGTTGTGTCCTCTAGCTTTTACGTCCCTGAAGTTGGTGAGAAGGAGGGAGAGAGGGGTGCTCTGCGTTTGGCCCATGTTATGATTCTGAGGAAGAGGAGAAGAGAAGGGGAAATGGGCAGCACGGACGTGGGGGGGCGCCGCTGGCCAGGGGGCGGCACGGAGGGGGCCCTGAAGCGGCTGAAATTAGCGGTGGAGGAGTTCGCGCAGGCGACTTCTGAGGGTGAGACCTCCCGGCGGCCTGGCTGGGCCCTGGGCGGAGGGGTGGGAGGGAAAGCCGCAGGGAGCTGAGGAAGGAGGAGAGAAGAACAAAGGATGGAATAATTAATTCTGATCAGCCGAGAAAACAATTCCAATAAAGCATCCGACCCATGAAAGAAAAACAAGAACTAACAAGAATCTTTCGCAATGGTTCCAACTTTCTGGTGCCGCCTCGGCCAGCCCAACAGAAAGGGTTATGGCTAGGACGGTGGTTATTACAAGGGCCCAGGGGTGACGATACATTTAGACTGACATAGAAGCACTCGCGTACTCGCCCGTCCGCGTCCCTCGCGGGAACTTAGGTGCCTCTTAGCATGGGCGGGCAGGTATAAACCCCCTGCTTGGATCAAAAAATTTTGACCGCCTTAAGCCATATGAGGATCACTGCGGAAATCGGGTTAGAGCCCACTCGAATCCCGTAGCTTACGCCGTGGGACTACACATAGGGTAAGTCAGGCACGTGTCCTTGACTCCCAACAATCATTCCAGTCGATTTAACAGACAGACACACAGACACACATCACATCAAAATACGGGTAACAATTGGCATGCCTAGATGGTTTTTCTTTTTAGACGCCTAGAGATATTTCTTAGCACTCTGGAAGTTCATAGAGAAAATGAAAGTATTTAGTTCTCAGGCGTGTTGGGCGTAAGCAGCCCACAGAAAAGAATCCTGATGGGCCAAAAAGGCCCCCCGATGGACCAAGAAGGTCCCCTGATGGACCAAGAAGGCCCCCAGATGTCAGTGGACGTCTCCAACTGACCCCGGCCGGGTGCCCTATAGCGCGTCCGCCAGGGTCACACCAGCTTCCAGACAGAACCGGTTCTCCAGAGAAGAAACACAGATCAGAGAGAAAAGGAAGAACGTTAGAGCCGGCTTACTTACCGATCGGAATCAGATATGACCCGTTGACCAGAAGTCTGGTGGGCTCGGAGGAGATCCCGGTGGGATCTCCAAATGTAATGCCTGAAGTTCCGAAACCTCCCACAAAAGTCCACCAGAGTCTTAAGTCAAAGCCAAGCGGCAAGGGTCGTTTATTGCAGGTTCGAACCTGGACCTCTGCGCACTCGTTGCCGGTGACGCTAAGAGGCCTTGATCAGGGTTGGTACAGTGTTTTTATAGACAGAGACAGCACAGGGGAGGTTTCAAATTATGAGGGGCCTGATTAGTTGATTTTAAAGTAAGGACATTTGTTGTTCTCTGATTGGGCGTCCTTTGTCTGTCCTTTGGCGGGAAGGCTTTGTCCGTTACTTGTGGCGGGAGGAAAAAAGGGGGGAGGGGGAAGGGGGTAGGTGAGGAATGTGCTAAGCAAGCAGGTTTACAGAAGCGAGAAATGCCGGTTAGTTTATGTACAATCACTCATTCCATTACATATCAGACTACATTTAGGAAGGTTTACAACCCATTCTACTACACAGCGGGTTACATTCAGGAAAGGCCTCACAATGCTCATAGCAAACAGCAAGCAAAACAGACTTCTCAGCAATTGTATTTCTTATCAAAGATCCATAATAAGCAGAAAAGAGAACCTAGCTTTAAACTAAGGCAGGGCTGTCATTTGGATTGTTCCTTTCACCAACAGTTAAGAGGCAGAAACCTAGTCCGTTGAACCATATCCTGGTTTTCCCTGGAAATTCTTATCTTCCATTCCTGATAATTTCTTCAAGAGGCACATCCACAAGGAAACACATTTAACCTTTCTATAAACTCACTCCACTATCAAGAGAATCATTTATCAGATTAGTGTGGTTGAAAGGACAAATGAGTTGCAAAATCCAGGCCTGTCCCTTCAAACCTCTTGTTGCAGCTGCTCAGCTGCCCATATGAAACACATGTTTTCTCTGCCCTCAGGGATGGGTCATAAAATCCACAGCTTGTCTCCACTTTTCTATGTCTTGCTGGCTCCCAAGCTATTCCTATAGTTGCTGGAAGCCGAGCTATCCCAGCCTGAGTGGCAAGGCCCAGGCTGTGGACAGATTGGTGACTGCAAGGCGGCCCACTGACAGTGAAGCTTCTTGTCCTCCCACTTTTAGGTAATTTGGCCTTAAAACTACCTGGGGTATTGTCGGGGAATTGCTCTTGACAGGCCCTCTGGGAAAAGAACCATTAGGAAAGAAAATAAGGTTTTGCAAGAAATTGTGCGGCCTTACATTTAGCCCTTGCCATCCCCTATGGAGACTCCTCTACTTACAGGAAGGATACCCTCATACCTTTGCCAGCAAAGAGGGCCTGTAAAGGAGAAACATATGGATTTGAAAGCCTCACTCTGACGACTAAGGAGTGTATCTCTGGGCACAGGTGACTTCAACCCCTAGGCCCACTTGGCCCCCAGGAGACATTCCAGATGATGACTGAACCTAGTTGGTTAAGGTACAGAATGGTTCATTGGTTCCTAGGTGCATTGTCTTTCTGAGAATGTATGAGGCATGGATTTCTAAGGCTTTTTCGGCCCCTTCCTGGCACCTCAGACCGAGGCAAACACATTGTTCTTCTGGCCTCATGTGGTTAGGAGGTCATGTCCCTGTAACTGTTCCACTTGAGGTGTTGAGAAATGGAGGGCCTTTCATGAGAGCAGCAAAGCAAATGCTTTGTAGATTATAGATAAACGCAGATGCATAATGGAATAATGTAAGAAATTAATCAATAATCAAAGGGTATGTGGGAAACTTAGGGGAAAATCACCATGTTATTTCTTAAAGGTTTTTTACACATAGGAACATTTTCAAAATTAGGTAATGTTAGAAAAACATAGATGACGTATGCTACAAGGAAATCACTAGCAAATATAATGCCACGTTTACTACAATAAATTGGCCAGTTGAGCACACTGCTGTTGTCTGTGTCCATTTTTATTTTTTTTGTTTTTATTTCAGGTTTTTATTTTAGTTTTGTTTTATTTTCACTTTTTCGCCGGCGCCGTTCATCCTTCGGGAACCCCTGGACCTGCTGGAGCTGGACTCCGGCATATAGTCTTGCTCCAAAATGCTTGGCCCATTAAAAGCGCCCCAAATGCGGGGCACCTGGGTGGCTCAGTCGGTTAAGCGTCCGACTTCAGCCAGGTCACGATCTCGCGGTCCGTGAGTTCGAGCCCCACATCAGGCTCTGGGCTGATGGCTCAGAGCCTGGAACCTGTTTCCGATTCTGTGTCTCCCTCTCTCTCTGCCCCTCCCCTGTTCATGCTCTGTCTCTCTCTGTCTCAAAAAAAATAAACATTAAAAAAAAATTTAAAAAAAAAGCGCCCCAAATGCTTCCCTTCTCAATATCTGGGCTATGAACCAACTAAGAAATCGGACAAAAGAATAAGAAGAAAACTACATTGACTTTATTTCTTATGAAGTTGATATTGGAGAATGTGGCTTCGATTTTCCACAAGGCAGGTGGACTTCCTATGAATGAATCCCAGAACTGGATAAAAGATGCATTTAGTAGTTCTGCACATGGACAGTCAGAAAGGTCAAGGATTGCAATGCATATGCTTCTGCTCTCTGATAAGTGTGCTCAAAAACAGTGGCTATCCCTGCAGCAGAAAAAAGTACTTCAGGACACTTTTCAAAGAAAATTTCTCAGAATAAATAACATCCCTTGTGATTGCACTCACCCAGACATTTTTAAAAAAATTTTAAAAATGTTTATTTATTTACTTTTGAGAGAAAGAGCATAAGCAGGGGAGGGACAGAAAGAGAGGGAGACATAGAGTCTGAGGCAGGCTCCAGGCTCTGAGCTGTCAGCACAGAGCCTGATGTGGAGCTTGAACTTCCCAACAGTGAGATCATGACCTGAATCAAAGTTGGACACTTAACCAGCTGAGCCACCCAGGTGCTCCTACCCAGACATGTTCTGCGGAGATGGTCTTCCATGTGTTTCAGGGAGCAATTTGAAGGAATACCCACTCATTAAAAATAACACAGGGGCACCTGTGTGGCTCAGTCGGTTGACCGTCTGACTCTTGATTTTGGCTCGGGTCATGATCTCACGTTTCCTGGGATCGAGCCCTGCATCAGGCTCTGCGCTTGCAGCACAGGGTCTGCTTGGGATTCTCTCTCACTTGTTCTTGCTCTGCCCCTCCCCTGCTTGCTTTCTCTCTGTCATAAATAAATAAACATTTACAAATAACAAAAACATGATTGCTGTGGATGGTTATCTTCTGGAAGATTATTGGAGTAAATTTATAAATTCCAGAAATAGGATGAAATTGATACATCATTTAAATTTCTCCAGAATTCCATTCAAGAAACGAGTAAGTGTTCAAAATCTATATCTACTCATAAACCCACATGTAGACAATACCCTCTATAGATAGATAAAACTGCAGTTAGGACATACGAGAAAATAATATCCTATTCATATATATGTAACAAAACTATAAAGAAATATATTAAGAACAAAAATTCAGATTTTTATGAGGGTGTGCCTTGGATAAGGAGGTTAGTGCAGTCAGAAAAGTTCAAATGACTTACAGTTATATGAAATATTTTATTATTTAATAGGAAGATATAGGAGTATGTTCTATCATTTTTACGATTTCTGTGTAAAATGTTTTATAAGAAGCAACTTTTTTATTAGATTTCATTATGATTTTTAAAATGATTCCTATTAATTTAGAAATCATGGAGAAAATAGTTCAGTCCATCATGAGATATAAAATTAATCTGCAATTTTAACATTCATTAATTTTTTAAAAAAGAGTATCACATTTGTGTATTTCTTCCAATTACATTCTCTGTGCATGCATGTATAATGTATATTCATTATGATTGGTTTCACATATGACATAACATTTGTTAAAGGTCATGAAACCTGAGATTAAATTTTTCCAAGTTGGCAAGCAATGCTGAGTTCAAAGTCCCTGTCTCTAACCATTAGGTTTACAATCCTTTCCTGTGTTAGGTCTGAGGCCAGCACAGGAGACATGACTATCCATGGTACTATAGTCATGGACTGATCTGGTATTTGGGACCTAGGTCTCCTGGTTTTAGTCAGTTGTATGGCAGACTCATCTTAATATTCTGTTATTCTGTACTGTATCCTTTCTGCCCTCAAAGTAAGGTTGTTATTCCAGTGTCAAAATGGAAGGTAAACAGAACAGAAAACATAAAAAGAAAAGGTCATGATTTGCTTCTTCATTTCCACCATCTTCAGGTAATTCATCCTATAAAGAAATATCACCAAAGTTTACCCATCAAGACATCTTTTTGTGGGTGAAAGAATACAGTGAAGACCATACATATATTTGCTTAAATGTTATGTATCAGGTGCTTTATTTTTGTAATTTTTAAATATTTCTGAGACAGCACAAGCGGGGGGGATCAGAGAGAGAGAGGGGGACAGAAGATCTGAAGCAGGCTCCACGCTGACAGCAGCTTCAGCTCAGCGAGCTCCATGTGGGGCTCGAACTCATGAACTGTGAGATCATTACCTGAGCTGAAGTCAGAAGCTCAACTGGGATACAACTTGGCCACCCAGGTGCCCCTATATCAGATGTTTTCTAAAGGTTTGTTCATTTCTCATAACAGCTCTCTGAGTTAAACATCAATATGCTTATTTTACAGAGGAGCTAGTTCAAGCTCACAAAGAGTAACTCGCTACTTCAGTGCCAAACATATCTTTAGAGGCAGGAGTGTAGCTCTACAAAATATGTTCATTTACATATATTCCTTCCCCCAAATTATTACGTTATATATATTTTATCCAACTAGTCTTTTACAATCAGCATGATAGCCCAGGATATTAATTTGTATTCTTTAATTTATTCTAACTTGGCATATTTTTACAGATTAATGAGCACATATATTGCATGTTATGTGAATTATCTGTTCTTATCACTGTACATTTCTATATTCATTAGTAAGTCTTCATTCCATATGAAGGGTATTAAGTAGGGTATGTAAAGATTTAATATTAGAATACCAGGAACAAAACAATAACCATTCTAAAGATTAAGTAAAAACAGACAAAATGAAACACACTCTCTAGTCTAAGAGTGTATCATTTCATGAGTTTATAAACAATTTGTTTCAACTGAAAACAAATGATAAGAGATTTGATTATATCAGTAAATGCAAATGCACTTACTCACTTGGTAATAGTAAAAGTTTTCAAATTGCCTAATGTAGGAAAATCCAAAACTATACTTTTTTCCAGAGACATATATATCAGGCAGTTGCCAAAAATAAGAAACAAGGAGTTATTAGAGAGAGTAGATCTGTGATCAATATGGATTTAAAAAGACAAATAAAGCAGTTTCTAATGCTAAAGACTAACATTCACAATAAAGATGTGCAAAATTGATACACATATACCCAATCACACAGAAAAATATTCATAAAAAACTACAGTAGGGACAAGGGAAAAAAGAAGCAGCACACTAATAATAAATGATTCTAAGACATGTCCCTTAATTCAAATATGGTCAAGTGGAGAAATATTTAGTCATTTTAGAGAAGACCTAATGAGACAAGACCCTTATTTTTCAGAAGAATATGGATAATTCATGAAAATTTATTCTGTCTGAGGCTGTTAAATCTTGAGCTCAAATGGAAATACAAATTAAAGTTTCTGAATATCAATGCAATCCCTATCAGAATAACACCAGCATTCTTCACAGAGCTAGAACAAATAATCCTAAAATGTGTATGAAACCAGAAAAGACCCTGAGTAGCCAAAGCAATCTTGAAAAAGAAAACCAAAGCAGGAGGCATCACAATCCCAGACTTCAAGCTACACTACAAAGCTGTAATCATCAAGACAGGATGGTACTGGCACAAAAACAGACACTCAGATCAATGGAACAGAATAGAGGACCCAGAAATAGACCCACAAACGTATGGCCAACTAATCTTTGACAAAGCAGGAAAGACTATCCAGTGGAATAAAGACAGTCTCTTCAGCAAGTGGTGCTGGGAAAACTGGACAGCGACATGCAGAAGAATGAACCTGGACCACTTTCTTACACCATGCACAAAAATAAACTCAAAAAGGATGAAAGACCTCAATGTAAGACAGGAAGCCATCAAAATCCTTCTAAGAGAAAGCAGGAAGAAACCTCTTTGATCTTGGCCACAGGAACTTCTTATTTAACACGTCTCTGGAGGCAAAGGAAACAAAAGCAAAAATGAACTACTGGGACCTCATCAAAATAAAAAGCTTCTGCACAGAGAAGGAAACAATCAGCAAAACTAAAAGGCAACTGACAGAATGGGAGTAGATATTTGCAAATGACATATTAGATAAAGGGTTAGATCCAAAATCTATAAAGAACTTCTCAAACTCAACACCCAAAAGACAAATAATCCAGTGAAGAAATGGGCAAAAGACATGAACAGACACTTCTCCAAGGAAGACATCCAGATGGCCAACTGACACATGAAAAAATGCTCAACATCACTCATCATCAGAGAAATACAAATCAAAACCACAATAAGATACTACCTCACACCTGTCAGAATGGCTAACATTAACAACCAGGCAACAACAGATGTCGTTGAGAATGCAGAGAAAGAGGATCTCTTTTGCATTGTTGGTGGGAATGCAAACTGGTGCAGCCACTCTGGAAAACAGTGTGGAGGTTCTTCAAAAAATCGAAAATAGAGCTACCCTGTGACCTATCAATTGCACCACTAGGTATTTATCCACAGGATACAGGTATGCTTTCTCAAGGGGACACATGTGCTCCAATGTTTATAGCAGCACTATCAACAATGGCCAAGGTATGGAAAGAGCCCAAATGTCCATCGATGATGAATGGATAAAGAAGATGTGCCACACATATACTTACAATGGAGTATTACTCAGCAATCAAAAAGAATGAAATCTTGCCGTTTGCAACTACATGGATGGAACTAGAAGGTATTATGTGAAGTGAAATTAGTCAGAGAAAGACAAATGTCATATGACTTCACTCATATGAGGACTTTAAGAACACAGAACATAAGGGAAGGGAAGCAAAAATAATATAAAAACAGGGAGAGGGACAAAACATAAGAGACTCTTAAATATGGAGAACAAACAGAAGGTTACTGGAGGGGTTTTGGGAGGGGGGATAGGCTAAATGGGTAAGGGGCATTAAGGAATCTACTCCTGAAATCATTGTTGCACTATATGCTAACTAATTTGGATGTAAATTTTACAAAAAGAAAAAAAAACTGCCAAATATGATGAGGATAATGATAATGAAAATACAACATACCAGGGGCGCCTGGGTGGCTCAGTCGGTTAAGCGTCCGACTTCGGCTCAGGTCATGATCTCACGGTCCATGGGTTCGAGCCCCGCGTCAGGCTCTGTGCTGACAGCCCAGAGCCTGGAGCCCGTTTCAGATTCTGTGTCTCCCTCTCTCTTTGCCCCTCCCCTGTTCATGCTCTGTCTCTCTCTGTCTCAAAAATAAATAAACGTTAAAAAAAAAAAAAGAAAAAAAGAAAATACAACATACCAGAATCTACCTAAAGCAAATATCAAGGGATGTTTGACACATTAAATATCTATATGAGGGGTGGTAAATGGGCAAAATGGTGAAGGGGGTCTAAAGGTACAAATGTGACTTAAAAATAAATAAATCATGCAGATTAATGTTAGATATGGTGACTATAATTAATAATACTGCTTACATATCTGGAAGTTACTAAGACAGTAGATCTTAAAATTCATATCACAGTACAAATTTTGTATCAATGTACAGTGAGAGATATTAACTGGACTTATTATGGTGATTATTTAGCAAAATATACAATTGTATATACAATATACATTTGTATATACATTATACTGTACACCTGAAACTAATATAATTTTATATGTCAATTATACCTCAATAAAGAAACGAGAAATGGGTACAGGTGGTCAAATGCTACAGGCATTCAGTTATAAGATAAATAAGTTCTGGAGATGTAATGTATAGTATGGTAACTACAGTTAACACCTGGTGGCCGTGACTTGCCTTGACAGTCAATGGTGGGTGTGCAAAGGGCAGTGCAGGGCAGAACAGGGGGTAAGTGACTGGGAGAAAATGAGGTAGGGTCTACACAGCTGTGCAGGAAGGAGGTGGGAGAAGGTCCGGCAGCCTACAAATGGGTAAGGGTAATGGAGGGTAAACGCCCTATTATCTGATAGGGACCCTCTGTGTAGTCCTCAGTGCACATCAGCTGACAGTGATGGGGAATAGATAAATCAATTAGCACGGTGTAGTTGGGTCAGCGTATAATATCTCTGCTTTATTATACAGAGGAATCTTCCAATTATAATTGGTAAAATAGTAAATAAACCATTTCATATTTTTACTCTTTGTATAATGTACTTCTTTCCATTAAAGAACAAAAACAAACAAAAACAAAAATGGAGATAAATGTGATGTGACCTGGTGGTCAGAGCCAGGATGGAAGATCTGAGTGCCTCAGACCTGAGGCTCCACAACGTGGAGTGAGGATGCGGATTGAGAGTTTGTCTTCATGGGATCAGCCAGTTTTTAGATTTTCACTTACCTGGAACATTGCTTTGTATCCATCACTCTTCTAGGATATTAAAAAAAAAAAAAACGTTTTTATATCCTGGGATATATATACAATTGAGATTGGAGGCCCAACTCCAATCTGATTAGAGAGTAAGTCTACAACTGGATGTAGTAGAGCTGGAGAGCACATAGAAACATACACACGTACACACAAACACACAAGCACTCACACAGAGTCATCTCAAATTTTTAAAAAGAGAATACAGGATGGTTTTAAAAATCAAGTGTTCTTTTTGTTGATTACATCATTCAACTTGAAAATTATATGCCCCTCTTGATATGAAATGACACTCTGACACTTCCAGGGGCAGTTGATCCAGATAAAATTATTTCTTGGAAACCCTTAACTATGTGTCTACCAGCAACTGTCTTCTCTCCCTTGCATAGATATGTAAACTGTCTTATCCTGAATAACTTGGAAATTGACCATATAACTCAACTGAGTAGCCATATATACCACACCACTATGTTTTGTCAATAGATTTGGTGTATTCTGATCTCCAGATTGAGACCTAGGATTATTATTTTTTTATTATTAATTTTTTTTAAGTTTTTATTTAAGTTCCAGTATGTTAACATACAGTGTAATATTAGTTTCAGATGCACATATAGTGATTCAATATCTACATAAAACATCCGGTGTTCATGACAAGTACACTCCTTAATCCTCTACCTATTTAACCCATACAGTCACCCACATCCCCTCTGGTAAACCATCAGTTTGTTCTCCATAGTTAAAAGCCTCTTTCTTGGTTTGCCCCTCAATATCTTTTTTTTTTTTTAATATTCGCTCATTTGTTTTGTATCTTAAATGACACATATTGGTGAAATCATATGGTATTTGTCTTTCTCTGGCTGACATATTTAGCTTAGATCAATACTATCTAGTGCCATCCTTGTTGCAAATGGCAAGATTTCATTCTATTTGATGGCTGAGTAATATTCCATTGTAGATATATAGCACACCTTCTTTATCCATTTATCAGTCAGTGGACATTTGGGCTCTTTCCATAATTTGGCTACTGTAGAGAATGCTGCTATAAACGTCAGGGTTCATCTATCCCTTTGAATTCATATTTTTGTAATCTTTGAGTAAATACCTAATAATGAGACTGTTGGATTGTAAGGTAGTTCTATTTTTAACATTTTGAGGAAACTCCATACTGTTTTCCAGAGTGGCTGCACCAAGTTTGCATTCCCACCAACAGTACAAGAGGGTTCCCCCTTTCTCGGCATCCCCCTTCAACACCTGTTTTTTTCCTGTATTGTTAATTTTAGCCATTCTGACTGGTGTGAGGTGATATCTCATTATTGTTTTGATTTGCATTTCCCTGATGATGAGTGATGTTGAGCATCTTTTCATGTGTCTGTTAGCCATCACGATGTCTTCTTTGGAAAAAAATAGCTATTGAAGGCTTCTGCCTCTTTTTCAAACTGGATTATTTATTAAGTGTTGAGGTTTATAAGCTCTTCATATATATATATGTATATATATATAGGATACTAATCTCATCAGATATGTCATTTGCAAATATTTTCTCCTATTCTGTAAGCTGCTTTATAGTTTTTTTTATTGTTTCCTTTGCTGTGCAGAAAAAGTTTTATTTTCATGACATCCCAATAGATTATTTTTGCTTTTGTTTCCCTTGCCTCAGGAGACATATCTAGCAGGAAGTTGCTATGGCCAATGTCAAAGAGGTTACTAGGTCTTTCATCCATTTTGACTTTATTTTTGTGTAGGGGGTAATAAAATGGACCAGTTTCACTCTTTTGCTGTTCAATCTTCCCAACACCATTTGTTGAAGAGGCTGTCTTTTTCCCACTGGATGTTCTTTCCTGCTTTGCTGAAGATTAATTGGCCATATAGTTGCGGTTTCATTTCTGGGTTTTCTATTCTGTTATACTGATCTATGTGTCTATTTTTGTGCCAGTACCATACCGTCTTGATCACTACAGCTTTGCAATTTAATATAATTTGAAGTCTGGAATTGTGATGTCTCCAGCTTTGTTTTTCTTTTTCAAGGTTGCTTTGGTTATTTGGGAGTTTTGTGGTTCCATACAAATGTTAGGATTGTTTGTTCTAGCTCTTTGAAAAATGCTGGCGGGATTTTGATAGGAATTTCATTAAACATGTAGATTGCTTTGGGTAGTGTAAATATTTTAAAATATATTAGACATGACAGGATATATACATATATATATATATATATATATATATATATATATATATTTGTCAGTCCTTGACATTTATGACTATCCCTCTGCTGCACTGATTGGTGGAAAGGTCTGCTTAATTCTGGGATTCACTAATAGAAAGCTTTCCCACCTTGTGACAAATCCAAGCCACATTCTCCAACATCACCTATAATTATAAGGAACAAAATCAATGCATTTCCTTCTTAGTCTTTTATCCTACCTCTTAGTTGGTTTAGAAACCACATGTGGAAAAAGGATGCATTTTGGAGGCCCTAGAGGCCCAAGCATTTTGGAGGAGAACATAAGGATAGGTTGGGATCCAACAAGACATAGATAAGGGGGGAAGAGCTGTGGATGTATTTTTAGATGCACTCCTGAGAGACGAGGAAACATTTTGCCCAATAAGGGCAGTTTGTTACAAGAGTTTTGAAGGAAGAGGCCTGAGCTGTGCAATCCATTTGTCCTTCCAACCTCACTAATCAGGTAGATAATTCTCTAGATAGAGAAGTGAGTGTATAGAGAAGTTAGGTGTGTTTGATCATAGATGTCCCTACAACTGGAAGAAATTACTGGGGATAGAGGATGAGATTTCACCAGTAAAGTCAATATATGGTTCATTTGACTATGTTGCTGCCTCCTAACTGACTGTAATAGTTTAGTCCTGCCTGTCTGAAATACCTGTACCTCTTAAATGACATTTTTTTCTGTGTGTATGCATCTAGATCATTCAGTCATGTGATTACAGACAATCTCTTAGTTTCCTGCCACAGATGGCTAACCACTTAATGTGGTCTTGATTTTACTTGTTCACCCTCCAAGGGCTACCTCATCTCCAAGAATCCCAGGATAACTCCCAGGGTCTCTGTGTACTGATAATACTCCCTTACTCTCCTTTTGAAAAAATCAGACAAAATTGCTGACAACAGGGACATGCTTTGTGCTATTAATGTGGGCAGAATTACCCCAAATTAACTGAGTCCCAGTCTAGTGTGTCTAATTAGTATGTTTTGTAACATGGTGACCTAAAGTGTCTTAATAATTTCCTTTCAGTGATTCCAGAAAACTCTGGTGGGTTTGTGTCACAAAACCTCCCTCCTGATTTCTTTTTCTTTTTCTTTTACATAGGCTCTACACCCATTGTGGGGTTTGAACTCATGATCCTGAGATCAAGAGTTGCATGCTTTATCAATTGAACCAGCCAGGCACCTCCCAATTTCCTTTTCTTATATTTCAAGCAAGAGTTCAGGCTTTTGTCACAAGGTGGCACCAAGGTACCACCATCATCAAACCGCACTCCCAAGAACTGTCTGCAAGGAGTGAAAAAAAAAAAAGAATTATTTCTCTTAAAACCAGGGTTTGTACTTACGAAGAATGATTCAAATTCTGTGTGAAGTAACTGCTAGGTGTAAAAGATGAAAACATCTACTCCAGGGCCTGCAGACCATGAAATACCTGGTGTCACTGGCATGCATTGCCAGTCTGCGGCAGATGTGCAAAGGACAGTGCAGGGCAAGACTGGGAGTAGGTGACTAAGAGAAGATGGGGTGTCAGAACAGGGTCTGGATAGCTGTGTCCTGTGTCATGGACAGGGGTTGGCAGACAGGGTGGGAGGAGGTTTGGGCAGTCTGTACAAGGGTGGGGTAATGGAAGGTAAGCACCCCGTTCTCTGGTAGGGAACCTCTGTACAGTCCACATTGCACATCAGCTGATATTGATAAGGGAAAAGATAAATCAATGAATATGACATAGTTTAGGGTCAATAGCAAATGGAACTGCTTTAATATACATATGAATTTCCAACAGAATTGGTACCATGGTAAATAAAGTGTTTCATGGTTTTTTTAATTCTTTGTAAACTGTAGTTATTTCAATTAAAATGGAACAACCAAAATGATAAATGTGATGTCACCTGGTGATGAGATCCACGATGGCAGATCTCAGAGTCTCAGACCAGGGGCCTCTACAAAAGAGAGCAGGGCTGGAGGCTGGGAGCTTGAGTTCATGAAATTAGCCAGCTTAGTGGAGATTTTCACTTAACTGGAACAATCCTTCTGTATCTATTTTCTAGGACATAAAAAAACACTTCCCTGGTATATTTAAACCTGAGATTGGATGTCCAATACCCATCTGAACTGAGCACAAAGTTGAAACTGTTGTTGTATATGAAGGTGGTAGAGCTGGAGGGGACACAACACACACACAGACACAGAGAGTAAAATCAAAAATTTTTATAGAAAAACAGACTGGTTTAATTTATAGAGTCAAGAGTTGTTTGTTTTTGATTACAGCATTCAACAGGAAATTACATTCACCTCTTGATACAGAAATGGCACCCTGTCTCTTCCTTGGGATAGTTGATCCAGGTGTAATTATTCCTGGGAAACTCTAAACTATGTGTCAGCCACCGATTACTCTTTCTTATTTCTTAAGTAGATATATAAACTCTCTCTTATCCAGAATAACTGGGAAATGAAGTATCATCTTCAACTGGGCAGCTATATACAGTATAGTACCACTGATCTCTCAATGGATTTGATATATTCTGAGAATGAGATCGAAACCTTGAATTATTTAACCTGTATTTGATAATCCCCAAAGCATTTCAGCTTCTGGCAAGGTCTAAGTGTCACTGATTTTTCTGAACAGTATTTTTTTTATATGAAATTTATTGACAAATTGGTTTCCATACAACACCCAGTGCTCATCCCAAAAGGTGCCCTCCTCAATACCCATCACCCACCCTCTCCTCCCTCCCACCCCCCATCAACCCTCAGTTTGTTCTCAGCTTTTAACAGTCTCTTATGCTTTGGCTCTCTCCCACTCTAACCTCTTTTTTTTTCTTCCTTCCCCCCCCCCCATGGGTTCCTGTTAAGTTTCTCAGGATCCACATAAGAGTGAAACCATATGGTATCTGTCTTTCTCTGTATGGCTTATTTCACTTAGCATCACACTCTCCAGTTCCATCCACGTTGCTACAAAAGGATGTGGAGAAACGGGAACCCTCTTGCACTGTTGGTGGGAATGCAAATTGGTGCAGCCGCTCTGGAAAGCAGTGTGGAGGTTCTTCTGAACAGTATTAAGTAATAGAAAACCTATGCTAATTCTGTTTTGGATCTGGGTATTCACTCTGAAAACATAAAAAAGTATTATATATAAATTATATAATAAATTATATATAAATTATATAATAAATTATATAAAATATAAAAAAGTATTATTATAATAAGGTTTTGACACATTTACTCTGAATGTCATTCTGTAGGCTTAAAATGAATGGCACAGGGAACTTGAGTTTGCTTACCCATAGTTGCTTCATTTTTGGTAATGAAAATGTATTATTTGTGTAAAGAACATCATAAAACACTATGAAAAAATTAAAGGTAAAATACAGGGTGTTTTGTTCCCAAGAAAAAAAGTTTACCTTGGTTAGAAGTCAGGTTGACTGCACATAACAATTAGGTATGATTTATAATGCTTTTTACACAGACTGAATTTTTGCTAAGTATTCTATAATTTCACTGGCTTCAGTTTCCCACCTTTTTCTGATTTTCATTACTGGAATCACCAGTCTTCAGCCATGAGTTCCTATTCAACATCATCTAGTGTCCACTGACCCACTAGTGCCCAACTGTCAGCTATGAAGCTTCCCCTCTGTCTTTGAAGCTTTGTTGGTGCCTATGGACATAACCATGGTGATTCCAGTCATCTGCCTCTACATCGTTTGTGATTCATTGGTGGCATTATCTTGACCCAAAAATCAGACTAAATGCTCTGAAGACCACAGGTATTGAGGAAGTACTGGGATTCTGAACTCACACAGGATGCATCTAATGTGAGTAGATAGAATACTTGTTGTAGCACAGCTTTAAAAGGGAGAAACACTGAAAAACCCTCAACAAAGTAGGTTTAGTGGGAACATACCTCAAAATAATAAAGGCTATATGTGAAGAGCCAACAACTAACACCATCCTCATTGGGAAAAAGCTGACAACCTTTACTCTAAGGTAAGGAATAAGACAAGGATGTCCACTCTCACCACTTTTATTCAACAGAGTACATGAAGTCCTAGACATAGCAATCAGACAACAAAAAGAAATAAAAAAACACCCAAAAAGAATGAAGGAAAATTTTCACTCTTTGCAGATGACATGATACCATATATAGAAAACCTAAAATACTCCACTAAAAAATTGCTAGAGCTGTTAAATGAATTCAGCAAAGTCACAGGATACAAAGTCAACGTACAGAAATCTGTTGCATTCCTATATGCTAATAATGAAGCCACAGAAAAAGAAACAAAGCAATCCCATTTATAATTGCACCCAAAATAATAAGATAGCTAGGAAGAAACCTAAGCAAAGAAGTGAAAGACCTGTACTCTGAAAACTATAAAACTGATGAAAGAAATTGAAGATGACACAAAGAAATGTAAATACATTCCATGCTTATTCTTTGGAAGAACAAAGAGATAATAAGTGTTGTATAGCCTGTAGAGTAAATGAAACCCTTGTGTACTGTTGGTGGGAATGTAATTTGGTGCAACCACTATGGAAGGAGCTGGAAAAAATTAAAAATAGAGCATCATACAATCTAGGAATCCTACTTTTGAGCATTTTTTTCCAATGATAACAAAACACTAACTTTAAAAGATATATGAATTCCAAGTTTATTGCAGTATTATTTACAATAGCCAAGATATGAAAACAATGTATGTGTCCATTGATGGGTGAGTGGATAAACAAAGTGGTATATATTCCGTATATACAGTGGAATATTATTTAGCCATAAAAGAATGAAATCCTGCAATTTTGACAACATGGTTGTAACTTATGGGCATTACACTAAGTGAAATAAGTCAAACAGAGGAAGACAAACACCATATGATCTCACTTACATGTGTAATATAAGAAAATAAACAAAAACAACTAACCAAAAAAAAAAAAATCCCCTGAGCTCATGTATATAAACAACACACTGGTCATTGCCTGAGGTGGTGGTTGAGGGCTGGGTGAAATGGGGACGAGGTCAAAAGGTACATACTTCTAGTTATAAAATTAGTAAGTCATGGTGGTATTATGTACAGCATACTGACATAGTTAATAATACTCTTTTGTACATTTGAAAGTGTCTATGAGTATAGATCTTGAATGTTCTCATCACACAAAAAGTCTATAACTATGTAGGGTAATGGATATTAACCAGACTTTTGTGGTGATCACTTTATGACAGAAATATAATTATCAAACTATTATGTTTTACACACAAATTAAAAGTAATGAGGGGGTTATTTGTCTTCTCTTTCTCACCATAATCAATAATAACCTACAAAGAAATGGCATCAGAGCTAATCCAGCATATCCATTTGTATACATTTCCTTACCTGCTGTGTCAAATCCCAATGACTTCTATGAGTTAGTCATAGTTAAGTCATTTCTTTTGTTGACAGGAGAACACAGGAAACACCATAAATATATTTGCTGAAATTTCACGGTATTACTTGTCAGATACTTTCTATTGTTTTGTTTTGTTTTTTTTTCATTTCTTCTGTTGACAGGAGAACACAGGAAACACCATAAATATACTTGCTGAAATTTCACAGTATTACTTATCAAATATTTTTATTGTTTTTTTTCATTTCTCTTCACAACAGCCCTATGAGGGAAGTATCAAACTGCCCATTTACAGATGACCCACTACAGTGACACACATATCTATGTAGAGGCATCTTTTTCATTTTCTACAGGTTATTTTTCCTAATGAAAAGGCATAATTTCAGATACAGAAACAAAAACTTTTCTTCAAACCTATTATGAAACAGTAACAATAGTGTGATCCCAATGCTCTTTGAAAAGTTCCTATGTGTATAAAAAAGAAAAGAACATATACATAGTTTCATTTCCTACTTATGGCTACATTACATCACATGTTTATTAAATGTGAATACATATCTACTGTATGGCAGGCACTGTCAGTCCAATTCCACATCCGCATTCACATTTTCCCTCTCTTGATATGTAGATTAGATAAGTAGAAATGTCCACAAGCAGCAAGATAAATGTTAGTGTCCACCCAATCGAGTGGTGAGGTTTGGTTTCAAACGGATTCCATTTCAAGCAAATTTAGCCTAAGCTTGACCCTGAGTCCTGGAAAATTATCATCTAAACAGGAAATAACAATGTTGGGCAATGGGAAGTTGTGCCTTGGGAAACTGAGGCAAATTGTAACCCGGACCTCCCGTCCTCTTGAATAACACCAACAGGCTATGACTTTCTCCTGAGGAGACCCCACTGTGAAATACAGAATCAAGGATGAGTAACACTTGTGTGGTTTTAGCCTTGTTTCTCTTATGGGTGCAAACTACAGGTTTTACTCTCTCTTTATTCCATGGCCAGGTTGTATGGTAGAGTTTGGAAATGATGTTGTATCTGTCTTATGTCTAGGAGATTGGTCCCTCTCAATTAGTCCTCTGAGGAGTCCATCTGAGGTGACATGCAGTTTCTGCTTCATTTAAGACCACATCTCCCAGTATGGGGAGTCTAGACCCAGATCCACGGGAGGAAGAGGAGAAACCAGGTTCTCAACTATAAGAAGAAAACCAGGACCTTGACTTCGGCATCTAGTTCTCTTGACTCAGTGACATAGCTTTCACAGACTTCTCACAAGAAGTCACCTCCCCAACTATTCCTCTTATGCCTGACACCACAATATGATCCATGTCTGTTTCATCTGTCTCCTGTCCACAGAAGTACACTTAGTGAAATTCTTCTCTAAACCTGTGGTGCAGGAAACTTTTCCAGCTATGTCTAAAAACCCAGAAGCAACTAGGGAAAGACTGATGTATTTAAGTTCATTTAAACATTATGTGGCAGAAGCAAAAAGCATCAGAAAACTGAATTGAAAAATTACATATTGTGAAAAATATTTATAATTTATATCACAAAACATTTTATCCATAATACATAAAGAGTCATGAAAAAGTGAAAGCAAAAATATATTCAAAACACACCAGGAGAGGAATAGAGGCAACAGATACAAACGGGTTTTGACCAAAAAAAATGTCTTTAACTGTGTAAAAATTCCTCAAGTTAACTCATGATAAGACATGCAAGGAAAAGAAAATCATTATCTCTTCTTATCAATATGATATTCTGTAAGGAAATAAGCATTCTCATGCATCATGAAATAATGTAAAATGGTACAAACCCTGTGGATGGGATTTGTAACATCTAGTGAAATTACATTATTTCCTCTTTGAACCAGTAACCTGGATTAACCAGTAATCCTTTAGGATTATAAAAATACATCTTATAAAAAACAATGGAAAATACAAAAATACACAAGTACAGGGATATTCCTTACAGAAAACATTGTAACAGCAAAAACCTAAAAATAAGACAGATATCCACCAATAGAGGGCTGGTTAAATAAGATATGACACATCTACATACTGGCATACTATGCAACTAGAAAAACAATGAGGGTTCTCTCTCTGTACTGCTGTGAAGTAATCTCCAGGATATATTGTTTGGTGAAAAAAGTAAGGTAGAGCTGCTGCTATCCAATAAAGTAGCCACAACCACACAGGGCTATTTCCACTTGAATGAAAAAAATTAGTTCCTTAGTCAAAGTTGCCTTATTTTAGGTGCTGAACACATGCACGTAGCTAGTGACTACCATGTGGGACAGCACAGACACAGAGTATTTTCATTTCTGCAGAAATGTTTATTGCATAGCACTGGTGTAGAATATGCTGCCTTTTACTCATAAATGGGGGAGAAAACTAATATACATATTATAATTGATTATATTCTTTAAATCTGGAAGGTTAAAATAGAAACATTTATAAAAACGATCACCTATGAGGTGACAAAAGAGCAGCCCAGGATGTAAGGAGATGATGTAGATTATCTTAAAATTTATAATACCTATATAAAGGTTCCATGCACTGAAAGGCACAAGAAATAATGACCAACCCAGTAAAATGACCAACTCCAGTTTTCCTGTGACATAGTACCTTATTGGTGCTGACCAGAAAATTCCTGACTCATAAGATAACATTTCTGGGGAAGGTTGACAGTATAATTAGGTTGGGTATCAAGCTGCACTTTGAAGACTTGGCTTGGTGTAAGTGACTCCATGTTAGGCCTGTAGTTTTCTTTTTGACACCACATAAAGAGATACGGACCAGGACTAACATCACCCACTGTGGGATGACACAATTCAACAAATGTCTCTTTCTTTTTCCTGAGTATATCGGTTATGAGTGTGCGTTCTTTTTTAAAAGTTTTGTTTTTGGGGCGCCTGGGTGGCTCAGTCGATTAAGCGTCCGACTTCGGCTCAGGTCATGATCTCACGGTCTGTGAGTTCGAGCCCCGCGTCGGGCTCTGTGCTGACCGCTCAGAGCCTGGAGCCTGTTTCAGATTCTGTGTCTCCCTCTCTCTCTGACCCTCCCCTGTTCATGCTGTCTCTCTCTGTCTCAAAAATAAATAAACGTTAAAAAAAATTTAAAAAAGTTTTGTTTTTAATGCTTATTTATTTTTGAGAGAGAGAGAGAAACAAAACGTGAACAGGGGAGGGGCAGAGAGAGATGGAGACACAGAATCTGAAGCAGGTTCCAGGCTCTGAGCTGTCAGCACAGAGCCTAATGCGAGGCTTGAACCCACAAACTATGATATCATGACCTGAGCAGAAGTCAGACGCTTAACCAACTGATCCACCCAGGTACCCCCTGAGTATGAGTTCTTGAGACAGGCTAGGTTTAAACCCTACTTCTGCACTTACAAACACTGTGAATTTAATGACTTTCACTTCACCTTACACTCACTCATTTGTCTCATCTGCAAAATTGGATTATACAGTACTGACCATAGAAGAAAAAGGTTAAAACAAAATATATCATATTTTGATTTTTATAAGAATGAATAATGAAGAATCACATCACTTTTAAAATTTCCCTGCAGAAACATTGGGATATAGGCTCTCTTGGGACAATGACAAAGTCAAAGAACATCTTTGTGCCTGTTTCCTGTTCTGTAAAATGGGGAAAAGAATTGGACCTTTTTCATGGGTTGCCATCTTGAAAATTGATCAATTATTACTATATACTGAGAAAATGGCAAGGCACAAAGTACCAACTCAATAAATTCAAGATATTTTTATAAATACATGCAAATTCGGTTCTTACAATTTTAATAGATTTAAAAAGGTCTGTAACATTGCTTAATAATCTTATAACTGAATCCTATGTACCAACTGATGCACACATTACTCATATTTCAAGTTTTCCTTAATCCCCATATCCTATTTAACCCACCCCACCACCCACCACACCTCTGGTAACCATCAATTTGTTTTCTGTAGGTGAGAGTCTGTTTCTTGGTTTTCCTCTGTATTCTGTTGCCCTATGATCATTTGTTTTGTTTCTCAAATTCCAGAGTTAAATCATACGGTATTTGTCTTTCTCTGACTTATTTCCTTAGCATAATGCACTCTAGTTCCAACCATATCCTTGCAAATGGCAAGATTTAATTCTTTTTGATGGCTGAATAATATTTTTATATACATATATACATATCCATTCATCAGTCAATGGGTGCTTGGGCTGTTTCCATAATTTGGCTGTTGTAGATAATGCTGCTATAAACATCAAGGTGCATGTATCCCTTTGAATCAGCATTTTTGTATCCTTTGATTAAAAATATACTCGTGCGGGGCGCCTGGGTGGCGCAGTCGGTTAAGCGTCTGACTTCAGCCAGGTCACGATCTCGCGATCCGTGAGTTCGAGCCCCGCGTCAGGCTCTGGGCTGATGGCTCAGAGCCGGGAGCCTGTTTCCAATTCTGTGTCTCCCTCTCTCTCTGCCCCTCGCCCATTCATGCTCTGTCTCTCTCTGTCCCAAAAATAAATAAACGTTGAAAAAAAAAATTAAAAAAAAATATATATATACTCGTGCATTTGCTAGATTATAGGATATTTCCATTTTTAACTTTTTGAGGAACTTCCATACTGTTTTCCAGAGTGGTGTCACCAGTTTGCGTACCCATCAGTAGTTTAAGAGGGTACCCCTTTTCTGCATCCTTGCCAACACCTGTTGTGTTCTGTGTTGTTAATTTTAGCCATTCAGACTGGTGTGAAGTGGTATCTCATTGTACTTTCGATTTGCTTTTTCCTGATGACCAGTGATGTTGAGTATGTTTTCATGTGTCAGCCATCTCTATGTCTTCTTTGGAAAAATGTCTATTCATGTCTTCTGTCCATTTTTAAACAAGATTATTTGTTTCGGGCGTGTTGAGTTTTATGTTCTTTATAGATTTTGGATACTAACCTGTTATCAAATATGTTATTTGCAAATATCTTATCCCATTCTGTAAGTTGCCTTTGGTTTTATTGATTGTTTTCTTCATTGTGCAGAAAGTTATTTTGTTGATGAAGTCTCAGTAGCTTAGTTTTGCTTGTTTGTTTTGCCTCAGTAGAAATATCTAGTAAGAAGTTGTCACAGTCGATGTCAGAGAGGTACTGCCTGTGTTGTCCTCCAGAATTTTAATGACTTCCTGTCTCACGTTTACATATTTTATCCATTCTGAATTTATTTTTGTGTATGGTGTAAGAAAGTGGACCAGTTTCATTATTTTGCATTTTGATGTCCAGTTTTCTCAACACCATTTGTTGATGAGACTGTCTTTATATTATACCATTGGATATTTTTTCCTGCTTTGTCAAAGATTAATTGGCTATATTGTTCTGGGTTTATTTCTGGGTTTTCTATCTTGTTCTAAGGATCTATGTTCCTGTTTTTGTGCCAGTACTATACTGTCTGGATGACTACAGCTTTGTGATATAACTTGAAGTCCAGAATTGTGATGCCTCCAGCTTTGCTTTTCCTTTTCAAGATTGCTTTGGCTGTTTGGGAGCTTTTGTGGTTTCATACAAATTTTAGGATTATTCTAGCTCTGTGGAAAAAGATGGTGGTATTTTGATAGGGATTGCAATAAATGTATAAATTGCTTTGGGTAATATAGACATTTTAACAATATTTGTTCTAGCATACCATGAACATGGAATGTTTTTCCATTTCTTTGTGTCATTTTCAACTTCTTTCATCATTGTTTTAGTTTTCAGAGTACAGATCTTTTACCTCTATGGTTAGGTTAATTCTTAGTTTCTTATGGTTTTTTGTGCAATTGTAAATCATACTTATTCCTTGATTTCTCTTTCTGCTGCTTCACTACTGATATATAGAAATGAAAGATTTCTGTACATCGAGTTTGTATCCTGTGATTTTACTAAATTTGTGTATCAGGTCTAACAATTTTTTGGTGGAATCTTTCAGATTTTCTATATAGAATATCACATCATTTGCAAACAGTGAAAGTTTTACATCCTCCTTGCTGATTTGAATGCCACATTTTTCTCTTTCTTGCTGATTGCTGTGGCTAGTACTTCTAGTATTATGTTAAATACAAGTGGCAAGAGTGAACATCCCTGTCTTGCTCCTGACTGTAGAGGAAGAGATCTCAGTTTTTCCCCATTGGGGATGATATTAGCTGTGGGCTTTCCATTTATGGCTTTAATTATATGTGGAGCTATATTTTCTCTAACCTTACTTTTTTGAGGGCTTTATAATGAATGGATGTTGTACATTGTCAAATGCTTTTTCTGCATCTATTGAAAAGATCATATGATTCTTATCCTTTCTTTATTAATGTGGTGTATCATGTTGATTGATTTGTAAATATCGAACCATGCTTGCAGCCCAGGAATAAATCCAACTTGATCATGGTAACGGTTTTTTTAATATACTGTTGGATTTGGTTTGCTACTATTTTATTGAGGATTTTTGCATCTATGTTCATCAGGGATATTGTCCTGTAGTTCTTTTTTTTAGTCAAGTCTTTATCCAGTTTTGCTATCAGGGTAATTCTGGCCTCATAGAATGAATTTGGAAGTATTCCTTCCTCTTCTTTTTGGAATAGTTTGAGAAGAATAGGTATTCACTCCTCTTTATATGTTTGGTACAATTTGATTGTGAACCCATCTGGTCCTGGACTTTTGTTTATTGGGAGTTTTTTGATTACTCATTCAATTTCTTCACTGGTTATGGGTCTGTTCATTTTCTATTTCTTGCTATTTCAGTTTTTGGTAGTTTGTGTGTTTCTAAGGATTTATCCATTTCTTATAGATTGTGTAATTTTTGGCATAAAGTTTTTCATAATATACTTTATAATTGTATTTCTTTGGTGTTGATTATTTCTCCTCTCTCATTTGTGACTGTATTTATTTACATCCTTTCTCTTTATAATAAGTCTGGCTAGATGTTTATCAATTTTATCAGTTTGTAAAACAACTAGCTCCTGGTTTCATTGATCTGTTCTATTTTTATTTTAGTTTCTATATTATTTATTTCTTCTTTAATCTTTAGTAGTTCCCTATTTTTGCTGCCTTTAGATTTAATTTGCTTTTATTTTTCTAGATCTTTTTCATGTAAGGTTAGGTTGATTACTTTAGATTTTTCTTGCTTCTTGAGGTAACCCTCTATTGCTATATACTTCTTAGGATTGCTTTGTTTCATCCCAAAGGTTTTGGACCATTGAGTTTTCATTTTAATTTTTCCACACATTCTTCTCCTTCTTTTATTTCCTAGTTGACCCATATATTCCTTAGTAGCATGTTGTTTAACCCACATGTATTTGTGTCTATCTATCCATTTTTTTTTTGTGGTTGACATCTAGTTGCATAATGTCAGAAAAGTTGTATGGTATGATTTCAATCATTTTGCATTTGTTAAGACCACCTAATATGCAATATATTCTGGAGAGTGTTCTGTGTGAACTTGAAAACAATGTGTATTCTGCTGTTTCAGGATGGAATGTTCTGAATGTATCTGTTACATCCACCTCGTGAAGTATGTCCTTCAAGGACATTGTTTCCTTTTTTTTATTTTCTGTCTGGATGATCTGTTTATTGATGTAACTGGGGTGTTAGTATTATTGTTTTATTATCAACTTGTTTATGTTTATAATTAATTGTTTTGTATATTTAGATGCTCCCAATGGATGCATAAATATTTACAATTTTTATATCTTATTATAGGAATGTCCCTTTTATTATGATATAGTGACCTTTCTTTTGTTACAGTCTATGGAATATTACTCAGCCATCAAAAATAATGAAATCTTGCCATTTGCAATGACATTGATGGAGCAAGCAAAATATATCACATAATTTCCCTCATGTGGAGTTTAGGAAACTAAAGAGATGAACATATGGGTAGGGAAAAAAGAGAAAGGGAAGGAAACCATAAAAGATTCTTATCAATAGAAAACAAACTGAGGGTTGATAAAGGGAGGTGGGTAGGGGGTGGACTAAATGGGTGATGCATATTAAGGAGGGCACTTGTGATGACCACTGGGTGTTATATGTAAGTGATGAATCACTAAATTCTATTCCTGAAACCAATATTACACTATATGTTAACTATGATTTAAATAAAAATTTATAAAAATAAATGAATATTTAGAAAAAAAATTCTCATTTGTCCAATATAAGTATTGGTACTCCAGCTTTCTTTTGACACCCTTTTATGTGATAAAATTTTCTCTATCCCTTCATTTTCAATCTGGTGGTGTCTTTAGGTATAAAATGTATCTCTTGTAGCAAGCATATGGATGGGTCTTGTTTTTTTTTTTTTTTTTTTTTTTTTTTGTTTAATTCATTCTGGCACCCTGTCTTTTGATAGAAGCATTAAGTCCATTTGCAATCAAAGTAATTGTTGATAGATGTAATTATTACCATTGTATTACTTGTTTTGTTTTTGTTTCTGGAGATTTTCCCTGATCCTTTCTTGCCTTTCTCTCTTTTATGTTTTGTTGATTTTCCTTAGTGATATATTTGGATTTCTTTGTCTTTATTCTTTGCATGTTTATTTGTGTTTTTGGATATATGATTACTACGGTTTATATATAACCTCTTCTGTAAATAACAATCTATATTAAATTGATGGTCCTTGAAGGTTGAACCCATTCTTCTCTCCTCTAGTCTCCATGTTTTAAGTGTATGCTTTTTAATATTTTATATCCTTCTATTGTGTGACTTTTTTTTTTACATAAATATTCACTTTCACTCCTTTGTGTTTCCTGCCTTTATGCTGTCACTTTTGGTCTGACCTTTTCACTTAAAAGAGTCCCCTTTAATATTTCTTGCAGGGCTGGTTTAGTGATCATAAAATCCATTAGTTTTTGTTTTTGGGAAGCTATCTTTTCTTCTGTTCTGAATGACATCCTTACTGGATAAAGCATTCTTGGCTGAAGACTTTTCCCTTTCAGCACTTTGCATATATCATGCCACTCCCTTCTGGCTTGCCATTCCTGTTGAAAAATCTATTAGCTTTATGGGTTTTCACTGTAATTTTCTATGATTTTTTTGTCTTGCTGCTTTTAAGATTTTTTTATCACTATATTTTGAAAATTTAATTAAAATATGTCTTGGTATTGGTCTGCTTTTAATGATTTTGATGGGAATTCTCTTTGACTCCTGTATCTATATTTTTGCTTCCTTACCTACATTAAGGAAATTTTCTGCTATTATTTCTTCTAATAAGTTTTCTGCCCCTTCTTTCTCTTCTTCTGTGACTCCTATAATATGAATGTTATTACATTTGATGGAGTCACTGAGTTCCCTAAGACTATTCTTATTTTGCATTATTTTTTTCTCTTTTGTTCACCTTAATTGAATTCCATTACTTTGTCTTCTAGGTTATTAATTAATTTCTCTGCTTCCTCCAACCTGCTATTCATTGCATCAAACATGTTTCTAATCTCATTTATTGCATTTTTCATCTCTGATTCTTTATTAACTCTTTTCTTGTGGTAAGGTTTTTCTGTGGTAAGGGTCTCACTGATGTCTTCTATTCCTTTCTCAAACCCAGTGAGTATCCTTATTGTTACTTTAAATTCTCCATCAGGCATATTACTTATATCTGTTTCACTTAGATATTGGCCATAGCCTTATCTTATTCTTTCATTTTGGATAAATTCTTCCATCTTCACATTTTGTCTAAATAGCTGCCTTCTTCTGTGTGTTAAAAAAGCTTGTTATGTTTCCTACTCCTGAAAGCATGTCCTTGTAAAGAAGAGGTCATGTAGTGTCCACGCCTGCTGCTTCAAGGAATGTCTCTGGTGTGTTATGAATGTGTTCTGCTGTTATATGGCTACTCTATCCTTCAGGTCAATTGTCTGCAGAGGCTCTCCTTGTCTGCAGTGGGTAGTGTTTGGTCTCTGTCCTGAATGTGTTGAGGTTTATTTAGATGTGCTCTGGTCTGCTTGTGAAACGATTACTGTCAAAACCTACACCAGCACTGAGGTCCTGCAAAATTCTCTGATTGGGATACATTGGTGATGTACAGGTTTGTGCTGGTCTTCTGGTGGAGGGGCCTTGCCACATTGGGGCTGAGGCAAGCGTGATAAAGGGCAGTTCCACCAGAGGGCAGGGTTTTGGACTTGGTGTAAGCAAGTTAGGCAGCCGGTATCAGTGCTGTGCTGCTTCCCACAGGTGGCCCTGTGTTACGTTGAGGGTTGGGGGAGGGAAGTGGTGCCAGCCGCTCCTTTGTTCCTGGAGAGGCATCTCTGGTGAACACCATCTCTCAGGGATGCACTCCAAGAAGGGCAAATAATCTCTGTTCTGTGTGTCCCAGGCACAGTTCAGATTGCTGTTTCCACACTGTCTACCACCAGGTAGTTTGCCTGCCTTCTTCCTAGGA
This sequence comes from Felis catus, assembly GCF_018350175.1. Classification (NCBI taxonomy): domain Eukaryota; kingdom Metazoa; phylum Chordata; class Mammalia; order Carnivora; family Felidae; genus Felis; species Felis catus. The sequence goes on along the minus strand of NC_058386.1, from coordinate 83,416,804 downwards.
GCAGTGCAGTGCCCTCTGGGCTCTTTCCCAGCCAAGGCTGCTGACATTTTAAACTCCAGTCTTCAAGTCCCACTGGTTGCAAGAACTCATGAAATCACCCGTTCTCCTTTTCCAAGCCAATGACTTTGGGTTAACCTTCTCCTTGTGTGTTCCCCTGTGTGCTCCTCTCTGTTTCACCCTTCTCTGTTTCACCATGGCCCCCTCCCGTCCTCAGCAACTGTGATCCATTTCTCCCCTAAACCAGTGTCTCCACACTTCCTATTTTCTTTGATGTGGCTTCTTTTCTGCCTTTAGTTGTGGAGATTTTTTTTCTGTCAGTTTTCAGGTCAATTTCTGGGGTATTTGGATGATTTGATAGTTATATAGTTGTTTGTAGGGTGAGATGAGCCTAGTATTCTCCTACTCTGCCACCATCTTTCTGTTCCCCATTGATGGACAATTCATTTTTTTAATTTTTTTAATCTCTTAATGTTTATTTATTTATTTGGAGAGAGTGAGTGGAGGAGAGGGGCAGAAGGATAGAGAAAGGAATCCCAAGCAGGCTGTGGCTGTCAGCACAGAGCCCAACCCGGGGTCAATCTTATGAACCATGAGGTCATGACCTGAGCTTACACAAAGAGTTGGATGCTTAACTGAATGAGCCACCCAGGCACCCCATTTGTGGGACATTTTACATCAATATCACTATAATCACCTTTGGATCTGAACTAATTTTCAGCAGAATGTCTCAAAAGCACTTGGAACAACTGATATCAGGAAACAGAACCACCGTTTCTGCACCTGACTAAACAAGGAGTCAAGGGCTCATCGTGGATTCACTCCATTATCACAAACCCCCACCATCTAACACTGCTGTTCTTAGTATCCTTCCTGCATTGTGTTTAGTCCAGGGCCGCTTCTGTCCCCTGCACACTGTTGCGGCACTGGGACAATCAACCCCCATCCTTCCCTTGATTTCTGCTAGATTCTCCTAATAGTTATCCCTACAGCCATCTTGTCCCTGTCCAGTCCATTCTCCGCACAGTGGCTAGAGTCACCTTCTGAGCACATGAATAAGATCATGTCTCTCTCATACTGGAACTCTCCACCCTCAGAATTACTACAGAATGATGTGGTTCCTGTCTGCCTTTTTGACCTCATCTCCTAACACCTGCACGTTGTCTGCCAGGCAGACCAGAGCCCATCATCTGCTCTTGGAACAAATGGTACCAAGCACATCACAAACCAAAGGCCAGACCAGACCCAATTTCCTCTTGATCTTCAGGACTCAGCTGAAATGTCACTTCCTGAGAAGAAGCTTCACTGACAGTCCCACCTATAATAATCCTGTCCCCATTATTTCCTACTCAGTGGATTTGTTTATTTTTTATAGCACTTTTTAATATATAGTTGTTCTGCCTACTGACTTGCTTATGTGTTTGTTGCCAGTTTTCCCAAGCTAGAAACAAAGTGCCATGGATGCTGCCTTGTCTTGTCCACTGTGTTGCATCTCCAGGAACTAGTTCACTGTTATAGGTTGACTTGCATCACTGCAAAGAAGATACCTTGCAGTCTTATCCCCAAGTACATCAGAAACATGTGGTTACTGCAGATATAATTAGTATAAGGGCATACTGAAGTATTTGTGTCACTAAACAAATGTGGCTGGTGTCCTTATAAGACATCATGTGAAATCAAGAGGGATAATACTATCTGTTGATGAAGGCATACATTGGAATCAAACATCTGTAAGCCAAGAAATTCAAACATTGCTGGCCAACCACCAGAAGCTAGGAAGAAGTGTGATTAGATATCCCAAGAGTTCTGAGAGAAGATGTTCCTGGCAACACCTTGATTTCAGGCTTCTAGCCTCCAGAAATCTGAGAAAATAAATTTCTATTCTTTAAGCCAACTAGTTTGTGGTACTTTGTATGGGATTCTTAGAAAATTACTGTGCTCCCTCCCCGTCAAACACTCAATATGTTTGACTGAAGATAAAGAATTATTCCCTTTTTGATCTATGGGGAATAGACACAGATATTTAAAGCAAAGTTGCAGGGCAAATTGACACCAAAAATAAGACATTAAGTGATTCAAAACAGTAAGAAGAGCTTATTGCAAATTCATAGCTGTGCTTTTCAAACTTGCATGAATAGCATCATACATACGAGAAATTATTCAAAATGTAAATACCTCCCACTGGACCTCCCAGTTTTGGGCATGGCAGTCCTAGTGTGGGCCCATGTACCTGCAATTTTAAGAAGCACTCCCTACTGATTTTGACAAGGTGTTCCTTGAACCACAATTGGAAAACTCCTGCCCTAAACATCTGTAGTTTGTGCACCATAAATTTAATGTCTACCATGCAGAGTTCTGTGATATATGAGATGTCTCTGTTAATATAATTAATCAAAAGGTCACATGCTCTAACCTCTCCACTATGACCACAGATTGCTTTCCTGTGTGGATTCACACTTAAAGTCCACCATATCCCTGTTTTGTTAGAGAATTCAGCATTGTTTTCTTTTTTATTTTTTTTAACGTTTATTTATTTTTGAGAGAGATAGAGACAGAGCATGAACGGGGGAGGGTCAGAGAGAGGGAGACACAGAATCTGAAACAGGCTCCAGGCTCTGAGCTGTCAGCACAGAGCCCGATGCGGGGCTCGAACTCACGGACCGCGAGATCATGACTGAAGTCGGCTGCTTAACCGACTAAGCCACCCAGGCGCCCCAAGAATTCAGCATTGTTATCCTCTTATACAGAATACACTGGAAAAAGGGCAGTGACTTAACTAAAGAGTTAAATGATGAGACCCTGATCTCTTCATTCTTGCTCAATGAAACTGTTTAGCACAGAGGACATCACACTTGGTTCTCTATTGACTCATTTCTGGGGCTCAGGATGCACACCTTCCCTACTGGTCCATTACAAGGGAGAGTCAGAAGTTCAGACACCACATGGGATAGAGAGAAATGTGAGAGGAAGGGAAACATATGAAACACAGGGGAAAGGGGTGAGCATGTGCTTGCCTGTCCCCATTCAGGTCACTGGAAACTGTGCAAGACGCAGTGCCTCTTCCCCAACTCCTCCCCCAGTCCCCTCCTGCACACAGCAGTGACACCGAAGCTTTCACATCATGTAAATGGGTGCTCATCTCAGCTTGTTGTTCCATGTCTTAGTATTCTCTCTGGTATTCATGCTATGATATTCATGTCAGAGGCATGATATTCACAGAATGAAGGAGAAAAAGCACAAATGGGCAGCTAACAGTTTGAGGGCTTTCCAGATGCCACACAGTGTATTTTGCTATTTTCAGACTTTTAAATTTTAAATCCTCAAAGCATTGCTCTGAAGTTCACAACATTGTTTTCTTTATACAGTTTGGGGGATATGCAGGCTCACAGAGCAAAGTACATGCTCATGGAATTTTAGAGACCTGACCATGGACACAAAAGCCAATTTGAAGGGCCTAACAGTGGCCAATTCTGTGACAATTTGAGCATCAAAATCCATAATTATAATGGCATAACTATTTGAGCACAATAAGAATCCATGAATCATACTACAAAAAGAAATACATAGAATTTACAAAGAAAAACAAATGAGCAAAGGAAAAAAAAAGGGAGAAACGAATAATTAGACTCTTAACTGTAGAGAAGAAACTGATGGTTACCAGAGGGGTGGTGGGTGAGGGGATGTGTTAAATAGGTGATTTGGAATAAGGAGTGCACTTGTTGTGATGAATACTGGGTGCTGTATGGACATATTGAAACACTAAATTGTACACCTCAAACTAATATTACACTGTATGTTAACTAACTGGAATTTAAATAATAAAAGAAATACATGAAGAAATAAATAAATGATAGGGGAGAAGAAAAATCTCTACCCAATAATTCAGTGTCAGTTTACAAATCTAGAAGGAATGGAAGCATTATAAAAGAAATGCTTAACAACTATCAGAGTAATGGGTGATTCAGGGAAAAATCGTAAATGGATTTTCAGGCTGCACCAAATTCCACAGCTGTCTCTGAGTCACATGGTAACCATGGTCAAGGAAAGCTGGGGAGAAGCAAACAGCAAACATCCTGACTTGTCTCCTAATATATTCTAGTAACTGAGTAGGACTGACATAACTCACAGTAATTCACCTCTCATATTCCTCACAATAAACAGTCCTCCCAGCTTCACACACACACACACACACACACACACACTCATAAATGTTCTCTCAATCTTTCTTACCACCAAAAAAATCCAAGAATTCACTGACGTGCATTTAAGGATAAAGAAGAAGAATCTGTAGTTGGATTCTAATCACATAAATACGATTGAAAGCTACTACACTCTTACGTGTTAGTCATTGGTTTTATGAAAATGACCTATAGAATTTTCTGTAGGTCATTTTCCCCTTAGTATAGTGCCCAATATATCTAAAATCTAATATGAAAATCTAGGTAAGTGAATATGGTGATGATAAATTATATGTGTCTTTTTGGTGAGGCCACAGTGCCCAGATATTTGATCAAACATTATTCTGGATGTTTCTGTGAGAATGAGACACTCAAATGTGTATACATTGAGTAAATGAGACTTACACTCAAATGTTTATATATTGAGTAAAGCAGTTAGCTCTCTATAATATTGCTGGGCCTCATACAATCAGGTAAAGATCTCATTAGAAGGGAGGGATTATCTCCCCTGTGCCAAATGGAATTTTTCAAGTAGATTGCTTTTGACTCCACTGTGTCAGCCACTTTGGTTGTCTAGCAAAAGCTTTCATAGTCTAACTCTCTTTCCTGAATCTTCAAAAAAATTTTTAATGTTTTATTTATTTTTGAGACAGGGAGAGACAGAGCATGAACAGGGGAGGGTCAGAGAGAGGGAGACACAGAATCTGAAACAGGCTCCAGGCTCTGAGCTGTCAGCACAGAGCCCGACGCGGGGCTCGAACTCACGGACTGCGAGATCATAACCTGAGCCGAAGTCGGCCGCTTAACCAACTGAGCCACCCAGGCACCCCTTTCCTGAATCTTCAATATGCCAGCCTCCACTATCAGGTTTTGCCAACCCTCCACAATCTCAAGAGTTAATTAAATAAATCTCTATCTACATGCCAACATCCTATTGATTCTGTGTCTCTGGAGAACACTGATTAATGCAGCTGTTAAGTAGCAATTATCTTTGCCATCTTAAGAGTATTTGTGTTTTCAAACAAAAAGATTCCCTACTAACATTTGGCTACTGATGGTTCAGTGAAAATATAATGCCTGGAAATTATAATAAAAGTTATTGTCATCAACAATAGGATACAAAGTATGAACCACACAGTGGTAATCTATGTAGCACATCTGTGTCCACAGATATGCAACACCTATATTCTGAACACTGCAAAACATTGCTGAAAGAAATTTAAGAAGCCTAAAAAATACCATTTTCAAGGGGTCAGATGATTTTGTTAAGATGTCAACTCTCTCCAAACTGATCTATAGATTCAACACCAACCCAGAAAAGAAACCTGCCACACATTTTAAAAAAAGAATTTGACAGGTTTATTATAAAAGTCATGTGAAAATGCAAAGGGCTAGAGTATGAAAAAAAATTGAAAAACAAGAATAAAGTTGGAGGATAAGCAGTACCTTTTTCAAGACTAATTATAAATTCACAGCAACCAAAACAGTGTGGTATTAGGATGAAACTATAAATGTATATCAACGGAACAAAATGACGAGTCCAGACACAGACCTACACATATATGGACAACTGGGTCTTGACAAAGGTACAAAGACAATGCAGTGCAGAAATGATAGTCTTTTCAACAAATGGTGCTGGGACAAGTGGTTCTCCATATGCACAAATATCATTTGTGATCCATGTATTACATCATATAAAAAAGTCAAGTAAATATGAATCACAGACTTAAATATAAGGCTAAAAGTATAAAACTTCCAGAGGAAAATCCAGGAAAAAGTCCCTTGTGACCTCGAGTTAGCTGAATATTTTGTAGATATGGTATCAATGTCAAAGTCAAACCATAAAAAAAAACACTCTAACCTCTTTTTTTTTCCTTCCCCTCCTCCATGGGTTTCTGTTAAGTTTCTCAGGATCCACATAAGAGTGAAAACATATTGATTGGGGCGCCTGGGTGGCTCAGTCGGTTAAGCATCCGACTTCAGCTCGGGTCACGATCTCGCGGTCCGTGAGTTTGAGCCCCGCGTCGGGCTCTGGGCTGATGGCTCAGAGCCTGGAGCCTGTTTCCGATTCTGTGTCTCCCTCTCTCTCTGCCCCTCCCCCGTTCATGCTCTGTCTCTCTCTGTCTCAAAAATAAATAAATGTAAAAAAAAAAAATTAAGAGTGAAAACATATTGAAAAAATAGATGCTCTAAAAAGTAAAAACAAAACAAAACAAAAAACTGTTTTTCCAAAAATAACTGTTGAGAGAATTAAAATGCAAACCACTGACTTGGAGAATATATTTATAAATCATACATCTGATAAAGGATTTGTAACCAGAATGAAAAAAATCTCACAAAGGTTAATCAAAAGAAAACAAACACTCCAATAAATAAGTGGGCAATATATTTGAGAAGATGTTTCACTACACATCTGACCATATCAAGACATGGCAGGGTGTAGAATATGGAACTCTCATACAGTGTTTATGGTAATGAAAAATGGTGTGACTGTTGAGGAAAACAGTTTGTCAGTTTCTAACAAGATTACATTTATAATGCTTGTAAGTAAATATACTTAAGTTTAGAGAAAGAAAGCATAAGTCCAAGCAAAAACTTATATCTAATTGTTTGTAGCAGCTGTAGTTATAAGACCTCCAAGTTGGAAACAACCCAAGTATCCATTATCAGGTGAATGAAAGATGAAATAGTGGTGTACCTATATAATGTAATATTAGTCAACAATAAAAAAGAAAATTTATACATGCACAAAATGATAAATCTATAGATAATTAGGTGAAGGGAAAGAGGACTGACAAAAAGACATATATAATTCCATTAAAATAAATTTATAAGAATGGAACTTTATCCATAGTGACAGAAGAACAGTGTTTACCTGGGGATAGAGTAGCGTGAGATGGAGACAGAGGCTGGAAAGAGGCAGATGAAGGCATTATCAATAGGCAAAGAAGCTTTTTGAAGTGATGGATATGGTCTACCTTGACTGTAGTACTAGATTCACAGGAACATAGATATATCAAAACTTCTGAGAGCATATATTTTATATATGTAGTATATGTATATCAACCATACCTCAATGAAGTATTTGACATATATTTATATATTTATAATTCTCTGATGTTTTTAAATAAATTGGGTTAAATATTCCCATGACTATGTTCTTATAGTATTACCAGACCCACACTATGTTTATCAAACTGGTCCACAGTACATACAAAGTAGAAACAACCATTTCCAATTAAATTTATCCAAATGTATAGAGAAAGTTGAGGTTCCTTTCCTTTTTAAGTACAGAAATAAACATATTATGTTTCAGAAAGATAATGATATTCAAGGGAACTGGATATTTTATGGGAAGGGGCTGAGTAGCATTGCAATTATCCAAACTCTATGGTAATAAATATATATTTTTTAAATATTAAAGTTTAGGGGCGCCTGGGTGGCTCAGTCAAAGTTAAAGTGCCCGACTTTGGTTCAGGTCATTATCTCTCTGTTCATGAGTTCAAGCCCCTGTGCTGCTGTCTGTGCTGTCTGTGCTGACAGCTCAGAGCCTGGAGCCTGCTTTGGATTTTCTGTCTCCCTCTCTCTCTGCCCCTGCCCCACTCACATTCTGTCTCTCTCAAAAATAAATAAACATTTAAAATAAAAATTTAAAAAAATATATTAAAGTTTAAGGGGAGTAAGAGGAATAGGCTTCCAGTTTAGGAATGAATAAGACATGAGGATAAAAGGTACAGCATAGGCAATATGGTATGGTAACAGTGTTGTATGTTGAAAGACTGTAGCTACACATGTGGTGAGCATAGAATAATTTATACAGTTGCCAAATCTCTATCCTGTACACCTGAAATTAATGTAACATTGTGTGTCAAGTATATTTCTATAAAAATATATATTAAATTCTAGTCACTGACATTCCAAACTAACATATGGAGAGTTGTTGGCCCTTAAAATTTTTTATTATGTGGTTGAAAAATTGGGGCACCAGAGAAAAATCTACCTTGCAATGTTAAATTACTAAGAAGATTTAACAACTACACATTTCCAAACCCATCTATGAGATATATGGTAATTGAGAATTATTATGCATATGGTAAGGACAATTTAATTTTATTTATTGCAAATGCATATTAAAGACCTATGCTTTGTCCAACAGGACATTTTATTACTTTTCAGCAATAAAAGACATCTCTAAGATGGGCCTCAGGGCAACTAAACAGCATGTAGCTCTGATGGAAGGAAATTCCATCTGCTAAGCCTCTTCTCCCATGATGAGATCAAAGCTGCTACTCTAATTTCAGACTAGTATTGAATGTCACAGGAGCTATTCACCATCATGTTTTTGTTCACATCTATGAACTCACTTGAGCCTGAGTTCATATACAACAAGAAATATGAAGTATTGGGCTCTCCTGAGGATTGTTGCCCTTGAATCTGGAGTAGAAGCTTCAGCCATCAGGGCAGAGATCCCCAGAACTTGCCGTATTCAGGCACCTGACTGGTGAGGGAAATAAAGGCAAGAGAAATGTTGCTTAAATTAAATCTACTTACCGCTTGCAGCTCACTGATAGTTACCTAAAACAGCATGACCTTCCTCAAGGAATTCATGGCTGCATTAGTGCCTTAATGTTTATGTTTTATTAAGACTGAATGTAACCTCATCTTAACAGCAGCTAGTCCTTCAAGGTCCTGAAAGTCTTGCTTCCAAATACCTTAGAGACTTACCCTGACTAACTAAAAATATATATAATAAGTCATTTCTCACAATCCCAAAGCAGCTCTTTCTGTCCATGGGTCTTGTCCCTGTGCTATAATAAAATCACCTTTTTGCACCAAAAGTGTCTCAAGAATTTTTTTTTAGCCATTCTCTCAAGAACCCAAAATTTCATAATTTCATCACTGATGAGCTCAGCCATTATCAAGAAAAGCTTCACAGGGAGAGACATATCCAGATATCACTATGCTTTACTAGTGTAACTATGTTCCCAAAACTATGCTAGGCTCTAGGTAGTGACAGTGACACAGTTACAATTGGTCCTAAGGACCACATGTTATAATGGACTTCTGATTCAGTCCTTTTGCTTCTCTTTTCCTCACCTATCCATTAACAACAAAGTTGAAAATGAGTAAGAAGTGGCCTGAATTTATACATGATCTTGCAGTAACCACAGGGCCATGGACTTGCTCCTGTGTATCCTATCCTCAAGAGATCCTGTGGGTAAAGCATTCTCATCACTGTTTTGCAGAGGGAGAATCTGGGCCTCAGAGTGGTTACTTGTCTTACCTCCCATGCTCTTACCTTTAGAGGACAGTACCTCCAGGACACCACTGGAGTAGGACCCACACTCACTGGGGCCAGGTGAGATCCCAATGGGTTTACCTATGAGACAACTTAAGCATCAAGCCCCCAAACAGGAAAGAGGACCAAGGGTCTAGACCCTTTGTCTCCTTATACCCCAGGGTGGATCAGTCCCTTTGGCAGGAACCCACACCTTTAGCTGAGTAGCAAACACCTGAGGGCTGGTTCCTGCAAGCTCCATCAGGCAAGCCTGTATCCTAAAAAGTCATCACAATTGCCATGTTGCTGTCAGGTTTCTGTGGCAACCATGGAACACACAGTGCCTCTCCACTTGGGAAATGCCTCTGCACAATCATTCCTGCCTTGGCCTTTCTCTGAAAGCAGAACACCTTTAGTCTTCAGGCCACTGCATTAGAAAGTATGGTAATTTAGAGGCTCTAGTCAATGACTTGGGAAGTTGGAACAAAGAAAGCCCTCAATGTCAGGAATTTTGTTTGCCTTAAAAAGACAGTAGAGGAGTATTTCCAGTACACAGACCTCTAAGGAAATATCCTAGGTTCTGGGAGATGAGGTAGCTCTTGGAAGGAGAACATGGAAAATCAATGTCAAGATGAGAAGTTATCCATCTGTGGCAGAAAACTAAAGATTGTCTAGAGTCATGTCACTGAATCATCTAGATAAATAAACAATATATTGATATATATCATTTAAGAAGTCTCAGGACACCTGAGGTAGGCAGGTCTAAACTATTACAATCAGTTAGTATGCCGAAACCTAGTCAATTAAACCATACCTTGGTTTTTCCTTAGAAAACGTTATCCTTTTCTGATATTTTCATCAGATCTAGGTGCTTCCACATCCAGACATATCTAACTTCTACACACTTGCTTCTTTATCTAGAGGACCACTTGCTTGATTAATGAGGTTGGAAGGACAAATGGGTTGCACAACCAAGGTGTGTGTTGGATGCTGGTTTGTGGAAACACACCCTTAATGCCCCTGTTAATCACTACTTTAAGAATATACAAATCTCGACCTACCTGTATATTCCCATCAAGCAGGATATGTAGAGAAGCATGTTGTTCAGTGTTCAAGGTCAGGGTCTTTGGGCATGTTCAGCACCATACATCTCCTTTGCAATGAAGAATTTCCACGTGGCCACTCTTGATCTTGTAATATTGATCTTGCAAGGAGGGAAAAGGCTACGGATCATTGATAGGCTAGTTGCTACACTATAAAAGTTTGCTGCATGTAGATCACAACAATGTATGCTTTATCCAGTCGGCCACTTCTGGATTCCTTGTACTAAAGTCACCCCCAGATCTGTCTCAATTGCTGTGAGTCATTTTTTAAGTCTCACTGAGCCATCACCCACCCTTGGCTTAGAGTCTGTTGGGGTGTGATGAAGCATCAGGCTCTGTCCCTTCAAAACACTTCTAGCAACCTGCCCTTGTGTAGCATTTTTATTCTTCTCCCTCAGGGATGGGTCTAAAAATACATCTGTGGGAGATGCAGGAGAGAAGCATCAAAGGAAAAGACTTCAAAAGGGAAGGGCAGGAAGAAGGTGCAAGACCTTGGAACATGTTTACATAGCTGAATGCCACTGCTGCTTGTAAGGAATGCCTAGAGCCATTAACATCGGTGGGATCATCCTTCACATCTGACCCTTCCTAGTGATACAGAAACCAATTAACTCAAAATTCAAACTTGAAAAGCTAAACCATTAGATTGATTGACACACTTGCTTAGCTGATTTTATGCACATAGTCTTTAGCAATTATCCTAATAAAAAGAAGCTTCATTCTGGAATCAGGGCCTCATTCCGACTGGAGTATGAGGACCTTCACTTAACTGCACTTTGCTGACTCATCTTTTGCAATTCCTGCATACTCCCTGCAACTTTTGGCACAGAAAGCAGGGTGTGGCGAGGCAGTCTTCGAGACTACTTCAGTTTCCAGTTGCAGAGGACCAAAACGGAACGGTAGGACAGGTAAGTCCGGGCTTTGGGATAGTGAAGAATGGGAAACTCCCAGTCTCATGATCATGAAGCTTACTCTAAATTACTTCGTACTTTATTGCAAAGTTCAGGAGTAAAAGTGAAAAGGGGAACTTTTGATGAGCTCTGGTACTTGGTTAAAACACATTGCTATTAGTTTAACCCTTCTGGAAAAAAATCTTTTAAACCTTAAAAAATGGAGATTAATTATAAAAATGCTTAGACGCGCTCATCAAAATGGACATATCATTTCTTTAAAAGTTTGGTCTTTATGCTCTTTGAGATGGCTTTACAGCCTTTACAGTCTAAGAACAAAATGTAAGTTCAGCTAAATTAAAAACTCATCAAGAAGAAGGAGATGAGTTGGATTTTACATCTGATAGTTGTGAGGATGAATCTTCTTCTGAAGAAATCAAGGCTATAGCACCTGAGGAAGATACTTTACAAGAATTGCCTCTGTCGCCACCCACAAATGATAACTTGGAGGCTACTGCCCTCCCTTATAATAAAGTATACCCCTCTTTACCTGAAAATACAAAAATTACTACTTATGTTGAACGAAAGACTGCCTTTCGAGTCACTTCCAATCAATCCTTTTTCTAATGACAAGCCTCACATAATAGCTCCTTCCAAGGAACATGAGGGCCCTATCATTCCACCCCTGATGGGAGAGTTGATAAAAGCTAAAGAAGAAGGAGATTTAGAATTGATACAACAGGTTATCAGAGATATTTCCAGTAACTCTGAATGCTTTTCCACCAAATGCACAATATCCTAATGGAGGCTATAATGCTGAATACTCTCAGATCCCTGTAAAAATTTTTGAACGATCTTAAAATGGCATTAACTCTCCTTATACGCAGGGCTTACTTTCAGCATTTGCTGACACCGAATGCTTGATTCTTAAAGATTGGGAAATGTTGGCTAGAACTGTTTTATCCCATGCTGAATATTTACAATTTATGACTTGGTAGGAAGATCAAGCTAAGATTCATGGGGAAAGAAACGCTCATGATAATATTCCCATTGACAAGGAACAACTTTGTGGACAAGGACAATATTCCCAACTAAGAGATCAATGTGGTTTGAGTGATCAAGCAATACAACAAGTAATACAACAATTGCTGTAAGATGTCTTGGCAACGTATAACTACCCCAGGGGAGGTTACCCCCTCATTTGCAAATGTTAAACAGGGACATAGTTAACCTTATGTTGACTTTGTAGCAAGATCAAGAGATGTTTTGGCTAAAACAATTCCTCAAGCAGGCCTAAGGGATTTGTTGCTTCCTATTGTGGCTTATGATAATGTTAATTCAGAATGCCAGTGAGCTCTTCCTGCTATAAGAGTGGCTGTTGGGTCCATGGCTATGTGAAAGCATATGCTGATATTGGTACCCCACTTTACATTATGAACCTCCTCGCTGCTGCTATAAGAGGGACAGACCCTTTTAAACCTAACACCAAATGCTTTGGTTGTGGAAAAAGTGGCCACATGAAAAAAAAGACTGTTGAAAAATAAAGGACAAATTTTTAAAAAAGATAAGCATAATGTTAATAATACCAGTACTAATAATCTATCTAAATTAATGTCTCCAACTGCTTTATGCCCTCGTTATAAAAAAGGATATCATTGGGCCAATCAGTGCCATTCCCAATATCACAAAGATGGGCATCCTCTTCCACCTCCTAATATTGATCAAAATCAGGGAAACTTATCACGGGGCCTATCACATGGCCCAACAAACAAAATGAGCTTTTATCCAGCCAGCAATGGGTCTCAACACCACAACATCGACAGGTCACAGACCTCCGTCATGCAACAACTGGGAGTGCTGCTTAGATCTCCCTGCTGTAGACCCAGTTGTTTTACAGCCTTCCTTGGGTGTCGTTACAGTTAGAACAGGAATCTATGGACCTTTGGGAAAAGGCACAGTAGGCCTTATTTTTGGACAGAGTAGTCTTACACTTAAAGGAATTCATGTGCATCCTGGTGTTATTGACTGTGATTATGAAAATGAAATTCAAGTTATGATACCGGCCGGTAACCCTTATACTATTCAACCAGGAGATAAAATTGCTCAATTACTTATTCTTCCTTATATAGAGGGCCAAAGCAATCCTGTTATCAGAACTGGAGGTTTTGGCAGTACTGGGAAACAACTGTATTGGCAAACTTTTTTGAAAGATCTTCACCCCAAAATACATCTTAAAATTAATAATAAATATTTTATAGGATTACTAGACACTGGAGCTGACGTTACCATCATATCTGAAAAGTTTTGGCCTTCATCTTGGCCTGTTGAGAACATACCTGTAATTTTTACAGGACTTGGCTCCTTAGGGGGAATAAAAAGAAGTCAACAGATTATGAGATGTGAAGGATCCGAGGATCAGATAACAACTCTTAAACCCTATGTGGCTAACATTGCCATTAATCTGTGGGGTAGAGATTTACTTCAACAGTGGGGTGCATATATTAATATCCCATCTATATCTACTCAAAATAAAAATATAATGTGTGCCATGGGATATGACCCACTGAAGGAATTAGATAAAACTCAACAAGGCAATAAAACACCCCTCGATATTTTTCCCCAAACACAAAGCCACAAGGCTAGGATATCCAAATGTATCCTAGCGGCCCCTGCCAGAGAACAAAAATATGCGCTGTCTTTAAAATGGTTTATTGATGAGCCCATATGGATAGAGAGCGGCCGCTTTCTCAAGAAAAACTGGCAGCTTTAAAATCTTTAGCTTCTCAACAATTAGAGGCGAGGCATATTGAACCTTCAACTAGTCCCTGGAATTCTCCGGTTTTTGTCATAGAAAAGAAATCTGGAAAATGGAGAATGCTGACTGATCTCCGAGCCATAAATAAAATCATACAACCTATGCGGGCTCTACAGCCTGGCCTTCCGACGCCTGCTGCTATCCCTCGAGATTGGAAAATTATAATTGTTGATCTTAAGGATTGTTTTTTCTCCATTCCCTTAAGCCCTAAAGATTCGGAGAGATTTGCTTTCTCCGTTCCTGTAATTAATCATGAGGAGCCCATAAGCAAATTTCAGCGGAAAGTTTTACCCCAAGGAATATTAAATAGTCCCAATCTTTGTCAGCTTTTTGTTGCAAAACCTCTCCGATTTTTACGATCTCAGTTTCCTCATGCTAAGATCATCCATTACATGGATGAAATCCTATTAGCTTTACCCGAACGACATGATTTACATGCACTCTTTTTAGCAGCTCAGGCAACCCTCTCAAAATATGGCCTCCTTATTGCAGAAGACAAAATTCAATTTGAAGATCCCTTGTTCTATTTAGGTCAAAAATTAGTACAAAATTCAATAATGTCTCAAAATGTTCAAATTCGTAGAGATACCTTGCATACTTTGAATGATTTCCAGAAGTTACTAGGAGACATTAACTGGTAGCATCCTACTCTAGGTATACCTACTTATCAACTGACTCATCTCTTTGATGTACTTAAAGGGAATTCCAATTTAAATAGCCCTAGGAAATTAACTCCGGAAGCACCCCAAAAATTACAATGGATTGAACAAAAAATTGCTTCCTATCAGCTTACTTGAATTAACTCCTTGCTACCTGTTTCCTTGTTAATTTTACTGTTACCTCATTCTCCTGCAGGAATACTTTGGCAGGCTAATGGAATCTTAAAACGGATATTTCTTTCCAACAAGCCTTAAAAAAATTATCTACATATTTAGACAAAACAGGAATGTTAATTTTAAAGAGTTGGGAGAGACTTAAGGAAATAACAACCCAAGACCCTGAGACAATTATAGTACCTCTGTCTCATGCACAAATATCCATGGCATATCGGCAATGCATTTCATGGCAACTTGGAGTTGCAAATTATATAGGTCACATAGACAACCATTATCTTAAATCCAAATTAATTGAATTTATCAAAACCACTTCCTTTATCATGCCTCGAGTTGTACAGTCAGTACCTGTAAATGGACCTAATTATTTTACAGATGCCAACAAATCCAGTTATTCTGCATATTATGGTCCTACTTCTAAATGTGTAAAATCCCCATATGCTTCAGTACAAAAGGATGAACTCTTGGCCATATTTTTATTACTTAAGGATGTTCCCTCCTCCATCAATATCTTAAAGGATTCAGCCTATTCTAAAAAAGTGATTGAAAACTTGGAAACCGTTAATATTTATTCAGATGTCTCAGAATTGTCTGACTTATTTTTTCAAGTCCAACATTGTCTCCAACACCGATCCCATCCTATATACATTACTTGAGAGACTAAAGAAAAATTATCAGGTGTACCCACAACCGCAAGGAAAAGACCCCCCCCCCCTTCTCCGCCATTCCTGGAACCAGCCAGGGCGTGCTCGGTTGTGGTTTGACCTAAAGGCGGGAACCAATCAAGTTCTGCTGAGTGTTCAAATTTACATGTCAACCAATAACAGCTCTGTAACCTCGAAAAATCCCTAACTTCCCCATAACCTGTTTGTGCCTGTCTATAAAAGTGCTGTAAAAACCTCGCTCGGGGCCTCTTAGTGTCACGAGCAACGAGTGCGCGGAGGTCCGGGTTTGAACCTGCAATAAACGACCCTTGCCGCTTGGCTTTGACTCTGGACTCTGGTGGTTTGTTTTCGGGGGTCTCTCAAATCAGGGCATATCACTTGGGGGCTTGTCCGGGATCCCCCCCCCCAAGCCCACCAGACCCCAAGTCAACGGGTCGTCCCTGAGACCGATCGGTAGGTGAGCCGGCTCTGTCCGTTTCTGTCTGTATATCATCCGTTCGTTTCTGGCTCTCTCCCGCACAGGATCTGTATCAGGGACTGACACAGCCCTGGCGGACGCACTATAGGGCAGTCAGTTGGGTCCAGTAGGAGACGTCCACTGGCACCCGTCTGGGGCACCTTTTTGGGCCCGTCGGAATTCTTCTGTCCGGGTGACAGACACCTGAAACGCGCTAGCGATCTATGTGTTGTGTTCTTTATTCTGTAACCTTTAAGCGTTGACCCCCTTCTCTTTCACAGGTGACCTGGCCTGGCACAACCGGGAATCCTCCTAACTTTATTATCTCTCCTTTCAATCCTTTTCTCCACCTCCAGGATACAGATGGGCCAATCTCAAAGCACTCCTCTTTCTCTCCTTGTTGCTAACTTCAAGGATGTTAGAACCAGAGGACAGAATTTGAGTCTAGACATCCGGAGGGGAAAATTAATAACCCTCTGCCGATCCGAATGGCCAACCTTCAGCATTGGATGGCCACACGAAGGAACTTTTTGCCTCCCTATAATCGCTAAGGTGAAGTCAAAGATTTTTCTACCGGGTCGCGAAGGGCACCCAGATCAGATTCCCTACATTCTAGTATGGCAAGATTTGGTAGGAAATCCACCCCCTTGGTTGGCCCCTTCCTGTCATCAGGAGCATGTAAGGCCCTTGCCATGCGGCCCGCAGACCCCCCAAAGCCAAAGACGCCATCCGCACCCTTGTATCCCATATTGACCGATAGTCAGGACCTACTATCCCTAGACCCTCCATCCTATCATCCCCCTCCCCTTGTACCCCGGGCCCTACCCGCAGCAGCCGCCCCGCCAGTCGCCCCGCTAGTTGCCCCCCCAGGGGAACCGGGAGGACGGGAAGCGGCAGCTGCGCCGGAACCAGGAGGACAGGAGGCCAGGAGGCAGCAGCCGCGCCGGGCCCAATTGAAAACGAAACCAACCACAAGGGGCCAGCTGGCCGAACCCGCGGGCGCACCCAGCGTGAGCCAAACCCTCGCCTCCCCGGCTCCACTGTGGCCCTACCCCTGCGGGAAATAGGACCCCCAGATGAAACAGGCAACCCCCGACTCCAGTATTGGCCCTTTTCCACCAGTGACCTGTACAACTGGAAAACACAGAACGCTCGATTCTCTGATAACCCTAAAGACCTAATAGCTCTTTTAGACAGTGTCATGTTCACCCACCAGCCCACCTGGGACGACTGTCAGCAGCTCCTCCGCATCCTGTTCACTACAGAGGAGCGAGAGAGGATCCAATTAGAAGCAAGAAAGCTGGTTCCCGGAGACGACGGTCAGCCGACATCTAACCCTGACCTCATTAATGCGCCTTTCCCCCTAACCAGACCTCCACAGGATGAATGGGACTACAACACGGCAGAAGGTAGGGGAAGGCTACTCATTTATTGCCAGACTCTGATGGCGGGTCTCCAGGCTGCTGCTCGCAAGCCCACCAATTTGGCTAAGGTATATTCGGTCATACAGGGAAAGACAGAGAGTCCAGCTGCTTACTTAGAGAGACTAATGGAAGGCTTTAGACAGTTTACCCCCATGAATCCAGAAATCCCTGAGAACCAGGCTGCTGTCATTATATCCTTTGTAAATCAAGCAGCTCCTGACATTAAAAAAAAAAAAAAAAAACTCCAAAGGCTAGAGGATTTAGAAGGTAAACAGATCCAGGATCTGCTCCGTATAGCACAACAGGTCTACGACAACAGGGACGCCCCAGAAGAGAGACAGATCAAGGCCACAGAGAAAATGACTAAAGTCCTGGCCGCTATAGTCCAGAAAGAACAGCCACCCCCAGAAGGCACTCAAACAACACGCCCTCCCAGGCGGCACTTAGATAAAGATCAATGCGCCTATTGTAAAGAAAAAGGCCATTGGATAGGAGAATGCCCCAAGAAGAAACAACCCCGCCCCAGCCAAGGACAATGGCAGCCTAAAACAGCCCCCATACTGTTTACCCAAGATACAGAATAGGGAGGACGGGGTTCGGATCCCCTCCCCGAACCTAGGGTAATGTTGCAAGTGGAGGGGATCCCGGTCCAGTTCCTAGTTGACACCGGGGCACAACACTCAGTTCTGGTCAAGCCCCATGGAAAAGTATCTGAAAAATCATCCTGGGTACAAGAGGCCACCAGAATAAAAAAGTACCCTTGGACAACTCAAAGGACTGTAGACTTAAGGACAGGGAAGGTAACCCACTCCTTCCTGGTCATTCCCGACAGCCCCTGCCCCCTGTTGGGGAGGGATTTGCTTACCAAAATGGGGGCCCAAATTCATTTCCAACCGGGAGGACCCACAGTGACTGACTTTCACAACCAACCCATATCTGTACTCACTGTGAGACTGGAAGATGAATACAGGCTCCATCAGAAACCCACTCCTCTGGATCAGGGTATCGAGCCCTGGCTTCAACGCTTCCCAGATGCGTGGGCAGAAACGGGTGGTATGGGGCTAGCAAAACATCGCCCAGCCCTATTTATAGAGGTCAAGCCTGGGACGGACCCTGTCCACGTGCGCCAATACCTTATGCCCGCGGAAGCCAAAAATGGCATCACACCGCATATCCGCCGCCTCCTTGACTTCAGGGTCCTACGCACCTGCCACTCAGCATGGAATACCCCCCTGCTGCCCATGCGCAAACCCAACAGCGGGGAATACAGACCAGTGCAGGACCTGAGAGAAGTCAATAAGCGGGTGATGGACATACATCCAACCGTTCCTAACTCCTATACTCTCTTGAGCGCCCTCAACCCAGAAAAACAATGGTATACTGTTCTGGATCTAAAAGATGCTTTTTTCAGCCTACCACTAGTGCCTAAAAGTCAAGAGCTATTTGCATTCGAGTGGACAGATCCAGACAGGGGCATAAATGGCCAACTCACCTGGACCAGACTACCACAAGGATTCAAAAACTCTCTGACCCTGTTCGACGAGGCTCTACACGAATATTTAAGTGAGTACAGACAACACCCAAATATAACTCTCCTGCAGTATGCTGATGATCTCTTGATAGCTGCCGAGACACCCAAAACCTGCATCCAGGGAACCGAAGGTCTCCTGCGAACTCTGGGAACCTTAGGTTACCCCGCCTCAGCAAAAAAGGCTCAGATCTGCAAGTCACAGGTAACTTACCTGGGTTACTTACTGAAAGGGGGGCAACACTGGCTAACGGATGCCAGGAAGGAAACCGTCCTTCGTATTCCCAGACCGCAGACACCACGACAGGTGAGGGAATTCCTGGGGTTGGCTGGGTTCTGCAGACTATGGATACCAAGGTTTGCTGAACTAGCAAAACCCTTATACCAGGCAACAAAAGATCACCAGCCCTTTGGTTGGACGGAAGAAGCCGAACAGGCCTTCCAGCAAATCAAAACTGCCCTGCTATCAGCACCTGCCTTGGGACTCCCCGATGTTTCCAAACCCTTCCACCTATATGTAGATGAGAGCCAGGGCATAGCTAAGGTGGTGCTAACCCAACATTTGGGGCCCTGGCGCAGGCCAGTTGCTTATCTAAGAAGTTAGATCCAGTGGCCGCCGGATGGCCACCCTGTCTCCAGATGATTGCAGCCACTGCCCTGATGGTAAAAGACACTGATAAGTTGACCATGGGCCAAGAACTACAAGTCACCACCCCGCACACCATCGGAGGCATCCTCAAACAGCTGCCTGACCGATGGCTGAGCAATGCCCAACTCACTCATTACCAGGGACTGCTACTGAACCCCCACAGGATCATCTTCACCCCCCCCCGACGGCCCTGAACCCAGCATCACTGCTGCCAGATCCAGACATGGGGACCCCACTTCATGACTGCACTGACATACTGGCACAGGTTTATGGGATTCGAGAGGACTTGCAGGATCAGCCATTACAGACGCAGACGCCATCTGGTTTACCGATGGAAGCAGCTTCGTTCACCAAGGACAAAGGTATGCGGGGGCGGCCATGACTTCAGAGACCGAGGTGGTGTGGGCAGAAGCTCTACCCCCCGGAACCTCGGCCCAGAAGGCTGAGCTAATAGCCTTAACCCAGGCCCTAAAGTTAGGAAGAGATCGCAAGCTAACCGTATACACTGATAGCCGATATGTTTTTGCCACCGCTCATGTACATGGGGCAATACACAGAGAACAGGGGCTCCTCATGGCTGAAGGAAAAGACATCAAAAATAAAGAAGAGATTCTAGCCCTACTAGCAGCCATATGGGAACTCAAAAAGCTAGCAATTGTGCATTGCCCAGGACATCAGAAGACAACCGACCCAGTTTCCCAGGGCAACAATTTGGCCGATCGGACTGCAAAAAACATAGCTCGGCCCCCAGCGCAATTACTGACCCTACAGCTGCCAGATCCTGGACCCCAGGAATTGCCCCCCGGCCCTGAGTATTCAGAAAGCAGTCTTCAATGGATGAGTAAACTTCCTATGACCCGAGTCAAAGATGGCTGGTGGAGAGACTCCAAGAACAACACTATACTCCCAGAGAAGCTAGGATGGCAGGTTCTAGAGCGGATCCATCACAGCACCCACCTAGGTTCCCGGCAAATGTTAGATTTAATGAGACAGACTGGACTGAGAATCAAAAATGTCTCCGATAAGGTTGATCAAGTAGTCACTAAATGTACTGTGTGCCAACTCAACAATGCGAGTAGTAATCCTCAGACATCAGGGGCAAGACAAAGAGGGAGCAGACTGGGGACCTATTGGGAAGTAGATTTCACTGAGGTAAAACCAGGAAAATATGGATATAAGTATTTGCTAGTTTTTGTAGATACCTTTTCAGGATGGACCAAAGCCTTTCCAACCAAGAATGAAACGGCGCAGATTGTAGCCAAAAAGATCCTGGAAGAAATCCTGCCCAGGTATGGTTTTCCAGTAATGATAGGGTCAGACAATGGACCTGCATTCGTCTCTAAGGTAAGTCAGGGACTGGCTTCCATACTTGGGGTTGATTGGAAATTACATTGTGCATACCGACCCCAAAGTTCAGGGCAGGTAGAAAGAATGAACAGAACATTAAAAGAGACCCTAACCAAATTGACCATGGAGACTGGCGCTAAGTGGGTAGTCCTTCTCCCTTACGCTCTGTTCAGGGTGCATAACTCCCCATACAAACTGGGACTCACACCCTATGAAATAATGCATAGTAGACCACCCCCCATCATCCCTAACCTAAAAGATGACCTTGTCAAAACTGAGAACGATAATGGTCTTGAACTCTTGCTCTCCCTACAAGCCTTGCAGAGGGTCCATGAAGATTTATGGCCCAAATTAAAAGAACTTTATGAGACTGGACCCCCGCCTACTCCTCATCACTTCTGACCCGGGGATTGGGTCCTTGTCAAACGTCATCGGCAGGAGACTCGAACCCAGGTGGAAAGGACCCTTCCAGGTCATCCTGACAACGCCTACAGCCATCAAAGTAGACAGAATCGCCGCCTGGATCCATTACACCCACGCCAAACCGGTGGACCCGTTCTCAGACCTCATCGGACCCTCAAAGACAACCTGGACTGTTGACCGGACTAAGGACAATCCTTTAAAATTGACCCTACACCGCCAACGGACTAAACCGTTAACTATGGTACTTGCCCTCCTCTTGATTGTTCTGCAAACTCTGTCTGTAGATCCAAACCCCCACAACCCCTATAATTTGACATGGGAAATTACTAATTTAGAGACTCATGAAGTCTACAACAAAACCCTAGGAACTGCCCCATTAAATACCTGGTGGCCAGATCTATATTTCAATTTAGAAACAGTCCATTAGAAGAAATGGAAGGAGGTAAATGGAGGCAACTGCGAAGGAGGGTATCAATAAGTAGAAATGGATTTTATGCATGTCCGGGATTTAGGACGGGGGTGATGAGGCGCACGTGTGGAGGGTTTGAAACCCTCTATTGCGCAGCCTGGAGTTATGTCACCTCCAATGATGGGGAATGGAAGTGGAAAGTAAAACCCCAATTTATTGAAATGTCCTATGTCCGACCATGTATCCGCACCAGGTATGATGAAAACTGTAGCCTTATTCGTGTAAGATTTACAGAGGAAAGGAAAAAAGACAGGCGATGGGTCTTAGGACTCACTTGGGGACTCTACTTATATCAACGTCCCCTCTTTGGGACTGCCATTCAAATAAAATTAAAAGCCTCCCCTCCTGTACAACCGGTGGGGCCAAATCAGGTATTAGGAAAAAAAAAAGACGAGCCTATCCCCAGGCAGATCCCCACTACTCCCTCCAGCAGGACCCCCGTCCTTACCCCAGGAGTAAAAGCACAAGCTGTCCAAGAAAATCAGAACCCAGAAGGCATAGACTCCCTATGGAAATTGCTAACAGCGGCGTATGAGGCCTTAAACCAATCGGACCCTGAGGCGACAAGGGCCTGCTGGTTGTGTTATGATATAAAACCCCCCTTCTACGAAGCCATAGGTCTAGCTGCCCCTTTTTCACAATCAGAAGAGTCGCCAGCAGCTTGCAGGTGGAATCGAAAGAGCCCCGGCCTCACACTGCAAGCAGTCACTGGCAATGGGACTTGTATAGGAAAGGTCCCCTCTAGCCATATCCAGCTCTGTGCCCTGACTAATTACTCTATAAATGAATCTAAATGGATAATTCCAGCTCCTGACAGTTGGTGGATTTGTTCTAAGACAGGGCTCACCCCATGTGTTAGCAGAAATGTTTTTAATTCCTCAACCGAATATTGTATCATGGTATAAGTATTTCCAAAGGTTATTTACCACCGAGAAAATGTTGTATATGATCTGTGGACAGAAGGGACGGAAGCAAGAGAGTCAATAAGAACAAAACGGGAGCCCTTTACGGCCATAACCTTGGCCACCTTATTTGGCCTCAGTACCATAGGGGCAGGAACAGGGATCTCATCACTAGCCATCCAGCACCAGGGGTTCAATAGCCTAAGGGCAGCCATTGATGAGGATATAGCCAGACTTGAGGACTCAATCTCGCACCTCGAAAAATCTCTGACCTCCCTTTCTGAAGTAGTCCTACAGAACCGAAGGGGGCTAGATCTAGTCTTCCTCCAACAGGGAGGTTTATGTGCAGCCTTGAGACAAGAATGCTATTTTTATGCTGACCACACCGGAGTAGTCCGAGAGTCCATGGCTAAAGTTAGAGAAGGCCTGGCCAAACGGAGGCGTGAGCAAGAACAACAACAAGGCTGGTTTGAATCTTGGTTCAATCAGTCCCTATGGCTAGCCACCCTGCTTTCTACTCTAGCTGGGCCCCTTATACTCCTCCTCCTCCTCACCTTCGGGCCTTATATTATTAATAAGCTAGTTGCCTTTATCAAAGATCGGGTTAACACGGTCCAACTAATGGTCCTTAAAACCCAATACCAACCTATCGTTACCGAAACATTTGAATCAGACACATAAGACCCAAGATTGGCTCTTGAGGCACCAAAGAAAGGGGGGAATGAGAGACTAAAGAAAAATTATCAGGTGTACCCACAATCGCAAGGAAAAGACCCCCTCCCCCTTCTCCGCCGTTCTTGGAACCAGCCAGGGCGTGCCCGGTTGTGGTTTGACCTAAAGGGGGGAACCAATCAAGTTCTGCTGAGTGTTCAAATTTAAATGTCAACCAATAACAGCTCTGTAACCGTGAAAAATCCCTAACTTCCCTATAACCTGTTTGTGCCTGTCTATAAAAGTGCCGTAAAAACCTCGCTCAGGGCCTGTTAGCGTCACGGGCAACGAGTGCACGGAGGTCTGGGTTCGAACCTGCAATAAACGACCCTTGCCGCTTGGCTTTGACTCTGGACTCTGGTGGTTTGTTTTCGGAGGTCTCTCGAATCGGGGCATATCATACTCACATACAATCTCATTCTGGCCTCCCTGGCCCCTTAGCAGAAGGGAACGCTACAGTGGATTCCTTATTGGCAACTCCTGTTATTACAGCACAAGATTTTCACAATCCGACTCATATTTTTTTTTAATTTTTTGAAGTTTATTTTATTTTTTGAGACAGAGAGAGACAGAGCATGAACGGGGGAGGGCCAGAGAGAGAGGGAGAGGGAGACACAGAACCTGAAATAGGCTCCAGGCTCTGAGCTGTCACCACAGAGCCCGACGTGGGGCTCGAACTCATGGACTGCGAGATCATGACCTGAGCCAAAGTCAGACTCTCAACCTACTGAGCCACCCAGGCGCCCCTGAAATCTGACTCATCTTAATGCTAAAGGCTTAAGTAAACGCTTTTCTATTTCCCTTAAACAAGCTAGAGAAATTATCACACACTGCCCCACTTGTGGGCCTATTGTCATTCCTCTGTACTCTCTGGGCGTTAATCCCAGAGGTCAACAACCTAATGATTTATGGCAAATGGATGTTACTCATGTTCCACAACTTGGTCGCTTTGCATATGTACGTGTATCAATAGATACATATACTGGTTTTATATGGGCTACACCTTTGTCAGGAGAAAAAATGGCCCATGTTATTCAGCACCTTTTAGAAGCATTTGCCACAATGGGACTCCCCTGGAATCTTAAAACTGACAATGGCCCCACTCATACTTCTCACACTTTTCTTATATTTTGCCAAAAATGGGGCATTCACCATACTACAGGCATTCCTTACAATCCACAAGGTCAAGGTATTATTGAACGTGCTAATCGTATATTAAAAACCATGTTACAAAAACAAAAACAGGGGGATATGGCCTTGAATCCAAAGAATCAATTAATGAAAGCATTATTTACGCTTAATTTTCTGGATTTAAGAGTTGAACAAGAGCTCACCGCAGCTGTAAAACATCACACAGCTTCTAATACCAGATCCCTTTCACAACCAATATTTTGGAAAATGATAATAACCAATGGTTCCCTGGGCATGTTAAATCGTGGGGTTGGGGATTTTCTCTTGTAGCCACAGATAATGGAGATATCTAGCTCCCAGCCCGGCAATTAAAACCACAATATGACAGATGGGCGAAGATAAAAAGAGTCGATAATTTTCAACCACTGGAGAAAGGGAAGAATTAAGCCTCAAACGAGAAATAAAAAGAAGAACCAAAAAAACAATGAAAGCCAAACCTCCGACATGGGGACAGATGAAGAAGATGACTCTAGAAGCAGAACAGATCCTCCAAAAAAACAGGAACACCTAAGACTTCTACTACTCTGTTTATTGCCATGGTATCAGTTCTTATTTTAACCGTGAGTACTAAAGAGAATCACACATATTGGGCTTATATTCCAAATCCACCTCTTAATAGATTAATTACATGGGATGATCCCTCTTTCCCAGTTTATGTAAGTGATTCAGTCCGGTTGCCTGAACCTTATGATAATAGAGGCCCATTTAAACCAGAAGAAGAAGGGAAAATAATCCCTGAATAGTCTGTAGGTGCAGATGGGCCACTTATATGCTTTGGAATAGGTGAACACTGTGTTACATTTCGTTCACAGGCATGGATAGCAAAAATAACCAATGGGACTAATGTCTCTATATTGTATTTACTACAGGGAGTCTCCATGAGAAGTCAGAGAATTACATATGCTCACCCTCCTAAATTGCCTCGATGTCAATTAAGAAAGGTTATAAATCCTGAGGAATGGGTTAATTGGGAGCTCTGTAGAGGAGAGGTTGGTAGAGTTCTTCTTAATACTTCCAATGGAAGCATCCTTAATTGAGCGTCTGTAGGCTCTGATCAGACCAAATACTCCAAAAGAGACCTCCGATGGTGTCGATATCAAGACGACATCATTTCAGATGTAACATCTGAACCCATTGTATGGCATGAAGGAGCGATGACTCCCCCCAGCCCACGTTTACCTGATGGACCAATTCATTCAGAACTCTGGAAAATTGGTACTGGATTATTAGGCATGACCACTTGGAAAGGCCACTTAATGAATATTTCAAATAAATTCTCCATCTCTTTTAGAATCAATGAGACTCATAAAATTCAAGCATGTGTCAGACTTCCTTTTCTGTTTATGTTAGGCATGCCTCATTGGGACCTTGATAACAATCTTCTTACTTGCCATCATTTTTTTTTTTTTACTTGTCTTAATTCTACTATTTCTTTTAACCAGGAAAGAACAAAGCTTATATTATCCTTAAGGCACGAAATGGGGTTTGGATGCCTGTAACCATGGATCTGTCTTGGCAATACTCCCCAGAAATGTATCTCATAGATGAAATATTGAAACGTGTCTTACACCGCACCCGACGGTTTGTAGCTTTACTGGTAACTGCTGTACTTGGGATTATAGCTATTACAGCTACAGAAGCAATAGCTGGTTTTGTGCTGCATCAGACTGTACAAACCACCCACTTTGTACAAAACTGGCATCAAGATTCAGAAAGGCTGTGGAACAGCCAATGGCTGATTGATAGCCGAACAGAGAGCCAATTATCTGACTTGTAGCAAGCTGTTCTTTTTCTAGGAGATCAATTGATTAGTTTACAACAACAGATAAAGCTTCAATGTGATTGGAACATAACCACCTTTTGTGTCACCCCCCTCCCCTATGTATATAATCAATCTAAGATCTCATGGGACCTGGTGTGTCAACACCTTCTTAATCAAGGTAACACCTCTGCTGATATAGCTTAATTGCAAAAGGAATCTATGAAACATTCAAAAATAAACCTGAGATGATTTCTGGTGCTCCTTCTCTATCTGACATAACTAATCAAATCTCGGAATTGAATCAAATGAATTATATAAAACACAAGCTTATCTGAGTTTGGTATTTTTATATTAATCTTTGTCTTATTACTTTGCATATACCTAGTCTGGGGAAGAGGACAGCAACGAAGCTGAGATTATGCCTCACAAGCCTCTGTCTGTGCCCTCCAACTTTGCCAAATGAAAGGAAAAGGGAGAGATGTGGGAAATGCAGGAGAGAAGTATCAAAGGAAAAGACTTCAAAAGGGAAGGGATGAAGCAGGTACAAGGCCTTAGGACATGTTTACACAGCCGAAGGCAGCTGCTGCTAGTAAGGAATGCCTAGAGTCATTAACATTTCCAGGGCTGGATCCTCTTTCACACCTGATCCTTCCAGTGATATAGAAACGAATTAACTCAAAATTCAACCTTGAAAAGCTAAACCAGGGGCCAACATGGTGGAGAGACAGGGGGATTCATATGTCCCAAGTCTCTCAAACAAAGAAGTGTAGAAGCCAAAGGAGTTTAAACACCAGATCCTGGGAGGAAATGAAACTGAATCTACTAGGAAGGAAATGGGAAAGCTGGAAGAAAGATAGGTGGGTAACTGCAAACTGGGGGAGATAAAAAAGGCTGCATGGGCACGGAAGGGAGGGACCCCCTTCTTCAGAGAGACAAAGGGAAGATAAAGAGTGGTTAGGGAAGTGCAGGACCATAGCCAGACAGGAGGAAGACCTCGGACTGAGACTGAGAGGGATCCGATCTCTAACAGTGGGGCTTTCTTTTGACTGGGGTTGGCTCCTTGTTCAAGCACCTGGGGAGGAGGGAGCCAGGCCTTGGGTGCGGTTATAGGTCAGAGACTCAGTCTGCAGCTGGAGAAAGTGGTTCCCTCCCTGGAGGGGTGAGTGATAGCACAGAACCTGCCTGTGTCAGCCACCCCCAGGTGCAGTGTCTGGGCAGAGGGCACAGTCTGCAGGAGGATAAGGCCGACGTTTCCCTGGAGTGCTGCGGGAAAAGACAAAGCCTGCCTGCGTCTGCCACCTCAGAGACTCTCAGTGAGGGCAGTGGCTCTCAGTCCGCAAGAGGAGAAGTTGGTCCTCCCTTTAGTGTGATAGCACAAAGCCAGCCAGGACCACATATCGCTGCACGGGGAGGTGCTTCCCCAGCACCAGAGTGCATGGAGTGGGACTTTGAATCCTAGACAAGCACAGGGTCAGGGGAATTGGTGGAGCGAGAAGGACCACCCCTGTCTGCGGCCGTGGCACAGTGAGGACGACTCAAACAGAGTCCACCGGATCTGGCTCCGTGGAAAAGAGACAGGGAGATCACCATTCCCCTGCCACACCACGACCATCACCAAGGCAGGGCCTCAGGGATCATTCCCAAGGGCCATAGTGGAGGTGGGTCCAGAAAACGCCAAACCACGCCCCCTTACCCTGGGTAACTGCATATCTACCAGAGAGGCACAGACCCTGAGGACAGCTACTACCTACAAGTGATGCAGCATTGCCTGGATTAACTTTAGGTCAATTCTGGACATATAGATATATTCTCCCACCCCACCCCACCCCCATTTCTCCTCCTTATCTCTTCCCTCCCCTAGGCTGGCTACTCTGGTTATTGGACTGTCTGAACAGGCATATTTAATCCATTGTCTTGATACATGTTCTACACCTCCTTTTTTACACTCCATTCTCTCTCTTGAAATAATTAAGCCATATAGTTTCTCTGTCTGGGCAATTTTATCTTCATTTGATTTTCATTTCCCCGTTTCATTTTCATATTTACTTTCCTTTCTCTCTCTCTGGATTAAGGCTTTTAGACTCTCTTCCTAATCAATGTTTATTCCCCCCCCCGCCCCCACCTTCTGTCATTTCTCTGTATGTGCTCTTCCATCAGCACTACCTCCACCCTCTTCTTTACTTGTAGTCGGTGTTTTTGAGTTTTTTGTTTTTAGTCTTTAGGTTTTTGTTTTTGTTTATTTCTTTGTGTTATTTGTGTGTGCATTTTTGTCTCCTGTTTGCCCATCTGTTTTCCTTTACAGGGCTACTCCAAGGAACAAATCAAAGAATACCAGGTGGAGCATACAAAATATTACTACGAGTAGGGTAATAAAATAACCAAAGTCACAACAAGAGGGAGCAAGGAACAACCCTGAAAAATACCTCTTGAAGGGCCAAGCCCTGGAAGATGTATGACCTACTTTAAAATAGCAGTGCTCACAGGTGCAGAGCACACAAGCTTTTAAAATGCATAAGGGACAGAAAATTAGCCAAAATGACTAAGCGGAAGAATTCACCTCAAAAGAAACTCCAGGAGTAGCAACAGCTAACAAATTGATCAAAACCGATTTAAGCAATACTCATAAAATTAATCGCTGGGCTTGAAAAACCATAGAGGACATCAGAGAATCTATTGTTACAGAGATCAAGGGACAAAAGAATAGTCATGATGAATTAAAAATGCTATAAATGAGGTACAAAATAAAATGGAGGCAGCCATAGCATGGATTAAAGAGGCAGAGGAAAGAATAGGTGAATTAGAAGATAAAATTATGGAAAAAGAGGAAGCTGAAAAAAAGAAAGATAAAAAAAATTCAGGAGTAGGAGGGGAGAATTAGAGAACTCAGTGAAGCAATCAAACGGAACAATATCTGTATGATAGGAATTCCAGAAGCAGAAGAGAGAGAGGAAGGAGCTGAAGGTGTACTTGAACAAATCATACCTGAGTACTTCCCTGACCTGGGGAAGGAAACAGGCATTGAAATCCAAGAGGTACAGAGAACTCCCTTCAGACATAACTTAAATCGATCTTCTGCATGACATATCATAGTGAAACTGATAAAATACAAGTATAAAGAGAGAATTCAGAAAGCAGCTAGGGGTAAACAGGCCCTAACTTACAAGGTAGACATATAAGGGTAGTAGCAAACCTATCTACTGAAACTTGGCAGGCCAGAAAGGAATGGCAGGAAATCTTCAATGTGATGAACAGAAAAAATATGCAGCCAAGAATCCTTTAACCAGCAAGTTTTTCATTCAGAATAGAAGGACAGAAAAAGGTTTTCCCAAACAAAAAATCAAGGAATTCATCACTAAACCAGCCATACAAGAGATCCTAAGGGGGATTCTGTGAGTGAAATGTTGCAAGGACCACAAAGTACCAGAGACACCACTACAAGCATGAAACCTATAGATATCACAATGACATTAAACACATATCTTTCCATAATAACACAGAATGTAAATGAACTAAATGCTCCAACCAAAAGACATAGGGTACCAGAATGGATAAAAAACAAGACCCATCTATTTGCTGTCTACAGGGAGACTCATTTTAGACCTGAGGACACCTTCAGATTGAGAGTGAGGGGATGGAGAACTATTTATCATGCCACTGGAAGTCAAAAGAGAGCTGGAGTAGCCATACTTATATCAGACAAACTAGACTTTAAATTAAAGGCTATAACAAGAGATGAAGAAGGGCATTATATAATAATTACAGGGTCTATCCATCAGGAAGAGCTAACAATTATAAATGTCTATGCACCGAATACAGGAGCCCCCAAATATATAAAACAAGCGATCACAAACATAAGCAACCTTATTTATAAGAATGTGGTAATTTCAGGTGACTTTAATACCCCACTTACACCAATGGATAGAACATCTAGACAGAGAATGTATAAAGAAACAAGGGCCCTGAATGATATATTGGATTAGATGGTCTTGACATATATTTAGGACTCTGCATCCCAAAGAACAGAATATATTTTCTTCTCCAGTACACATGGAATGTTCTCCAAGATAGATAACATACTGGGTCACAAAAAAGCCCTTCATAAGTATAAAAAAATTGAGATCATACCATGCACATTTTCAGACCACAATGCTATGAAACTTGAAATCAACCACAGGAAAAAGTCAGGAAATCCTCCAAAAGCCTGGAGGTTAAAAAATACCCTACTAAAGAATGAATGGGTCAACCAGGAAATTAGAGAAGAAATTTAAAAAATGTATATGGAAACAAATGAAAATGAAAAGACAACAATCCAAACACTTTGCAATGCAGCGAAAGTGGTCCTGAAAAGAAAATACATTGCAATCCAGGCCTATCTCAAGGAACAAGAAAAATCCCAAATACAAAATCTAACAGCACACATAAAGGAAATACAAGCAGAACAGCAAAGACACCCCAAACCCAGCAGAAGAAAGGAAATAATAAAGATCAGAGCAGAAATAATATAGAAACTAAAAAAACTGTAGAGCAGATCAATGAAACTGAGTTGGTTTTTTGAAAAAATAAACAAAATTGATAAACCTCTAGCCATGCTTCTCAAAAAGAAAAGTGAGGTGACCCAAATAGATAAAATCCTGAATGAAAATGGAATTATTGCAACCAATCTCTCAGGAATACAAGCAATTTTCAGGGAATACTATGAAAAATTATATGCCAACAAATTGGACAACCTGGAAGAAATGGACAAATTCCTAAGCACCCACACACTTCCAAAACTCAAACAGGAAGAAATAGAAAGCTTGAACAGACCCATGACCAGCGAGGAAATTGAATCAGTCATCAAAAATCTCCCAACAAATAAGAGTCCAGGACCAGATGGCTTCCCTGGGGAATTCTACCAGACATTTAAAGCAGAGATAATACCTATCCTTCTCAAGCTGTTCCAAAGAACAGAAAGGAAGGGAAAACTCCCAGACTCGTTCTATGAAGCCAGCATTCGTTTGATTCCCAAACCAGCCAGAGACCCAGCAAAAAAAGAGAACTACAGGCCACTATCCCTGATTAATATGGATGCAAAAATTCTCAACAAGATACTATCAAATCGAATTCAACAGCATATAAAAAGAATTATTCACCATGATCAAGTGGGATTGATTCCTGTGGTGCAAGACTGGATCAACATTCTCAAATCAATCAATGTGATACATCACATTAATAAAAGAAAAGATAAGAACCATATGATTCTGTCAATAGGTGCACAAAAATTATTTGACAAAATCCAGCATCCTTTCTTAATAAAAACCCTCAAGAAGGACAAATAAACTGATCCCATTCACAATTGCACCAAGGATCATAAAATACTCAGGAATAAACCTAACACATATCTTTCCATAATAACACAGAATGTAAAAGATCAGTATGCTGAAAACTATGGAAAGCTTATGAAGGAAATTGAAGAAGATACAAAGAAATGGAAAAACATTCTGTGCTCATGGATTAGAAGAATAAATATTGTTAAAATATCAATAATACCCATAACAGCTCACACATTCAATGCAATCCCAATCAAAATTGCACTAGCATTCTTCTCAAAGCTAGAACAAGCAATCCTACAATTTGTATGGAACCACAAAAGGCCCCAAATAGCCAAAGTAATTTTGAAGAAGAAGACCAAAGCAGGAGGCACCACAATCCCCGACTTTAGCCTCTACTACAAAGCTGTAATCATCAAGACAGCATGGTATTGGCACAAAAACAGACACATAGACCACTGGAAGAGAATAGAGACTCCAGAATTGGACCCACAAATATGTGACCAGCTAATCTTTGACAAAGGAGGAAAGAACATCCAATGGAAAAAAGCCTCCTTAACAAATGGTGCTGGGAGAAGTGGACAGCAACATGCAGAAGGATGGAACTAGACCACTTTCTCACACCTTTCACAAAAAAATAAACTCAAAATGGATGAAATACCTGAACATGAGACAGGAAACCATCAAAACCCTAGAGGAGAAAGCAGGAAAAGACCTCTCTGACCTCAGCCGTAGCAATTTCTTACTTGACACATCTCTAAAGGCAAGGGAATTAAAAGCAAAAATGAATTATTGGGACCTCATGAAGATAAAAAACTTCTGCACTGCAAAGAAAACAACCAACAAAACTAAAAGGTAACCAACAGAATGGGAAAAGATATTTGCAAATGACGTATCAGACAAAGGGCGAGTATCCAAAATCTATAAAGAGCTCACCAAACTCCACACCTG
The DNA here is from genome assembly GCF_018350175.1 of Felis catus. Taxonomy (NCBI): domain Eukaryota; kingdom Metazoa; phylum Chordata; class Mammalia; order Carnivora; family Felidae; genus Felis; species Felis catus. Next base: position 83,383,922 of record NC_058386.1, on the reverse strand, counting down.
AAAAACAAATATCCCAGTGAAGAAATGGGCAGAAAACATGAATATACACTTATCTAAAGAAGACATCCGGATGGCTAACAGGCACATGAAAAGATGCTCAACGTTGCTACTCATCAGGGAAATACAAATCAAAACCACACTCAGATATCACCTCACGCCAGTCAGAGTGGCCAAAATGAACAAATCAGGAGACTATAGATGCTGGAGAGGATGTGGAGAAACGGGAACCCTCTTGCACTGTTGGTGGGAATGCAAATTGGTGCAGCCACTCTGGAAAGCAGTGTGGAGGTTCCTCAAAAAATTAAAAATAGATCTACCCTATGACCCAGCAATAGCACTGCTAGGAATTTACCCAAGGGATACAGGAGTACTGATGCATAGGGGCACTTGTACCCCAATGTTCATAGCAGCACTCTCAACAATAGCCAAATTATGGAAAGAGCCTAAATGTCCATCAACTGATGAATGGATAAAGAAATTGTGGTTTATATACAAAACGCAGTACTATGTGGCAATGAGAAAGAATGAAGTATGGCCCTTTGTAGCAACGTGGATGGAACTGGAGAATGTGATGCTAAGTGAAATAAGCCATATAGAGAAAGACAGATACCATATGTTTTCACTCTTATGTGGATCCTGAGAAACTTAACAGAAACCCATGGAGGAGGGGAAGGAAAAAAAAAGAGGTTAGAGTGGAAGAGAGCCAAAGCATAAGAGACTCTTAAAGAGTGAGAACAAACTGAGGGTCGATGGGGGGTGGGAGAGAGGGGAGGGTGGGTGATGGGGATTGAGGAGGGCACCTTTGGGATGCGCACTTGGTGTTGTATGGAAACCAATTTGACAATAAACTTCATATATTGAAAAAAACTGAGAACAAACTGAGGGTCAATGGGAGGTGGGAGGGAAGGGAGGGTGGGTGATGGGTATTGAGGAGGGCACCTTTTGGAATGAGCACTGGGTGTTGTATGGAAACCAATTTGACAATAAATTTAATATATTGAAAAAAAAGGATTTCAGTGCCTAGAAGTTAATATAAAAAAAATATTTATCATGCTAGTGGCACCTGGGTGGCTCAGACAGTTAAGCATCTGACTTTGGCTCAAGTCATCATTTCACTGCTTGTGGGTTCAAGGCCCATGTCCGGCTCTGTGCTGACAGATCAGAGCCTGGAGCCTGCTTCAGATTCTGTGTCTTCCTCTGTCTCTGCCCCTCCCCTCTCTTAAAAATAAATAAACATTAAAAATATTTATCATGTTTGGCACAAAAACACTCAGATCAATGGAACAGAATAGAGAACCCAGAAATGGACCCACAAACATATGGCAAACTAATCTTTGATAAAGCAGGAAAGAATAGCCAATGGAATAAAGACAGTCTCTTCAGCAAGTGGTGCTGGGAAAACTGGACAGTGACATGCAGAAAAATGAATCTGGACTACTTTCCTACACCATACACATAAATAAACTCAAATTGGATGAAAGACCTAAATGTAAGACAGGAAGCCATCAAAATCCTTGAGGAGAAAGCAGGCAAAATCCTGTTTGATCTTGGCCACAGCAACTTCTTACTCAACACATCTCTGGAGGCTAGGGAAACAAAAGCAGAAATGAACTATTGGGACATAATCAAGATAAAAAGCTTTTGCACAGTGAAGGAAGCAATCAGCAAAACTAAAAGGCAACCCATGAAATGGGAAGAGATATTTGCAAATGACATATCAGCTAAAGGGTTAGCATCCAGAATCTATAGAGAACTGATCAAAGTGAACACCCGAAAAATAAGTAATTTGTGAAGAAATGGGCAAAAGACATGAATAGACACTTCTCCAAAGAAGACATCCAGATGGCCAACCGACACATGAAAAATGCTCAACATCACTCATCATCAGGGAAATACAAATCAAAACCACAATGAGATACCTGTCAGAATAGCTAACATTAACAACTCAGGCAACAACAGTTGTTGGCAAGGATGTAGAGAAAGAGGATGTCTTTTGCATTGCAGGTGGGAATGCAAGCTGGTGCAGCCAATCTGGAAAATGGTATGGAATTTCCTCAAAAAATTAAAAATAGAACTAACCTACGACCCAATTGCACTATTAGGTATTTATCCAAGGGATACAGGTATGCTGTTTCAAAGAGACACATGCACCCCAATGTTTTTAGCAGCACTATCAACAATAGCCAAAGTATGGAATGTTCATCGATGGATGAATGGATAAAGAAGATGTGGTATATATGTATATGTATATATAGAGAGTATAATTCAGCAATCAAAAAGAATGAAATCTTGCCATTTGCAACTACATGGATGGAACTAGAGGGTATTATGCTAAGCGAAATTAGTCAGAGAAAGACAAATATCATATGACTTCACTCATATGGGGGCTTTGAGACACAGAACAGATGAACGTAAGGGAAGGGAAGCAAAAACAATATAAAAACAGGGAGGGGGACAAAACATAGACTCTTAAATATGCAGAATAAACAGATAGTTACTGGAGTGGTTGTGGGAGGGTGGATGGGCTAAATGAGTAAGGGGCATTAAGGAATCTACTTCTGAAATCATTGTTGCACTATATGCTAACTTCAATGTAAATTAAAAAATAATAGTTGAAATAAATGTAAGGACATTTGGAGACTAATCACAATACCTGATTTAGAAGGATGTGGGATTAATTAATTTCCACATTTTCTACGTCTGCTAAAAGCTAACTTCATTCTAAATGAGAGGGAAGAAAAGTGAGGGAAAGTACAGAGTATTGTTGGCCACTTTGGATCCTTGAAATCTACTGAGATAATGAAAATGTTTACTAACCCAGCTCCATTTTCCTTCAGAATTGCTTTTAAAGATGTTTTCTTGAACCACTGCCTATCAAACCTAACATTTTGGAAAACCATTTTAAAGTCATTTTCTGAGGATTTTTACCCCCCCATCATGTTTTCTATTTGTTTTAGCAAATATCATAACTTATATAATACAAAATATACCTAATAAGCATATAATTTCTTGATCACTGTATTATAGTAACATTTTTCCTTGCTTATCTCTCTTAGAAGAATCTTTAAGAGCACACATACATAAAATTGAATAGTTATTTCAATGGATTTTTAACTTTTTACATTATAGTCTAAGGCATTCTGGTAACAAGTGAATTTAAATTTTATATTTTATATTGTTTTCTGTTTATGATCAATAAATTAGCTTTGGAAATTACATCTGGCTATATGTACCAACAACTCATGTATTAGAATTATAATTGTACCACCAAAGGACATTGAAACAAGTAAACATGGTCAGAAAAAAAAATTATCATGCTAGTTTCCATAACATAAGCAGTTAGTCCTAAATATCATTATGATCATTTCCTAATATAAGGTATTTTTATTTCTGTACTGCAGGAGAAAATAGGCACCAATTTTTTCTAAATATTCAGATACATTTCATTGCAAAAGATTATTTGTATTTTGGTTATTTGATAAGACATAGTGTGGGTCTGTTAACACTAGAAGAACATAATCATGGAGATTTTTCACCTGATAAAACTGCATCAGAGAATTATAACTCTGAAAGTGTTGAGGAGTGCAGACATGGACTGTTATTTTTCTCCTGATTAGACTGTGACTATGGATTTTGAGAAAGAAAACTCCAGAGTTGGAGTGCCCTTCTCATCAGGTCATATCTGGGAGGGCATGATATCTATGTGACATCAGTGGGTCACAGGAGATGCTGATCTTCATTTAGGGTTAAGGTGATGTTTGTCTAGTTTCTACAGTGTATAGTTTCTACTTTCCTTTCACCTACTCTATTCTCCAGAAGTGAAACACTAAGTGTGCGCAATGTGAATGTCAGTGATGTTGGGGTGGTTGAGTATTGATATTAAACATTCGCACTTGGCTCAATGCTAATTAAACATTTTTACTAAAATGAGTGTGAATTTTGTTTATGGTAGAAATTGTATCCCCTAAAAACTCTACTACTTATGAAATAATTTCAAAAGCATGGTGAGCTATCAAATTAATCTGGGGTAAGAAAAATCTTTACACTTCCTCCTTTCTCCCCTCAAGATATTCACTATCTAGGATGAAATTATGATCATTCCTACACATTTCTTTTACTTCAAATGTGAGTTTCCCTAAACACAATATAGGATTGTTTTTTATGTTTTCAGTACACATAGACACACACATACACATAAACACAGTGGTGTGCTCATCCTCCAAGTTTCTAATTTAACATTGTATATGCATGCATCTATTCATATAAATAGTATATGTGTATGCACAATATATATATAGTGCATATGTATAATATGTATATGTATAGCATGTATGTGCACACACATATACAGGAAAACTTAATCCTTACCCTCAAGGGAGGACTGTGAGGAGTTCAAGGGGAAACTTCCCTCTAGATCCTAGCACAGTACTTGCTGCATCACCAACAATGGCAAAGTTTGCTGCCTTTCATGCCAAAAGCTCTGAGCTTTAACAGGCATATTGTTTATTTCATTCATTCATTGCTGCTTTTGCTTTAACTATTCTTTCCATCTTATTACTATAGTTTTTAGGTTGTGATTCATTGTCATGTTTTTTAATGGAATGTTTAATTCATTTATTTTTATTTATATTTTATATAGGTTTTTAAATCTTTTTCTCCAGTTTTATTTAGATATAATTGAGATATAACATTGTGTAAGTTTAAAACTACAACATAAAGATGTGATATATGTATTTATTGCAAAATGATTACTACCATAATTTTTTAAATGTTTATTTATTTTTGAAAGAGAGAGTGTGAGTTGGCGTGGGGCATAGAGGAAGGGAGATTAGAATATCTGAAGTGGACTCTGTGCTTACAGCAGCAAGCCCGATGGAGGGCTCAAACTCATGAACCTTAAGATCATTACTTAAGCTGAAGTCCAACACTCAACTGACTGAGCCACCAGGCACCCCATACCATAACTAATTAATATTGTTGGCTTATACAGTCATTATTATTATTATTATCACTATTATTATTTTATTTTGAGAGAGAGTGGGCCAACAGAGGAGGGCCAGAGAGAGAGGGAGAGAGAGAATCCCAAACCGGCTCCACAGGGTCAGCACAGAGCCCCGATGTGGGTGAGGCTTGATTTCATGAATCATGAAATCATAACCTGAGCTGAAATCAAGAGTCAGATGCTCAATGGACTAAGCCACTCCTGCTCCCCACATAGTTATTATTTTTGTTCCTTTAATATCTACTGAAACTTTCAAGTATCTAATACACTATGGTTAACTGTTATCACCATGCTATACATTATTACATCCATGAAACCAATTTATCTTTTAGCTGAAGGTTTGTACATTTTGAGCACCTGTACCCACTTCTTTTTTTCTTTATTGAGGTGTAATTGACATATAACCTTATATAAGTTTCCAGTGTACACCATAATGATTCTATATTTGTATATTTTGCAAAATGATCACCAAAATAATTCTAGTTAACATGTCACCATCCATAGGTACAAAATCTATTTTGCAATGAGAATTGTAAGATACACTCTCTTAGTAACTTTCAAATATGCAATACAATATTATTAATGGTAGTCACCGTGCTAAACATTAAAACCTTATGACTTATTTATTTTATAAGTAGACATCTGTACCTTTTGATCCCTATCAGCCATTTTGTTCACTCTCCAATCCCTCATATAAATATTTAATCCTTCAAAATGTACCCTGACAGTTGCTTTAGTTACATACTGATATGTTATATCTTCTCTACAATGACTAAATATTTCTCGACATAATCATTTTTAGATTAAGTGAAGTCTGTTAGAATCACCTATTATTAGTGTGATTCTTTTCCCCCCTGTACCTACCGTAGTTTTTGTTCTATGAATAATTTTGCTTTGTAATTAGATATATATATATTAATATCTCACATCTTCCTTGTGAATTTTAGCCTTTACCATTGGAAACTATGATTTCCTTCCCTTTTTAAATCCATTTTGATTCTAATTCTTCTATCTCTAATAACAAGATTAAGATCCCTTATTTACTGTTATTGGCAATTCTGATACATATTTTCTTGTTGGAAAAAATTTTAACCAATCTGAATTCCTTTGTTTTAGGTTTAGGAAAAAAAGTACAGTTTTATATCTTCCTACAACAGGCAATTTTAAAATGCTTTTACTAGGTGAGTTAAACACATTTACATTTACTTATAAGATCAATGACATCAATCATTTGAGTTCAGTTATGCCACATTGTTTATAAACTCCTGAAATATTTTGTATTATTTTTATTTAAAAAAAATGTTTATTTATTTATTTGTTTTTGAGAAAGAAAGTGATTGGGGGAGGGACAGAGAGAGAGGGAGAGACAGAATCTCAAGCAGGTTCCATTCTGCCAGCAGAGCCCAATGTGGAACTTGATCTCAAACTGTGATATCATGACCTGGACCAAAATCAAGAGTCTGACACTTAAACCGACTGAGCCACCCAGGCACCCCTTTGCATTTTTTTAAGTAACCCCTACACCCAGTGTGGGGCTCAGACTCATGACCCCAAGATCAAGAGTTGCACACTCTATATGGGGCACCTGGGTTGCTCAGTAGATTAAGCACCTGACTTCAGCTCAGGTCATGATCTCACAGTTTGTGGGTTCCAGCCCCATATTGAGCTCTGTGCTGACAGCTCGGAGCCTGGAGCCTGCTCTGGATGCTTTGTCTCCCTCTCTCTCTCTGCCTCTCCCCCACTCATGCTCTGTCTCTCAAAAATGAATAAACATTAAAAAATAAAAAAAAGATTTACACACTGTATTGACTGAGCCAGCCAAATGCCCCCTCTCCTGTTTCCTTTTATTGAATATTTAAAATGGTTGTTGTTTTGTTCTAGTGATATTTTTATACTACAGTACTTAATATGCTTGATATGGAAGAAAGTCTTACCAAGGAAGTAAGTTATAGTAATAGTCAAGAAATAAGTCAAGAAATAAGTAATAGTCAATGGTATGAACATGTAATTCACATAATAAGCAATGTACATACTCATTAAACTTTTAAAAGTATCCCAAGTTACAATACATAAAGAATGCAAACTAGTATCCTGACATATCATGCTGAGTGAAAAAGACATGTTGCTTAAAAATATGTAAATTTAATAGTTGGGGAAAAGAATATGTGTAAATGAACATATTTTGTAGACCCGCATTCCTGCCTTTAAAATGTGTCTGACACTGGAGTAGTGAGTTAGTCTTTGTGAGCTTGAACTTAGCCATCTAAAATGGGAACATTGATATTTACCTCAGAGAACTGTTATGAGAAATGAGCAAAGCCTTACATATCATCTGATACATAATGTTTCAGCAAAAAGTGTCTGTTGTTTGCTGTGTTCTTCCACCCACAAAAGACCTATCTTAAAAATGAACATCTAGCGATCCTTCAGACTGAGCAGTGCAAAATATAATGAATATCTATTTATATATATAACAGATAAACTTTGCTGATATTTATTAATTGGATGAATTACCTGAAAATGGTGAAAATGAATCATATCATCATCTGTTTAGTTGATTAACTAATTTTTACATTTTCTGTTCTTTTTACCTTCCATTTTGACAATGGGATAGTAACTTTCTTTTCAGGGGCAAAGAGAATACAGAATAACAGAGTATAAATATGGGTCTGCCTTACAACAGATTGAAATCAGGAGACGTGAGTCCCAAGTCTGTCTTTGCCTATAGTACTATGGGTAGTCACTTCCCCTGTGCTGGCCTCAGCCCTAACACAGAAAAAAGATTGTAAACCCAATGGTTAGGGATGGGCCTTTGGACTCAAACTTGCTTGTCAACTTGGGAAAATTAAATAATTTAATAACTTCTTTAATTTTCTTAGTAATTGTTGAGTCATATGTGAAACCCACATGTAATGAATATACATTACAGATGCACACATAGAGAGTGTGATGGGAAGAAATGCACAAACATGATATTTTTTTATAAAACTAATGAATGGTAGGATTGCTGATCAATTATATACTTCACTCTGGCCCTACCATGGTTTTCACAATTTGAAATTAATATGAATCATTTAAAAAACAAAATTAAAGTTTACAGAAACATTTCTTGTTATAAAATAATTTCAGCAGAAATTATAAAACATAGAACACACTTCTGTATCACTCTATTAAATAATAAAATATTACAGGTAGTTGTATCTCATTTGAAGTACTTTTCTGACTGCATTAGCTTCCTGCTTATCCAGGGTGCAGACACACAAAAATTTGGATCTTTAAATTTCTAATATATTTCATTATAGTATATATCCCTACATGAAACATGCTGTTATTCTCTTGCATGATTTATTCATAGTTGCCTGGCTATAGTCTGCAGGTGGGTTTATGCGTGGGTATACATTTTGAACATTTCCTTAAGTGTTTTATGAAGAGATTTGGGGAGAAATTTTAATGATATATCTTTTTTATCCTACTTCTAGAGTTTAGAAATCTGTTCCAATCCCTCTTCGCAAGATGAGCCTCCATTGTACTCATGGTGCTTAAGGTAATGAGAGGGTATTCCTTCAAACTGCTGCCTGATATACAAAGATAGCTATTTCCTCAGCTTTGTGAGTATGCAATTAGAGCAAATAATTTTTTTTTCACTTTCAGAAATTTTCTCGAAAAAGGTATCATGAATTACATTCTTTTGCTACAGAAATAGCTTTGCAAGGAAGTCACTTTCCTTGACACCTAGACAGGACTGCTTCATTAGACAGCATATACATTGTAGTCCTTGACTTTTGTGACTGAAACTCCAGCACTGCTAGGTGGAAATATTTGTCTAAGTCTGGAATTCATTAATAGGAAGCCCACCTTTTTTGGAACAAATCTAGGCCACATTCTCCAGCATCAATTTTATTAAAAAGTTGATGCATTTTCCTTCTTTTTTCTTTTGTCTTATTTGGTAGTTGGTTCAGATCCCAGATGTGGAGACAGGGTATATTTGCGGAGCTCTTAAGGACAAAGACTTTTTGGAGTAAGACCATAGCAATAGTTTGGGAGCCAGACAGAAAAGTGAAGAGCTGTGGATGTATTTTTAGACCCACACCTCAGGGCAGAGGAAAATATGTGCTTCAAAGGGGCAGCTTGCTACAAGAGTTTTGCGGGAAGAAGCATGGGCTGTGCAATCCATTTGTCCTTCCAAACTCACTAATCAGTGAAGTGATTACATAGGGAAGTGTGTGTGTTGAGAGGTTAGATGTGTTTAGTTGTGGATATGCCTACCCTTGGAAGAAAATATTGGGAGTGGAGGATAAGAATTCCTCAGGAAGAACCAATATGTAGTTTAATTAACTAGGTTTCTGACTTAACTGAGTAATCATTTAGGGCTGCCTCACTGAAATAACTCTGGGACTTCTTAAATGACATGTTCTGTATATATGCCTAGATGATTCAGTCACAGAATTACAGACAGTCTCTTAGTTTTCTGCCACCGATGGTTAACTGTCATGAGCATGGCCTTGTTTTTTAAAATTTTTATTTTAATTTCAGTTAGTTAACATACAGTGTTATATTAGTTTCAGGTGTACAATATAGTGATTCAACATTTCCATACAATATCCAGTGCTCATCACGACAAGGATACTCCCTAATCCCCATCATGTCTTTCACGCATCCCCCACTCCCTACCCTCTGGTAAACATCAATTTGTTCTCCATAATTAAGAGTGTTTCTTAATTTGTCTCTCTATCCTTCTCTTATTTTTCCCTTTGCTTGCTTTGTTTTTTTTAAATTCAATCCAGGAATGAGATCATATGGCATTTTATTTTGACTGACTTATTTTGCTTAGCATTATACTTTCTAGCTCCATCCATGTCCCTGCAAATGGCAAGACTTCACTCTTTTTTGTGGCTGAATAATATTAATTGTTCATATATACCACAATTTATCCATTCATCAATCAATGGATTAATTCATTTTCAAGGGTTAGTTCATTTTCAAGAACTCTAGGATATCACCATGGGTCACTATGTATTGATAATAACTGGCCTACTGTCTCCTTTAGGCAAACAAAATCGCTGACAGGGATATTCTTTGTTCCATGAACCTGAGCAGAGTTCTTCCATTTGCCTAGGTCCCAGGCTAGTACTTCTAGTAAGTATGCTTTCTAACATGTTGACCTGATGAGTTAAGAAGTTTTGCTTTCAAGTAAATGAGTGGAACTGTATGAATGTGTAGAGACATCTCCAGTGTGGAGGTCCAATTGATGCATCCCATTTGCCATAGAAACCTGGTGTAAACGTGGTGATTGTAATGACTTTTTTATAGAGACACGCATACCTTGGTGGGAACTACAAGGTCCCACCTTTAGGTGTTTGGGACTCAGCTGAGTGTGTGGGTCCTCACGGTGGCAGCTGAACCACTCTGGGGTGTTGGGAGACAGGGGGTCCAGAACCAAGTCACCTATTTCTCACTTTGGTACTTGATGCCCAGGGTCTTGTAGGTAAAGCTATTGGGGTCCCTATTTACCCCAGTGAGTGTACGTCCTGCTTTAGGGGTGTTCTGAAGCTGAATTTCTCTAAATCAGGGCTGTAGGATGAAAGAGATGGAACAACTCTGAGCCCCATCTTCCCTCTGTGTCAAATGTGGATGAGAATACTTCATCCACTGGATCACTGAGAACACTCAGTGATACACGTGAGCAAGCCTATGGCCTTGTGGTTACTGTGGGATCATAAATATGTATAGAGATTCAGTCCTCTTCTTATTCCTTTCCAATTTTGTTATGAGATAGCCAAGGAAAAAAGGAGAAAGGGCCCTGTGAGTAGTCAATTATTACATATGGTTGTTACCACAAATTAATTTTTCACTCTTATACCATGCCAGACATGGTGGTGGGACATAGTTACACTAGTATCAGTGATTGCTGGATCTGTGTTTCCCTGTACATGCTGGTGGCCAAGCTCTTATCAGGTGCCTGAAGGAGGCAAGTTCTGAGGGTCTAAGCTCTGATGGCTGCTGAAGCTTCTACTCCAGATTCAAGGGCAGCAGTCCTCCTGAGACCTCATTATTTCACATTTTATATGGTTCTATTTTATCCACTTTCTTAGGATAGCAATTATACTTCTTTCTGTTTTCTTTTTAGTGGCTGCCCTAGAGTTTGCAGTATACATTTACTAATCCAAGTGCACTTTCAACTAATACCCTACTGCTTCACAGGGAGAGCAAGTGTCTTATAATAACAAAATAAGCCTAATTCTTTCCTCCAGCCTTTGTGTCACTGCTGTTATTCATTTCATCTATACATAAGAATATATCAGCATATATATTTATATATAAGCATATGAAATTGAATATAGTGTTGCTGTTTTAATTTTTAACTTATCTAGTAGATCATTTAAAAATATGAAAAATAATTTTTTATTTTACCTTCATTTATAACTTCTTTAAGGATTTTCCTTTGTTTTGTGGATTTGAGTTTGACCTACACCATTGTTGTTCTCTCTAAACAACTTCTCTTACCACTTTTTGCAACACATTTCCTCAATTTTCAGTTTTGTCTGCTTTTTTTTAAATTTTTTTTTCAACGTTTATTTATTTTTGGGACAGAGAGAGACAGAGCATGAACGGGGGAGGGGCAGAGAGAGAGGGAGACACAGAATCGGAAACAGGCTCCAGGCTCTGAGCCATCAGCCCAGAGCCTGACGCGGGGCTCGAACTCACGGACCGCGAGATCGTGACCTGGCTGAAGTCGGACGCTTAACCGACTGCGCCACCCAGGCGCCCCTTGTCTGCTTTTTAAAAGGAATTTTATTTCTTTGTTGTGAAGACAGTTTGGCAGGTTACAGATGTCTAGGTTGGTGGCTTTTCTCTCAACAATTTAAACATTTCATTCTATTCTCTTGTTATTTGCATGGCTTCTGAGAAGTCAGATATAAGTCTTAATTTTGCTTCTCTATGAATAACGTGTTTTCCCCTCCCACTGGCTTCTTTCAGGATGTTGTCTTTATCTTTGTTTTTCTGCACTTTGAAAATGGTGTGCCAATGTGTAATGTTTTCATGTATATCCAGTTTGTATTTCTCTGCTTTTCTTGCATCTGTGGTTTGTTTTATGACATTAAGTTAGGAAAATTCATAGTCATGTAAAATATGCCTCTGTTACTTTCTTATTCCTCTTTCTTGTGTTCCCATGATATGTATGTTACTACTTTTGCAGTTGCCCCATAGTGCTTAGAGATTCTGCTCTTGTTTTGTCAGTCTTCATTGTCCAACACAATAGCCACTAGTTACCTGTGGCTGTCAAACACCTGAAATGTGGTACGTAGGACTGAGGAACTAAACTTTTAATTTCTTCTAAGTTTAATTACCTTACATTTAAATAGCTACATGTGGCTGTTGCCTACTGTATTGGACAGTAGCAGCTCTACACCCTTTTCCATCCCTTGTTTCTTCACTGAACAATGTATCCTGGAGATCACTTCATGAAAACATAAGGAGGGAGTACTCATTGCTTCTTATAGCTGAGCAGTACTCTAGGATGTAGATGTCCTTATATTATTCAATCATCTCCTTATTGCTGGACATTTGTCTCATGTCTAGTCTTGTCTCATGTCTCATGTCTGATTTTTTTTTGGTCAGGATTGGTTTTATGCTTTTGCCTTTTTTTCCTTTTCATATGGTATCTTTTGGATAGATTCTTACAAGACAGATTCTGGGTTCTAAGAGAAAATTCTTCTGTCCCATAAAATAAAAGTTTTGACACTGAACGCATCTGCAAATGTGGCATCAAGAAGTGAACTTTGATCCAACGTCATCATTGCTTTCATTCCACATACTTTCTGGTCTCTTATTTTCTTCCTAGTTCGATGGGTGAAACAGTTTTCTTACAGAATTGCAGGAAGAGGAAAGAGTTCAGAACAGCAAAGAATAAGAATGGGTCAGCTAGATAGAAGATGAAACTCATCCAATCTGTATTTCAGTTGCCAGAACTTTCAGCTGACCAGAGAACATTAGGTATGTCCCTTCCCTTTTCCCTTTCCCTCCAGTGTAACATGGAAGAACATTCACTATAGAAACAGTTGTTAGGAGTGTGGGCTTTAGGGTCATAAGGATGAGGATATGACACTGGGTAGTATTATTTATCAGTTGAATGATCTAGAGCAAGAGATTTACTTGCTATGTGCCCTGTAATGATTGTTGTCTTTTATTATCATTTGTTAATTATAATATTTCTAACGCTCCTATAAAGTATATAATTTAGGAGTGAGGATTATATTGCCAGGCATTACAGTATTCCATGAGCATATAATTTTATAAATTTCAGTAGAGTGAGTGACATATGCATAAAAGGAGCTCTATAGAATGCTCACAAGCAGACCCATACACGTAACATTATTTCATATGGTACAGGTATGACATTTCCAACCAGATACATTGATCAAGAATTGCATTTGGTTGGCTGGTAAGGAGTTTATTAAAAGGCAAATTGAAATCATGTATTATCCTTGTCACTTAATCAGAAGTCTTCATCCCCTTGTTAGTACTTTAGATAAAGGTAAGATAAAAGCAAAATCAAATATAACAAAACCACAGGATATAATCTGCACATATAGTCTCATAATAGTACTATGAATTGTGCATGTAATGCATATGTAGTACACGTGCATATATCCACTAACAAAAGAATAGAATGAAAGTGCACAATATTAATTTCAGTGATGACGAGATTCCTGGGTATTGATTTTTTTATTTTTATTCTTGAGTATAATTGGCACATGTTACATTCGTTTCACGTGTACAAAATAGTGATTTGATAAGTTTATGCACTATACCATGTTCACCACGAGTGTAGCTACCATCTGCCCCAGTACGTCACTATTAAAATATCATTGACTATATTCCTTGTGTTGTGTCTTTTATTTCAATGTCTTATTCATTCCATAACTAGTATTCTGTATCTCCCACTCTCTCTCCCATTTTGCTCAACTCCCTACCCGCCTTCATCCTGGCAACCACTGGTTGTTTGTATTTATAGGTCTACTTCTTTTTTTTTTTTTTAATTCATTACTCTCTGGTTGTTTTTTGTTTTGTTTTGTTTAGATTCCACTTACGAGTGAAATCATACGGTGTTTGTCTTTCTTAGTCAGACTTATTTCATTTAGCTTAATACCCTCTAAGTCCCTTTGTCTTGTCTCAAATGGCACAATCTCATCATTTTTGTGGATGCATAATATTCCATTATATATACGTATACATATATTCATTATCATTTGTTATTGATGGATACATAGGTTTCTTCCATTTCCATATCTTAGCTATTACAAATAATGCTACAGTAACATAGGAGTGCATATATATTTTTGAATTAGTGTTTTTTATTCTTTGAATAAATACCCAAGAGTGGAATTATTGCAACTTGTGGTATTCATAATTTTGTTTTGGGGGAACCTCCATACTGTTTTCCACAGGGGAGGTACCAATTTACATATCAACCAACAATGTAATGGTTTCCTTTTACTCCACATCCTCGTCAACACATGTTATTTGTTGTATTTTTTTATTATAGCCATTCTCACAGATGTAAGGTGTTATGTCATTGTGGGTTTGATTGGCATTTACCTGATGATTAGTGATGTTGAGCAGCTTTTCATGTGTCTGATAGCCATCTGCATTGCCTTTTTATTATTTTATTTTATTTTTATTTTTTAATATAATTTATTGTCAAAATGGCTTCCATACAACAGCCAGTGCTCATCCCAACAAGTGCCCTCCTCAATGCCCATCACCCACTTTCCCCTCTCCCACACCCCCCATCAACCCTGAGTTTGTTCTCTGTATTTAAGAGTCTATTATTGTTTGCCTCCCTCTCTGTTTTTAATTTTTTCTCCCTTTCCTTCCCCCATGGTCTTCTGTTAAGTTTCTCAAGATCCACATATGAGTGAAAACATATGGTATCTGTCTTTCTATGCCTGGCTTATTTCACTTAGCCTAATACCCTCCAGTTCCATCCACGTTGTTGCAAATGGCAGGATTTCATTCTTTCTCATTGCCAGGTGGTATTCCATTGTATATAAAAACCACATTTCTTTATCCATTCATCAGTTGATGGACATTTAGGATCTTTCCATAACTTGGCTATTACTGAAAAGCACTGCTATCAACATTTGGGTGCATGTGCCCCTATGTATCAGCACTCCTGTATCCCTTGGGTAAATTCCTAGCACTGCTATTTCTGGGTCATAGGGTAGTTCTATTTTTAAGTTTTTGAGGAAACTCCACACTGTTTTCCAGAGCGGCTGCACCAGTTTGCATTCCCACCAACAGTCCAAGAGGGTTCCCATTCCTCCACATCCTTGCCAGCATCTATAGTCTCCTGATTTGTTCATTTTAGCCGCTCCGACCGGTGTGAGGTGGAATCTCAGTGTGACTTTGATTTGTACTTCCCTGATGAGTGACGTTGAGCATCTTTCCATGTGCCTGTTGGCTATCTGGACGTCCTCTTTACAAAAGTGTCTATTCATGTCTTTTGCCCATTTCTTCACTGGATTATTTGTTTTTCAGGTGTGGAGTTTGGTGAATTCTTTATAGTTTTTGGATACTATCCCTTTATTTGGTATGTCATTTGCAAATATCTTTTCCTATTCTGTCGGGGTCATTTTAGTTTTGTTGATTGTTTCCTTTGCAGTGCAGAAGCTTTTTATCTTCATGAGGTCCCAATAGTTCATTTTTGCTTTTAATTTCCTTGCCTTTGGAGATGTGTCAAGTAAGAAATTGCTGCAGCTGAGATCAAAGGGGTTGTTTTCTGCTTTCTCCTCTAAGGTTTTGATGGATTCCTGTCACATTCTGGTCTTTCATCCATTTTGAGTTTACTTTTGTGAATGGTGTAAGAAAGTGGTCTAGTTTCATTCTTCTACATGTTGCTGTCCAGTTCTCCCAGTACCATTTGCTAAAGAGACTGTCTTGTTTCCATTGGATACTCTTTCCTGTTTTCTCAAAAATTAGTTGGCCATACATTTTTGGGTCTGATTCTGGGGTCTCTATTCTATTCCATTGGTCTATGTGTCTGTTTTTGTGCCAATACCATACTTTCTTGATGATTACAACTTTGTAGTAGAGGCTAATGTCTGATATTGTGAAGCCTCCCACTTTGGTTTCCTTCTTCAATATTACTTTGGCTATTCGGGGTCTTGTGATTCCATACAAATTTTAGGATTGCTTGTTCTAGCTTTGAGAAGAATGCTGGTGCAATTTTGATTGGGATTGCATTGAATGTGTAGGTTTCTGGGGGTATTATTGACATTTTAAAAGTATTTATTCTTCCAATCCATGAGCATGGAATGTTTTTCCATTTCTTTGTGTCTTCTTCAATTTCCTTCATAGGCTTTCTATATTTTTCAGCTTACAGATCTTTTACATCTTTGGTTAGGTTTATTCCTAGGTATTTTATGGCTGTTGGTTCAATTGTAAATGAGATCAGTTTTTTTGTCTTTCTGTTGCTTCATTATTAGTGTATACGAATGCAATTGATTTCTGTACATTGATTTTGTATCCTGCAACTTTGCTGAATTCATGTATCAGTTCTAGCAGACTTTTGGTGGAGTCTTTCAGGTTTTCCATGTAGAGTATCATGTCATCTGCAAAAAGTGAAAGTTTGACTTCTTCTTTGCCAATGTTGTTGCCTTTTATTTTATTTTGTTGTTTGATTACTGATGCCACGACTTCCAACACTATGTTGAAAAACAGTGGTGAGAGTGGACATACCTATCATATTCCTGATCTCAGGGGGAAAGCTCTCAGTTTTTCCTGAGGATGATATTAGCTGTGGACTTTTCATAAATTGCTTTTATGATGTTTAAGTATGTTCCTTCTTTCCCGACTTTCTTGAGGGTTTTTATTAATAAAGGATGCTGTATTTTGTCACATGCTTTTCCTTCATCTATTGACAAGATCATATGGTTCTTATCCTTTCTTTTATTAACGTGATGTATCACATTGATTGATTTCCAAATATTGAACCAGCCCTGAAGCCCAGGAATGAATCCCACTTGATGATCATGAAGAATTCTTTTTATATGCATTGTCTTTTTAGAAAAATGTCTACTACGGGTGTCTCACCTGGGTGGCTTGGTCATTTAAGCATCAAATCTTGATTTTGGCTCAGGTCATGATCTCATGGTTTTGTGGGATCAAACCCCCTGTCAGGCTCTGGACTGACAGTGTGGAGCCTGCTTGGTATCCTCTCTTTTCCCTCTCTGCCCCTCTCCCCAGTCTCTCTCAAAATAAATAAATAAATATTTTTTAAAAATGTCTATTTAGGTCCTCTGCCCATTTTTTCAATTAGATTGTTTGGAGTATTTTGGTGTTGAACTGTATAAGTTCTTTTATATTTTGGATAATAACGACTTATTAGATATATCATTTGTAAATGTCTTCTCCTATGCAGTGGTTATATTTTTGTTTTGTTGATGTTTTCTTTTGCTGTGAAAAAGCTTTTTATTTTGATGCAAACCCAATAGATTATTTTTGCTTTTTTCCCTTGCCTTAGGAGACGTCTAGAGAAATTTTGCTACATCTGGTGTCAGAGAAATTACTGCCTATGTTCTCTTCTAGGATGTTTATGGTTTCAGGTCTCTCATTTAAGTCTTTAATCCGTTTTCAGTTTATTTTGGTGGATGGTGTAAGAAAGCGGTCCAGTTTCATTCTTCTGCATGTAGTTGTGCAGTTTTCCCAGCACCATTTTTTGAAGAGATTGTCTTTTCCCTGTTGTATATTCTTGCCTCCTTTATCACAGATTTATTGACCATATAATCATGGGTTTATTTCTGCACTCTCTATTCTGTTCCATTGGTCTATGTGTCTATTTTTGTCCCGGAACCATACTGTTTTTATTGCTACAATTTTGTAGTATATACTAAAACCTGGAATCGTGATGCCTCCAGCTTTGTTCATTCTCAAGATTGATTTGGCTATTCAGGGTTTTTGGTTTCATTCAAATTTAGTATTATGGGTTCTTTTTCTGTGAAAAATGCTGGTGGTATTTTGATAAGGATTGAATTTAACTTGTAGATTGCTTTGGATAGTATGGACATTTTAACAATATTGGTTTTTCCAATCCATGAATATGAAATATCTTATCATTTCTTTGTGTCATCTTCAATTTCTTTCATCAATGTTTAATTGCTTTCACAGTACAGGTCTTTCATCTTCTTGGTTAAGTTTATTCCTAGGTTTTTTTCTTCTTTTTTTGGTTCAATTGTAAATGGCACTTTTCTCTTAATTTCTCCATCTGCTTCATTACTTGTGTATAGAAACATAGTGAATTGCTGTGCATAAATTTTGTATCCTGCAACTTTACTGAATTTATTACTTCTAATAGTCTTTTTTCAATTTTTAAAACTTATTTATTTAAATTCAAGTAAGTTAACATATAGTGTAGTACTGGATTCAGGAGTAGAACCCAGTGATTCATCACTTACATATAACATGCAATGCTCACCCCAACAAGTGCCCTCCGTAATGTGCATCACCCATTTAGCCCATCACCCCACCTACCTCCCCTCCAGCAATCCTCAGTTTGGTCTCTGTATTTAAGAGTCTCTTATGGCTTGCATCCCTCTCTGCTTTTATCTTATTTTCCCTTCCCTTCCCCTATGTTTATTTATTGTGTTTCTTAAATTCCACATAGGAGTGAAGTCATATGATATTTGTCTTTTTCTGACTGACTTATTTAGCATAGCATAATACACTTTAGTTCCATACATTATTGCAGATGGCAAGATTTCATTCTTTTTGATCACTAACTAATATTCCATTGTATATAACACCACATTTTCTTTTTTTTTAATATATGAAATTTATTGACAAATTGGTTTCCATACAACACCCAGTGCTCATCCCAAAAGGTGCCCTACTCAATACCCATCACCCACCCTCTCCTCCCTCCCACCCCCCCATCAACCCTCAGTTTGTTCTCAGTTTTTAACAGTCTCTTATGCTTTGGCTCTCTCCCACTCTAACCTCTTTTTTTTTTTCCTTCCCCTCCCCCATGGGATCCTGTTAAGTTTCTCAGGATCCACATAAGAGTGAAACCATATGGTATCTGTCTTTCTCTGTATGGCTTATTTCACTTAGCATCACACTCTCCAGTTCCATCCACGTTGCTACAAAAGGCCATATTTCATTTTTTCTCATTGCCACGTAATATTCCATTGTGTATATAAACCACAATTTCTTTATCCATTCATCAGTTGATGGACATTTAGGCTCTTTCCATAATTTGGCTATTGTTGAGAGTGCTGCTGTGAACATTGGGGTACAAGTGGCCCTATGCATCAGTACTCCTGTATCCCTTGGATAAATTCCTAGCAGTGCTATTGCTGGGTCATAGGGTAGGTCTATTTTTAATTTTCTGAGGAACCTCCACACTGCTTTCCAGAGTGGCTGCACAAATTTGCATTCCCACAAACAGTGCAAGAGGGTTCCCGTTTCTCCACATCCTCTCCAGCATCTATAGTCTCCTGATTTGTTCATTTTGGCCACTCTGACTGGCGTGAGGTGATACCTGAGTGTGGTTTTGATTTGTATTTCCCTGATAAGGAGCGACGCTGAACATCTTTTCATGTGCCTGTTGGCCATCCGGATGTCTTCTTTAGAGAAGTGTCTATTCATGGTTTCTGCCCATTTCTTCACTGGGTTATTTGTTTTTTGGGTGTGGAGTTTGGTGAGCTCTTTATAGATTTTGGATACTAGCCCTTTGTCCGATATGTCATTTGCGAATATCTTTTCCCATTCCGTTGGTTGCCTTTTAGTTTTGTTGGTTGTTTCCTTTGCTGTGCAGCAGCTTTTTATCTTCATAAGGTCCCAGTAATTCACTTTTGCTTTTAATTCCATTGCCTTTGGGGATGTGTCGAGTAAGAGATTGCTACGGCTGAGGTCAGAGAGGTCTTTTTCTGCTTTCTCTTCTAAGGTTTTGATGGTTTCCTGTCTCACATTTAGGTCCTTTATCCATTTTGAGTTTATTTTTGTGAATGGTGTGAGAAAGTGGTCTAGTTTCACCTTCTGCATGTTGCTGTCCAGTTCTCCCAGCACCATTTGTTAAAGAGGCTGTCTTTTTTCCATTGGATGTTCTTTCCTGCTTTGTCAAAGATGAGTTGGCCATACGTTTGTGGGTCTAGTTCTGGGGTTTCTATTCTGTTCCATTGGTCTATGTGTCTGTTTTTGTGCCAATACCATGCTGTCTTGATGATGACAGCTTTGGAGTAGAGGCTAAAGTCTGGGATTGTGATGCCTCCTGCTTTGGTCTTCTTCTTCAAAATTCCTTTGGCTATTCGGGGCCTTTTGTGGTTCCATATGAATTTTAGGATTGCTTGTTCTAGTTTTGAGAAGAATGCTGGTGCAATTTTGATTGGGATTGCATTGAATGTGTAGATAGCTTTGGGTAGTATTGACATTTTGACAATATTTATTTTTCCAATCCATGAGCAGGGAATGTCTTTCCATTTCTTTAAATCTTCTTCAATTTCCTTCATAAGCTTTCTATAGTTTTCAGCATACAGATCCTTTACATCTTTGGTTAGATTTATTCCTAGGTATTTTATGCTTCTTGGTGCAATTGTGAATGGGATCAGTTTCTTTATTTGTCTTTCTGTTGCTTCATTGTTAGTGTATCAGAATGCAACTGATTTCTGTACATTGATTTTGTATCCTGCAACTTTGCTGAATTCCTGTATCAGTTCCTGCAGACTTTTGGTGGAGTCTTTCGGATTTTCCATGTATAATATCATGTCATCTGCAAAAAGCGAAAGCTTGACTTCATCTTTGCCAATTTTGATGCCTTTGATTTCCTTTTGTTGTCTGATTGCTGATGCTAGAACTTCCAGCACTATGTTAAACAGCAGCGGTGAGAGTGGGCATCCTTGTCGTGTTCCTGATCTCAGGGAAAAAGCTCTCAGTTTTTCCCCGTTGAGGATGATGTTAGCTGTGGGCTTTTCATAAATGGCTTTTATGATCTTTAAGTATGTTCCTTCTGTCCCGACTTTCTCAAGGGTTTTTATTAAGAAAGGGTGCTGGATTTTGTCAAAGGCCTTTTCTGCATCGATTGACAGGATCATATGGTTCTTCTCTTTTTTTTTTTTTTTTTTTGTTAATGTGATGTATCACGTTGATTGATTTGCGAATGTTGAACCAGCCCTGCATCCCAGGAATGAATCCCACTTGATCATGGTGAATAATTCTTTTTATATGCCATTGAATTCGATTTGCTAGTATCTTATTGAGAATTTTTGCATCCATATTCATCAGGGATATTGGCCTGTAGTTCTCTTTTTTTACTGGGTCTCTGTCTGGTTTAGGAATCAAAGTAATACTGGCTTCATAGAATGAGCCTGGAAGTTTTCCTTCCCTTTCTATTTCTTGGAATAGCTTGAGAAGGATAGGTATTATCTCTGCTTTAAACGTCTGGTAGAACTCCCCTGGGAAGCCATCTGGTCCTGGACTCTTATTTGTTGGGAGATTTTTGATAACCGATTCAATTTCTTCGCTGGTTATGGGTCTGTTCAAGCTTTCTATTTCCTCCTGATTGAGTTTTGGAAGTGTGTGGGTGTTTAGGAATTTGTCCATTTCTTCCAGGTTGTCCAATTTGTTGGCATATAATTTTTCATAGTATTCCCAGATAATTGTTTGTATCTCTGAGGGATTGGTTGTCATAATTCCATTTTCATTCATGATTTTATCTATTTGGGTCATTTCCCTTTTCTTTTTGAGAAGCCTGGCTAGAGGTTTGTCAATTTTGTTTATTTTTTCAAAAAACCAACTCTTGGTTTCGTTGATCTGCTCTACAGTTATTTTAGATTCTATATTGTTTATTTCTGCTCTGATCTTTATTATTTCTCTTCTTCTGCTGGGTTTAGGCTGCCTTTGCTGTTCTGCTTCTAGTTCCTTTAGGTGTGCTGTTAGATTTTGTATTTGGGATGTTTCTTGTTTCTTGAGATAGGCCTGGATTGCCATGTATTTTCCTCTCAGGACTGCCTTCGCTGCGTCCCAAAGCGCTTGGATTGTTGTATTTTCATTTTCGTTTGTTTCCATATATTTTTTAATTTCTTCTCTAATTGCCTGGTTGACCCACTCATTCGTTAGTAGGGTGTTCTTTAACCTCCATGCCTTTGGAGGTTTTCCAGACTTTTTTCTGTGGTTGACTTCAAGCTTCATAGCATTGTGGTCTGAAAGTATGCATGGTATAATTTCAATTCTTGTAAACTTATGAAGGGCTGTTTTGTGATCCAGTATATGATCTACCTTGGAGAATGTTCCATGTGCACTGGAGAAGAAAGTATATTCTGTTGCTTTGGGATGCAGAGTTCTAAATATATCTCTCAAGTCCATCTGATCCAATGTCTCATTCAGGGCCCTTGTTTCTTTATTGACCGTGTGTCTAGATGATCTATCCATTTCTGTAAGTGGGGTGTTAAAGTCCCCTGCAATTACCACATTCTTATCAATAAGGTTGCTTATGTTTATGAGTAATTGTTTTATATATTTGGGGGCTCCGGTATTCGGCGCATAGACATTTAGAATTGTTAGCTCTTCCTGATGGATAGACCCTGTAACTATTATATAATGTCCTTCTTCATCTCGTTACAGCCTTTAATTTAAAGTCTAGTTTGTCTGATATAAGTATGGCTACTCCAGCTTTCTTTTGGCTTCCAGTCGCATGATAAATAGTTCTCCATCCCCTCACTCTCAATCTAAAGGTGTCCTCAGGTCTAAAATGAGTCTCTTGTAGACAGCAATTAGATGGGTCTTGTTTTTTTATCCATTCTGATACCCTATGTCTTTTGGTTGGCGCATTTAATCCATTTACATTCAGTGTTATTATAGAAAGATACGGGTTTAGAGTCATTGTGATGTCTGTATGTTTTATGCTTGTAGTGATGTCTCCGGTACTTTGTCTCACAGGGTCCCCCTTAGGATCTCTTGTAGGGCTGGTTTAGTGGTGACAAATTCCTTCAGTTTTTGTTTGTTTGGGAAGACCTTTATCTCTCCTTCTATTCTAAATGACAGACTTGCTGCATAAAGGATTCTCGGCTGCATATTTTTTCTGTCTAGCACCCTGAAAATCTCGTGCCAATTCTTTCTGGCCTGCCAAGTTTCAAAAGAGAGATCAGTCTCGAGTCTTATAGGTCTCCCTTTATATGTGAGGGCACGTTTACCCCTTGCTGCTTTCAGAATTTTCTCTTTATCCTTGTATTTTGCCAGTTTCACTATGATATGTCGTGCAGAAGATCGATTCAAGTTACATATGAAGGCAGTTCTCTGTGCCTCTTGGATTTCAATGCCTTTTTCCTTCCCCAGTTCAGGGAAGTTCTCAGCTATTATTTCTTCAAGTACCCCTTCAGCACCTTTCCCTCTCTCTTCCTCCTCTGGGATACCAATTATGCGTATATTATTTCTTTTTAGTGTATCACTTAGTTCTCTAATTTTCCTCTCATACTCCTGGATTTTTTTCTCTCTCTTTTTCTCAGCTTCCTCTTTTTCCATAACTTTATCTTCTAGTTCATCTATTCTCTCCTCTGCCTCTTCAAGCCGAGCTGTGGTGGTTTCCATTTTGTTATGCATTTCGTTTAAAGCGTTTTTCAGCTCCTTGTGACTCTTCCTTAGTCCCTTGATCTCTGTAGCAAGAGATTCTCTGCTGTCCTGTATACTGTTTTCAAGCCCAGTGATTAATTTTATGACTATTATTCTAAATTCACTTTCTGTTATATTATTATGATCCTTTTTGATCATCTCATTAGCTGTTGTTATTTCCTGGAGATTCTTCTGAGGGGAATTCTTCCGCTTGGTCATTTTGGATAGTCCCTGGCGTGGTGAGATCCTGCAGGGCACTTCCCCTGTGCTGTGGTGTATAACTGGAGTTGGTGGGCAGGGCCGCAGTCAGACCTGATGTCTGCCCCCAGCCCACCGCTGGGGCCACAGTCAGACTGGTGTGTGCCTTCTCTTCCCCTCTCCTAGGGGCGGGATTCACTGTGGGGTGGTGTGGCCCGTCTGGGTTACTTGCACACTGCCAGCCTTGTGATGCTGGGGATCTGGTGTATTAGCTGGGGTGGGTAGGCAAGGTGCACAGGGGCAGGAGGGGCAGGCTTAGATCGCTTCTCCTTAGGTGATCCTCTTCAGGAGGGGCCCTGTGGCAGCGGGAGGGAGTCAGATCCGCTGCCGGAGGTTTGGCTCCGCAGAAGCACAGAGTTGGGTGTTTGCACGGAGCGAGCAAGTTCCCTGGCAGGAACTGGTTCTCTTTGGGATTTTGGCTGGGGGATGGGCGGGGGAGATGGCGCAGGTGAGCGCCTTTGTTCCCCACCAAACTGAGCTCTGTCGTCAGGGGGCTCAGCAGCTCTCCCTCCCTTTGTCCTCCAGCCTTCCCGCTTTCCGAGCAGAGCTGTTAACTTATGACCTCCCAGAGGCTAAGTCGCGCTTGTTGTGGGAACACAGTCCGTTGGGCCCCTCCGCTTTTGCAAGCCAGACTCGGGGGCTCTGCTTGGCCGGCGAGCTGCCCCTCCGCCCCGGCTCCCTCCCGCCAGTCCGTGGAGCGTCCACCGCCTCGCCGCCCTTCCTACCCTCTTCCGTGGGCCTCTCGTCTGCCTTTGGCTCCAGCGACTCAGTTCTGCTAATCCTCTGGCCGTTTTCTGGGCTATTTAGGCAGGTGTAGGTGGAATCTAAGTGATCAGCAGGACGCGCGGTGAGCCCAGCGTCCTCCTAAGCCGCCATCTTGCCGCTTCTACCACATTTTCTTTATTCATTCATCAATCGATGCACATTTGGGCTCTTTCCATAAGATGGTTATTGTTGATAGCACTGCTATAAACATTGGAGTGCTTGTGCTCCTTCGAATCAACATTTTTGTATCCTTTGGATAAATACCTAATATTGCATTTGCTGGGTCATTGGGTAGTTCTATTTTTAACTTTTTGAGAAACCTCCACACTGTTCTCCAGAGTGGCTATGCCAGTTTGCATACTCTCCAGCAGTGGAAAAGTGTTCCTTTTTTTTCGCATCCTCAATATCTGTTGTTTCCTGAGTTATTTTAACCATTCTGAGAGGCGTGAGGTGGTATCTCACTATAGTTTGGATTTGTATTTCCCTGATGATGAGTGATGTTGAGCATCTTTTCATGTCTTTTAGCCATTTTAATGTCTTCTTTGGAAAAGTGTCTATTCATGTCTTCTGCCTATTTCTTCAATGGAGTATTTGTTTTGGTTTTGGTTTTGGTTTTGGTTTTGGTTTTTTTTGTGTGTGTGTTGAGTTTGATAAGGTCTTTAATTTTTGGATACTAGCCCTTATCCAATATGTCATTTCCAAATATCTTCTCCCATTCTGTCAGTTGCCTTTTAGTTTCCTCACTGTGTAGAAGCTTTTTTTTATGCAACCCTTCCCCCTAGTCTGAGACTCTCAGAGCTGCCATTCTGGATCTCGCCACCTAGCAACATCACATTTCTTTACATTTTTCTTGTTTTTTAAATGAAAAATAATATATTTTGCAACAAGTAAAATAATATGAAACAATTTACTATTTTGACAATTCTGCTTGGAACATCCCTAAGAATATTAAAGCATGTCCGTGTTTTGTTGACACCAAGCTACATTCTCTGTGTTAACTTATTTCTTCCCACATCACTGTCAGCTCATGTGCAGTGTGCACTGTATGTTCTTCCCTTAGCAGACAACAGGATATTCATTTACATTATCCCACACTTGTACAGGCTGCCCTGACCTACTCCCAGTTCATCTGTCATCCCTTGTCCATGACACAGAGCACAGCTGCTCAGACCCCGCTGTGAAGCCCCATCCTGTCAGCTACCCCCTGTTCTGTTCTGCTCTACATTGTCCTTTTGCATATCTCCCATTGACTGCCAAAGAGTGCTTTTGCCACCTGGCATTTTTCATCTGCAGGCTGCGGTGTATGTGATATCACAGTTTTCATTGACACCTAACAGTATTAGAATCATTCTTCATAGGTTCAAATTCTGGATTTGGGGAGAAATTATTGATTATTGATTAGTCTTTACTCCTTGCAGACACTTCTTGGGAACAAAGGTTGATGATGGTGGTGCGTTGGTGCCACCTTGTGACCAAAGCCTGCATTGCAGCTTGAATATCACAAGGCAGAAAAGTGGGAGGGAGCAGGTGTTACCCAAATCCCCCAGACTGAGATTTATGGAAGTCAGGATGGAGCAGGGAAATTCTTTAGGTACAGCAAATTTATGGGCTGTCTCTGGACGCTTTATTTAAATGGAATCCTATAATATGTGGCTTTGAGAATATTCGGTTTCTTTCACTTGGCTTAACGTTTTCAGGGTTTATCCATGTTATAGCATGTATCGGTACTTCATTCCTTTTTAATTGCCATATAATATGCCATTATTTTTTTTGATTCATTAAACATTTGGATGGTGAATATTTTGGTTCTTTCCTGTTTTACTAATATAAATAATGATGGTATGAACATCATACCCAACTTTGATGATGGTGGTATATTGTTGTCACCTTCTGAGAAAAATGTGAACTGCAGCTTGGACATGGTGAAGCAGGAAATTGAGAGAGGCTATGACTTAAACCCACAAGACAGAATTTCTGGAATTCAGGATGGAAAGTGGGGAATTCCTTAGGTACACCTATAGTTATGGTCTCTCACTGCATATTTTGTATAAATGCAATAATACAATATGTGTTCTTTTGCATATTTGGCCTTTTTCACTTGGTGATGTTTTCCAGGTTCATTGATGATGTAGGATCTTTTTTGTCAAATAAAACACCTCATTTCTTAATTTATGCATTAATTGGTTGACATTTGGATTGATTCCACTTTTGGCTATTACAAGTAATGATGCTACATATATTAATGTCCAAGTTTTTATGTAGACATATGTGGTCATCTATCCTGCCTGTGAATCTAGTAGTGAAATTGCAGGGTCTTAAGGTAACTCTGTGTTGAATTGCTTGGGGGAACTGCCAGACTGTTATTATGACCCTGAGAGTGTTGAGGAGTGCAGACATTGTGTGTTATTTTTTCTCTTGGTT
This sequence comes from Felis catus, assembly GCF_018350175.1. Lineage (NCBI taxonomy): Eukaryota > Metazoa > Chordata > Mammalia > Carnivora > Felidae > Felis > Felis catus. The sequence continues at coordinate 83,356,873 of NC_058386.1, read as the reverse complement.
ACATTTTGGTTATGGGTTTCAAGAAAGAAAACCACAGGATTTAAGTGCCCTTCTCATCACCTCACATTTAGGAAGACATGACACCCACTTGACATCAGTGGGTCACTAGAGATGTTGGCCTTCATTTTAGGACTAAAGCTGTTTTTGTCTAGTTTCCCCACTGTACATACAGTGACTATTCTCCTTTCACCTACTCAAGAAATGAGTCACTAAGTCTACCTTGTCCTCAGGAGTGAGAAGCAGGATTAAGATTCAGCACATGGAGAAGAGGCATCTACATATATTATTTGGACCTATTTGATGGACTGTCTTCTGTGATCGATTTTTTTATTAACTGATGCATTTATTTATATCAGTATAGATTCAGGTATACTTATTTTGTTGGGTTTTTAATAGAAAGATTCAAAAAGAAAGTCTAGCATGATTTCTATGGTACAGAAAACAATTTAACACTCAGTAACAGCAAGAGTTCCCTAACCCTACCTATATCATCACCACTGTATGATCTAAACATGACACAGACAATGCTTTTAGAAAATATGTTTAACAAGGGTAGAGAGTGTGGAACAACGTTATTTCACATAATTTCATTCCATACCTAGTTTTCTCTAGAAAGAAATGAAAATCAGTTCTGAAAGAGGTTATTGAAGTGAACAGAAAATATTATTGCTAACATGCACAAAACACATTTGCAAAATCCTTTTTAATGAAAGAAAAGTAGAACTATGTTGGAGAAAATGTGTTTCATTTAAAAGGCCATTTTCTGAATCATAGCCTTTCAGTTATCTGACTCTGTGTCTATGGAAAGTAACTACAACTCTAGTCTGTACATAAATGATCTCACTGCAATAAAATGCTTCACTATACCCAGGCAATTTATTCTGTTTTGGGGGAAAGAAATCTTATCCTCTGGGTGAAATACATATTTGTCTTCATTTGAACCGTCATTTAAATCTTCCTGATCTATACATGTGACAAAGACTGGGATGTAGAATGGGCAAGTGTAATTTTTGTGGAAGCATGGGGGAATAGCAACCTTTAGATGAGGGATGGAGACTAAGTTAGGTGGTAAGTGCAGGCAATGTGAATTAAGGGTCGAGTATTCATCAAAGAATACTGTTGCAAGTATATGTAAAAGAGAGTAATTAGAGATGTGGAGAGGGGCCCAGGGCATTAAACTATAATTATAATTTATCAATTATAAGAGACTTGAATGAGCAGGCTGAAATCTTATTAGATTTAACATCTGAATTTACCACACCACCCTTTTCACACATTACTTTGCTGCCATTATGCAAAAGCTTAAAGCCTTAAAACAAAGGGACAATGTAGAGTTTGATCTTAATACAGATGAGTGGATGGATCGATGGATACATGAGGTGTCAAACATGTGCTTTAAAGTCATACATTATCACGTCCCAGGGCAGAGGTCTTTTTTTTTTTACATGCTTATTTAATTTATCTTTATTTTTTTATATGAAATTTATTGACAAATTGGTTTCCATACAACACCCAGTGCTCATCCCAAAAGGTGCCCTCCTCAATACCCATCACCCACACTCTCCTCCCTCCCACCCCCCATCAACCCTCAGTTTGTTCTCAGTTTTTAACAGTCTCTTATACTTTGGCTCTCTCACACTCTAACCTCTTTTTGTTTTCCTTCCCCTCCCCCATGGGTTCCTGTTAAGTTTCTCAGGATCCACATAAGAGTGAAACCATATGGTATCTGTCTTTCTCTGTATGGCTTATTTCACTTAGCATCACACTCTCCAGTTCCATCCACGTTGCTACAAAAGGCCATATTTCATTCTTTCTCATTGCCACGTAGAATTCCATTGTGTATATAAACCACAATTTCTTTATCCATTCATCAGTTGATGGACATTTAGGCTCTTTCCATAATTTGGCTATTGTTGAGAGTGCTGCTGTGAACAATGGGGTACAAGTGGCCCTATGCATCAGTACTCCTGTATCCCTTGGATAAATTCCTAGCAGTGCTATTGCTGGGTCATAGGGTAGGTCTATTTTTAATTTTCTGAGGAACTTCCACACTGCTTTCCAGAGCGGCTGCACCAATTTGCATTCCCACCAAAAGTGCAAGAGGGTTCCCATTTCTCCACATCCTCTCCAGCATCTATAGTCTCCTGATTCGTTCATTTTGGCCACTCTGACTGGCGTGAGGTGATACCTGAGTGTGGTTTTGATTTGTATTTCCCTGATAAGGAGCGACGCTGAACATCTTTTCATGTGCCTGTGGGCCATCCGGATGTCTTCTTTAGAGAAGTGTCTATTCATGTTTTCTGCCCATTTCTTCACTGGGTTATTTGTTTTTCGGGTGTGGAGTTTGGAGAGCTCTTTATAGATTTTGGATACTAGCCTTTTGTCCGATATGTCATTTGCGAATATCTTTTCCCATTCCGTTGGTTGCCTTTTAGTTTTGTTGGTTGTTTCCTTTGCTGTGCAGAAGCTTTTTATCTTCATAAGGTCCCAGTAATTCACTTTTACTTTTAATTCCATTGCCTTTGGGGATGTATCGAGTAGGATTGCTACGACTGAGGTCAGAGAGGTCTTTTCCTGCTTTCTCCTCTAAGGTTTTCATGGTTTCCTGTCTCACATTTAGGTCCTTTATCCATTTTGAGTTTATTTTTGTGAATGGTGTGAGAAAGTGGTCTAGTTTCAACCTTCTGCATGTTGCTGTCCAGTTCTCCCAGCACCATTTGTTAAGAGACTGTCTTTTTTCCATTGGATGTTCTTTCCTGCTTTGTCAAAGATGAGTTGGCCATACGTTTGTGGGTCTAGTTCTGGAGTTTCTATTCTATTCCATTGGTCTATGTGTCTGTTTTTGTGCCAATACCATGCTGTCTTGATGATGACAGCTTTGGAGTAGAGGCTAAAGTCTGGGATTGTGATGCCTCCTGCTTTGGTCTTCTTCTTCAAAATTCCTTTGGCTATTCGGGGCCTTTTGTGGTTCCATATGAATTTTAGGATTGCTTGTTCTAGTTTTGAGAAGAATGCTGGTGCAATTTTGATTGGGATTGCATTGAATGTGTAGATAGCTATGGGTAGTATTGACATTTTGACAATATTTATTTTTCCAATCCATGAGCAGGGAATGTCTTTCCATTTCTTTAAATCTTCTTCAATTTCCTTCATAAGCTTTCTATAGTTTTCAGCATACAGATCCTTTACATTTTGGTTAGATTTATTCCTAGGTATTTTATGCTTCTTGGTGCAATTGTGAATGGGATCAGTTTCTTTATTTGTCTTTCTGTTGCTTCATTGTTAGTGTATCAGAATGCAACTGATTTCTGTACATTGATTTTGTATCCTGCAACATTGCTGAATTCCTGTATCAGTTCTAGCAGACTTTTGGTGGAGTCTATCGGATTTTCCATGTATAATATCATGTCATCTGCAAAAAGCGAAAGCTTGACTTCATCTTTGCCAATTTTGATGCCTTTGATTTCCTTTTGTTGTCTGATTGCTGATGCTAGAACTTCCAGCACTATGTTAAACAACAGCGGTGAGAGTGGACATCCCTGTCGTGTTCCTGATCTCAGGGAAAAAGCTCTCAGTTTTTCCCCGTTGAGGATGATGTTAGCTGTGGGCTTTTCATAAATGGCTTTTATGATCTTTCAGTATGTTCCTTCTATCCCGACTTTCTCAAGGGTTTTTATTAAGAAAGGGTGCTGGATTTTGTCAAAGGCCTTTTCTGCATCGATTGACAGGATCATATGGTTCTTCTCTTTTTTTTTTTTTTTTTGTTAATGTGATGTATCACGTTGATTGATTTGCGAATGTTGAACCAGCCCTGCATCCCAGGAATGAATCCCACTTGATCATGGTGAATAATTCTTTTTATATGCCATTGAATTCGATTTGCTAGTATCTTATTGAGAATTTTTGCATCCATATTCATCAGGGATATTGGCCTGTAGTTCTCTTTTTTTACTGGGTCTCTGTCTGGTTTAGGAATCAAAGTAATACTGGCTTCATAGAATGAGCCTGGAAGTTTTCCTTCCCTTTCTATTTCTTGGAATAGCTTGAGAAGGATAGGTATTATCTCTGCTTTAAACGTCTGGTAGAACTCCCCTGGGAAGCCATCTGGTCCTGGACTCTTATTTGTTGGGAGATTTTTGATAACCGATTCAATTTCTTCGCTGGTTATGGGTCTGTTCAAGCTTTCTATTTCCTCCTGTTGAGTTTTGGAAGTGTGTGGGTGTTCAGGAATTTGTCCATTTTTTCCAGGTTGTCCAATTTGTTGGCATATAATTTTTCATAGTATTCCCAGATAATTGTTTGTATCTCTGAGGGATTGGTTGTCATAATTCCATTTTCATTCATGATTTTATCTATTTGTGTCATTTCCCTTTTCTTTTTGAGAAGCCTGGCTAGAGGTTTGTCAATTTTGTTTATTTTTTCAAAAAACAACTCTTGGTGTCGTTGATCTGCTCTACAGTTTTTTTAGATTCTATATTGTTTATTTCTGCTCTGATCTTTATTATTTCTCTTCTTCTGCTGGGTTTAGGCTGCCTTTGCTGTTCTGCTTCTAGTTCCTTTAGGTGTGCTGTTAGATTTTGTATTTGGGATGTTTCTTGTTTCTTGAGATAGGCCTGGATTGCAATGTATTTTCCTCTCAGGACTGCCTTCGCTGCGTCCCAAAGCGTTTGGATTGTTGTATTTTCATTTTCATTTGTTTCCATATATTTTTTAATTTCTTCTCTAATTGCCTGGTTGACCCACTCATTCGTTAGTAGGGTGTTCTTTAACCTCCCTGCTTTTGGAGGTTTTCCAGACTTTTTTCTGTGGTTGACTTCAAGCTTCATAGCATTGTGGTCTGAAAGTATGCATGGTATAATTTCAATTCTTGTAAACTTATGAAGGGCTGTTTTGTGACCCAGTATATGATCTACCTTGGAGAATGTTCCATGTGCACTCGAGAAGAAAGTATATTCTGTTGCTTTGGGATGCAGAGTTCTATATATATCTGTCAAGTCCATCTGATCCAATGTCTCATTCAGGGCCCTTGTTTCTTTATTGACCGTGTGTCTAGATGATCTATCCATTTCTGTAAGTGGGGTGTTAAAGTCCCCTGCAATTACCACATTCTTATCAATAAGGTTGCTTATGTTTATGAGTAATTGTTTTATATATTTGGGGGCTCCGGTATTCGGCGCATAGACATTTATAATTGTTAGCTCTTCCTGATGGATAGACCCTGTAACTATTATATAATGTCCTTCTTCATCTCTTGTTACAGCCTTTAATTTAAAGTCTAGTTTGTCTGATATAAGTATGGTTACTCCAGCTTTCTTTTGGCTTCCAGTCGCATGATAAATAGTTCTCCATCCCCTCACTCTCAATCTAAAGGTGTCCTCAGGTCTAAAATGAGTCTCTTGTAGACAGCAATTAGATGGGTCTTGTTTTTTTATCCATTCTGATACCCTATGTCTTTTGGTTGGCGCATTTAATCCATTTACATTCAGTGTTATTATAGAAAGATACGGGTTTAGAGTCATTGTGATGTCTGTATGTTTTATGCTTGTAGTGATGCCTCTGGGACTTTGTCTCACAGGGTCCCCCTTAGGATCTCTTGTAGGGCTGGTTTAGTGGTGACAAATTCCTTCAGTTTTTGTTTGTTTGGGAAGACCTTTATCTCTCCTTCTATTCTAAATGACAGACTTGCTGCATAAAGGATTCTCGGCTGCATATTTTTTCTGTCTAGCACCCTGAAAATCTCGTGCCAATTCTTTCTGGCCTGCCAAGTTTCAAAAGAGAGATCAGTCACGAGTCTTATAAGTCTCCCTTTATATGTGAGGGCACGTTTACCCCTTGCTGCTTTCAGAATTTTCTCTTTATCTTTGTATTTTGCCAGTTTCACTATGATATGTCGTGCAGAAAATCGATTCAAGTTACATATGAAGGCAGTTCTCTGTGCCTCTTGGATTTCAATGCCTTTTTCCTTCCCCAGTTCAGGGAAGTTCTCAGCTATTATTTCTTCAAGTACCCCTTCAGCACCTTTCCCTCTCTCTTCCTCCTCTGGGATACCAATTATGCGTATATTATTTCTTTTTAGTGTATCACTTAGTTCTCTAATTTTCCCCTCATACTCCTGGATTTTTTTTATCTCTCTTTTTCTCAGCTTCCTCTTTTTCCATAACTTTATCTTCTAGTTCACCTATTCTCTCCTCTGCCTCTTCAATCCGAGCCATGGTGGTTTCCATTTTATTTTGCATTTCATTTAAAGCGTTTTTCAGGGGCGCCTGGGTGGCGCAGTCGTTTAAGCGTCCGACTTCAGGCAGGTCACGATCTCGCGGTCCGTGAGTTCGAGCCCCGCGTCGGGGTCTGGGCTGATGGCTCAGAGCCCGGAGCCTGTTTCTGATTCTGTGTCTCCCTCTCTCTCTGCCCCTCCCCCGTTCATGCTCTGTCTCTCTCTGTCCCAAAAATAAATAAACATTGAAAAAAAAAATTTAAAGCGTTTTTCAGCTCCTCGTGACTGTTCCTTAGTCCCTTGATCTCTGTAGCAAGAGATTCTCTGCTGTCCTGTATACTGTTTTCAAGCCCAGCGATTAATTTTATGACTATTATTCTAAATTCACTTTCTGTTATATTATTTAAATCCTTTTTGATCAGCTCATTAGCTGTTGTTATTTCCTGGAGATTCTTCTGAGGGGAATTCTTCTGCTTGGTCATTTTGGATAGTCCTTGGCGTGGTGAGGACCTGCAGGGCACTTCCCCTGTGCTGTGGTGTATAACTGGAGTTGGTGGGCGGGGCCGCAGTCAGACCTGATGTCTGCCCCCAGCCCACTGCTGGGGCCACAGTCAGACTGGTGTGTGCCTTCTCTTCCCCTCTCCTAGGGGCGGGATCCACTGTGGGGTGGCGTGGCCCGTCTGGGCTACTTGCACACTGCCAGGCTTGTGATGCTGGGGATCTGGTGTATTAGCTGGGGTGGGTAGGCAAGGTGCACGGAGACAGGAGGGGCAGGCTTAGATCACTTCTCCTTAGGTGATCCACTTCAGGAGGGGCCCTGTGGCAGCGGGAGGGAGTCAGATCTGCTACCGGAGGTTTGGCTCTGCAGCAGCACAGAGTTGGGTGTTTGCACGGAGCGAGCAAGTTCCCTGGCAGGAACTGGTTCCCTTTGGGATTTTGGCTGGGGGATGGGCGGGGGAGATGGCGCTGGCAAGCGCCTTTGTTCCCCGCCAATCTGAGCTCTGTTGTCCGAGGGCTCAGCAGCTCTCCCTCCCTTTGTCCTCCAGCCTTCCCGCTTTCCGAGCAGAGCTGCTAACTCATTTCCTCCCAGACCCTAAGTCTGTCGGAACACAGTCCGCCCGGCCCCTCCGCTTTTGCAAGCCAGACTCGGGGGCTCTGCTTGGCCGGCGAGGCGCCCCTCCGCCCCGGCTCCCTCCCGCCAGTCCGTGGAGCGCGCACCGCCTCGCCGCCCTTCCTACCCTCTTCTGTGGGCCTCTCGTCTGCGCTTGGCTCCAGCGACTCTGTTCTGCTAATCCTCTGGCGGTTTTCTGGGTTATTTAGGCAGGTGTAGGTGGAGTCTAAGTGATCAGCAGGATGCGCAGTGAGCCCAGCGTCCTCCTACGCCGCCATCTTGACTAGAATCCCAGGGCAGAGGTCTTGACCCAGCTGACTGAAACCTTAGTTTTGGGTAGCCAAAAGGATTTAGTTTCCCAGGATGCTGCAACTGATGGCTGAAAGATCAGAGGCAGTTCCATTGTGAAGGAGAGGCTTGAGAGTGTCTGTTGTCAGAAAAAAGGTGACTTCATCGTGAAGTCTTCATTGTGAACTTCATTGTGAACTCTGAGGACATTTTAATAGAGACCAATGTGGCCTGGAGAGGAGAGCAGGTCCCATTTTCAGGTGTTTGGGGCTCAGTTGGCAGAGTGAGTCCCCATGCTTCAGGCGCTGAACAACCCTGGAGTGTGAGGATACAAAGGGATCTCAGATCAAAGTCGCCTCTTTCTTGTTTGGGGATGTGGCACTCAAGCTTTCTCCTAGGTAAAGCCATTGGGGTTTTGTCCTGCCTCAGTGAGTGTGGGTCTTGCCCCAGGGGTGCCCCGGACATGCTTTCCTCTAAAGACAAAGTCGCAGAAAGATAGGTAACGACTCTTTCTGAGCATCAGATTTTCCCTCTGTAAAATGGAGATGAGAATGCTTCACCCACAGGACCTCTGAGGAAGTTCACTGATGCACATGAGCAAGCTTATGGACTTGTGGTTACTGTGGGGTCATGAATGCCTTATGAATTCAGGCCACTTCTTATTTTTTCAACTTTGTTCTTAGGGGAGAGATGAGGAAAGAGGAAAAAGGCCCTTTTGTGAAGCCCATTAAAATATATTGTTTTTTATGACCACCAATCACTTATATGAATGTCATTATGTGTAACCTAGTACTTTGCATGGTGCCAAGGACATCATTACTCCATAAATCATACTGATATCTAGGTCTCTCTCCCTGTGCAGGTCTTCATGCATGTGGCCAACCTCCTCTCAGGTTTTGGAAGGAGTCAGATTCTGAGGACCCGTGTCTTGAGGGCCGCTGAAGCTTCTACTCCAGATTCAAAGGCAGCAGTCCTCAGGAGTTCCTGACAGTTCACGTCCCTGTGAGATATGATGCCTGGCTCAAGTGAGGTCAGAGATCTAACAAAAGCCTGTTGTGAAATAGGTCCTTGAGGTTCACAAACTAACCTAAAAGTAGAGAAGTTGTTTTGGTTTAATCATGCAAGAAGAGGTTTTAGGACATGAAATTTTATTTTTTCAGAAGCTACATGCTCTATGTAGCCCATGAGGCCTATATTAAAGAAGTCCTTCTTTGTCTGAAAGCAACAATTGTTCAGCTTGACAACAACTTGATCTTTAACATGCACTTGCAATTAATACGCATATATTTTTCTGACCATAAATAATGAATCCTATGTTCTCTCAGAAGGATGTGAAATATGTAGTTAATTAAAAGGATTGCTAGCAATTTGAGATCATGAAATAGATTCTTTACTGGTAAACATGGTTTTATCCATTGTATAAAGAAAAATATTAGGAAAGCCTGACATCATCTAAGTGTTAGTTAAAAATGTCAATTTCAAGAATTTATAATTTTATACAGTAATATCTTCCTATGTGTTTGCCCTATTATTATGATACCCAGAATTGTCAATGATAACGAGCAAGTATTCTTAAAGACCATTATGATTATATTCTTACGACACCATATTTTCAGTTCTGTACTCACCCACCACCCACTCCCTCACCATGTCTTATCCCCAGGCACCCAGTGATCTTTGTGTAAATGGGTTACTTATGATTTCCTGTAATTAATGTAACAATAATCATATAGTTGCATTTTATTTTCTTCTGGCTTGTTTCATGCAGATATTTATTTATTTATTTATTTACTTCTTTTAAAGTGTCTAAAGTATCTTTTATTTGACATGAATATATGAAATATTCTTTATGAACACTTGGGAAACACTTTTTTTGAGTATTTAATACCTACTATCTTCTAGAAGAAAATTTGTGTTTGGGAATCATTTAGACAACCAGTTCTTTTGTAGATCACTAAATTACTAATTTTGCATATACTGATATAGAAAAACTTCCAGAATTATCTCCAAATTTATCATTTTGATAAATACTTCAAAATATGTTGTAGCTAATAATTCTCCAAACAAGGACAATAAATAAGTATTTTCCTCTGTTATAAAGCAAAATTTTGTGCTTAGATGATGATGAATACCAAACATAGAAATGGGTTGTTTTTGTTTCCTACATAAATATTTAACTGCAAGAATAGGAAGGCTAGTAGGACAATAATAATCATGAATATTTTTAATATCAGATTTTTATATTATAGGATGTTATTTAACACATAAATTTAGGGATAATTTCTTGTATGTATATGGGCTGATAAATATGTAAATATTTGTCCTACATAATGAAGAATTTTATATATTGTTTTATATGTGTTAAAGGATTACATTACTAATTATAGGATACTATTGATTTATTTGTTCATTTCTCCCCACAGTGGCTCTGTGAGATAAATATCAACCTGCCCATTTGACAGATGACCCACTACACGGATAGATATATCTACATAGGGGCATTGTTTTCATTTTCTGCATGTTATTTTTTTCCCACGAAAAGACAGAATTTTAAGATACACAAAAACTTTTCTTCAAGGCAGATTATGAAACAGTAACTTTAGTGTGATCCTAAATCTCTTTGAAATTTCATATGTGTATAAATGAATGACAGCACATATTACATAGTTTTACTTCCTATTTATACCTACATGTATATCACATGTTTATTAAATTTGAATTGGATATGTACTGTGAGCCAGGCACAGTCTAAATCCATATCTATATCCACATCTTTCCTGTCTTGATATCTAGACTGCATATCTGGAAATATCCACAGGCAGTAAGATGGATGTTAGTGCTCATCCCGTGGGGTGGTGAAATATGACTTCAAATGGACTCCATTCCAAGAAAGTTTAGCCCAAGCTTCACCCTGTGTCTTGCAAATCTGGCAAATAATGGAAACCAGGAAATAATGTGGTAGATCAGGAAGAGGTTCTACCTTGGGAAACTGAGGCAACTTTTACCCTCACCTGCATCCTTTTGAGGAACACTAAGAGGCTATGACCTTCTCCTGAGGAGACCCCACTCCCACATAGTGAAGAATGAGGTAACACTTGTGAGGTTTCAGTCTTGGTTCTTGCACCTTTTGTGCAAACTAGATGTTTTACATTCTCTATAGTCTGCAGCCAGGCTATTTGGTCAATTTTGGAATAGATTTTGCGTTTATCTTTTTCCCAAGAGGGTGGTCTCTCTTATTTATGTGAGTGGTCCATCTGAAGTGACATGGAGTTGCTACTTCATTTAAATCCTCGTCTCCCAGTTGTGGGAGCCTGGACCCACATAAAGTTCTCAAAGACAAGCACAAGACCAAGATCCTGATCAACATCTAATTCTCTTGACTTAGTCACATGATATTCACAGAATTTTTACAACATGGTCACTTCTCCAACTGTTCCTCTTATGCCTGACACCCCAATATGATCCATCCTTCTCTTGTCTCTCTCCTGTCCACACAAGTACGCCCAGTGAAATTCTTCTTGTAACCTGGTAGTGCAAGATAATTTTTTAGCCATGGCTAAAACTCCAGCAGCAATTAGGAAAAGAGTGATGCGTTAAATTTCATTTAAACATTACATGGCAATGGGGCATCTGGGTAGCTTAGTCAGTTAAGTGTCTGACTTCAGTTCAAGTCATGATCTCATGGTTCGTGAGTTCAAGCCTTGTGTTGGGCTCTCTGCTGACAGCACAGAGCCCACTTCAAATCTTCCATTTCCATCTCTCTCTGCACCTCCCTCTCTCTCAAAAAATAAAAAATAAAATAAACATTAAAAATACATGGCAGGGAAAACTTCATGGGGAAGATGGTGGCCTAGGAGGATGCTGGGCTCACCTTGTCCTGCTGATCGCTTAGATTCCACCCACATTGGCCTAAATAACCCAGAAAACTGCCAAAAGAACAGACTCTCTGGAGCCAAGCTTAGACAAGAGGCCCATGGAAGAGGGTAGGAAGGGCGGAAAGGTGGTGCATGCTACAGGGACTGGCGGGAGGGAGCCAGGGCAGTGGAAGGGCAGCCCACCCAGCAAAGCAGAGCCCCGAAGTCTGGTTTGCAAAAACAGAGGGGCTGGACTCTGTGAGTTCTGACAGCCAGCAGGACTTAACATCTGGAATGTTATAAGTCAACAGCTCTGCTCTTGGAGACTGGGGAAGGTGAGAGGACACAGGGAGGGAGAGTTGTTGAGTCCCAGAAGGACAGAGCTTAGTGGGGGAACAAAAGCACTGGAAAGCACCATTACCTTCTCCCATCCCCCAGCCAAAATTCCAAAGGGAACCAGTTCCCATCACCGAACTTGCTTGCACCACGCAAATGCCCAACGCTGAGCTTCTGTGGATCCATCCTTCTGATGGGACTGCCTCCTTCCCAGTGCTGCAGGGCCCCTCCTGCAGGGGACCACTGATGGCAAAGCGAGCTAAGCCTGCCCCTCCCACCCTGTGCACCTGACGGATCCACCCTGGCTAATACGCCCTTGACCATATCACCTCGAAGCAGCACCACAAGCCTGGCAGTGTGCAAGTAGCCCAGACAGGGGCCACACCACTCCACAGTGAGTCCTGCCCCTGGGAGACAGGATGATAAAGTATACACCAGTCTGACTGTGGCCCCAGCGGTGGGCTGGGGGCAGACATCAGGTCTGACTGTGGCCCTGTGCACCAACACAAGTTACTCTGGACAGCACATGGGAAGTGCCCTGCAGTTTGGAGCTACTGCAGGGACTACCCAAAATGATGAAATGGAAGAATTCTCCTTAAAAGAAACTCCAGGAAGTAGCAACAGCTAACAAATTCATCAAAATGATTTAAGCAAAATAACGGAACAAGAATTTAGAATAATAGTCATAAAATTAATTGCTGGGCTTGAGAAAAACATAGAGGACAGCAGAGAATCTATTGCTACAGAGATCAAGGGACTAAGAAATAGTCATGAGGAGCTAAAAAATGTTATAAATGAGGTGCAAAATAAAATGGAGATGGCCAATGCACAGATTGAAGAGGCAGAAGAGAGAATAGGTGAATTAGAATATAAAATTATGGAAAAAGAGGAGGCTGAGAAAAAGAGAGTTAAAAAAAATCCAGGAGTATGAGGGGAGAATTACAGAACTAAGTAATGCAATCAAATGGAACAATACCTGTATTATAGGAAAAAATACATAGCAAAACCAAAGAATAATAATAACAAAACAGAAGCAAAGTAAAATAAAATAGTAGAAAATGTAATACTTTAGGCCTGCCTCCCTAAAACAGCTTTAAGCCTTCTTAAATTACATTTTTGTTTACGTATCTAGATCATTCAATCACTTACTTAGAAGCAGTTTTTAGTGTTCTGCCACAAATAGCTGACAGCCTAGCATGGCCTTGATTTTACATGTTCACCCTCCAAGGCCTAGCTCCTCTCTAAGAACTCTATGATATCTCCCTGGGGTTCTGTGTACTGATAACATAGCCCTAGTGTCTCTTTAATGCAAATTAAATTCCTGAGGACAGAGACATTTTTTGTTCCATCAACCAGGACAGAGGTTCACCCATTTCCCTGGTCCCAGTCTACAGGGTTTAATTACAGTTCTTTCTCATGTGGTGTCCTGAAGAGCAAGGATGTTTTGCTTTTGGCGAAGGCCAGAGTTTGGATGGCCGGGAGGATGCAGTTCTGGTGTGGAGACCTGCCTGGGTATGGCACTTCTAATAGCGACTTGAAGTCAGTGTTCTTCAGAGTAACAGAATCAATAGGGTGTTGTTATATTGGTGGAGATTTATTTTACAAAAATGACTCTAAGATTGCAGACCTGGCAGAGTCTGAAGGTGGGGGGGGGGGTGGCCAAGCCGGCTGAAGACTCAGCAAAGAGTTACAGTTGGAGTCTGAAGGCAGTCAGCTGGAGAATCATTGTTCTCCAATTGTTGATATTGTAGTTGAAGTGAAAGCCAGTCTCCTGGCAGAAGGAGTCTGAAAAGAAAAACCTACAGTATGTGGCATTTAGAAAGACATCAAAATGTTAGCTGCCTGTTCCAGCTTTGCTTTCTTCATTTTGTCAGTGTGCTGCCTCTGACATGAACATCATTGCATGACTACCAGACAGAATACTTGGATATGGGACAGCAAGCCACGATGCGCTCACACTTCCACAAATCCAGAAATTCAGTGTCACTGCTGTGAGCAGGAGGAAACTCTAGGATGGAGCTGGAGAGGAGGCATAGCATCATTGCACAGCTTCCAGTGACCTGAATGGGGACAGGCAAACACTTGTTCACTGCTTTCCCCTGCATTTCATGTGCTCTCCTTTCATCTAACTTTACTGTCTACTCCACATGCTGCCTGATCCTCTGACTCTCTCTTCTAGTTACACAAGAACAAAGGGTGTTGACTCTCAGCCCAAGAAATAGGAGTTGAAAGAGAAGAATGAGGTGTGATGCTCAGTCTGCCTGATAATTTGCTGGAACAAAAGTAACATGATCAGGGTCCTGTCATTGGGACCATGTAGTTAAGTCACTACATTTCCTGCAGTGTGTTCTATACAATGGATGTGTTGATACAGAACTATTGTGAAGAGAAATTAATAAAGCAACAGAAAGTATCTGACAAGTATCAGCCTCTCCTGTGTTCTCCCCTAACAAAGGAGGTAACTGGACCATGAACAAAGCATAGAAATCATTGGGATTTAAACCAGCAGGAAAGGACATGTATACATATTTTTTCATGGATTAGCTTTGGTGCCAGTTTTTGTAGATGAGTTATGTAATGGTCATAAGTAAGAGAAAGCAAATCAGCACTCGTTACGTTTTGTATGTATGTGTACAACATAATAATTTGACATTTATATCTACATTACAAGATGATCACCACAATTAGTCTAGTAAATATCCATCACCTTAATAGTTACAAATTATTTATTCTTGTCATGGAGATTGTCTGGGTCTGTGCTTTTAGCAGCTTTTAAATATGCAATAGGGAATTATTTATTGCAGTAATCCTGTTGCACATGACATCCACATGACTTATTTATTAACTAGAAGTTTTACCTTTGACCTCCATCATCTGTGTTTCCTGCTCCTCATCAACTGCCTCAGACATCCACCAATCTTTTCTCTATCCATGAGATTTTTTTTCTTAGTTTGTTTCATTTATTTATTTTAATGTTTATTATTTATTTTTGAGAGAGAGACAGCGTGAGTGAAGGAGGGGCAGAGAGAGAGAGTGAGACACAGAATCTGAAGCAGGCTCCAGACTCTGAGCTGTCAGCACAGAGCCACACGTGGGGCTTGAACCCACAAACTGTGAGTTCAAAGTTGGTGGCTTAACTGACTGTGCCACCCAGGCACCCCTATAAATTTTTATTTTGATCACCTAATGCTTATCACGAGTGCAAGCCTTGATACTAATCACTTATTTCACCCACCCCACACCTACAGCCCCCCTGATAACCATCAGTTTGTTCTTAATAGTTAAAAGTGTCTTCTTGGTTTCTCTCATTTTCCTTTCCTTTGATTGTTTTGTTTTTTAAATTCCACATGTAACTAAAATCATAAGGTATTTGTCTTTCTCTGACTTATTTCGCTTAGCATTGTAACTCTCTAGCTCCATCCATTTCATTGTAAGGTTTCATTATTTTTGTGGCTGAATAATATTCCATTGTGTATATATAACACATCTGTTTTATCCATTTATCTATCAATAAATATTTGGACTGCTTCCATAATTTAGCTATTGTAAATAATGCTGCTATAAACATACAAATGCACATATACCTTTGATCTAGTGCTTTTTGTATTTTTTGGGTAGATACCCAGTAGTGTGATTACTGAATCATATGTTAGTTCTATTTTTAACTTTTTGAGGAAACCCCATACTGTTTTCCACAATGGCTACACTAGTTTTCATTCCCAATAACCGTTCAGAAGGGTTCCTTTCTCTCTACTTCCTCTCCAACACTTGTATCTTGTTTTTTTTTTTTAAGCCATTCTTACAGGTGTGAAGTGATATCTTATTGTATTTTTGATTTGCACTTCCATGATAATGAGTGATATTGAGCATCTATGCATGTGTCTATTGGCCATCTGTGTGTCTTCTTTGGAGAAATGACAGTTCATGTCTTACACCCATTTTTTAATTGGATTATTTCTTTTTGGGTGTTGACTCATATAAGTTCTTTGTATATTTTGGATACTATTCAGATATGTCCTTTCCAATTTCTTCTCCCATTTCATAGCTTGCCTTTTAGTTTTGTTGATTGTTTTTGTTGTTGTCTTTTGTTGTGGAGAGCTTTTTATGTTGACCTAGTCCCAATAGTTTATTTTTGCTTATACGTCCCTTGCCTCAGGAGACACATCTAGAAAAATGTTGTTGCAGCTGATGTCAGACACATTATTGCTTGTTCTCCCTTCTAGGATTTTTATGGTTTCAGGTCTCACATTTAGGTCTTTAATCAATTTTGAATTTTTTTTGTATGGTGTAAGAAAGTGGTCCAGTTTCATTCTTTGCATGTCACTGACCAGAATTCCCAACACCATTTGTTGAAGAGGCTGCCTTTTTTTCCCCATTAGATATTCTTTCCTCCTTTGTCAAAGATTAGTTGATGATATAATTGTGGGTTTATTGCTGTGTTTTCTATTCTGTTCTATTGATCTATGTGTCTATTTTTGTGCCAGTACCATCCTGTTTTGATTACTACAGTTTTTTAATATAACGAGGTCTGGAATTGTGGTACCTCCAGCTTTACTTTTCTTTTGCAAGGTTGTTTTGGCCATTCCGGATCTTTTGTGGTTCCATATAAATTTAAAGATTTTCTGTTCTATTTCTGTGAAAAATGCTGTTGGTATTTTGATAGGGATTGCATTGAACGTGTAGATTGCTTTGTGTAGTATAGATATTTTAAAATGTATCAGTTCAGGGCACCTGGGTGGCTCAGTCAGTTAAGCGTCCGACTTCAGCTCAGGTCATGATCTCGCGGTCCATGAGTTGAAGCCCCGCATTGGGCTTTGTGCTGACCACTCAGAGCCTGGAGCCTGTTTTGGATTCTGTGTCTCCCTCTCTCTCTGACCCTCCCCCGTTCATGCTCTGTCTCAAAAATAAATAAATGTTAAAAAAAAGTTTAAAAAAATAAAAAAATAAAATGTATCAGTTCTTCCTACCCGTGAACATGGGGTGCCTTTCCATCTTTGTGTTGTCTTCCATTTCTTTCATCAGTGTTTTATAATTTCAGATACAGGTCTTTCACCTCTTTGGTTAAGCTTGTTCCTGGGTATCTTATTACTTTAGTTGTAGTTGTAAATGATATTGTTTTCTTAACTTCTCTTACTGCTGCTTCATTATTATTAGTGTATAGTAATGTAACAGATTTCTACACATTGATTTTGTATCCTGTGACTTGACTGAATTTATTTGTCAGTTGTAGTGTTTTTTTGTGTGTTTTTTTTGTGTTTTTTTTTTTTGTGGAGACTTTAGGGTTTTCTATATAGAGTAATATGTCACCTGCAAATAGTGAAAGCTTTACTTCTTTACCAGTTTGGGTGCTTTTTGTTTCTGTTTGTTTTGTAATTGTTATGGCTAGGACTTCCAGCACTATGTTGAATAAATATGTTGAGAGTGAAGATCCTATATTGTTCCTGACCTTAGAGGGAAGGCTTTCAGTTTTTCCCCAGAGTATGATGTCGGCTGTAGGATTTTCATATATGGCCTTTATTATGTTAAAGTTTGTTCCTCTAAACTGACTTTGTTGAGGACTTTTACCATGAATAGATGTTGTGCTTTGTCCAATGCTTTTTCTGCATGTATTGAAATGATTATACATTTTTATCTTTCTCTTATTGTTGTGATGCACCAGGTTGATTGATTTGCAAATATTGAACCACACTGGCAACCCAGGAATAAATCCCACTTGATTGTGGTGAATGATTTTTTTAATGCATTGTTGGGTTTGGTTTGCTAATATTTTGTTCAGAGTTTTTACATCTATGTTCATCAGAGATATTGGCCTGTAGTTCTTTGTTTTTTGTGGTGTCTTTCTCTGGTTTTGGTGTCAGGGTGTTATTGGCCTTATGGAATGATTTGGAAGTTTTTCTTCTATTTTTTTTGGAATAGTTTAAGAGGGACAGGTATTAACTCTTCTTTAAACGTTTGGTAGAATTCATCTGTGAAGCATCTGTTCCTGGACTTTTGTTTGTGGGAATTTTTTGATTATTGATTCAATCTCCTTGCTCTTAATTGGTCAGTTCAAATTTTCTTTTTTCTTTGTTCAGTTTTGGCAGGTTATACATTGCTAGGAATTTATCCATTTCTTCTATGTTGTCTTATTTCTTGGCATATAGTTTTTCATAATCTCTTACCAATTCCCTATTTCTGTTATTGGTTGTGACATCTCTTTTGTTTCTGATTTTATTCATTTGAGTTCTTTATTTCTCTCTCATGAGTCTGCCTCGAGTTTTATCAATTTTGTTCATCTTTTCGAAGAACCAGCTCTTGGTGTCCTGGATCTTTCCTCTTTTTTTTTTTTTTTGTTTGTTTGTTTTAGTTTCCATATAATTTACGTCTGCTCTAATCTTTATTATTTACTTCTGCTGTTTTTTTTTTGTTTTTTGTTTTTTCTTCATTTTCTAGCTCCTTTAAGGTATAAGGCTAGGTTGTATTTGAGACTTTTCTTGCTTCTTGAGATAGGACTGTACTTCTAAGTTCCCTCTTAGAACAGGTTTTGGGATACAGTTTTTGAAAACAACAGTGTTTTCATTTTCATTTGTTTCCATGTACTTGTTGATTTCTCCTTTGGGTTCTTTGTTGACCCATTCATTGTTTTGTATCATGATGTTTAACCTACATATATATGTGCCTTTTTCAGATTTTTTTCTTGTGGTTCATTGTTCGTTTCATCATGTTGAGGTCAGAAAAAATGCATGGTATGACTTTGATCTTTGTGAATTTGTTAAGGTTTGTTTTGTTACCTAATATATGATCAATTCTGGAGAATAATCCATGTGTACTTCAACAGAAAGTGTATTCTATTTTAAGAGGGAATGTTCTGAATATATCTCTTAAGTCCTTTTATTCCTGTGTGTGGTTCAAAACCATTGTTTGCTTGTTTATTTTGTTTAGATAATCTGTCCATGGATGTAAGTGTGTGTTAAAGCCCCCTGCTCTTATTATATTACTTTTTGATTACTTCCATTATGTTTTTTTAACTGTTTTATGGATTCATGTGCTTCTATTTTGGGTGCATAAATATTTGCAATAGTTATGTCTTCCTGTCAGATTAACCCCATTTATTATTATAGAGTGTCATTCTTTGTCTCTTTTCACAGACTGTTTTAAAGTGTATAAGTATTGCTACTCCAGCTTTCTTTTGACATCATTTGCATGATAAATGTTTCTCCATGCTTTCACCTGCAATCTTCATGGGTCTTTAATTCTGAAATGAGTCTCTTGTAGGCAGCATATGGATTGGTCTTGTTTTTATCTACTCTGACACCTGATGTCTTTTTAATGGAGCATTTAGTCCATTTTCATTCAAAGGAATTATTGGTAAATATGTGTTTATTTTCATTTTGTTACTTGTGTTATAGTTGTTTTTGTAGACTTTTTCTGATTCTTTCTTTTCTTTTTATCTTTTATGATTATTGGTTTTCTTTAATGATATACTTGGATTCCTTACTCGATTTTTTGCATATCTACTACTTTTTTTGATATGTGGTTGCTATTTGGTTTGTATATAACATCTTCTACATATAGGAGTCTATTTATTTTTTTAAGGTGTATTTAGTTTTGAGAGAGAGAAAGAAAGAGTGCAAGCCTGGGAGGGACAGAAAGGGAGACACAGAATCCAAAGCAGGCCCCAAGCTTTGAGCGTCAGCACAGAACCTGACACGGGGCTCAAACAAATGAACCATGAGATCATGACCTGTGCCAAAGTCAGATATTTATCCAAATGAGCCACCCAGGTGCCCATATAGGAGTTTATATTAAACCGATTGTCACTGAATTTTGAACTCATTGTTTATTCCTTTCCCCTTAATAACTCAGATATTTGGTGTGATATTTTAGATCCTTTTATTTTGTGAATCCCTTGACATATTTTTACTGAGGTATTTATTTTTACTGCTTTTGTGTGTGTGTGTTTTTTCATACACTTAAGGTTTTTCCATTCCATTCAGTCTCCTTTATCATTTCTTTTAGGCTCTGGTTTAGTGGTCATGGACTCCTTTAGCATTTTTTGGTCTCTGAATCTTTTATCTCTCTCTCTATTCTGAACGATAGTTTTACTGGGTATTATATTCTTGGCTGCAGACTTTTCCCTTTCAGCACTTTGAATATCTGCCACTCCCTTCTAGCCTGCAATGTTTCTGATGAAAAATCTGTTGACAGTCTTATGGGATTTCTTTTATATGTGACATCTCTTTTTCCTGTTGTGACTTTTAAAATTATTTTTTTATCATGTTTTGTCATTTTAATAAGTATGTGTCTTGGTATGGACCTCCTTCAATTGAATTTGTTGGGGATCCCTGTGCCTCCTGAATCTGGATGTATCTCTCTCTCTTTTTTATACTGGGAATCTAATTTATTTTTAACACTGATCTAAGGATACAGAGATTTGGAATGAAATGGACTCAATACTAATTAAGAAATTGATGACCCCTATGGTGTGTGTCCAGAAGTATTAATGAACTGTAAGTTAGCCTATTAAAATCTAAACAAAAAATAATACCCACATCATACATGTTTACAAAACTTTCTCTAGGTTCAATTCCCCTCAACTATCTAATACTGAATTTATAAAGTCATACTAGGCAAAACTCTACTCTCATATGTGACCTCATAATATTCATCTTCCTTATTTTGTTCTTGATTTTACATAAAATTAGAATATCTATTTATAAAAATGTAGCTGTTTGTCAATTAGATCTAGGGATATCTAATCTAGAGCTTTTCCAAAGGTGGAAATAAAAGGTTGAAAATTAAAAAAAAAAAACAAAAACAAAGCAAGACTGTATGTTAGGATATTGTGGACACAACCAATTACTCACAAAATTTTAATCAACCAGTCTCCTCATAGGTATTTGCTATAGATACAGTCTAGGTTCTTTGGGAAGGAAATTGGATAATTTAACTCAGGCCCTTTGAAAACCAATCAGGTTACCTATACAGTAAGGTAAACATGACCAGAAAATTCCCATTTAAACTCTGGTAAACTACCTTGGAAATAACCAGATTCTTTAAATTTAAATATTTGCTAGTTAACATTCAGTGCATTACTGGTTTCAAGAGGAGAGTTCAGTGATTCATTACTTACATACAAGACCCAGTGCTCATCACAATACATACAAGACCCACTGCTTATCACAACAGGTACTCTCCTTAATACCCACCACCCATCTAGCACAACTCCCACCTACCTCCTTCCACCAATCCCTCAGTTTGTTCTCTAATGTTAAGTCTCTGTGGTTTGTTTTCATCTCTTCACTTTCACCACCTTTCCATACGTTCATCTGTTTTGTTTCTTTAATTCCACATATGAGTGAAATCATATGATGCTTGCTTTCTCTGATTGACTTATTTTGCTTAGCATAATACATTCTAGCTCCATCCATGTTGTTGCAAATGGCATGTTGTTGCAAATGTCTTTTTGAGTGCTGAGTAATTTCCCATTCTATACTTGTATATACCACATCTTCTGTATCCATTCATCAGTCGATGCGCATTTGGGCTCTCTCCATAGTTTGGCTATTGTTGATAATGCTGCTGTAAACATTGGGGTGCATGTACCTCTTTGAAACTATTTTTTTGTATCCTTTGGGTAAATACCTAATAGTGTAATTGCTGGATTCTAGAGTAGTTCTATTTTTAGTTATTTGAGGAACCTCCATACTGTTCTCCAGAGGGGCTGCATCAGTTTGCATTCCCACCAACAGTTCATAATGTCCCCTTTCTCCACATCCTCACCAACATTTGTTGTTTATTATGTTGTTAATTTTAACAATTCTGACAGATGTGAGGTGGTATCTCATTTTGGTTTTGATTTGTATTTTTATTTCCCTGATGGTGAGTGATGTTGAACATCTTTTCATGTATTAGCCATTTGGATGTCTTCTTTGGAAAAGTGTCTATTCATGTCTTCTCCCCATTTTTTTTTAACTGGGCTATTTGTTTCGGGGCTATTTGTTGAGTTTGATATGTTCTTTATAGATTTTGGATACTAACCCTTTATAGATACGTCCTTTACAAATATCTTCCCCCATTCCATATACTGCCTTTTAGTTTTGTTGATTGTTTCCTTCACTGTGCAGAAGGTTTTTTTTTTACCTTGATAAAATCCCAATAGTTCATATTTGCTTTTGTTTCCCTTGCGTTTAGCGATATGTCTAGTAAGAAGTTGCTGTGGCCAAGGTCAAAGAGGTTGTTGCCTGTGTTCTCTTCTAGGACTTTGATGGTTTCATGTTTCTCCTAAATGAGTCTTTCATCCATTTTGAATTTATCTTTGTATATAGTGTAAGAAAATAGTACAGTTTTATTCTTCTGCATGTCAACATCCAGTTTTACAAACATCATTTGTTGAAGAGATGTCTTTTTTTTCTATTGGATATTCTTTCTTGCTTTGTTAAGGTTTGGTTGACCATATAGTTGTGGGAATATTTCTGGATTTTCTATTCTGTTCCATTAATTTATGTGTCCTTTTTTGTGCCTGTGCCATACTGTCTTGATGACTGCAGCTTTGTAATATAGCTAAAAATGAGGATCATGATGCTTCCAGTTTTGTATTTTTTTTCAGTATTATGTTGGCTATTTGGTGTCTTTTGTGGCTCCAATAAAATTTTAGTATTGTTGTCCTACCTCTTTGAAATATTTTGGTTTCATGGGGATTTTGATAAGGATTGCATTAAATGTATAGATGGTTTTCAGTAGTATAGACATTTTAACAATGTTTACTCTTCCAATCCCTGAGTGTGGGATGCTTTTAAATTTCTTTGTGTCTTCTTCAATTTATTTCATAAGTGATTTCTAGTTTTCAGAGTAAAGATATTTTACATCTTTGGTTACGCTTATTCCTGGGTATCTTATAGTTTTTGGTGCTATTGCAAAAGGACTTGATTCCTTGATTTCTTTTTCTGCTGCTATGTAGAAATGCAATAGATTGCTGCATGTTGATTTATATCCTGCAACTTTGTTGAATTCACATATCAGTTCTAGAAATTGTTGATGGAGACTTTCAGGTATTCTACACAGAATATCATGTCATCTGCAAATAGTGAATGTTTGACTTCTTCCTTTGTGATTTGCATGACTTTAATTTCTTTTTGTTGTCTGATTGCTGAAACTAAGATTTCTAGTACTATGTTAAATAGTAATGGTGAGAGTGGACATCTTTGTCTTATTCCCAGCCATAAGGGAAGGGTTTTCCATTTTTCCCCATTGAGGATGGTACTAGCTGTGAGTCTTTCATATATGGCCTTTATGATGTTGAGGTATGGTCCATCTATCCCTATTTTGTTGAGGGTTTTTATCAAGAATGGATGCTTATTTTGTTAAATGCTTTTTCTGCAACTATTGAGAGAATCACATGGTTCTTATCCTCTCCTTTATTAATGTGGAATGTCATGTTGATTGATTTGCAAATATTGAACAAACACTGCTGCCCAGGAATAAATCCCACATGATCATGGTAAATAATTCATTTAATATACTGTTGAATTTAACTTGCTAGTATCTAGTTGAGAATTTTCGTCCAGGTTCATCAGGGAGATTGGCCTGTAAATCTCCTTTTAAGTAGTTTTTTTTTTTTTCTGGTGGCCTTGTAGAATGATTTGGGAAGTTTTCCTTCTATTTCTATTTTTTCAAACCGTTTGAGAAGAATAGGTATTAACTGTTCTTTAAATGTCTGGTAGAATTCCCTTGGGTTCCTGGAGGGCATGTTGGGGGTGGGTTAAATGGGTGGTGATCATTAAGGAGGGCAATTTTTGGGATGAGCACTGGGCATCATATGTGAGAGATGAATCACTGGGTTCTATTCTTGAAGCCCAGAGTATACTACATTACCTAACTTAAACTTGAATTACAAAAAAAAAGTGGGGGGGGGGATATTAAGTCCATGAGATACATGTTTTTTAAAAATTTTTTTTAAATATAATTTGTTGTCAAGTTAGCTAACATGCAGTGTATATAGTGTGTTCTTGGCTTCAGGAGTACATTGCCATGATTAATTGCTTACATACAACACCCATTGCTCATCCCAACAAGTGCCCTATTCAATGCCCATCACCCATTTTCCTCTTTCCTCTGCCAGCCTCATCAACTCTCAGTTTTTTCTGTGTATTTGAGAGCCTTTTATGGTTTGTCTCCCTCTCTGTTTGAAACTATTTTTTCTCTTTCCCTTCCCCCATGGTCCTCTGTTAAGTTTTTCAAATTCCACATATGAGTGGAAACATATGATATCGGTCTTTCTCTGGCTGACTTATTTCACTTAGCATATAGAAAACAGTGTGGAGTTTCCTCAAAAAATTAAAAACAAAATTACCCTACAGCCCAGCAATAGCACTACTAGGAATTTATCCAAAGCATACAAGAATGCTATTCATAGGAACACATGTACCCTAATGTTTATGGCAGTACTATCAACAATACCCAAATTATGGGAAGAGCCCAAATGTCCATCAACTGATGAATGGATAAAGATGTGGTTTATATATCCATGAGATATCATTTAAAAAATTCCCCTGGAAAACCACCTGGCCCAGGACTCTTGTTTGTTGGGAGATTTTTGAGTAGTGATTCAATTTCTTTGCTCATTAATTGGTCTGTTCAAATTTCCTATTTCTTCCTGTTTCAGTACATTATTTATGAGAAGCTACTTTGATCTCATCTAGGGAGAAGGGGTTTAGCAAGTGGAATTATATTCCACCAGCAGGTACACACTATGTAGTAGGCCTTGAGACCCATCTCAGTGATGCTTTTTTACTGAAAAGCAATAAATTGTTCACTTGCAGAAAGTGTTTGGTTTGCATATACATTTGCTATAAACATAACTAATGTGAAGCTACAGAAAAAAGGATATGCAAATGCCACATATTGTATCATTCCATTTTTATGAAATATTGAGAGAAAGGCCATCAATATGCTTTACCAAAAAAAAATTCTCACATTTACATCCTGACTTGAAGAAAGCTTTGTCTGGTGGGTTTGGATCACATCCCCTTCATCCCACTTGCTTTCACCACAATGTTCAAGCAGAAGTTCAGGCTTTTACAAAAGATGACACTGAAGTATCACCATCATCAAGCTTCTCTTCTATGAAGAGTCTGCAAGGACTAGAAAAATAACAATCTCCCCAAAACCCAGGCTTTGCACCAAAATAGAATGATTCTAATTCTGTCTGAACAACAACAACAACAACAAAACCCCTTGTAGATATAAAGGAAGAGTTTCAGCTATGTGAAAAACCATACTCCATGGTCTTCAGACATTGAAACACATCTTGGCAGTCTGTGGCAGGTATTACAAAA
This sequence comes from Felis catus, assembly GCF_018350175.1. Taxonomy (NCBI): domain Eukaryota; kingdom Metazoa; phylum Chordata; class Mammalia; order Carnivora; family Felidae; genus Felis; species Felis catus. Next base: position 83,331,757 of record NC_058386.1, on the reverse strand, counting down.
GTGGTCCAGGTCAGATGGGATAGGTGAGTGAGATAAAATAGGGCACTGGAGCAAGGTCTGGGCAGCTATTGTGTTCTGTGTCATGGACAGGGAATGATAGACAGGAATGGGAGGAAGTCTGGGCAGCCTGTACAAGGCAGGGAGTGATGGAGGGTGAACACCCTGTTCTCTGGTAAGGACCCTCTGAGCAGTTCACACTGTATATCTGCTGACAGTGATGATAATGACAATAATACAACTGGGTCATGATCATAAAAACCACATGTTGTAACAGACTTCTTGCAGGTGTTTTTTCTTCTTTCTCTGCTTTATCCTCATTTTACAGAGAGGGAAGCTGGGACTCAGAGAGTGTCATTATGTTTGTTACCTCTGTAACCCCTGCCTTAGAGGAAAGAGACTCCAGGACAGGCTTGGAACAGGACCCACACTCACTGGGGCTGGGTGGGACCCCGGTGGGCTTTCCTACAGGACAGATAGAGCACCAAGCCCCCAAGCAAGAGAATGGTGACTTGGGTATGGATTCCTTTGGTCTTGTTACTCCCCAGAAAGGTCCCAAACACCTAGGTCTGGACCTAGCAATCCCTGCCAGGGCATGTATGTCTCTATAAAAAGTTGTAATTGGTATGTTGACATCGCGTTTCTATGGAACCACAATGCTTAGGCTACTTCTCTACCTGTAAATGCCTCTGTATACTCATACATTCTTTGCCCTTTTGCTGAAAACAAAACAGTGTCCTTTAGGTCAACACGTGAGAAAGCATAGTAATTAGAGGTACTAGATTGGGACCCAGGAAATTGGTAGAACTTTGCCCAGGTTGATGAAACAAAGAATGTGCTTGTCACAAATTTTGTTTGTTTTCAAGAGGCATTATAGAAGTATGATCAGTACACAGAGCCCCAGATAGATATCCTAGGGTCCTTGGAGATGAACTAACCCTTAGAGAGTCAACAGAGAAAGTCAAGGCCATGCTAAACCAGTAAGCCATCTGTGGTATACAACTAAGAGATTGTCTATAATCAAGTGACTGAATGATCTAGATAACATACAAAAAATATCATTTAAGTAGTCTGAAGGTTATTTCAAGGAAGCAGACAAACTTTTACAGTTGGTCAGTAAGCAGAAATGTAGTCAGTTGAACCACATGTTAATTTTTTCATAAGTAATTCTTATCCTCCATTCTCAATATTTTCTTCCAGGAGTAAGGACATTCAAGACCAAGCACATCTAAGTCTCCATAAACTCACTCAACTCTCAGGAGAATCACATACCTGATTAGTGAGGTTGGGAGGACAAATGGGCTGCATGGTCCAGGCCTCTCCCTTCAAAACTCTTGTAGCAGGCTGCCCTTAAGGAACACCTCTTATTCTCTGCCCTCAGAGGTGGGTCTAAAATACATCCACAACTCTTCTCCACTTTCTAGGTCTTGCTGGATTTGAAACTATTCCTATAACCCTGCTCTAAAATATTTGGACCTTTAAGAACCTCCAACATACACCCTTTCTCCACATCTGAGCTCTGAAAAAACTAATAGGACCAAAGAATAAGAAGAAAAATGCATTGACTTTATTATTTATAAAGGTAATGTTGGAGAATGTGGCTTAGATTTGCCACAAACAAGGCAGATGGGCTTCCTATTAATGAACTCCAGAATTGGACAGACCTTTCCACCCAGTAGTGTTTGTTGCCCAGGGACTGTTAGAAAAGTCAAGAAACTGCAATGCATATGTTTCAGATCTCTGATGGAGTCCTCTCTATGTGTGCTCAAAAAAAGTGGCTTCCTTAAAAGGCTATCCTTGTAGCAGATGAGAATACTTCTTTTGAGAAAACTTCTCAAAATGAATAATATTTTTGTTCTAATTGCATATTAATTGAGCCACCTTCTGAGGAAATAGCTTTCCATGTTCCTCAGGGAGTAGTGTGAAGGAATACCCTTTCATTTCTGTAAAAAGTATGATTGCAGTGAAGGCTTATCTTGTGAAAGGAACACATTTATAAAATTCTGGAATAGGATGAAATTCATGCATCATTAAAATTTCTCCTTAGATCCTGTCAAGAAAATGTAAGGAAATATTCAAAATCTCTACCTATGCATAAAAACACAAACTACAGCCAGGCAACCATAGATAAAACATGCAAAAGAATTCTAGCATATTTCATTTAGGGATATATATAGAATAAAACTATAAAGAAATGTATTAGAATGACAAATTCAAATTTTTGTGAATGATAATCCCTAGATAAGAAAGAGGCCAATGCATTCAGAAAAGTACTTCAATAGACATCTATAAGTAATATTTTATTTTTTAATAGGAAACTACAGAACTGTGTTTTATTACATTTATAATTTCTAAAATGTTTTATAACCAACAGTGTTTCTATGAGCTTAATTCTGATTTCAAAATGAATCATATTAATTTAGAAATTGTAGAAAAATAGTTAACTCCAGAATGAAATATATAACTAATCAAAAATTCTGCCATTCATTAATTTAAGAAAAAAGAGTATCATGTTTTTTCATTTCCTCCCATTACATTCTCTATCTATATTTATAATGTATATAAATTGCATGTGGTTTCACATATGACTCAACATTTGCTAAAGATCATGAGACTTGTTATTGCATTTTCCAAAGTTGACAAACCACTCTGTGTCTAAAGATGCTGTACCTAACCGTTGGGGTTACAATCATATTTCTGTATTAGGGCTTAGGCCAGCACAAGGGAAGTCACTACCCATTGTCTTGTAGTCAAGGACCAATCTGGTATTTGGAATTAATGTCTCTTTTAGAGTCTGTTGTACAGCAGACCCATCTGGAGACTCTGTTATTCTGCACTATCTCTTTTCTGTTGCTGAAAGGAAAGTTGCTATTATTCTAGGGTTAAAACAGAAGGTAAAAAGAACAAAGAATGTAAAAAAAAGAAAGAGGTGATCTCTGGCTTCTTCCTTTCCACCATTTTCAGGGAATTAATTCTATCAGGAAATATTACCAAAGCTAATCCATCACATAAATATGTATTCATTTCATTTCTTCTGCACAATCCAAAGGATCTCTTCAAAGTGATCATTTGTAAAGACATCTCCTTTATGATATAGCAGATACCATACATATATTTGCTGAAATATTATGTATCAGATGTTTTTTAAAGGTTTGTTCATTTCTCATAACAGCTCTGAGGTAAATATCACTATGCCCTTTTTAGAGATGAATGAGTTCAAGCTCACAAAAGGTAACTCACTACTCCAGTGTCACATCCATCTTTAGAGGCAGAATGCAGGTCTTTAAAATATGTTCATTTGTATATATATTTTTTCTGTTTCATATATTCATGTCAAATAAAAGATAATTTAGAACTATAATATAAATAAATGAATAAATGGCTGGACGTGACAAGCCAGATGAATGTGAAATGCAAGCTGTATGATTCTACTGACAAAGTTACAGGAGTTCAAAACTAATCTGTTGTGAAAATGTGAGAGGGTGTTTGGGGGCAGGGCACAGGGAAGGAAATAATGGTCCAGAGTACAAAACTGAAAGAGTGATGGTGCAGGCATATAATCATACTGATATTTGACAATTTCTGATTTGTACAATGGACATTGTTAGGAATCATAATAGGGCAAACACATTGATAATTATTTTTTAATGTTTATTTATTTTTAAAGAGAGAGCACAAGCGGGGAAGGGACAGAAAGAGAGCAAGAGACAGAATCAAAATCAGGCTCCAGGCTCTGAGCTGTCAGCACAGAGCCTGATGCGGGGCTCAAACTTACAAACCATGGAGATCATGGAGACCATGGAGATCATGACCTGAACCAAAGTCAGCTGCCTGACTGAGCCACCCAGGTGCCCCTGATAATTATTACTATAAAACTTCCAGTCTTATAAGTGACGTTTTTAAGTAACACATGAAAATTTTCAGGCTTTTAAAATTTTTCTTTATAGGATGGATAAAACCAGAATTGCAGAAAGAATCCATGTTAAGATCTCAAATACTAGGAACCCTTCCAAATAACTGCATATTTTCACATCCTTCTGGGAAAACATAGTATCCATTAATTATCATTTATACAGTCAGAGAAGCATATGTATATTCGTTGTAAGTGCATATTAAAGATGGGAGGCATTTAAAGGGTGGAAGATCTATCTGACCTGTGCAGTTGCTATAAAAACCTGATGTCATTGTGGCTACACTGAGAATTATTTAATAGAGACAGAAACACCCTGGCGAAAAGGGCAGGTCCTAAATTCAGGTGTTTGCAACTCGGTACAGTGGGTCTTTGTGGTGAGGGCTGAATCTCCATGTGGTGTGGGAAGACCAAAGGATGCCAATCCAAATTTCCTCTTTCTTGCTTTGGGGTTCAGTGCCCTGGCAGTCTCATAGGTAAATTCATTGAGGTTCCACAGAGCCCCAGTGAGTGTGATTTCTACTCCAGGGATGTCCTGGAAATGCTTTCTTGTAAAGGCAGGAGCGTAGAAAGAAAGACATGCAATGACTCTTTCTGAGACCCAGCATTCCCCTCTGTAAAATGGGGATGAAAATCCTTCACCCACAGGATGACTGAGGACAGTCTATGGTACACATGAGCAAGTCCATGGCCCTGTGCTTACTGTGGGATCATGAATGCCCATATGAATTCAGGCCACTTCTTACTCCTTTTCAACTCTTTTGATAGGCAATAGAAGAGAAAAAGAGAAGAAAAGGACCCTCTGAGAAGTGTATTATAGCATGTAGTTGTTATGACTCTGACCCAGTTGTATCAATATCATTATCACTAACCTAGTGCCTAGCATGGTGCCAGGCACATAGTTACTCCAGTAAAACATGATAACTGATGGATCTCTCTCTCTCCTTGTGCAGTTCTTCATGTCAGTTACCAAGTTTATATCAGGTGCCTAAAAGAGGAAGTTTTTGAAGTTTCTACTCCAGATTGAAGGGCAGCAGTCCTCAGGTGACTCCAGCACCTCACATCCTGATGGGATACGATGCCTGGCTCGAGCTCATAGATCTGAACAAAAGAATGATGTGGAATATCTCATGTGATGTTCACAAAATAGCCTAGAGAATCTACTTGATCTCATCATGTGGAATTTCATCCTTTCAGCAGCTGTATGGTCTGTATAGCCCTTGAGGTCCATCTTAGAGAAGTCCTTTTTTTTTTTTTTTATCTGAATGGAAGGAATGAATCAGCTTGACAAAAACTTGGTTTTTAACGTGCATTTGCAATAAATATGCATATATTTTTCTGACTGCATAAATTGAAATTAATGACTCCTTCATTTCCTCAGAAGGATGTAAATGTATGTAGTTAGTTAGGAGAGTTCCTAGGAATTGAGATTGTAACATCAGTTCTTTTCTGCTAACCATGGTTATTTATTCTATAATGAGAAATTTTTAAGACTTTAAAATTTTCCACATGCTAGTTAAAAATGTTAGTTATGGTACCAATGTTAGAATCATCTTTATGAGTGTGTTTCTTCCTTGTAACTAATGTATTTTTTCTCTATGAATACTTCTGGTGTGTGATTGGGTATACAAGTACTGTATTAACATCTCATATCCTCATTACGAATTTTAGCCTTTAGCATAAGAAATTGCGTTTTTTTATTCTTTTAAGATTCATGTTGTTCTCAATTTTGCTCACTAATATCAAGGTTATAATCCTTCATTTCTTGTTCCCAAATGCCTGAGATATATTTCCTTTTTATAAAAATTTTAACCTAATTATTTTGTGTTATGCAAATGTCTGAAAATAAGTATACTTTTGGAATTTCTTTTAATAGGCAATTTGAATTTTTTTCTTTTACTCAGTAATCCAGGAACATTTATGGTAACTGATATGATCAATGTATTTGATCATTCATGTTCAATTCTGCCACATTGTTTATAAACTTATGAAATGATATATTCTTACACTAGATTGTGTGTTTCATTTGCTATCTCTTTAGTATTCAGAATTTTTCTTGATTTGTTCTAGTGGTATTTTTATACTAAATCCTTAACTAACCTACTTAGTATACTTGGTACAGAATGAAGTCTTAGTAATAAATAGATAAAAAGTCAAATGATATGAACAGAAAACTCACCATAACCAATATACACGCTAATTAAAATTTTAAACCTATGCCAAGTTACATACATAAAAGAATGCACATTAATATTTGGAGCTATCATAGTGAATGAAATAGGCAAGTAGCAAAAAATATACATAATATATTAATTAGGGGAAAGCAAGATATGTAAATGAACATGTGTGACACTGGAGTAATGAGTTACCTTTTGTGAGCTTGAACTTGCTCATTCATAAAATGGGCATATTGATATTTAGCTAGAGAGCTGTTATGAGAAATGAGCAAACCTTTAGAAATTTTCTGATACACAAAATTTCAGCAAATATAGTATGGTCTTTGCTGTATTCCTCCACCCACAAAAGAGATGTCTTAAAAGTTAACATCTCACAGAAACCATTTGTATTGAATCATAGGAAAGGAATATAACAGGTAAGCTTTTGTGATTATTTCTTCATAGGATGAAATACATGATGCTAATGTAAGTGAAGCCGCAGAGGATGACCTCTTTATTTTTTTGAATGTTCTTTCTGATCATTTTACCTTTAATTTTGACACGGGGACAGGAACCTTCCTTTGAGGCACAGAAAGGAGACAGTACAGAATCATATATCAAGATGGGTGTTCTGTAAAACATACTAAAATCAGGAGACGTGAATCGTAAATGGATCTTTGTCTATAGTGCCATGGATAGTCACTTCCCCTGTGCCAGCCTCACCCTAACACAGAGAAAAGATTGCGTTTCCCAATGTTTAGGGTTGGGGACTTTGAGCCACAGTTGCTTGTCAACTTCAGAATATCTAATAACTGGTTTTGTGATCTTTAGCAAATGTTGAGTCCCATGTGAAGCTCACATGTAATGAATTTACATTATAGATGCATGAATTCAGAATACAATGGGAGGAAATGCACAAATATGATACACTTTTTAAACAATAACAAATGGTAAGATTGCTTCTTAATTACATATTTCATTTTGGACCTATTTTTTTCTATTAATTTCTCTAAATTAATATGAATGAATTTTAAAATATAATTAAATCTCATAGGAACATTACTTGTTATAAAATATTTTAGATAGAAAATATAAAAATAATGTAACACACTTCTATAATTTCCATTTAAATAATAAAATATTACATATTACATATAGAGCTGTATCTCACTTGAAGTTCTTTTCTCACAGCATATTTATCTAGGGTAATAACCACTAATTGACTTCAGATTTTTTTTAATAATACATTTTTATATTTTTATTCCATATGTATATATACCTACATTAAATGTACTATTATCTTGCATGTTTTATCTATAGTTGTCTGGTTATAGTGTGTATGTGGGGGTAATGTGTGGGTAGAAGGGTGGGTGTAAGATTTTGAACATTTCCTTAATTATCCACTGAAGGGATTTCAGGAACAGTTTTAATGTTTTGTCATTTTTATCCTACTCTGGAATTTAAAAACTTATTCCAATCCCCCTCCACAAGATGAGCCTCCATTGCAATCATACTTTGTCAAGGAGTGAGAGGTATTGCTACATACCGCTCCCTGAAACACATGGAAAGCTAGTTCCTCAGAAGGTGGCTTGGTACCAATCAGAACAAAGGATATTTATTCATTTTTGAGAAGTCTTCTCACAGAATGTGTCCTGAAATACTTTCTCCTGCTATACAGATAGGCTTGCAAGGAAGCCACTTTTCTTGAGTACACATATCCAGGACTCCATCAGAGAGTAGATACACATGCATAACAGCCCTTGACCTTTCTGACTGTCCCTGTACAGCATTGCTGGGTGGAAAGTTCTGTCCAATTGTGGAATTCATTAATAGGAAGTCCAGCTGCCTGTGGAAAATCTAAACAACATTGTTCAACATCACCTTTATAAGGAATAAAGTCAATGTAATTTTCTCCTTAATGTTTTGTCCTATATCTTACTTGGTTCAGAGCCCAGATGTGGAGAAAAGATGTGTTTTTGGAGTTCTTAAAATCCAAGCCTTTTGGAGTAAGACCACACTAGTTTAGAATCCAGCAAGATATAGAAGGGGAAAAGAGATGTGGATGTATGATGCAGAGAGTAGTGGATCTATGTTGCAGAGAGTATGGCCGGAGTCGCAAAAGATGAGTCCGCAAACAAAATGCAGTTAAGTGAAGGTACTCATACTCAAGTCGGAATGAGGCCCAGACTTCAGAATGAAGCTTCTTTTTATTAGGATAATTACTAAAGACTGCATTCATAAAGTCAGCTAAGCAAGTGTGTTAATCAATCTAAAGGTTTAGCTTTTCTTTTCTTTTCTTTTTTGGTCATGGGTTTATATTTATTTATATTTTTATATGAAATTTGTCAAATTTGTTTCCATACAACACCCAGTGCTCATCCTAACAGGTGCCCTCCTCACTTCCCATCACCCACTTTCCCCTCCCTCCCACCCCCATCAACCCTCAGTTTATTCTCAGTTTTTAAGAGTCTCTTCTGGTTTGCCTCCTTCCCTCTATGGAACTTTTTTTTTTCACATTCAGTTCCTTTATCCATTTTGAGTTTATTTCTGTGAATGGTGTGAGAAAGTGGTCTAGTTTCAATCTTCTGTATGTTGCTGTCCAGTTCTCCCAGCACCATTTGTTAAAGAGACTGTCTTTTTTCCAGTGGATGTTCTTTCCTGCTTTGTCAAAGATTAGTTGGTCTAGGCACTGAAATCCTAAACTAACAATTGATAATTTTCTGATACCCTAAAGATTTTTTTTATATAATGGGAACAACCACGGGCACCAGGGAAGAATCTATTTTCCCACGTGAAATTGCTAGGATGAGCTAACAACTGCACATTTCCACACCCATCTAGGAGATATATGATATTTGCTTATGATTATATATATGCTGAGAGCAATTTGGGTTTATTTATTGCAAATTCATATTAAAGTCCACCTTCCTGGGGCTCAGGGTGTACTTGAATAAATCATAGCTGAGAACTTCCCTGATCTGGGGAAAGAAATAGGCATTGAAATCCAAGAGTCACAGAGAACTCCCTTCAGACGTAACTTGAATTGCTCTTCTGCACGACATATTATAGTGAAACTGGCCAATACAAGGATAAAGAGACAATTCTGAAAGCAGCTAAGTATAAACACGCTGTAACATATAAAGGGAGACCCATAAGACTACTGACAGACCTATCTACTGAAACTTGGCAGGCCAGAAAGGAATGGCAGGAAATCTTCAAGGTGAGGAACAGAAAAAAATATGCAGCCGAGAATCCCTTATCCAGCAAGTCTGTCATTCAGAATAGAAGGAGAGATAAAGGTCTTCCCAAACAAACAAAAAGTCAAGGAATTCATCACCACTAAACCAGCTCTACGAGAGATCCTAAGGGGGATTCTGTGAGTGAAATGTTGCAAGGACCACAAAGTACCAGAGACATCATGACAAGCATGAAACCTACAGACATCACAATGCCTCTAAACCCATATCTTTCTATAATAACACTGAATGTAAATGGACTAAATGCTCCAACCAAAAGACATAGGGTATCAGAATGGATAAAAAAAAAAATGATCCATCTATTTGCTATCTACAAGAGACTCATTTTAGACCTGAGGACACCTTCAGATTGAAAGTGAGGGGATGGAGAACTATCTATCATGCTACTGGAAGTCCCAAGAAACCTGGAGTAGCCATACTTATATCAGACAAACTAGACTTTTTTTTAAATTTTTGTAACGTTTATTTATTTTTGAGACAGAGAGAGACAGAGCATGAACGGGGGAGGGTCAGAGAGAGAGGGAGACACAGAATCTGAAACAGGCTCCAGGCTCTGAGCTGTCAGCACAGAGCCCGACGCGGGACTCAAGCTCACGGACCGGGAGATCATGACCTGAGCCGAAGTCGGACGCTTAACTGACCAAGCCACCCAGGCACCCCCAGACAAACTAGACTTTAAATTAAAGGTTGTAACAAGAGATGAAGAGGGGCATTATATAATAATTACAGGGTCTATCCATCAGGAAGAGATAACAAATATAAACGTCTATGCACCAAATACGGAAGCCCCCAAATATATAAAACAATCACAAACATAAGCAACATTATTGATGAGAATTTGGTAAATGTAGAGGACTTGAATACCCCATTTACAACAATGGATAGATCATCGAGACACAGGATCAATAAAGAAACAAGGGTCCAGAATGATACATTGGATCAGATGGACATGACAGATATATTTAGAACTCTGCATCCCAAAGAAACAGAATATAATTTCTTCTCGAGTGCACATGGAACATTCTCCAAGAGAGTTCACATATTGGGTCAAAAAACAGCCCTTCATAAGTATAAAAGAATTGAGATCATACCATGCACATTTTCAGACCACAATGCTGTGAAACTTGAAATCAACCACAGGAAAAAGTCTGGAAAACCTCCAAAAGCATGGAGGTTAAAGAACACCTTACTAAAGAATCAATGGGTCAACCAGGCAATTAGAGAAGAAATTTAAAAATATATGGAAACAAATGAAAATGAAAAGACAATGATCCACTTTTGGGATGTGGCAAAGGCAGTCCTGAGAGGAAAATACATTGCAATCCAGGCCTATCTCAAGAAACAAGAAAATTTCCAAATACAAAATCTAACAGTACACCTGAAGGAAACAGAAGCAGAGCAGCAAAGACACCCCACACCCAGTAGAAGAAGAGAAATAATAAAGACAGAGCAGAAATAATATAGAATCTAAAAAAAAAACTATAGAGCAGATCAATGAAACCAAGAGTTGTTTTTTTGAAAAAATAAATAAAATTGACAAACCTCTATCCATGCTTCTCAAAAACAAAAGGGAGATGACCCAAATAGACAAAATCATGAATGGAAATGGAATTATTACAACCAATCCCTCAGAAATGCAAGCAATTTTCAGGGAATACTATGAAAAAATTTACCAACAAACTGGACAACCTGGAAGAAATGGACAAATTCCTAAACACCCACACACTTCCAAAACTCAAACAGGAAGAAATAGAAAACTTGAACAGACCCACAACCAGCGAAGAAATTGATTCAGTTATCAAAAATCTCCCAACGGGGCGCCTGGGTGGCGCAGTCGGTTAAGCGTCCAACTTCAGCCAGGTCACGATCTCACGGTCCATGAGTTCAAGCCCCGCATCAGGCTCTGGGCTGATGGCTCGGAGCCTGGAGCCTGCTTCCGATTCTGTGTCTCCCTCTCTCTCTGCCCCTCCCCCATTCATGCTCTGTCTCTCTCTGTCCCAAAAATAAATAAAAAAGGTTGAAAAAGAAAATTAAAAAAAAAAATCTCGGGGCGCCTGGGTGGCGCAGTCGGTTAAGCGTCCGACTTCAGCCAGGTCACGATCTCGCGGTCCGTGAGTTCGAGCCCCGCGTCAGGCTCTGGGGTGATGGCTCAGAGCCTGGAGCCTGTTTCCTATTCTGTGTCTCCCTCTCTCTCTGCCCATCCCCCGTTCATACTCTGTCTCTCTCTGTCCCAAAAATAAATAAAGGTTGAAAAAAAATTAAAAAAAAAATCTCCCAACAAATAAGAGTCCAGGACCAGATGGCTTCCCAAGAGAATTCTACCAGACATTTAAAGCAGAGATAATACTTATCCTTCTCAAGCTGTTCCAAAAAATTGAAAGGGAAGGAAAACTTCCAGACTAATTCTGTGAAGCCAGCATTACTGTGATCCCTAAACCAGACAGAGACCCAGCAAAAAAACACAACTACAGGCCAATATCCCTGTTGAATATGGATGCAGAAATTCTCAATAAGATATTAGCAAGTCGAATTCAACAGCATATAAAAAGAATTATTCACCATGATGAAGTGGGATTCATACCTGGGATGCAGGACTTGTTCAACATTTGCAAATCAATCAATGTGATACATCATATTAATAAAATAAAAGAAAAGAGCCATATGATCCTGTCAATCGATGCAGAAAAAGCATTTGACAAAATTCAGCAACCTTTCTTAATAAAAACCCTCCAGAAAGTCAGGATAAAAGGAATATACTTAAACATCATAAATACCATGTATGAAAAGCCCAGAGATAATATCATCCTCAATGGGGAGAAACTGAGAACTTTCCCCATGAGATCAGGAACAGGACAGGGATGCCCACTCTCACCGCTGCTGTTTACCATAGTGTTGGAAGTACTAGCATCAACAATCAGACAACAAAAGGAAATCAAAGGCATCAAAATTGGCAAAGATGTAGTCAATCTTTCACTTTTTGCAGATGACATGATATTATACATGGAAAACCCGATAGACTCCACCAAAAGTCTGCTAGAAAGGATACATGAATTCAGCAGAGTCTCAGCATACAAAATCAATGTACATAAATCAGTTGCATTCTTTTTTTTTCAATATATGAAATTTATTGTCAAATTGGTTTCCATACAACACCCAGTGCTCATCCCAACAGGTGCCCTCCTCAATACCCATCACCCACCCTCCCCTCCCACCCACCCCCCATAAAACCTAAGTTTGTTCTCAGTTTTTAAGAGTCTCTTATGCTTTGGCTCTCTTGCACTCTAACCTCTTTTTTTTTTTTCCTTCCCCTCCTCCATGGGTTTCTGTTAAGTTTCTCAGGATCCACCTAAGAGTGAAAACATATGGTATCTGTCTTTCTCTGTATGGCTTATTTCACTTAGCATCACACTCTCCAGTTCCATCCACGTTGCTACAAAGGGCCATATTTCGTTCTTTCTCATTACCATGTAGTACTCCATTGTGTATATAAACCACAATTTCTTTATCCATTCATCAGTTGATGGACATTTAGTCTCTTTCCATAATTTGGCTACTGTTGAGAGTGCTGCTATAAACATAGGGTACAAGTGCCCCTACGCTTCAGTACTCCTGTATCCCTTGGGTCAATTCCTAGCAGTGCTAATGCTGGGTCATAGGGTAGGTCTATTTTTGATTTTTTGAGGAACCTCCACACTGCTTTCCAGAGTGGCTGCACCAGTTTGCATTCCCACCAACAGTGCAAGAGGGTTCCCGTTTCTCCACATCCTCTCCAGCATCTATAGTCTCCTGATTTGTTCATTTTGGCCACTCTGACTGGCGTGAGGTGATACCTGAGTGTGGTTTTGATTTGTATTTCCCTGATAAGGATCGACGTTGAGCATCTTTTCATGTGCCTGTTGGCCATCCGGATGTCTTCTTTAGAGAAGTGTCTATTCATGTTTTCTGCCCATTTCTTCACTGGGTTATTTGTTTTCCGGGTGTGGAGTTTGGAGAGCTCTTTATCGATTTTGGATACTAGCCCTTTGTCCGATATGTAATTTGCAAATATCTTTTCCCATTCCGTTGGTTGCCTTTTAGTTTTATTGGTTGTTTCCTTTGTTGTGCAGAAGCTTTTTATCTTCATAAGGTCCCAGTAATCCATTTTTGCTGTTAATTCCCTTGCCTTTGGGGATGTGTCGAGTAAGAGATTGCTACGGCTGAGGTCAGAGAGGTCTTTTCCTGCTTTCTCCTCTAGGGTTTGGATGATTTCCTGTCTCACATTCAGGTCCTTTATCCATTTTGAGTTTATTTTTGTGAATGGTGTGAGAAAGTGGTCTAGTTTCATCCTTCTGCATGTTGCTGTCCAGTTCTCCCAGCACCATTTGTTAAAGAGACTGTCTTTTTTTCCATTGGATATTCTTTCCTGCTCTGTCAAAGATTAGTTGGCCATACTTTTGTGGCTCTAGTTCTGGGGTTTCAATTCTGTTCCATTGGTCTATGTGTCTGTTTTTGTGCCAATACCATGCTGTCTTGATGATTACAGCTTTGTAGTCGAGGCTAAAATCGGGGATTGTGGTGCCTCCTGCTTTGGTCTTCTGCTTCAATATTGCTTTGGCTATTTGGGGCCTTTTGTGGTTCCATACGAATTTTAGGGTTGCTTGTTCTAGCTTCGAGAAGAATGCTGGTGCAATTTTTATTGGGATTGCATTGAATGTGTAGATAGCTTTGGGTAGTATTGACATTTTAACAATATTTATTCTTCCAACCCATGAGCACAGAATGTTTTTCCATTTCTTTGTGTCTTCTTCAATTTCCTTCATAAGCTTTCTATAGTTTTCAGCATACAGATCTTTTACATCTTTGGTTAGATTTATTCCTAGGTATTTTATGCTTCTTGGTGCAATTGTGAATTGGATTAGTTTCTTTATTTGTCTTTCTGTTGCTTCATTATTAGTGTATAAGAATGCAACTGTTTTCTGTCAATTGATTTTGTATCCTGCAATGTTGCTGAATTCCTGTATCAGTTCTAGCAGACTTTTGGTGGAGTCTATCGGATTTTCCATGTATAATATCATGTCATCTGCAAAAAGTGAAAGCTTGACTTCATCTTTGCCAATTTTGATGCCTTTGATTTCCTTTTGTTGCCTGATGGCTGATGCTCGAACTTCCAACACTATGTTAAACAACAGCTGTGAGTTGACATCCCGGTTGTGTTCCTGATATCAGGGAGAAAGCTCTCAGTTTTTCCCCATTGAGGATGATACTAGCTGTGGGTTTTTCATAAATGGCTTTTATGATGTTTAAGTATGTTCCTTCTATCCCGACTTTCTCAAGGGTTTTTATTAAGAAAGGGTGCTGGATTTTGTCAAAGGCCTTTTCTGCATCGATTGACAGGATCATATGGTTCTTATCTTTTCTTTTATTAATGTGATGTATCACGTTGATTGATTTGCGAATGTTGAACCAGCCCTGCATCCCAGGAATGAATCCCACTTCATCATGGTGAATAATTCTTTTTATATGCTGTTGAATTCGATTTGCTACTATCTCATTGAGAATTTTTGCATCCATATTCATCAGGGATATTGGCCTGTAGTTCTCTTTTTTTTACTGGGTCTCTGTCTGCTTTAGGAATCAAAGTAATACTGGCTTCCTAGAATGAGTCTGGAAGTTTTCCTTCCCTTTCTATTTTTTGGAATAGCTTGAGAAAGATAGGCATTATCTCTGCTTTAAATGTCTGGTAGAACTCCCCTGGGAAGCCATCTGGTCCTGGACTCTTATTTGTTGGGACATTTTTGATAACTGATTCAATTTCTTTGCAGGTTATGGGTCTGTTCAAGCTTTCTATTTCCTCCTAATTGAGTTTTGGAAGTGTGTGGGTGTTTAGGAATTTGTCCATTTCTTCCAGGTTGTCCAGTTTGTTGGCATATAATTTTTCGTAGTATTCCCCTGATAATTGCTTGTATCTCTCAGGGATTGGTTGTAATAATTGCATTTTCATTAAGGATTTTATCTATTTGGGTCATCTCCCTTTTCTTTTTGAGAAGCCTGGCTAGAGGTTTGTCAATTTTGTTAGTTTTTTCAAAAAAATAACTCTTGGTTTCCTTGATCTGCTCTATGGTTTTTTTAGATTCTATATTGTTTATTTCTGCTCTGATCTTTATTATTTCCCTTCTTCTGCTGGATTTAGGCTCTTTGCTGTTCAGCTTGTATTTCCTTTATGTGTGCTGTTAGATTTTGTATTTGGGATGTTTTTGTTTCTTGAGACAGGCCTGGATTGCAATGTATTTTCCTCTCAGGACTGCCTTTGCTGCATCCCAAAGCGTTTGGATTGTTGTATTTTCATTTTCGTTTGTATCCATATATTTTTTAATTTCTTCTCTAAGGTCCTGGTTGACCCATTCATTCTTTAGTAAGGTGTTCTTTAACGTCCATACTTTTGGAGGTTTTCCAGACTTTTTCCTGTGGTTGATTTCAAGCTTCATAACATTGTGGTCTGAAAGTATGCATGGTATGATCTCAATTCTTGTATACTTATGAAGGGCTGTTTTGTGACCCGGTATGTGATCCATCTTGGAGAATGTTCCATGTGCACTCGAGAAGAAAGTATATTCTGTTGCTTTGGGATGCAGAGTTCTAAATATATCTGTCATGTCCATCTGATCCAATGTATCATTCAGGGCCCTTGTTTCTTTATTGACCGTGTGCCTAGATGATCTATCCATTTCTGTAAGTGGAGTGTTAAAGTCCCCTGCAATTACCACATTCTTATCAATAAGGTTGCTTATGTTTGTGAGTGATTGTTTTATATATTTGGGGGCTCCTGTATTCGGCACATAGACATTTATACTTGTTAGCTCTTCCTGATGGATAGACCCTGTAATTATTATATAATGCCCTTCTTCATTTCTTGGTACAGCCTTTGATTTAAAGTCCTGTTTGTCTGATATAAGTATGGCTACTCCAGCTTTCTTTTGACTTCCAGTAGCAGGATAGATAGTTCTCCATCCCCTCACTCTCAATCTGAAGGTGTCCTCAGGTCTAAAATGAGTCTCTTGTAGACACCAAATAGATGGGTCTTGTTTTTTTTACCCATTCTGATACCCTATGTCTTTTAGTTGGGGTATTTAGTCCATTTACGTTCAGTGTTGTTATAGAAAGATATGGGTTTAGAGTCATTTTGATGTCTGTAGGTTTCATGCTTGTAGTGATGTCTCTGGTACTTTGTCTCACAGGATCCCCCTTAGGATCTCTCGTAGGGCTGGTTTAGTGGTGACAAATTCCTTCAGTTTTTGTTTGTTTGGGAAGACCTTTATCTCTCTTTCTATTCTGAATGACAGACTTGTTGGATAAAGGATTCTCAGCTGCATATTTTTTCTGTTCCTCACCTTGAAGATTTCCTGCCATTCCTTTCTGGCCTGCCAAGTTTCAGTAGAGAGATCGGTCACGAGTCTTATGGGTCTCCCTTTATTTGTTAGGGCACGTTTATCCCTAGCTGCTTTCAGAATTTTATCTTTATCCTTGTATTTTGCCAGTTTCACTATGATATGTCATTCAGAAGATCAATTCAAGTTACATCTGAAGGCAGTTCTCTGTGCCTCTTGGATTTCAATGCCTTTTTCCTTCCCCAGTTCAGGGAAGTTCTCAGCTATTATTTCTTCAAGTACACCTTCAGCCCCTTTCCCCTCTCTCTTCCTCCTCTGGAATACCAATTATGTGTAGATTATTTCTCTTTAGTGCATCACTTAGTTCTCTAATTTTCCCCTCATACTCTTGGATTTTTTTTATCTCTCTTTTTCTCAGCTTCCTCTTTTTCCATAATTTTACCTTCTAGTTCACCTATTCTCACCTCTGCCTCCTCAGTCTGAGCCGTGGTTGTTTCCATTTTATTTTGCAGCTCTTTTATAGCATTTTTAGCTCCTCCTGACTGTTACTTAGTCCCTTGATCTCTGTAGCAATAGGTTCTCTTCTGTCCTCTATACTGTTTTCAAGCCCAGCATTTAATTTTATGACTACTATTCTAAACTCATTTTCTGTTATATTGCTTAAATCCTTTTTGATCAGTTCGTTAGCTGTTGTTATTTCCTGGAGATTCTTTTGAGGGTAATTCTTCCATTTTGTCATTTTGGAGAGTCCCTGGAGTGTTGCAGAAGTGCAGGTCACTTCCCCTGTGCTTTCTTGAGTAACTTGCGATGGTGGGATGGGCTGCAGTCAGACCTGATGTCTGCCCCCAGCCCACTGCTGGGGCCACAGTCGGACTGGTGTGTACCTTCTCTTCCCCTCTCCTAGGGGCGGGATTCACTGTGGGGTGTTGTGGCCCGTCTGGGCTTCTTACACACTGCAAGTCTTGTTTTGCTGGGGATCTGGCGCATTAGCTGGGGTGGATTTGCAAGGTGCACAGGGGTGGGAGGGGCAGACTCAGCTCACTTATCCTTAGGTGATCCACTAGGGCAGGGGCCCTGTGGCATGGGGAGGGAGTCACACTCAACGCTGGAGGGATGAATCCACAGAAGCACAGTTTTGGGTGTTTGCGCGGAACAAGCAAGTTCCTTGGCAGCAACTGGTTTCCTTTGGGATTTTGGCTGGGGGATGGGTGAGGGAGATGGCGCTGCCGAATGCCTTTGTTACCCACCAAGCCGAGCTCTGTTATCCAGTGCTCAATAACTCTCCCTCCCATTGTCCTCTAGTCTTCCCGCTCTCTGAGCAGAGCTGTTAAATTATAACCTTTCAGATGTTACCTCCCGCTTGCTGTCAGAACACACTCCATCCAGCCCCTCCGCTTTTCCAAGCCAGAGTTGGGGTCTCTGTTTGGCCGGCAGGCTGCCCCTCCGCCCCGGCTCCCTCCCGCCAGTCCGTGTAGCCCTCACCGCCTCTCTTCCCTTCCTACCCTCTTCCGTGATCCTCTCCTCTCTGCTTGGCTCCAGAGAATCCGCTCTGCTAGTCTTCTGGCAGTTTTCTGGGTTATTCAGGCAGGTGTGGTGGAATCTAAGTGATCAGCAGGATGTGGTGAGCCCAGCGTCCTCCTACATCACCATCTTCCCTCAGTCTGTCAGCTATGATTTCTTCAAGTACAACTTAAGCCCCTTGCCCTGTCTCTTCCTCCTCTGGAATACCAATTATGCATAGATTATTTCTCTTTAATGTATCACGTAGTTCTCTAATTGTCCCCTCATTATCCTGGATTTTTTTTTTATCTCTCTTGTTCTCAGCTTCCTCTTTTTCCATAATTTTACCTTCTAGTTCACCTATTCTCTCCTCTGCCTCTTCAATACGAGCTGTGATCACCTCCATTTTATTTTGCAGCTCATTTATAGCATTTTTTAGCTCCTCCTGGCCGTTTCTTAGTCCCTTGATATCTGTGGCAATAGATTCTCTGCTGTCCTCTATACTGTTTTCAAGCCCAGCAATTAATTTTGTGACTATTATTTTATTTTTTAAAAAAATTTTTTTAATTTATTTATTTTTGGGACAGAGAGAGACAGAGCATGAACGGGGAGGGTCAGAGAGAGGGAGACACAGAATCTGAAACAGGCTCCAGGCTTTGAGCTTTCAGCACAGAGCCCGACGCAGGGCTCGAACTCAAAGACCTTGAGATCATGACCTGAGGTGAAGTCGACCGCTTAACCGACTGAGCCACCCAGGCGCCCCTGTGACTATTATTTTAAATTCACTTTCTGTTGTATTGTTATATTGTTTCTGTTTATAATTGTTTACTAATTTTCTGTCTTTCATTTCTTTTTGCTGTCTATTACTGTGGCTAGGACTTCCAGTCCTAAGTTGAATAACAGTGATGAGAGTGAACATCCCTGTTGTGTTCCTGATTGTAAAGGAAAAGCTCTCAGTTTTTCCACAATGATGATGGTATCAACTGTGGGTTTTTTATATATGGCCTTTATTATGTTGAGGTATGTTCTCTCTAAACCTACGTTTGTTGAGGTTTTGTTTTTTTTCATGAATGGATGTTGTACTTTGTCAAATGCCTTTTCTGCACCTCTTGAAATGATAATATGGGTCTTATCCTTTTCTAATTGATGTGATGTATCACATTGATTGATTTGCAAATATTGAACCACCCTGGACACACAGGTATAAATCCCATTTGATCGTGGTGAATGATTCTATTTAATGTAATGTTAGATTAGATTACCTCATATTTTGTTGGGGATTTTTGTATTTATGTACATCAGAGATATTGGCCTGTAGTTACCACTTCTTAAGTCTTTATCTAGTTTTGGTATCAAAACTTTTGGACCATAGAATGAATTCTATTTTTTTGGAACAATTTTAGGAAAATATTTATTAATTCTGTTTTTGGTTTTTTTGAGACTGGGAAGCCACATGTTTAAGTTTATACATGCTTTGCTTCTATGTTTTTTTTTTACTTTTTAACTTTTTAGAATTTAAATCCAAGTTAGTTAACATATAGTGTAGTAATAATTTCAAGAATAGAATTTAGTAATTCATCACTTACATATAACACCCAGTGCTCATCCCAACCAGTTTCCTCTTTATTGCCCCTCACCCCATTAACCCTTCCCCCCATTCCAACACACTGCCAGCAAACCTCGGTTTTTTTCTCTCTATTTAAGAGTCTCTTATGGTTTGCCTCCCTCTCTGTTTTTATATTATTTTTGTTTCCCTTTCATTATGTCCATCTGTTCATTTCTTACATTCCACATATGAGTGAAATCATATATTTGTCTTTTTCTGCCTGATTTATTTCACTTAGCATAATACACTCTAGTTCCACCCATGTTGTTTCAAATAGCAAGATTTCATTCTTTTTGATCACCCTGTAATATTCCATTATATATATATCTCATATACAACTTCTTTATCCATTCATCAGTCATTGGACATTTGGGCTCTTTCCATACGTTGGCTTTTGTCAATAGTGATGCTATAATCATTAGCGTGAATGTGCCCTTTTGAATCAGCACTCCTGCATCCTTTGGAGAAATGCCTGGTAGTGCAAATGCTGGGTCATAGGGTAGTTTTATTTTTTATTTTTAATTTTTTTGAGGAGCCTCCATACTGTTTTCCAGAGCAGCTGCACCAGTTTGCATTCCCACCAGGAGTACAAAAGTGTTCTTCTTTCTCCACATCGTAGTCAACATCTGTTGTTTCCTGAGTTAATTTTAACCATTCTGACAGGAATGAGGTGGTATTTCATTGTGGTTTTGATTTGTATTTCCCTGTTGATGAGTGATGTTGAGCATTTTTTCATCTTCTGTCAACAATCTGGATGTCTTCTTTGGAAAAGTGTCTATTCATGTCTTTTGTCTATTTCTTCACTGGATTATTTTTGGGGAGAGGGTGTTGAGTTTCATAAGTTCTTTATAGATTTTGGACACTAACCCTTTATCCAATATGTCATTTGCAAATATCTTCTCCCATTCTGTCAGTTGCCTTTTAGTTTTGTTGATTGATTTCTTTACTGTGCAGAAGCTTTTTATATAATTTTTTAAATTTTTAAAATTTTATTTAAATCCAAGTAGTTAACATGTAGTGTAATAATGGTTTCAGTAGTAGAATTTAGTCATTCATCACTTAAATATAACACCCAGTGCTCATCCCAACAAGTGTCCTGCCTAATGCCCTTCACCCACCTAGACCATCCCCCCTCCCAACCCCTCCAGCAACCCTCAGTTTGTTCTTTGCATTTTGCAGTCTGTTATGGCTTGCCTTCCTGTTTGTTTTTACCTTTTGTTCCTTCCCTTCCTTTATGTTCATCTGTTTTGTTTCTTAAATTCTACATAAGAGTGAAATCACATGACATTTCTCTTTCTCTTCTTTATTTTCCTTGGCATAATACACTCTAGTTCCATCCATGTTATTGGAAATGGCAAGGTTTCAATATTTTTCATCACCAAGCAATATTCCATTATATATATATATATATATATATATATATATATATATATATATGAGATATATCTCACATCTTCTTTATCCATTCATCAGTTGATGGACTGTGTTCTTTCCATAATTTGACTATTGTTGATAATGCTGCCATAAACATTGGGATGCATGTGCCCCTTCAAATCAGCCCTCCTGTATCCTTTGGATAAATTCCTGGTAGTGCAAATGGTGGGTCATAGGGCAGTTATATTTTTAATTTTTTTGAGGAATCTCCATACTGTCTCCAGGGTGGCTGCACCAGTTGGCATTCCCACCAGCAGTACATAAGTGTTCCCCTTTCTCTGCATCTTCGCCAACATCTGTTGTTTCTTGAGTTGTTAATTTTACCCATCCTGAGAGATGTGAGGTGGCATTTCACTGTGGTTTTGATTTGTATTTCCCTGATAATGAGTAAATTTGTAAGCCATTTGTTTGTCTTCTTTGGAAAAAAAAATGCCTATTCATGTCTTCTGCTCATTTCTTTACTGGATTATTTGTTTTTTGTTTTTTGGATTTTGAGTTTGATAGTTTCTTCATAGATTTTGGATACAAACCCTTTATTAGATGTGTCATTTGCGAATATCTTCTGCCATTCCGTTGCTTCTGCTTTAGTTTTGTTGATTGTTTCCTTCATAGTGCAGAAGCTTTTTATCTTGATGAGGTCCCAATAGTTATCTTGATTAGGCCACATACTTCATGTTTGCTTTTGTTTCCCTTGCCTCTGGAGACGTGTCTAGTAAGAAATTGCTAGAGCCAGGGTCAAAGAGGTTGCTGCCTGTGTTGTCCTCCAGGATTTTGATGGTTTCCTATCTCACATTTATTGAATGGATGCCAAAAGAAAGCCCGAGTAGTGATACTAATATTGGACAAACTAGACTTTAAAGAAAAGAAAAGACTGTAACAATAGAAAAAGAAGGGCACTCAATTATAACAAAAGAAAAAAACTCAACAAGAAGATATAAGAATTGTAAATATTTATGCACTCAACACGGGAACAGCCATATACATAAAACTGTTAATAGCAAACATAAAGGCACTAATCGAAAGTAATACAATCATAGTAGGGGACTTTACCACCCTACTTACACCAGTGAACAGATCATCTATACAGAAAATCAACAAGGAAACAATGGCTTTGAATAACACACTGGAACAGATGGATTTAACATCTATATTCAGAACATTTTATCCTAAAACAGCAGAATACACATTTTTTCAAGTGCACACAGAACATTCTCCAGAATAGATCACATATTAGCCCCAAACCCTGCCTCAACAAATGCAATAAGATCGACATCATACCATTCAACTTTTCTGACCACAATTCTATGAAACTAGAAGTCAACTGCAATAAAAAAAATCTGAAAAGACCACAAATACAGCAAGGTTAAATAATATGCTAATAAACAGTGAATGGGTCAGCCAGTAAATAAAAGAAGAAATAATGAAATAAATGGAAACAAACAAAAACTGAAAACAAAACAGTCCAAAAAAAAATTGGATGCAGCAAAAGATGTTCTAAGAGGGAACTTATAACAATACAGGCCTATATCAAGAAGCAAGAAAAATTTCAGATAAAAAAGCCTAAACTTACACATAAGGGAGCTATAAAGAGAACAAGAAACAAAGCCTAAAACCAACAAAAGAAAGAGAATAATAACGATTATTGCAGAAATAAATGATATAGAAACTAAAAAATATATATAACAGATCAATGAAATCTTGAGTTGGTTCTTTGCAAGATCAATATTGTTGATCAATCTCTAACCAGATATCAAGAAAAAGGGGGAAAGGACCTAAGAATAAAATCACAAATAAAGAGAAATAACAACACCATGAATACAAACAGTTGCAAGAGAATATTATGAAAAACTATGTGCCTACAAATTGTATAACCTAGAAGAAATGGATAAATTCATAGAAACATACAAATTACCAAAACTGAGACAGGAAGAAATAGAAAATTGGAACAGACTAATGGTCAGCAAAGAAATTAAATCATAAATTTAAAAAAAATCCCAATAAACAAAAGTCCAAGGCCAGATGGCATCCCAGGGGAGTTCTACCAAACATCTAAAAAAGAGTCAATATCTGTTCTTCTCAAGCTTCTCAAAAATAGAAAAGGAAGTAAAACTTCCAAACTCATTTTATGAAGCCAGACTTATCCTGATACCAAAACCAGATAAAGACACCACAAAAAAGAGAATTACAAGCCAATATCTCTGATGAACATAGATGCAAATATCCTCAACAAAATAATAGGAAACCAAATCCAACAATACATTAAAGAAAATCATTCGCCATGATCAAGTGGGATTTATTCCTGGGTTGCAAGAGTTGTTCAATTTGTGCAAATAAATCATGTGACACATCAATCAATAAGTGAAAGCCTAAGAGTCATATGATCATCTCAATAGATGCATAAAAAGCATTTGGAAATGTGCAACATCTATTCCTGATAAAAACCGTCAACAAAGTAAATTTAGGGGGAACATACCTCAACATAATGAAGGCCATATAAGAACCCTGCCACAAACACACACACACACACACACACACACACACACACACAACCCGTGGCTATCATTATCCTCAATAGGGAAAAATTGAAAGCTTTTCCCTAAGGTCAAGAAAAGGACAAGGGTGTCCACTCTCACCATTTTTAGTTAACATTGTATGGGATGTCTTAGCCACAGCAATCAGACAACAAAAAGAAAAGAAAAGCTTTTAAATTGTTAAGGAAGAAGTAAAATTTTCACCATGTGCAGGTGACAACTCTATATAGAAAATCCAAAGACACTCCATCAGGAAACTGCTAGAACTCATAAATGAATTCAGTTAAGTCACAGGACACAACATCAAGACACGGAAATCTGTTGCATTTCTATACACTGCTAATGAAGGAGCAGAAAAAATAAGATAACAATTCAATTTATAATTGCATCAAAAATAATAAGATACCTAAGAGTAAACCTAACCAAAGAGGTGAAAGACTTGTGCTCTGAAAACTATAAAGCACTGATAAAATAAATTGAAAAGAACACAAAAAATGGAAATACATTCCATGATCTTAGATTGGAAGAACAAATATTGCTAAAACATCTATACTACCCAATGCAATCTACACATTTGATGAAATCCTTATCAAAATACCAACAGCATTTTTCACAGAAGTAGAAAAAGCAATCCTAAAATTTGTACGGAACTACAAAGGACTCCAAATATCTAAAGCAATCTTGAAAAAGAAAAGAAAATCTGGAAGCATCAAAATTATGGACTTCCAGTTATATTACAAAGCTGTAGTAATCAAAAGATTATGTCAGTTGTACAAATATAGACACATAAATCAATGGAACAGAACAGAAAACCCAGAAATAAACCCACAAGCATATGTTCAATTAATCTTTGACAAAGCAGGAAAGAATATCCAATGGAAAAAGACATTCTCTTCATCAAATGGTGTTGGTACAACTGGACAACAACATGCAAAATTAAGGACAACTGTATTACAGCATACACAAAAATAAATTCAAAATGTCCCAAAGACCTAAATATGAGACCAGAAACCATAAAAATCCTAGAAGAGAACAGACAGTAACTTCTTTGATGTTGGCTGAAGCAACTTTTTTCTAGGTAGGTCTCCTGAGGCAAGGGAAACAAAAGCAAAAATAAACTATTGGTACTTCATCAAAATAAAAAGCTTCTGCACAGCGAAGGAAACAATCAATAAAGCTAAAAGGCAACTTGTTGAATGGGAGAAGATATTTGCAAATGACACATCTAATGAAGGGTTTGTGTTCAAAATCTATAAAGAACCTATCAAACTCAACACCCCAAACACAAATAATCCTTTTAAAGAATATCAGAGTACATGAATAAATATTTTTTTTTCCAAAGAAGACATACAAATGGCTAACAGACACGTGAAAAGATACTCAACATCACTCATTATCAGGGAAATACAAATCAAAACCACAATGAGCTGACACCTCACACCTGTCAAAGTGGGTAAAATTAACAACTCAGGAAACAACAGATGTTGGCAAGGATGCAGAGAAAGGGGAATCCTTTTACACTTTTGGTGGCAATACAAACTGTTGCAGTGACTCTGGAAAACAGTACAGAGATTCCTCAAAAAGTTAAAAATAGAACTAACCTATGATCCAGCAATTGCTCTGTTAGATATTTACACAAATAATACAAAAGTACTAAGTTGAAGGGATGCACGCACCCCAGTGTTTATAATAACATTATCAGCAATAGCCAAATTATGGAAAGAGACAAGATGTCCATCCACTGATGTATGGATAAAGCAGACGTGGTATCTATAGACAATAGAATATTACTCAGTCATAAAGAAGAATGAAATTTTGCCATTTGCAATGATGTGGATGGAGCTAGAGTGTATTATGCTAAGTGAAATAAGTCAGTCAGAGACAGACAAATACCACATGATTTCACTCATATATGGAATTTAAGAAACAACAAAATGAACATGGGGGTGGAAAGAGGGGCAAACCAATAAACAGATTCTTACCTATAGAGAAAATATTGATGGTTACTAGAGGGGAGGTGGGCGGGGTTGGGGGAATGGGTTAAACAGGTGATGGATATTTTAAGGAGGGCACTTGTTGTCATGAATCGCTAAATCCTACACCTCAAAATAATATTGCACTGTGTGTTAACTAGCTAGAATTTAAATAAAAACTTAGAGAAAAAAATGGCAGTAGATATGAACAGACATTTTTCCAAGGAAGATATGTACATGGCAATTAATACGTGAAAAGGTGCTCAATATCACTAATCGTGAGGGAAATGCAAAAGACCACAATGATTTATCGCTTTTCATGTTTTACAACACTAATCATCAAAAAGTTAAGAGATGACAAGTGCTGGAAAACGTGGGGAAAAGGGAAGCATGGCATCTTTTTGGTGGGAATAGAAATTGGTGCAGCAAGTATGGAAAACCTTTTGGAGGTTCTCAAAATCATAAAAATAAAGCTACCTTGTGATCCAGTAATTCAATTTGTGGATGAAAATACAACCACTAACCTGAAATGATATATGCACCCCCATATTAATTACAGCATTATTAATAATAAAAACAATATGGAAACAACCTCAATGTCCATCAATGGGACAATAGAAAACTTACACACACACACACACACACGCACACACCATGGAATATTATTTAGCCATAAAAAATGAAATACTTCTCGTTGCAACAACATGAATGGGCCTCGAGTTCATTATGATAAATGAAATAAATCAGGCAGTGAATGAAAAACACTTTATGGTATCACTTAGATGTGATATCAAATAAACAAATTCAGGAGTTCATGGGCATAGGCAACACATGATGGTTTCTTCATGAAGGGCTGAAATGGTGCAACATGAATGAACGGTATTCAAAAGTTCAAAATTCTTTTCTTCTATCTATAGTTATGTTTATTGAAAGAATAACTATTTTTCTCACTTAATTCACTAACAGTTCCATTTTAATAAGTGCTACTATGTACATACCCAATAGATGGTTTGTGGTTAAAAAAATCATTATTTTTCTTAGCTTTTATATTTGTAATTTTTAAAAATTTTTAAATTATTTTTTAATTTTATTTTTTATTTTTTAAAATTTACGTCCAAATTAGTTAGCATATAGTGAAACAATGATTTCAGGAGTAGATTCCTAAATGCCCCTTGCCCATTTAGCCCATCCCCCTTACCACAACCCCTCTAGCAACCCTCAGTTTGTTCTCCATATTTTTGAGTCTCTTCTGTTTTGTCCCCCTCCCTGTTTTTGTACTATTTTTGTTTCCATTCCCTTATGTTCATCTGCTTTTCCTCTTAAAGTCCTCATATGAGTAAAGTCATATGATTTTTGTCTTTCTCTCACTGACTTATTTCATTTAGCAGAATACCTGCCAGTTCCATCCACAAAGTTGCAAATGGCAAGATTTCATTTTTTTTTTTTTAATTGCTGAGTAATACTCCATTGTATATATACACCACATTTTCTTTATCCATTCATCCATCGATGGACATTTGGGCTCTTTCTATACTTTGTCTATTGATAGTGCTGCTATAAACATGGGGGTGCATGTGTCCCTTGAAGCAGCACACCTGTATCCCGTGGATAAATGCCTAGTAGTGCAATTGCTGGGTCATAGGGTAGTTGTATTTTTAGCTTTTTGAGGAACCTCCATACTGTTTTCCAGAGTGGCGGCACCAACTTGCATTGCCACCAACAAGGCAAAAGAGATCCTCTTTCTTTGCATCCTCGCCAACATCTATTGTTGCCTGAGTTGTTAATGTTAGCCATTCTGACAGGCGTGAGGTGGTATCTCATTGTTATTTTGATTTGTATTTCCCTGATGATGAGTGATGTTGAGCATTTTTTCCATGTGTCGGTTGGCCATCTGGATGTCTTCCTTGGAGAAGTGTCTATTCATGTCTTTTGCCCATTTCTTCACTGGATTATTTGTTTTTTGGGTGTTGGGTTTGATTAGTTCTTTATAGATTTTGGATACTAACCCTTTATCTGATATGTCATTTGCAAATATGTTCTCCCATTCTGTTGGTTGCCTTTTAGTTTTGCTGATTGTTTACTTCTCTGTGCGGGAGATTTTTTTCTTTTTTTTTTTTCTTTTTTTTTTTTATGAGGTCCCAGTAGTTCATTTTTGCTTTTGTTTCCCTTGCCTCTGGAGACGTGTTGAGTAAGAAGTTGCTGCGGACAAGATCAAAGAGGTTTCTGCCTGCTTTCTCCTCGAGGATTCTGATGGCTTCCTGTCTTACATTGAGGTCTTTCATCCATTTTTAGTTTATTTTTGTGCATGGTGTAAGAAAGTGGTCCAGGTTCATTCTTCTGCATGTTGCTGTTCAGTTTTCCCAGCACCACATGCTGAAGAGACTGTCTTTATTCCATTGGATATTCGTTCCTGCTTTGGCAAAGATTAGTTGGCCATACGTTTGTGGGTCCATTTCTGGGTTCTCTATTCTGTTCCTTTGATCTCAGTGTCTGTTCTTGTGCCAGTACCATACTGTCTTGATGATTGCAGCTTTGTAGTATAGCTTCATATCTGGGATTGTGATGCCTCCTGCTTTGGTTTTCTTTTTCAAGATTGCTTTGGCTATTCGGGGTCTTTTCTGGTTGCATACAAATTTTAGGATTATTTGTTCTAGCTCTGTGAAGAATGCTGGTGTTACTTTGATAGGGGTTGCATTGAATGTGTAGATTGCTTTGGGTAGTATCAACATTTTAACAATATTTGTTCTTCCTATCCAAGAGCATGGAATCTTTCCCCATTTTTTGCGTCTTCTTCGATTTCTCTCATAAGCTTTCTATAGTTTTCAGTGTGTAGATATTTCATCTCTTTGGTTAGATTTATTCCTCTGTATTTTATGCTTTTTGGTGCAACTGTAAATGGGATCAATTCCTTGATTTCTCTTTCTGTTTCTTCATTGTTGGTGTATAGGAATGCAACCGATTTATGTGCATTGATTTTATATCCTGCAACTTTGCTGAATTCATGAATCAATTCTAGCAGTTTTTGGTGGAATCTTTTGGGTTTTCCATATAGAGTATCATGTCATCTGCGAAGAGTGAAAGTTTGACCTCCTCCTGGCCCATTTGGATGCCTTTTATTTCTTTGTGTTGTCTGATTGCAGAGGTGAAGACTTCCAATACTATGTTGAATAACAGTGGCGAGAGTGGACATCCCTGTCTTGTTCCTGACCTTAGGGGGAAAGCTCTCAGTTTTTACCCTTTGAGCATGATATTAGTGTTTGGCCATTCATATATGGCTGTTATGATCTCGAGGTATGCTCCTTCTATCCCTACTTTCTTGAGGGTTTTTATCAAGAAAAGATGCTGTATTTTGTCAAATGCTTTCTCTGCGTCTATTGAGAGGATCATATGGCTCTTGTCC
Organism: Felis catus; assembly: GCF_018350175.1. Lineage (NCBI taxonomy): Eukaryota > Metazoa > Chordata > Mammalia > Carnivora > Felidae > Felis > Felis catus. The sequence continues at coordinate 83,302,629 of NC_058386.1, read as the reverse complement.
TTTCTTTTATTGATGTGATGAATCATGTTAATTGTTTTGCAGATATTGAACCAGCCCTGCATCCCAGGAATAAGTCCCGCTTGGTCGTGGTGAATAATTTTTTTAATGTATTGTTGGATCTGGTTGGCTAACATCTTGTTGAAGATTTCTGCATCCATGTTCATCAGGGAAATTGGTCTCTAGTACTCCTTTTTAGTGTGGTCTCTGTCTGGTTTTGGAATCAAGGTAATGCTGGCTTCATAGAAAGTGTTTGGAAATTTTCCCTCCATTTCTATTTTTTGGAACAGTATCAAGAGAATAGGTGTGAGCTCTTCCTTAAATGTTTGGTAGAATTCCCCCTGGAAAGCCATCTGGCCCTAGACTCTTGTTTTTTGGCAGATTTTTTATTACTAATTCGATTTCCTTACTGGTTATGGGTTCGTTCAATTTTTCTATTTCTTCCTGTTTCAGTTTTGGTAGTGTATATGTTCCTAGGCATTTGTCCATTTCTTCCAGATTACCCATTTTATTAGCATATAATTGCTCATAATATTCTCTTATTATTGTTTTTATTTCTACTGTGTTGGTTGTGATCTCTCCTCTTTCATTCTTGATTTTACTTATTTGGGTCCTTTCCTTTTTCTTCTTGATCAAACTGGCAACTGGTTTACCAATTTTGCTAATTCTTTCAAAGAACCAGCTTCTCGTTTCATTGATCTGTTCTATGTTTTTGTTCTCGTTTTTGTTTTTGATTTTGTTTTTTGTTTTTGTTTTTTTTTTTTTTTTTTTTTTTTTTTTTTGGTTTCTATAGCATTAATTTCTGCTCTAATCTTTTTTATTTCCTGTCTTCTGCTGTTTGGGGGTTTTAGTTGCTTTTCTTTTTCCAGCTCCTGAAGGTGTAAGGTTAGTTTGTTTATCTTAGATCTTTCTTCTTTCTTTAGGAAAGCCTGGATTTCTATATACTTTCCTCTTATGACTGCATTTGCTGTGTCCCAGAGGTTGTGGGTTGTGGTGTGATCATTTTCATTGACTTCCATATACTTTTTAATTTCCTCTTTAACTGCTTGGTTAGCCCATTCATTCTTTAGTAGGATGTTATTCAGTCTCCAAGTATTTGTTACCTTTCCAAATTTCTTCGTGTGGTTGATTTCCAGTTTCATAGCGTTGTGGTCTGAAAATATGCATGGTATGATCTCAATCTTTTTGTACTTACTTAGGGCTGATTTGTGTCCAGTGTATGGTCTATTTGGAGAACATTCATTGTGCACTGGAAAAGAATGTATATTCTGCTGCTTTAGGATGAAATGTTCTGAATATATCTGTTAAATCCATCTGGTCCAGTGTGTCATTCAAAGCCATTGTTTCCTTGTTGATTTTTTGATTAGATGATCTGTCCATTGCTGTGGGTGGGGTGTTCAAGTTTCCTACTGTTATGGTATTACTATCGATGAGGTTTTTTTTATGTTTGTGATTAATTGATTTATATATTTGGGTGCCCCACATTTGGTGCATAAATGTTTACAATTGCTAGGTCTTCTTGGTGGATAGACCCCTTGATTATGATATAATGCCCTTCTGCATCTCTTGATACAGTCTTTATTTTAAAGCCTAGATTGTCTGATATAAGTATCTGATATAAGTACTCTGCCTTTCTTTGGTTGACCATTAGCATGATAGATGGTTCTCCCTCCCCTTATTTTCAATCTGAAGGTGTCTTTAGGTCTACAGTGGGTCTCTTGTAAAGAGCATATAGATGGGTCTTGTTTTCTTATCCATTCTTTTACCCTATGTCTTTTGATTGGAGCATTGAGTCCATTGACTTTTAGAGTGAGTACTGAAATATATGAATTTATTGTCATTATGATGCTTATAGAGTTGGTGTTTCTGGTGGTGTTTTCTGTTCCTTTCTAATGTTTTGTTTCTTTTTGTATATATATATATATATATATATATATATATATATATATATAAATATACACTATATGTGTGTGTGTGTGTGTGTATTTTCATCTTTTCTCCCTTCAGAGAGTCCCCCTTAAAATTTCTTGCAGGGCTGGTTTAGTGGTCACAAACTCCTTTAGTTTTTGTTTGTCTGGGAAACTTTTTATCTCTCCTTCTATTTTGAATGACAGCCTTGCTGGATAAAGAATTCTTGGTTGCATATTTTTCTGATTCAGCACACTGAATATATCCTGCCATTCCTTTCTGGTCTTCCAAGTTTCTGTGGATAGGTCTGCTGCAAACCTGATCTGTCTTCCCTTGTAGGTTAGGGGCTTTTTTTCCCCCTTGTTGCTTTAGTAATTCTCTCCTTGCCTGAGTATTTTGTGAATTTGACTATGATATGCCTTGTTGATGGTCGGTTTTTGTTGAATCTAATGGGGGGTCCTCTGTGCTTCCTGGATTTTGATGTCTTTGTCTTTCCCCAGGTTAGGAAAGTTTTCTGCTATGATTTGCTCACATAACCCTTCTACCCCTATTTCTCTCTCTTCCTCTTCTGGGACCCCTATGATTCTGATGTTGTTCCTTTTTAATGAGTCACTGATGTCTCTAATGCTAAAATCGTGCTCTTTTGCCTTAATCTCCCTCTTTTGTTCTGCTTCTTTATTCTCTATAAATTTGTCCTCTATATCACTGATTCTCTGTTCTGCCTCATCCATCCTTGCTGCTGCTGCTGCATCCATCCATGATTGCAGCTCAGTTATAATATTTTTAATTTCATTCTGGCTATTTTTTACTTCTTTTATCTCTGCAGAAAGGGATTCTAATCTATTTTTGACTCCAGCTACTATTCTTATTATCGTGATTCTAAATTCTGGTTCAGACATCTTGCTTGTATCTGTGTTGGTTAAATCCCTGGCTATCGTTTCTTCATGCTCTTTCTTTTGGGGTGAATTCTTTTGTTTTTTCATTTTGAAGGGAGAAAAGGAATTGATGAGGTAGAAAATTTGAAATTAAAAAAATTAAAATTAAAAAATATTAAAATTAAAAATTAAACACACACACACACACACACACACACACACAAATTGGATAGATGATGCTAGATCTTAGGTGTGTTTTGGTCTGGGTGTTGAAAGTGGTTTGACAAGTAGAGAAAAAAAAGGGGGGGGGAGAAAAAAAAGGAAGTCTTTTGAGAATTTGAAAAAATGAATACACTGAAGCAGACTAAAAGGAGATGGTGGGGTAAAATAGAATTTGAAAACAATATACACAAAATAAAAGATATAGTAGAAAATAATTAAAAAATATTTTTAATAAAAATTGTAAATAAATATGAGTTTTTTTCGTTTTCTGTATTTAAGAAAAAAGGAAAGAAATGAAATAGAGAAAAAAGATTAAAAAAAAGGAAAAAAGATCGTTTGAAAATTTGAAAAAGTGAATTATCCTTAGTAGACTCAAATAAAATGATGGAAGTAAAATAGAATTTGAAAAAAAATACATAAAAGCCAAAACTATAATAATAAAAATTAAATAAAAATATTTTAATAGAAACTGAAAGTAAAAATGAAGTTTTCTCTCTGCATTCAAGAGAAAGAAAACAAATGAAAAAGCGAAAAATAGAAAAAAAAGAAAGAAAAAAAGGAAATTGTTTGAAAATTTGAAAAGGTGAATACACTGAAGTAGACTAAAATACAATGATGGAAGTAAAGTAGAATTTGAAAAAAATTTACACAAAAGTAAAAAATACAGTAATAAAAATTAAACAAAAATATTTTTAATAAAAACTGAAAATAAAAATGATTTTTTCTCTTTCTGTATTCTAGAAAAATAAAAAAAATTGTAAAAGAGAAATAGAAAAAAGAGAAAAAGAAAGAAAATTGTATAGATGAACCTGCTAACAGATTGAAGTAGGACTGAAATTGCTTCGTTTTCACCTAGAAGTCAGTCTGTGTAGCTCTTTATAGTCCATAAATTAAGGCGGCGGTGAGACTTTTGTTCTTGAAGAGGGAAGTAGGCCCAGTTGGGCAGGGTTCAGTGTAACAGCACCCCTCTCCACTAGATGGCGCCACTAGCCCACTGGGGTGGATTCTTGAGGCACTTATATATGTGTGTATGCGCATGTGCGGGAGTGGTGAAATGGCACCACCCAGCTACCCAGTCTGTTCTCTTGGATCGGCAATCGTGCACCTGTCCTCTGTTTTCAGCTCTTGTCAACTCCCCGCTTTTTCACTCTCCGTGACCAGGCCCCAGGCAGTACCTCTCTCCCATGTTTTGTCTCAGATGCGGCTGTTTTTCCCTGGCCCCTTACTTCCGAAGGGCTGTGGCTTTGACCCGTTCCACCCCTCTGCGGGAGGGTCTCACCGAGCAATGGCCAAATGAGCAATGGCCAAATATCGGCTGCACCCAGGAACGCCTGATGGACCCTTTCATACATTTTTCACAGGAGGGTCAGCTCCCTACCTATTCCTCTTATACCTGATAATAGAACCAGTTGTTCCTCTGTGAACAAGTGTTCATTCTCCTCACAATAGGTCTGGAGTAAGTATCAACCTGCCCATTTTATACATGGCCCATCACATGGTGACACACACCTCCAAAGGGGCATCTTCTTAATTTTCTACTTGTTACTTTTTTCCAATGAAAACACATGACTTTTAGAAACAGAAATAAAAACTTTTTTTATACCAGATTATGAAACAATAACTGTCACCATCCCAGTGTTCTTTGAAAAATTCACAGGTCAATAAAAAGTCTGAAAGAATATATGCATAATTTTATATCCTACTGATGCCTACATCTACATCTCATGTTTATTAAATGTGAAAAAGATGTCTACTGTGTGCCTGGCACTATCAGTCCAATTTTACACCTGCATCCACATCACTCCTCTACTGGTATCTAGATGTGGATAACTGAAAATGCCCATAAGGAGCAGGATGGATGTTAGTGCCCACCCAATGATGTGTGGCCTCAAATAGTCTCCATGCTAAGTAGTTTTGATCAACCTTGATCTTGAAGCCTGGAAACTGAGATCTAAACAGAAAATATTTGGTTGAAGGTAAAGGTTTTACCTTGGGAAACTGAGGCGACTTGTAACCCAGACCTCCATTGTCTTCAATAGCACTCAGAGGATACTACCTTCTCCAGAGGAGACCTCACTCCCAGAGAGTGGAAAGTGAAGTAACACTTGTGTGCCTTCAGTCTTGGTTTTCTCATGGGTGTCAATAGAAGTGCTAGTTTCTCTTTGGTCTGTGGTCAGGTTGCTTGGTAGATTTTGGAATTGATTTTGTGTTTGTCTTATCCCTAGGACGCTAGTCCCTCCCATTTAGTCCTCTGAAGATTACATTTAGTACTCTGAGGGTTCATCTGATGTGGAGACCCAGACCCACACCCACAGGAGAAAAAGTACAGAAGGAGTTATCAAAGACAAGCACAAGACTGGAACCTGATCTCAACATCTAATTTTCCTGACTTAGTCACATGTTTTTCATACATTTTTCACATGATGGTCAGCTCCCCCCCCCCGTTCCTCTTATACCTGATATACCAGTATGACCCAAATCGATCCTCTCTCTTCTGTCCACAGAAATATGCCCAGTGAAGTTCCTCCTGAACCAGTGGTGGAGGAAACGTTCCCAATTATGATAAACATTCAAAAGCATTTAGTAAGGAAAATAACAAAACTATAACTGAGTAAATTGTAAAGGTCTAATTAGCTGTATTAAATAATTAATGGATTAGGTACCAGTACATCAAGCAAATAGAGGGGTGCTCCTATGAGATGTACAAAATGGAAGGTTTTAATACAAGGAAGGTGGGACAGGAAAGTGATTAGTAAGAGAAAAGGATTGTTACTGCAAGGTGACTTTTCTTTAGAGGAGAAAAGCAAGGGGATTAAGTGTCCTTACAAAAGAGGCCCCTACACCATCAATCCACTAGGCACATGAAGGAAGGCAAGGCCCAACAATTAGCGACTGTTGAACTCTGACTTCTGTTTGGACAGTAACACATTGGACATAATATTCTTTCGTGGGCAATAGTAGCCATTACCAGCATTCCTCATTGACTGGATAAGATTACATTTCTGGGGGAGGTTGATGTAAAAGACACGAGGATCAAAGAGGAACTCTTAAACCCTGTGTGGCTAACATTGCCATTAATCTATGGGGTAGAGATTTACTTCAACAATGGGATGCATATATTAATATCCCACGTGTATCTACTCAAAATAAAAATATGATGTGTGCCATGGGATATGACTCACTGAAGGGATTACATAAAAATCAGCAAGGTTCACTGAAGCATTACTTACAATAGTTAAGATATGGAAACAATTTCACTGTCCATCAATGGATAAATGGATAAGGAAGATTTGATATATGCAATGGAATATTTTTCAGCTATAAAAAAGAATAAGATCTTGTCATTTGTAACATCATGGATGGATATCAAGGGCAAAATGCTAAATGAAATAAGTCAGACAAAGAAAGATAAACAGCATATGACCTCACATGTGGAATTTAAAAGAAAAAAAAGGAAGCTGAAAAAAGACCTCATGTATTTAGAGAACACATTGGTGGTTGCTTTAGGCAGTGGCCAAGAAGTGGGCAAAAATGGGAAAGAGGTCAAGAGGTACAAACTTCCTCTTATGAAATAAGTAAGTCATGAGGATGTCATGTACAGCATGGTCCTATCGTTAATAGTGTATTGTGTATGTGAAAGTTGCTAAGAGAGTGCATCTTGAAAGTTTTCATCACACACACAAAAATCTGTAGCTATGTAAAGTGATGGATGTAAGATAGATTTATTGTGGTGATTTTTTCATAATACAAATATAAATGTCAAATTACTATGTTGCACACACAAACGAACAGTTTTAGGGGATGGAGTGTTTCCTCTTCTTCACCATAATCAGGTAACTCATCTACAAATAAATGGTACTAAAGCTAACCCAGCATATAATATGTGTACATTTCCTTCCTTGTTGCACCAAATCCCAGTGATGTCTATGAGTTGTTCATGGTTAAGTCATCTCTTTTGCTATGAAGAGACCGCAGGAGTGACCCCACACATATTTGCTGAAGTTTCACAATATTACATGTTGGATATGTTTTATTGGTTTGTTCACTTCTCCTCACAATAGCTGTGTAAGGTAAATTTCAATTGCCCACTTTGCAGAAGACCCACTGCAGGGTCATACACATCTACACAGAGGCATCTTTTTCATTTTCTACAGTTTATCTTTTCCCAATTAAAAGACATTATTTTAGATAACAAGACAAAAATTTTCTTAAAACCGGTTGAAACAATGACAAAATTGTGACCCCAATGCTCTGAAAAATTTCTATGTGTATAAAAAGAATGAAAGAACATATACATAGTTTCATTTCCTACTTACACCTACATCTATGTCTCACATAATTAAGTGTATATTAGATGTCTACTGTGTGCCGGGCACTGTCCATCCAATTCAACCACTAGTATCCACATCTTATTTCTCTTGATACCTCGACTGGATTACTCAAAACGCCCCCAGAAACAGGATGGATGTTAGTGCCCACCTCATGGGGTGGTGAGATATTACCTCAAGTGGACTCCATCCCATGAAAGTTTAGTCTAAGCTTGACCATGACTCCTGGAAACCTGGGTGACTGCACAGGAAATAATGCAGTTGTGGGTGTAGGTTGAAAGTTGAAAGTTACTAAACTGTTTCATATTAGTGACCGATTTCCTAGAGACCACCTGTAAAATTTTCTGAAGGATATTTTACTCCCTAGGTTCAGTACATTGCCAATGATATCTAAAAACCTCTATGGAAACCTAGTCAAATGAATATGATGGTATTTTTAATGTGCCAACGTGGGAAGACCATAGTGTTCATATATTTGTTCAAGCATTGTTCTGGGTATTTCTGTAAGATGCCTTTGAGTAAGATTTACATTTGAATGGGTACACTTCAGTAAAGCAATTAATCCTCCATTAATGTGATTGGACCTCAAATGATAAATTGAAGTCCTGAATTGAACAAAGGGTTGATCTCCCTTGAGTCAAAGGGAATTCTGCCCAAAGACTGCCTTTGACTTCACATCAGCACCTGTTGTTCCCCAGCAGACAATATTCAGATTCCAACTCTAACTCTTTCCTGAGTCTCCAACTTGTCAAAGTTTCCTATCAGATTCTGCCTAGCCTCCACTTCCTCTTGACTCAATTCCTTAATATAAATTTCTATCTATATATCAGCATCTCATTGGTTCTGTTCCTCCAGTAACCTCTGACTACTATAGGTGCTAATAGTCAAGTATCCTGTCTGTCCTTGAGTAATGTGTGCTTTCAACCAAAGATATTCCCCGGCAACATTTGGATATTAACAGTTAAGTGAAAATATAATGCCTAGAAATAGTAATAAAAACAGTCATTGACAAGAACATCAAAAAGTATGAATTACATAGGCATACCCTATGTAAAACATGGAGGCCCACAGATGTGCAAGACCTGTACTCAACACTGCTAAACATTGCTGAGAGAAATTAAACAGTGGCCTAAATAAATGGAGGGACATGTCCTCTTGAGGGGTCAGAAGACTCAGTATTGTTAAGATGTCTATTCCCTCAAACTGATGTATAGATTCCATACAATACCATGGAGATGGGTTAAGATGGTGGAAGAGGAGGGCAACCCTAAGCTTCCCTCGTCCCTTGAATACAGCTAGATAAATATCAAATAATTCTGAACACCCAAGAAATCAATCTGAGGATTGAGAGAACAAACCTGCACATCTACAAGTAGAAAAACAACGACCCTGGGGACGGCAGGAACCGTGGAGAGTTGGTTTGGGGGAGAAATGAGCCATCGGTGCTGTAGAGGGGAGGGAGCCCTGATCACAGAGAGAGGATTGAGAGAGTAATAAAAAATGTGTAAACATGCATAGGGGATTGCACAAGAAAACTCTTCCCTAAAGCCATTAACTGGGTGGAGGAGAGGGGTTAAATACCGCACATTTTTAAGTAAGCAACAGAGCACCAAGTCTTAAGATTTAGAGGTCTGTGCCATCAACAGGGTCACACCTGGTGGGTTTAGTGGTATCCCAGTGGAGAAGGAAGGTGAGGACCCAGGAGTGGGCAGCATGGTCTGAGAATGCCCTGGGTCACACTGGGAGAAACTGTACCAATCTTGGAGTGCATTTAGGAAGGGGGCACTGCCTCTCTGGAGACAAAAGAACCTATGGGTGCCATTAACCTGTGTGATTCATCAGCATAAGAACAAAGATGCCTGGTGAGGGCAGTGAGCCTTGGTGCCATCTTTCTGCTATGCTTTACCACAAACTCCAAGCCCTGCAGGGTCACCCAGCTATTTTCTGGGACAAACCAACACTCAGCCACAGCATAGCAAGACCCTCTCCTAGAGTATCAGTGCAGGTCTATGCCATGGGGGTCTCTGAAGTTTGGAGTTTTGAGACCCAACTGTGCCTGAGATAAAACATGAGAGTACTGTGTTGCCTGGCAGACAGACAGCTGAAATAAAGACAAGCTTAAGGCAGGGATATGACAGCAGCCAGGGACACAAGAGGGGTGATTGTTTGATCTTATGTTCAGGCTTTCTATGGAGTGGCAGGCCTGAGCGCCCTGCTTCAGAGACAAGAGAGCAGGGCAACACCATTTCCCCCCCTCCACACCCATCAACACTGACTTACTTCAGTGAGCAAACAGTGCCACCAGGTGAAGGCCAGAGTCGCTCCCTGCAAGTGCATCTCCATTAGGGCAAGTCCCGCCTAAGAATCAACACAACAGGCCCCACCCCTAGAAGTCCAACACAAGCCCCTCACATACACCAACTCTACTGGTGAATCATAGAGTGCTTCAAAGCTTGAACTCTATGGGAAGCATGATCTAGATTCCTTTGGGTTTTATTTACAAATTTTTTGAGTATAGGAAAAGCAATTACTTATTTTTAATGATTTATTTCATTATTAATTGATTGATTGATTGATTGATTTGAATCAAACTTCTCTAAGAAGGAGAAAAACCCACACCAAGGATCTACAATCAGGTTTTTTTTTTTAAATTGACCTCAAAATCACAAGATGGAGGAATTAACCCCAAGAGAGAGAACAGGCATTTAATCAATTCACATTAAGATGCCTGAAAGGGAATTTCAAACAAAAATTATAAGGATAGTAGCTGGGCTTGAAAAAAGCATAGAGAATCCCATAGAGAATCCCTTACTGAAGAGATAAAAGAACTAAAAACTAGTCAGGTTGAAATAAAAAATGCTATAACCAAGATGCAAACCTGAATGAATGCCATGACAACGAAGGATGCACAAAGCAGAGGAGTGAATCAGTGATGTAGAAGATAAAATTATGAAAATAATGAAGCTGAAAAGAAGAGGGAAAGGGAAGTATTGGATGGTGACTGCAGACTTAGGGAAATCAGCAAATCTTTAAGACAGCTCAAAAGCTGTTGCAGGGAGTATGGCCAGAATCGCAAAAGATGAGTGTGCAAACAAAATTCAGTTAAGTGAAGGTCCTCATTCTTGAGTCTGAATGAGGCCCTGACTCCAGAATGAAGCTTCTTTTTATTAGGATAATTGCTAAAGACTATGTGCATAAAGTCAGCTAAGCAAGTGTGTTAATCAATCTAATGGTTTAGCTTTTCAAGGTTGAATTTCGAGTTAATTGGTTTCTATAAGACTAAGGAAGGCTCAGGTGTGAGGGAGGATCCATCCCTGGACAATGTTAATGGCTCTAGGCATTCCTTATGAGCAGCAGCCATGTTCAGCTGTGTAAACATGTCCTAAGGCCTTGCACCTTCTCCAGCCCTTCCCTTTTGAAGTCTTTTCCCTTGATGCTTCTCTCCTGCATCTCCCACCAAAAGCCAATGCTCAAGAGACAAGTGATGGTGAGAAAAGAAAAGTTGCCCTATTCAGGAAGCCAGCAACCTGGGAAAATGGCAGAATAACTTTGCAAAGACCATCTTCCCTGTCCAGGAAAAGCAGAAGGTTTTTTAAGGGGAAGGTGCGGGGAAATGGTGAGGGGTATATGCAGAAGAAGCTGGTGCTCAGCAGTTAATCATTTGTGCTTGAAAGGCTTCCACATTCCTCTGAAGCAATTAGTCAAGGCACTCAGGTATCTCTTATTGAGGACACCATGGTCAGTGCACTAAGTATGTATGTAAGTATGTTACAATTATGTATAAGTATGTCATAAGTATGTTTAAAAAGTTCCATTTGTTGTTGACCCTAACTTTCATCATAATCATTGATTTATCTCTTTCCTCATCACTGTCAGCTGTTGTGTAGTGTGGACTGTACAGAAGTTCCCTATCAGAGAACAGGGTGTTCACCCTCCATTTCTCCAACCTTGTAGAGGCTGCTCAGACCTTCTTTTCCTATCATTCCCTGTCCATGACACAAGACATAGCTGCCCAGATCCAGCTCTGACACCCCCATCCTCTCTGAGTCACCTACCCATGTCTAACCTGTACCACCCTTGGAATACCTGCCACTGATTGTCAAGGTGCACTACTGCCACCAGGTGTTCAAAGTCTGCAGGCTCTGGAATAAAGAACTCTATAATCCTTTCCAAAAACTGCAGAAAAAATTTTGACACAATAGAGCATCAGTTCTTGATAAAAACCCTTAAGAAAGTAGGGGTAAGAGGGAACATACCTCGACATCATAAAAGCCACATATGAAAGGCTCACAGTTAATATCCTCCTCAATGGGGAAAATGGAGTGTATGTTTTAACAATTTTCCTTTACACCTACAAGGGTTTTTTTTTTCTTTTTCAGAAAAAATTAAAATTCTCTTGTTTACGTACAAAACCTGGGTTTAGGGGATATTATTGTTACGTTTTTACTCCTTGCAGACACTTCTTAGAAGGGAAGTTTAATGATGGTGGTACTTTGGTGCCATCTTATGACAAAAGCCTGAACTGCTGTTGAACATCACAGGAAAGATAAGAGGGAGGGACTATGACTCAAACCTACCAGAGCTTCTGAAAGTCAGAATGGAAAGAGGGTAATTTATTGGGTACAGCATATTGAGGGCCCCCCACTAAGTATTTCATAAAAAAATGGAATCATACTATATGTGGCCCTTTGCATACTTAGTTTTTTTTTTCTTAGTAAAACATTAGCGACATTTATTACACATGCCTATAAAGACCAACTTCTGTCTCCATCTGTATAATCGATTGCTTTTCAGCAATCAGGCACCTGTAAGATGGGCCTCAAAAGCTACTGCACAACGTGTAGTTGCTGATGGAATGCAATTCTACTTGCTAAATTTCTTTGCCCATGATGAGTCAAAGTAGCTTCTCATCAATAGTGTTTTATATATTCATGTCAAATAAAAGATAATGGAACTGTTAATAAATGAATAAATGCCTGAGTATAATAAGCCAGATAAAAATAAAATGCAACGATTGACACAAAGTTACAGACAATCAAAACTAATCTATTGACAAAAAAACTAAATAGTTGCTTGGGGACATGGCATGCTGAGGGAAACTGTGGTCCATGAGTACTGAACTTAAAACGTCATGTACCAGGAATATAATCATACTGACATTTAACAACTTCTGATTTGTATAAGGGAAAATTCTGGGTATCATGATAGCAGGGAAGACACGTTGGTAATTATTATTATAAAAATTCCAAAGTCTTGTAAGTGACACTTTTAACTCACACTACAAAAATTTTAGGCCCTTAATTTTTTTCTTTGTAGTATGGGTAAAACCAAGCAAACCAGGAAAGAATCTGTGTTAAGATCTCAAGTTGCTACGAACCCTTCTAAATGCCTATTTTCACATCGTTCTGAGGAAACATAGAATTCATTAATTATTATTTATGCAATCAGAAAAAAATATATTTATTGCAAGTGCATGTTAACGATCAAGTCATTTTTAGGTGCACAATTTGTCCCTTTCAGACAAATGAGGAATTCTCTAAGATGGGCCTCAAGATTTACTAACACACCTGTTGGTGGATTGAAATTCCACCTGCTAAATTTCTCCTCCCATGACATGGTTTAAGTAGTTTCTCTGCTTTTAGGTTAGTTTTTGAACCTTACAAGAGCTATTCCACAACATGCTTTTGTTCAGGTCTATGAACTCACTTGTGCCAGGCATCATATCCCACCAGGAATGTGAAATGTTAGTGTCTCCTGAGGACTGTTGTCCTTGAATATGGGGTAGAGGTTTCAGCAGCCACCAGGACTCAGATCCTCATAACCTGTCTCCTTCCGGCACCTGATAAGAGCGTGGCCAATGGAATGAAGTTCTGAAGAGGGAGAGACAGATCCAGCTATCGCTATGATTTGCAAGAGTAACTATGTGCCCAGCAGCATACTAGGCACTAGTCTAGTGACACTGACATTGATACTGATGCAGTCAAGCTGAGTCCAAGAACCCAGGGAACGGTACCACAGGACCAGCCAAGAGGGTCCTTGGCTTCAAAAGTGGTAGAAATCAAACGTTAGCTGGAGAAAGTGCTAACAGAGTTTATCAAATAGCATGAATGACAGAAAATAGCAGAGTGCCTGGGGGAGACTCAGAAAGGAAAGGAGAATGAGTCTTGTCATTGCTTTGGGCTAGGAGTTTGTATTTAAAAAGGGTTTAGGGTACACATTCCAGGGGAATCCATGGTAGTGTCCAATCAAAGGCAAGCGTCAGGTGAACAATAGGTGTTATTTCATAAATTACCAAAGGTAGGGGTATTGATGCCATCGTCAGCTGAGGTTTGTTTGAAGCCAATGTCCTGGAACATGTTTTGGATCTGGCTCTTCTTAGGTGTTATCAGGTGTCTGGGGCCTTTGACAAATCTCAGAGAATAATTAACTTTCTTGCTTCCCCGTTGAAGTGAGAACATAGCTCTTTGTCTTATTCAGAGGCCAAATGTGGAGCCTGGCAGGCTAAATGGGGCCTGGTAGAAAAATCACTTGTAAAATGGAGCCCCTTCAGCTTCCCTACTTCACAACAAGTGGGCTGTGATCATAACAACTACATGTTACAATGAACTTGTCACCGGGCCTTTTTCTTCTATCCCCTAACAACAAAGAAGAAAAGGAGTAACAAGTGGCCTGAAATCATACAGGCATTCATGATCCTGCAGTAATCACAGGGCCAGGGACTTGGTCATGTGTATCACCGAGTGTTCTCGGCGACCCTGTGGGTGAAGCATTCACACCCCCATTCTGCAGAAGGGAAGCCAGGTGCATAGTCATTATCTGCCTTCCCTCCCGCACCCCTGCCTTCACAGGACAGTAGCTCCAGGACACCCCTGGAGCAGGACCCACACTCACTGGACCCAGACCAGACCCCAACAGGTTTACCCATGAGACACTCTGGGTGCCGAGCTCCAAAGAAGGAAAGAGGAGACTTGGACCTGGATTCCTTTGTCTCCCCAGACTCTGGGACAGATCAGCTCCACTGAGGGGACCCACACCTTCAGCTAAGCTCCAAACACTTGAAGGCCCCTCTTCTTCCCAATCCGTCTCTGTATTGAAAAGTCATCATGGTTGTCACAACAGAGTCACGTTTCTATGGCAACCATGAAGTGAATGCCGGTCTTCCACACTTGAAATGCTTCCCATCTTGCAGCCATTGGTTCCTGGGTCTTGAGAAGCCGCATCCTCTCAGCCACCCAACACTACAGCTTTAGACAGCTGCATGAACAGCTCTGCCCTGGGACGTAAAAATCCAAGACTTTCCAAGGCATGTTTGAAATAATCCTGTATCCATCCACCCATTCATTCAGTTAACAGGCACTATGACCAAATTCTACACCACCCCTTGGTTAAGGTTTAGGTTTCGCCAAAATAGAAATAAAGACCAAGCATCTGAATAGGGTGGTGTGGTAAATTCAGATGTTAAATCTGAAAAGATATGGTTCTTTCCCATGAAAGAACCTTAATTCCAACCTTCCAAGTTTTTATAATTGATCATTTAAAATTATGCTTTAGGTGGGCCTGGGTGGCTGCATGGGTTAAGTGTCCAAGTGTCCAACTCTTTATCTCATCTCAGGTGTTGACCTCTGGGTTGTGAGTTCAAGACCAGCACTGGGGTTTGCCCTGGATGTGAAGCCTAGTCAAAAAAATAAATAAATAAATAAATAAATAAATAAATAAATAAATAAATGCTTTAAAGCCCTGCACCCCTCTCCACATCTTTAACGGCTGTCCTCTTTACTTATATTCTCACCTTTGCACAGAAATACTTCTCCTGGATACTAAATTCACATATCCCTGTGCCTCCCCTCCTACTCAGTCTTCATCCATCATCTAAGAAGACCGTATTTCCCCATGCTTCAGTGGAAAATACAATTTCCAGCTCAACAACTTTTTTGTCACATGTACAGATCAGAAATGTTGAAATGATTGTTCAAATGAAGACAGACAGGAGTTTAGAAAAAAAAAAAAAAAAGAATTCCTTACCCCAGAACAGAATGTAATTGCTTGAAAATAGTTAAGGAGCACATTGGAACAAGATGAGTTACATAAAAGCTAGAATTTTAAAATACCTCCCATAGAGTCAGAGTCACATAACTGGAAGGCTGTGCCTTAGACAATGGGCTTTCAAATGAAGCTCACATTTTCTATGACATATCTCATGCTTTTGCTTCACTGAAAAGGGTTCTGTAAATATTTTTCATTCAGTTTAGCAATAATTATTATTTTTTTTATCGTCACTCTAGGAATAGCTGTCTTATGTGTCTGCTGTTGTATGCTTGTTTGTTTCTCAAGGGATTCGCATGTATGGAATAGAATCATGTGAAATTATAATGTTCCCAACTCTGACATGGTTAAATATATTATCTAAATGCATTTTCTAGGGATGTCTGGGTGGCTTAGTTGGTTAAGCATCCAACTTCAGCTCGGGTCACGATCTCACAGCTCGTGAGTTTGAGTCCCGCATTGGGCTCTGTGCTGACAGCTTGGATCCTGGGGCCTGCTTCTGATTCTGTGTCTCCCTCTCTCTCTGCCCCTCCCTTGCTGCCCCTGCCCTGCTCACAATCTTCCCCCCTCTCTCTCTTGAAAATAAATAACCATTTAAAATTTAAAAAAAATGTAAGTGCATTTTCTAATATACCATATTTAGACAACACAATGATGGTGATATATAATGGTGGGTATACAGAACTCTTGGGGTTTTCTGTTTATTTAAAATTCATTTTATGCATCATAAAAACCATGATGCTAGACTTTCTTGTGGTATGTGCCCATGAAAAAGAAAATCTACCAAACACTATGCATGAATCGAAATATATAAATAAATATAAATGTAAAAAAATGTTTGAATTAATAAAAATTCATGATAAGAGACAAACTGTCTTTATCAAATAATTCCAAATGTACACACCATGCCTCTATGAAGAGAACCTTATTTCCACCTCTCACACTAGAGCCCAGGGCTGACTTTGTTTCATTTCTAAAAAGTAGAGTAGATGAATGGGTGATAGTTACTGTACATTGGAAAAAGTAGACAAACACCACCTTAATCCTGCGATGAGAGTCAATAGCTCCAGTGATCCAGTGAGGTCTCATGGCTATCATGCCCTCCCATCCTCCCAGAGGTGAGGTGACGAGAAGGGCACCTCAACCTTTTTTCTTTCTCAGAACCCTCGGGAGAAAAGTAACAGGCTATGCACGCACTCCTCAACACACAGGGTCATGACAGCATTCTGGCAGTTCCACAAACACTTCACCAGAGTTACCATATGACACAGCAATCCCACTCCTAGGTACACAGTCAGGAGAAAGGGCCACATATGTCTGCATAAAAACTTGTATACAAATGTACATAGCACCAGCTTGAATGTATACTAATTAATAAAAGAATAAAGACAATTTGGTACATTATTTGACAAAAAAAGAAAGGAAGTACTTATATGTGTGACAGTATGGATGAAACTTGAAAAATGTTGAACTCGATGAAAGGAGCCAAAAATGCAAAAGACCACATATTGCATGATTTCACTTATATAAAATGTCCAGGGAGAGTTCACCAATATGCTGTACCCAACACTTTCCATCCTGATTCTAGAAAGCTCTGTCTGGTGAGTTTATGTCACAGACTCTCCTTCCCATTTTCCTGTTCCATATTGTCCAAGCAGCAATTCAGGTTTTTGTCACCAGACGGCACCAAAGCATCGCCATATTGTTCAAGCGGCTGTTCAAGATTTTGTCGCCAGATGGCACCAAAAGATCACCATATTGTCCAAGCGGCTGTTCCGGTTTTTGTCACCAGATGGCACCAAAGGATCACCATATTGTTCAAGCAGCTGTTCAGGTTTTTGTCAGCAGATGGCACTGAAGTGTCATCATCATTAAACTCCGCTCCCAAAAATTTTCTGCAAGGAGAAGAAGGAGGAAGAGGAGGAGGAGAAGGAGGAGGAGGAGGAGGGAAGAGGAGGCAGAGAAGGAGGAGAAGGGAGGGGGAGGTTGGAGGGGGTGGACGGAGGAGAAAAGAACCAAACAAACTCCCTTAAAATCCAAGATTTGTATATATACAAATTGATCCTAACACTGGCTGAAGGAACTGTTAGGTGTAAAAAGGATTGTGAAAACATACACTCTAGGGCCTGCAAATGATGAAACACCAGGTGGCAGTGGTGTGCCTTGGCATTGAGTGGCAGGTTTGTGAAGGCAGTACATGTCAGAACAGGGGATAAGTGAGCTGAAACTGGATGGGCCATCAGAGAGGAATCTGGGCAGCTGTGTCCTGTATGATGCAGAAAGGATGACAGATGGTGTGTGAGGAGGTGTGGGCAGCTTACACAAGGGTTGGGTGATCAAGAATGAATGCTTTGTTCTCTGGTAGACACCCTCAGAACAGTCTACACTGCACATTAGCTGACAGTGGTGAGAGGATAGAGAAATCAATGAGCATGATGCAGTTTGGGGTCAATAGCAAATGGAACTGCTTTAATATACATATGAAGTTCCAAGCAGACTTGGTATCGTGGTAAGCAAACCTTTTCATGATTGTTTTTATAGTCTTTTCAGCATGTACTTCTTTCAATTAAAAGAGAACAATAAAAATGGAGATAAATGTCATGGCACCTGGTGGTGAGATCCAGGATGACAGCTCTTAGAGTCTCAGACCAAGGGTACATGGCAAGGAAGAGGGAGGATGGAGGTTGGGAGGCTGACTTCATGGAATCAGCCAGCTTTTTGGATTTTCCCTTAATTGGAATAATCATCTGTATATATCACTTTCCTGGAATATAAACACTATTTCTGGGATATCTAAACCTGAGATTGGAAGTCCAGCTCCAGGCTTACCTGAGACTAAAGCTGCAACTGTGAGTGTGTAGTGAGGTAGTAGAGCTGGAGGAGGACATGCAAACACACACACACACCGTGTCAATACAAAAGGCACATCACATTAATATGAGAAAGGCTAAGAACCATGATACTTTCAATAGATGCAGAAAAAAAAAAACATTTGACAAAGTACAACATCCATTCATGATTAAAAAAACCAAAAACCAAAAAACAAGAAAGGAGTGTTAAAGGAACATGCCTCAACCTAATAAAGGCCATATATGAAAAACCCACAGTCCACATCATCCTCAATGGTGAAAAACTGAGAGACTTTCCTCTATGGTCAGGAACAAGACAGGGATGTCCACTATCATCATTGTTATTTAACATAGTATGGGAATCCTAGCCACAGCAATCAGACAACAAAAAGAAATAAAAGGTATCCAAATTGGCAAGGAAGAGGTCAAACTTTCAGCATTTGCAGGTGACATGATACTCTTTATAGAAAACCTGAAAGACTCCACAAAAGATTGCTAGAACTGATACACAGATTCAGTAAAGTCATAGGACACAAAATCAATGTACAGAAATCTGTGGATGGAGCTATAGTGCATTATGCTAAGTGAAATAAGAGACAGATACCATATGATTTCATTCATATGTGGAATTAAAGAAGAAAAGTAGATGGGGACCCCTGGGTGGCTCAGTCAGTGAAGCATTGAACTCTTGATTTTGGCTCAGGTCGTGATCTCATGGTTCATGGGATCAAGCCCCGTGTGGGGCTTTGTGCTGACACCATGGAGCTCGTCTGGGATTCTCTCTATCCTCTCTCTGACCCTCCCCCCACTCATGCACTGTCTTTCCCAAAATAAATACACATTTTTTTTTAAAGAAAAAAAGGATGAACATAGGGGAAGAGAAACAAAAGTGAGAGGGAAGCAAACCATAATAGACAGCTAACTTTAGAGAAAAAACAGGGTTGGTGGAGGGAGGTGGGTGGTGGATGGGCCAAATGAGTGATGGGTATTAAGGAGAGCACTGGTTGTGATGAGATTTGAGTGTTATATGCAAATGTTGAGTCACTAAATTCTACGCCTAAAACTAATTTTTTCGTATGTGTTAAGTAACTAGAATTTAAATAAAAACTTGAAATCAAACAAGAAAGAAATCTGTTGCATTTGTATACACCAATAGTGAAGCAACAGAGAGAGAAATCAAGAAATCTATTACATATATAGAATTACGCCCCAAATAATAAGATACCTAGAAATTAACCTAAGGAAAGAGGTACTCTGAAAGCTACAAACACTGATGAAAGAATTTAAGGATGACACAAAGAAGTGGAAAAACATTCCATGCTCATGGATTGGAAGAACAAATATTATTAAAATGTCTATACTACCTAAAGCAATCTACACTGGTGGTCCCCCACTCCCGCGAAGTCACCATATTGATGCCGAACTTAGTGTGGACACCTGATGGGCATAGCGCACTACAGCCCAGAACTCCTGGGCTCAAGCGATCCTCCTGCCTAAGCCACCTGGGTGGCTGGGACTACAGGCACGTGCCACCGTGCCCGGCACCAGGATTTTGTTTTGTATTAACCCAAACCTCTAACCCTGATTATATTCAAGGCCCCCTTTCCCTCACGTCCATGAGTTAATGTTCACAGATTCATTGTCTCTTTGAGCACGTCCAGCACCATGTTTGTAAGCCTTCTGATCCTAATAAAAATGGGACAAGGACCCTTATTCATGGCTCTTGTCTTTTCCTGGATATTAGCCATCTCTCGCTTTTAATCCTGTGTCCCACTTTCTTGCTAGACAAGAAAGAACTTTAGACTTGGAGTCTACAACAGATGGTGACCCTGATGTGATAGAAGGAAAGGGGACTATGGGCCAACGTGGACAAGGAGCCAAAGTGATAAGGCGGTGCCACACAAGGACTGCAGGATGCCGTGGAATGATTAAGGAGCTCCAAGAAAGGGAGAGGAAAAAAAAAAAAAACGCATCAGGTACAGTCTCTGCCTGAAGAGGTAAGGGATAAAGCAAAACTATATTAGGATTCACTGCCATGGAACTTTTTGAGAGATCTCCCATGGGAAACTCCCCAGCCCCTGAACAAAAGCCCTATATTCGAATTCTTCAGTCACTAGGAGAGACAGCAGGAATGACTCTAAATTATAAGGCTCTCTTTAAATTATTTCTGACTGTCCAACAGAATTGCCGTTGGCTTCCAGAACAAGGAACTTGTGATCTTGACGTGAGGGAATGAGCAGGGAAAACATTAAAGGCCAGGCATTCTGAAGGGACTAATGTCCCCCCACCCCCACCCCCCAGGTAATCCTCACCTGATCCATCGTCTGCACGGCCCTTCTCCCACTGAGCTCGGAAGATGTAGGTGAAAACATAGAGTTATCTAAAAAGGAGGAAAAACCTCCCCCCCCCCCCCCCCGCAATCAGGCTGTGCCTCTGGCATCTCTACAGCAAAAAGATACTCCCCCTCCCCCCCAAAGGGTGGGACGATATCGAGCCTCAAAACACCTCATCAACCTGCTCTGATAAGGCCCTTTCCCCAATGCAAAAGTGCCTTAAAGAAGCCCATAAGGCCGGTGAATTCCACCTGCTTCCCGTTGTCAGGCAAAATGGACAATATGTCCATGAAAGCCTGCCCTTCCAAGTAAAAGAATTACAGAAGGCAGTTCAACTCTACCGCCTTCATAGCCCTTTTACGATCGGGATTTTGGAAACTGTTTGCCTTATTCCATGTGTGCCTGGGACTGGAACTCTCTCCTGACCCCGGCCCAATATGCTGTCTTTGCTCAGGAATTTCATCACTCGTGTTATGCAGAACCTCGATGCTGCTATTCCAGTGACTTTTGAACAATTGTCTGACACAGGGCAATATGTCCAACTGAAAGGGCGGGCCTACGCCAGCCGACTCCATCTTGTTCTGTGTCCTTCACCTTGACCACACCTCCTCCCCTTGAGTAAACCCTCCCTCACCTGCCGGACCCTTCCCCAGGACCCCTCCCCAGCCAATCGGCTGAGGCCATAGCCATTACCTCACCAACTGCCCCCAGGCCCCAATAAAACCTTTGTCCTTTTGAAACTCGCTCTCTTTCCCTGGTATCTCACCTCTGCGTCGGTGCAGGTAGGGGGTTGAGCTTGAGCTAGCTTGAATAAAGGCTCTTTGCTTTTGCATTGGACTCGGCTCCCTAGTGGTCTTTGGGGATCACGAATTCTGGGCATAACACAACCAAGGCAGCAAGCTCAACTCCTGATCATCGTCAGGGAGCAATGCACTGATGTAGTGTGACGGGATTTCATAAAATCCCCCTTTCAGGAAAATCATCATGGTCCTTTACTAATATCCGACAAGGGGCCACTGAAAACTATATGGCTTTTATCAATCACCTCCAAGAAGCTATTCAAAGACAGCTTGATAATATGGAAGCAACCGAATCAATGTTTGTTTCCCTGGCTGTTGAAAATGCTAATGAGGATTGCAAAAGAGTTCTTAAGCATATCAAACCCAATGCAAGTAGCCCTGCAGCCACTATCAGTGAATATGTTAAAGCCTGTCAAACTGTGGGAACAGAATCCCACAAACAATGCTACTTGCCTTGGCCCTCAAACAATCTAACCCAACCTGTTTTGGCTGTGGAAAAGTGGGACACTTAAAAAAGGATTGCCCCTTTATAAACACTCCCCAAACCTCCCTCTTGCCGGGATTGTGCCCTCGATGCAAGAAAGGGAATCATTGGGCAAATAACTGTAGATCTAAATTTGATAAAGACAGTCGCCCCCTCAGTTTGGGAAACTCCCAAACGTGTGCCCCCCTCCACACCCAGGACAACAAAGGGAGGGGATGGCTCCTTTCTGCCCACAAGAAAAGTCACCCTCCCCCACCCAAGGCCTGGGCTACTCAAACCCATGGGGTCCCTATGTGCTGCCACCAAAGGAAGCACAGGATTAGATTTAGAATCCCAGGAGACCATCACACTTAATCAGTTTGGGCATGTATACCTCATCCCTACTGGCATATTTGGCCTGCTTCCCAAAGGCTATGTTGGTCTCTTTCTTGGAAGATGTAGCCCTACCAAAGCCAGACTTCTAGTTCTTCCAGGGGTGATTGATAGTGATTTCACCAGGGAAATTAAAATTATGGCGCAGGCCTCCAAATTAATAACCATTAACAAAGGCCAGCGATTGGCTCAGCTCCTTATCCTTCCTTATTGGGTCCCTGGAGCTGCGAACAAACCTAGAAGAGAAGGCAAGTTTGGGAGCACAAACTCGCCTTTAGAACAATACTGGCTCGCCAACATTTCTCAAGACAAACCTCTCTTGCAAATAAAGATCAAAGATAAACTTTTCTCAGGGTTAATTGATACAGGGGCTGATGTAACCGTTATATCCCCCTCACAATGGCCTCACTGGGCTACTGTCCCTACGGCCACCCTAGTTGGGGTTGGAGGCAGCCAGCCTTCCCGACAAAGTCTGACCTTTTGCAAATGTTTAGGGCCCGATGACCAAATAGTCTACATACAGCCCTATGCGATGAGTATCCCTATCAATTTATGGGGAAGAGACTTATTGAGTCAATGGAATATTCATCTTAAAACAAGTTTTTCCTAGCCACTGCTCAAATTGAGCCCCTCCCATTAAAATGGAAAACTAACAAACCCGTATAGGTTGAGCAGTGTCCAATAAAAGGGACCAATTGATTCATCTCCAATAATTAGTAGCTGAACAATTAAAAAAACGGGCATATAGAGCCTAGTAATAGCCCTTGGAATACTCCTATCTTTTGTGTTCCAAAAGAAACTTGCAAGTGGCGACTTCTTCGTGATCTCAGAGCTATTAATGCAGTAATTGAGCCTTTTGGTCCCTTACAGCTAGGAACCCCCTCTCCCTCCATGTTGCCTCAAAATTGGCTGATTTATTATTGATTTAAAAGACTGCTTTTTCACAATCCCCTTAGCTGAACAAGATAGAGAGAAATTTGCCTTTACCATTCCTGTTGTTAATCACTGCCGACCATCACCCCATTACCACTGGAGAGTCCTACCCCAAGGGATGTTTAATAGCCCAACAATATACCAATTTTATGCCAATAACGCATTAGAGTCGATTAGGACGCGGTTTCCTTCTTTGGTCATTTATCACTATATGGATATCATCTTTTTTTGTGACCCACATCAACAGCCTCTAGATGAGCTCGTTGCCATGCTCCCTGATCAACTAAACCAACAGGGTTTAAAAATAGCCCCTGAAAAAGTACAAAGGTCGACTCCATTTTCTTACCTGGGGCTACGCATGTTTAATACTCAAATTCGTCCCCTCATTCAGACTATTCCTAATAATGTTCGTATTCTTAACGATGTACAAAAATTGTTGGGCACCATGAACTGGATTCGTCCTCTGCTGGGCATTACTAACACCCATTTAACCAACCTCCTGGCACTGCTTTCTGGTGATCCTAACTTAACATCACCCCGCTAGCTCACCCCGGCAGCAAAGAAGGAGCTGGACGATGTTCAGTCCATTCTCACCTCTCGTAGTTATGATAGGAAAGATCCCAACCTTCCTCTACAGCTATATATTCTTAATCCTAAGGATTTTTCTACCGCATTAATTGGGCAAGCTATTGTTTAAAAAGTTTTAAAAATAGAATGGCTCTTCACCCACGTAAGTCTTTTTTTTTTTTCTTTTGGTTTTGATGTTATTTTTTGTTTGCTCTTTTAATATGAAACTTATTTTCAAATTGGTTTCCATACAACACCCAGTGCTCATCCCAACAGGAGCCCTCCTCAATACCCATCACCCACCCCCCCTCCCTCCCACCCCCCATCAACCCTCAGATTGTTCTCAGTTTTTAAGAGTCTCTTATGGTTTGGCTCCCTCCCTCTCTAACCTTTTTTTTTTTTTTTCCTTCCCCTAACCCATGTCCTCGTGTTAAGTTTCTCAGGATCCACATAAGAGTGAAAACATACGGTATCTGTCTTTCTCTGTATGACTTCTTTTACTTAGCATAACACTCTCCACTTCCATCCATATGGCTACAAAAGGCCATATTTCATTCTTTCTCATTGCCACGTAGTATTCCATTGTGTATCTAAACCAAAATTTCTTTATCCATTCATCAATTGATGGACATTTAGGCTCTTTCCATAATTGGGCTATTGTAGAAAGTGCTGCTATAAACATTGGGGTACAAGTGCCCCTATGCATCAGCACTCCTGTATCCCTTGGGTAAATTCCTAGCAGTGCTATTGCTGGGTCATAGGGAAGATCTATTTTTAATTTTTTGAGGAACCTCCACACTGTTTTCCAGAGCGGCTGCACCAGTTTGCATTCCCACCAACAGTGCAAGAGGGTTCCCATTTCTCCACATCCTCTCCAGCATCTATAGTCTCCTGATTTGTTCATTTTAGCCACTCTGACTGGAGTGAGGTGATATCTGAGTGTGGTTTTGATTTGTATTTCCCTGATGAGGAGCGATGTTGATCATCTTTTCATGTGCCTGTTGGCCATCTGGATGTCTTCTTTAGAGAAGTGTCTATTCATGTCTTTTGCCCATTTCTTCACTGGATTATTTGTTTTTTCAGGTGTGGACTTTGGTGATTTCTTTATAGATTTTTGGATACTAGTCCTTTGTCCGATATGTCATTTGCATATATCTTTTCCCATTCCATTGTTTGCCGTTTAGTTTTGTTGATTGTTTCCTTGGCTGTGCAGAAGCTTTTTACCTTCATGAGGTCCCAATAGTTCATTTTTGCTTTTAATTCCCTTGCCTTTAGGGATGTGTCAAGTAAGAAATTGCTGCGGCTGAGGACAGAGAGGTTTTTTCCTGCTTTCTCCTCTAGGGTTTTGATGGTTTCCTGTCTCACATTCAGGCCCTTTATCCATTTTTAGTTTATTTTTGTGAGTGGTGTAAGAAAGTGGTCTAGTTTCATCCTTCTGCATGTTGCTGTCCAGTTCTCCCAGCACCATTTGTTAAAGAGACTGCCTTTTTTCCATTGGATATTCTTTCCTCCTTTGTCAAAGATTAGTTGGCCATACTTTTGTGGGTCCAATTCTGGAGTCTCTATTCTATTCCATTGGTCTATGTGTTGGTTTTTGTGCCTATACCATGCTGTCTTGATGATTATAGCTTTGGAGTAGAAGCTAAAGTCTGGGATTGTGATGCCTCCCGCTTTGGTCTTCATCTTCAATATTACTTTGGCTATTCGGGGTCTTTTGTGGTTCCATACAAATTTTAGGATTGCTTGTTGTAGCTTGGAGAAGAATGCTGGTGCAATTTTGATTGGGAATGCATTGAATTTGTAGATAGCTTTGGGTAGTATTGACATTTTAACAATATTTATTCTTCCAATCCATGAGCATGGAATGTTTTTCCATTTCATTATATCTTCTTCAATTTCCTTCATAAGCTTTCTATAGTTTTCAGCATACAGATCTTTTACATCTTTGGTTAGGTTTATTCCTAGGTATTTTATGATCCTTGGTGCAGTTGTAAATGGGATCAGTTTCTCTTTTTGTCCTTCTGTTGCTTCTTTATTAGTGTATAAGAATGCAACTGGATTCTGTACATTGATTTTGTATCTTGCGACTTTGCTGAATTCATGTATCAGTTCTAGTAGACTTTTGGTGGAGTCTATCGGGTTTTCCATGTAGAATATCATGCCATCTACAAAAGGTGAAAGCTTGACTTCATCTTTGCCAAGTTTGATGCCTTTGATTTCCTTTTGTTGCCTGATTGCTGATGCTAGAACTTCCAACACTATGGTAAACAGCAGCGGTGAGAGTGGACATCCCTGCCGTGTTCCTGATCTCATGGGGAAAGCTCTCAGTTTTTCCACACTGAGGATGATATTAGCTGTGGGATTTTCATACATGGCTTTTATGATGTTTAAGAATATTCCTTCTATCCTGACTTTCTCGAGGGTTTTTATTCAGAAAGCATACTGAATTTTGTCAAATGCTTTTTCTGCATCGATTGACAGGATCATATGGTTCTTTTATTTTCTTTTATTAGTGTGATATATCACATTGATTGATTTGCCAATATTGAACCAGCCTTGAGTCCCACTTGATCATGGTGAATAATTCTTTTCATATGCTGTTTTATTTGATTTGCTAGTACCTTATTGAGAATTTTTGAATTCATATTCATCAGAGATATTGGCCTGTAGTCCTCTTATTTTTGCGGTGTCTCTGTCTGGTTTCAGAATCAAAGTAATGCTGGCTTCATAGAATGAGTCTGGAAGTTTTCCTTCCCTTTATATTTTTTTGGAATAGCTTGAGAAGGATAGGTATTATCTCTGCTTTAAATGTCTGGTAGAATTCCCCTGGGAAGCCATCTGGTCCTGGATTCTTATTTGTTGGGAGATTTTTGATAAATGATTCAATTTCTTTGCTGCTTATGGGCCTGTTCAAGCTTTTTATTTCTTCCTGTTTGAGTTCTGGAAGTGTGTGGGTGCTTAGAAATTTGTCCATTTCTGCCAGGTTGTCCAGTTTGTTGGCATATAAGTTTTCATAATATTCCCTGATAATGGCTTGTATTTCTGACGGATTGGTTGTAATAATTGCATTTTCATTAAGGATTTTATCTATTTGGGTCATCTCACTTTTCTTTTTGAGAAGCCTGGCTAGCGGTTTATCAATTTTGTTTATTTATTCAAAAAACCAACTCTTGGTTTCGTTGATCTGCTCTACAGTTTTTGTTTTGTTCTGTTTTGTTTTGAGGGTTTCTATGTTGTTTATTGTTTATTTCTGCTCTGATCTTTATTATTTCTCTTCTTCTGCCGGGTTTGGGGTGTCTTTGCAGTTCTGCTTGTATTTCCTTTAGGTGTGCTGTTAGATTTTGTATTTGGAATTTTTCTCGTTTCTGGAGATAGGCCTGGATTGCAATGCATTTTCCTCTCAGGACTGCCTTCGCTGCATCCCAAAGCGTTTGGATTGTTGCCTTTTCATTTTCATTTGTTTCCATATAATTCTTAACTTCTTCTCTACTTGCTTGGATGACCCATTCATTCTTTAGGAGGGTGTTCTTTAACCTCCATGCTTTTGGAGGTTTTCCAGACTTTTTCCTGTGGTTGATTTCCTGTGGTCTGAAAGTATGCATGGTATGATCTCAATTCTTGTATACTTATGAAGGGCTGTTTTGTGATCCAGTGTGTGATCTATCTTGGAGAATGTTCCATGTGCATCCGAGAAGAAAGTATATTCTGTTGCTTTGGGATGCAGAGTTCTAAATAGACCTGTCAAGTCCATCTGATCCAATGTATCATTCAGGGCCTTTGTGTTTTTATTGATCCTGTGTCTAGATGATCTATCCATTATTGTAAGTGGAGTATTAAAGTCCCCTGCAATTACCCCATTCTTATCAATAAGGTTACTTACGTTTGTGATTAATTGTTTTATATATTTGAGGGCTCCCATATTCGGCACATAGACATTTATAATTGTTAGCTCTTCCTGAGGGATAGACCCTATAATTATTATATAATGCCCTCTTCATCTCTTGTTAGAGCCTTTAATTTAAAGTCTGGTTTGTCTGATATAAGTATGACTACTGCAGCTTTCTTGTGACTTCCAGTAGCATGATAGATAGTTTTCCCATCCCCTCACTTTCAATCTGAAGGTGGCCTCAGGTCTAAAATGAGTCTCTTGTAGACAGCCAATAGATGGGTCTTGTTTTTTTTTTTTTTGTTTTGTTTTGTTTTGTTTTTTTTTATCCATTCTGATACCCTATGTCTTTTGGTTGGTGCATTTAGTCCATTTACATTCAGTGTTATTACAGAAAGATACAGGTTTAGAGTCATTGTGATGTCTGTAGGTTTCATGCTTGTCGTGATGTCTCTGGTACTTTGGGGTCCTTGCAACATTTCACTCACAGAATCCCCCTTCGAATCTCTTGTAGGGCTGGTTTAGTGGTGATGTATTCCTTCAGTTTTTGTTTGTTTGGGAAGACCTTTATCTCTCCTTCTATTCTGAATGACAGATTTGCTGCATAAAGGATTCTCGGCTGCATATTTTTTTCTGTTTATCACATTGAAGATTTCCTGCCATTCCTTTCTGGCCTGCCAAGTTTCAGTAGATAGGTCTGCCACTACTCTTTTGGGTCTCCCTTTGTAAGTTAGAGCCTGTTTATCCCTAGCTGCTTTCAGAATTTTCTCTTTATCCTTCTATTTTGCCAGTTTCACTATGATATGTCACGCAGAAGATCGATTCAAGTTATGTCTGAAGGGAGTTCTCTGTGCCTCTTGGATTTCAAAGCCTTTTCCCTTCCCCAGATCAGGGAAGTTCTCAGCTGTGATTTGTTCAAGTACACCTTCAGCCCCTTTCTCTCTTCCTCTTCTGGAATCCCCATTATACAGATATTGTTACGTTTGATTGCATCACTTAGTACTCTAATTGTCCCCTCATACTCCTGGATTTTTTTATCTCTCTTTTTCTCCGCTTCCTCTTTTTAATAATTTTATCTTCTAATACACCTATTCTCTCCTCTGCCTCTTCAATCTGAGCTGTGGTCACCTCCATTTTATTTTGCGGCTCATTTATAGCATTTTTTAGCTCCTCCTGACTGTTTCTTAGTCCCTTGATCTCTGTAGCAATAGATTCTGTGCTGTCCTCTATACTTTTTTCAAGCCCAGCGATTAATTTTATGACTATTATATTAAATTCATGTTCCGTTATTTTGCTTAAATCATTTTTGATCAATTCGTTAGCTGTCGCTACTTGCTGGAGTTTCTTTTGAGCTGAATTCTTCCGTTTTGACATTTTGGGTAGTCCCTGGGGTGGCGTGGAACTGCAGAGCACTTCCCCTGTGCTGTCTGGACTAACTTGTGTTGGTGGGCGGGGCTGCAGTCAGACCTGATGTCTGCCCCCAGCCCACCGCTGGGGCCACAGTCAGACTGGTGTGTACCTTATCTTCCCCTCTCCCAGGAGCGGGACTCACCATGGAGTGGTGTGGCCCCTGTCTGGGCTACTTGCACACTGCCAGCCTTTTGGTGCTGCTTCTATGGGATCTGGCGTATTAGCCGGGGTGGATCCGCAAGGTGCACAGGGGCGGGAGGGGCAAGCTTAGCTCGTTTTGCCGTCAGTGGTCCCCTGCGGGAGGGGCCTTACAACACTGGGAGGGGGCAGGCAGACCCGTCAGAGGGATGGATCCACAGAAGCACAGCGTTGGGTGTTTGCACGGTGCAAGCAAGTTCCGTGACAGGAACTGGTTCCCTTTGGGATTTTGGCTGGGGGATGGGTGAGGGAGATGGCACTGACCAGTGCCTTTGTCCCCCACCGAGCTGAACTCTGTCTTCCAGGGCTCAACAATTCTCCCTCCCATTGTCCTCTAGCCCTTCCACTCTCTGAGCAGAGCTGTTGACTTAAAACATTCCAGATGTTAAGTCCCACTGGCTGTCAGAACTCACGGAGTCCGGCCCCTCTGCCTTTTGCAAGCCAGACTCAGGGGTTTGGCCTGGCCTGGTGGGCTGCTGCTCCACCGCCCCAGCTCCCTGCTGCCACTGGGTGTAGGGCACACCACCTCTCCGCCCTTCCTACCCTCTTCCGTGGGCCTCTCTTCTACGCTTGGCTCCGGAGACTCTGTTCTGCTAATCCTCTGGCAGTTTTCTGGGTTATTTAGGCAGATGTGGGCGGAATCTAAGTGATCAGCCGGACGAGGTGAGCCCAGCGTCCTCCTACGCCACCATCTTCCTCCTTGGTTTTACCCCCATAAGTCTTAAAAGTACTCTCACCGCACTCATATTCAACATAGCACAATTAATCCAAAAGGGATGTTGGAGATGCTGGGTGTTGTTAGGTCAGGACCCTGTAAACATCCACTTGCCAACTCGCAGTACTTTCTTTGACAAGGCCATCCTTCTTTGACAGGGCAAGAAGAACCCGGAAGAGGGGTCTCCAAGCTAGAGACCAGAGCTTGTGTTAGTCCCGTCGGCCATCTTACTGTGTAAAACTTTATTCATTTTCCCAACATTCCCCCTTTTGATGCCTTTTAAAAAATCTTTTATTAGGCACCACTTTTTAGCTCTAGGGGTTGGTACCCTCGGAGGGCTAAGATACGTGCTGCAGTTTGGCAAGCAACAGTGTTTTCAATAAAACGTACCAGGGTATTTAGCATACAGGGGCCGATGGTCACAAGTAAAATTATGGAAAGGCAGGGCCCTGCCAGGGCAGGGAGCCAGGATGCCCAGTCTGTGAGATCCCATCCTCTCCACTGACTGATATTTTCTTGTTGTCTATGTTGAATTCTTTCCTTGAGTTCCTCAACCTTAGTCCTGACTATTCCTGATTGGTTTACAAAATAGCAACATTCCTCCCCCCAGAAAGATACAAGTCCCTCCTTTTTCTGAAGTGAGGAGGTCGAGGGCTCACCTATTTTGCAGGGACACTGCTTCCAGGGAGTTTATTTGGCTTTGTAAGGTTACCAGGGAGTCTGCCATCCGTTCCATGTCCAGTTTGTTGGTGCAGTCTCTATTAGCCCAACAGCAAGAAGCAAGATCAGAGCTCTGACACCAGTAAGGGGGAAGGGCTGGCAGAGTTGCATCCGAACCCCTGGGCTTGGCCCACACGTTGATTCCTCAAGCTTTTGTCATGCACAGGCCAGCCAGCTTCTGGGGTGTGGCTGGAGCAGGGCTAGAGAGCTCAGGGGCCAGTGTCTTTTTGAGGGTCACTTTAAGCGGGTTGACTTGATCTGGATCACTTCGCCACATTGAGGGTTCCTCTGACTTGGCCTTCTTAACTCTGGAGTGATGGACCCATGGGGTGATACCTGAAACTGAATCCTCTAGTTGGTTGTATATCTGTAAAGTCCACCTCCAAGTGTTCAAAAGGGGCGGTTTTCTGGTAACTGTCAGATCAGGTTTGGGGAAGATATGGTTTGCATATATAGAGATCCATCCTGTTTTCCAGTTGTTGAAATAATCATATGCCCATGGGGTCTTATTATTATCCCCACAGAATAACAAGCACAGAAGATTGTCTATACATGAAATACTGTGACAATTTTTCTGAAGTTTACCTCAAGTTGTCTAGTTTAGGCAAACAACAAACATTTAAAGACAATCATAACTAGAATTTAACATCCATAATGGTGCATTGTTGAAACATAGTTTTTCTCCCTAAAAACCCCCGTTTCCAGAGATAGCCAAATTGAGACCAATGCATTTGTAGAACAAGTCCAGTCTTAACAAACCTGGCCTAACTATTCATATAAGCTCAGCAAGAATAGCGATTGATCATGAGGATCTTTTAAAGTTTGCTTTGCTGGAACATTTTATAAGAAATCTCTGGGTTGAACTTTTAGTAGCCTCTCCAGGCCAGAAGTCAAGACAAATACTTGCCATCAGATAGACCTGCAATACCTGTAGAATGGGGCGAACTCCTCTTCATGAGGTCCCCAAGATATCCTGAGGTTCCTGCGCCCGCCAGGAAGTGCCCTTATTTACTCACCTGGTGAGGCTGCTGGGAACTCTGTAAGCAAGGTATCAGGCCAACATTTCCAAGGGGCTTTATGGCTCCGTGTTTCATAAAGCCAACCTTCGTTCCTCAAAGCTGTCTGGTCACATCTGAGTCTATGAATGTCACTCTCAAATATGACATTCCAGTCAAAGCCTTGGTAAAATAACCAGTATTTCCGATGGTGACCTGTTACAAGATGAACAGATTCTTATTGAACTTATGCAAACAATTGTAATTGCCATCAGGGAAAGAATACTCACTGAGAGGTTTTGAATTTCAGGGGAGTTATGCAGAGAGAAAAGATAAATGCTTCAGGGTATAAATGAATACTTTATGACATTTCTGTATATCATAGATATCTTAAGAGAAATTTTCCTTAATCTGGAAGAGCAAACATTAGAGAACCAGCCATATTTTCAACAAGAATCACAAAACTGTAATCTTCCTCAGTTCATTTAATCCCATGTTCCTAATTCTTGCTCAATTTGAATGCAGCTTTTTAGTTCTGGAAATTCTTACCCATTTTAGTATTAATCTTAAAGATGTCGAATACCTGTATTTGTCCCCAAGGTTCTTTTTTATAAATCTCCTTGAAGAAGAAACACGTTTTGTGAGAGAATAACAAAAATCTCAGAAACAGGCATCGTTAAAGATCTGATGAGAGTTCATTATGATGCAATTGACAAAGAAATCTGGTTATTTCTGTGACACATAACACTGTGACACATAATCAGAATATAAGTGATGACCTTATACCAAAACATTAAAACTTTTGGAATTGCATATATATTTGGGCAGTTACAACATTTATCTGTGCAATACAACCTAAGGGTTACCATTGCACGACAGTGCCTTTCCAAGTAACTTAGCATCCCAAATAAAAGGGCCTAATTGGTCAAAAAAGACTTTCATTTATCATTTAAATCCTGGGAAGTTTGCTAAAACCTTAGGAAGTTATAAGTACATCGTAAATAGGATTACAGATCATTACAAATCTTAAAACTTTATTTATTCAACCAAGGTGGCAATAAAAGAACCTAAAGGTGAATGTATAGCATTATATAGTTGTTACCAAAACCTAGTTCCTTTAACATTGAGAAGTTTTAACTAAGTAATCAAAGACCTGATAAAGATTAAACCTAAAACTTTGGTTTGCCCAGAAGACAAGGCTTTGTTTGCATTCTTATCAAGAGCAGATCAACAGTCCAAGAAAACTTTTTTATTTGAGCAGAGAGAAAAGCAGAATTTCAACCTTAAATTCCATTCATCTCAACCTTAGTCCATCCTGAGCACACATAAAATTCCTTTCCGAAGATTTCCCTTCATGAACTTTCTACAACTTTCCTTTGCCTTCAGACTTCGTCCCAAAGCCATTTCTCTCCAAATAGCCAGTCTCATTTAGGACAAAATTACTTTCATCTACCCTCAACAAAAATGTATTTCCATTCCTTATATCTTTCTTACATACCTCCTACTTGCCTACATACAGGGTTGCTTTCCTTATTTCCATCAGTCTCAAGTACACTTAGCAGAATTTTAACTCTTAGGAAACCTTAGTCTCCAATTGAGGACTTAGTAACCAACTGAGAGGTGTTTACACCAGAATTTTTTTACATGGTAAATTCATGAACCAATTAAGTACAAAGCATGTTTTCCAATAGGTCCAAATAGCCTTAATTTCTCTGCAATAAGAAGTTAGAAACACAAACCCGTGTCAGTAGTCAAAGCTTTAGCAACTTATTCTATTTGGAAAATACCTAGATCTCCAAGGGGGTGCACTTTACTCCTTGACCTTGAGGATGGGAGGAGGAGCCAATGGTGATGAGGTACTGAGGAGGGTATAGGAACCAGTTACGTAGACCACACCCAAGCTGGTGCAGAAACAGCAGGGGTAGGGGGAAGGCAGAAGAGGCAAGGTGCCAGTAGAAGGCAGAGAAGGAAAACCTAATTCAAAACCTTAACTCAGAGGAGCAGACGCCATGTTTTGATTGTTCCACCAAAGTGGAAATATGGAGTCCACATCAGTCCAGAGAAGACTGGGAATTTCCCCGAAATGAATGGAGTTTCAGCAACTGCTTGGGAACATTCTTTAAAGTCCCCATCCCGAGGTAGACTAACCACAGTTGGCTCCAATTATAACTGTTAACCTGGGAAATGAGGGAGAATCCCTCACATCTATTAGGCAGAGGAACAGGGGGAGAGAGCCAGGGTCCCCTTCAGTATGATTCTATCTCGGCCAGACCAATACGGTTCCCTTCTTGAGATTCCTCCTGATATCGGCTGGGTTTCTGGGACTTTCCTTGGTTGAGACATTTATTCTTTCAATGTCCTTTCTCCTTGCAGTAGGCCCACTGACCCCTTGCTAAGGAAGTTCTGGGCCTCCCCCCTTTTGGCGGCTAGACTTTCCCCATCCTTTTGTCACGACTCTCTTGTGCCTCTGGAGCAAAGAGGGTGTAAGCCTCGCATCGCCTCTCATGATAATCCCCGGGGGAATCCCCTTGCTGCTGGTCATATTCATGGGTTTCTCAGCCCCTGCTCTGATCCCCCAGAGGAGAGCCTCTTCGTACCGGTGGGGGGAGGGAGCCCGGTGAGTCATAAGGTGGCAGAAAGACAGGATCTTCCTCCGGGTCTCCTGCACACACTAGGGAAGTGGTGGGTTGCTTCTTTGGCTCCCTGGGTGAGTCTCTGGATAAAGCAACTAAAACCTTTGCCTGGTTCTGCTTGCTATGGATGAATTGCACCCACAGCGGAGGATTTCAGGCAATTTCAAGCCAGTAGTTGATGTATGGAAGTTGATCAGGGTGACCTGGGTCTCTGGAGACAACATGCCAGATGCAGCGGACCATTGGGACATCCAAGGTTCCCTCAGAGGACCCTACTACAGCAAAAGTGGGCCATTCTAACTCACATAGGGTCCTTAACATGCCAGCATTTATCTTAATTCCATAGTCTCCCAAAAACCCCTTCTTTGCTCTGTCCCGACCCCATGTTCCCATGAGGTGGAGTCACAAAGACAGACAGAGGGATAGGGGTGTCCCCTCTAATGAGGAGACCGGTCAGATGCCCATCTGTCCGTGTCCTGAAGGAACTTAGGGGACGTTTAGCCATAGCGGTCTCAGCTTTGTGACTTACGATCAGAAACTATTCCGATGCCACCACAGAGTGTGTGCCATTCACCACGGAATCGCAGACGAGCCCACTCAGACTCCATGGGCTTCTGGGGACCTTAAGGATGCCTGCCCGTGGAGGCACAGAAGCAAAGTCGGCAAGCAAGCTAGACCGAGTCACACATTCACACTCACATACACACCAGAGGTTATTACATTCCCTCTCACAGAATTCCTACCTGTGAGACTTCTGAGGTCTCTGGGGGGTGATCAGGCCCCCCTTCCACTCTTGTGAGTGGGCCTGGCTAGATTGGGCCCCAGCCTTACCGGTTCCGACGTCGGGTCCAGGTCCTCACCTGCCAAGTCTCCTCCAGTCCGGCAGGAATGGCGGAGCAGGGTTGGCCCGGGGCGACCAAGTGGGAGACTGCTGAAATTCAGGCAGGGTGCGCCTTCTCCCTTGCGAATCCTCATTCCATCACCACCTCGTCATTCTCCTAAACCAGTGGCAACAATGGGCCAGCGCAGTTGGGTTTCCCAATCAGGGAACCAAATATGTTAGGGAACCAGGATGGAACGCTGGCGGAAAAACCAAGCGGCACTCGGAGGTGGAGATCTCGGTGGATCAGAGGTTTATTTAACACTGGTGGGCTCAGAGGAGACCGTTTCTCCAAAGATCTGAGCGCTGAATGCAAGTGGGAAGGGTAATTTATAGTTGTCAGCTTCCATAGGGTTTTGGCACGCGCGCGCCCGCTCCACAAACAGGGCAAGAAGAACCCGGAAGAGGGGTCTCCAAGCTAGAGACCAGAGCTTGTTTTAGTCCCGTCGGCCATCTTATGGTGTAAAACTTTATTCATTTTCCCAACAGTTTCTCAAGAATGTTATCCTCTTTTTGAAGCCAGAGCCTCCCATAATCTTTACCATCAAAACTGGCAAGCTCTAAGAAAACAATTTACCCTTATTGTGAATGAGGCCAAACAAATCATTTACTTCTGCTCAGACTGTTAATTACTATCCCTTGAATTCCTTCCCAGCAGGAACAAAACCCCGGGGCCTCAAGCCTAGTGAGATTTGGCAGACTGATGTTAACGTTTACCCTGCATTTGGTAAACATAAGTATATCCGTGCATCTATAGATACTTATTCAGGTGTTATTTTTGCCTCAGCTCATACAAAAGAAAACACCAAAGTGATCATTCAGCATCTTCTGCATGCTATTGCAGCCTGGGGCTTCCCCCACACAATTAAGACAGATAATGGCCCAGACTATGTCTCCTCTTCATTTCGTGACTTCTGTGCCTTATGGAATATCTGACATATTACAGGTATTGCTTAAAACCCACAAGGCCAAGCTATTATAGAACGAGCATATAGTGCTCTAAAAACCATGTTAAAAAATAACAACAACAAAAACAAAAACAGAAAAAGGGAACATACCCATGGCGGTCTACATTACAACCTCAACTTCTCCTTGACCATGCTATGATTACTCTTAATTTTTTAAATCTTGACCCTCAGGGACTGACTACTAACCGAATGGCACTTTTCAAAACGAAGAGAAGCCCTTTCACCCTATGGTGCCGTACAAAACCCCCAAAGGGGGACCCACATGGTCTGGGCCCACTAAACTTCTCACCTGGGGTAGAGGATAATGCTTGTGTTCTTTCAGATTCTGGACTTCTGTGGAACCCCTCTCAGTTGGTGAAGCTGTACCATGGCGTGGTGGAGACCCCCAGGATATCTTCCAGTGAACCAAAAATTCCAGAGAATGACTCTGAGTGAGCGGTCACCAGCCCCCTTTTTCAAGATGGATGAAGCCTCTTTATGGACTGCTCATGCTGAAGCCACTCCAGAAACGCAAGTCTTTGCCCCTGATATAACATGAGGAAGCCTTAAATGCCTGTCTAACCAGGCCGGCATCCTCTTACAACACAATGGTATTACATACACTCCTGACTCGCACCTGATGGCCATGATCTCCATCATTGACAGAAATTCAATACGAGCAACACTGATTCTACTCCTTGCCCTCATTTGCCTAGGCCAAGGTCAATATTCATATTTGGCTCATCCCCTTAACCCACCTATATTCAATAGCCTAGCCCTCCTAGGCCAGGATATGCCTATTAGCAATACTGACACTGAGTTCATGGGAGGAGCCAACCTTAACCCTCCCTTCCAAACTAAACAAGAACATTGGGTTTATATGCCGAGACCTGAATGGTGGCTTACTTCAGTATGTGTGTTACTAAACTTAGCAATTTATCTGCCTGCCTTAAACTAAAAATCAACTGGTTTTTACATGTACAGCCCAAAACTTCTACCAGGCCAATTTTACCTTTTTCTCAGCCACAAGCTTTGATATACCGCAAAAAAAAAAAAAAAAAAAAAAAAAAAAAAAAAAAAAAACAAGCATATCTCACACTCCTAATGTTATAGCTTGCTCCAGTCTCAAATATTCAGACCACCCCTGGAACAACATTCCTTGGGCAACCTGTTATGGAGAGACTGAGCATAATCTTCACTGGGGTAATTGGACTATTATTGACAGGGGTCCTAGAGGACATCTTGAAACAAAATATTCTAATAAGACCATATCCTTTGGCCAGTCTAGTAAGGAGGATATTTTTTTGGAAAGATGGAGGCTTGTCTGGCCCTATAATTTCTGCATATAAAGGGAAATTAAAAGGACCTTGGCTTGTTAGTCTTTGGAAGCTAGGTCTTCCCTTCTTCTTCACACTACAATTAGCCACGGTGAAATTTATGTAAAATGACATGTTAACTTAACTTGGGCCTCCCTGCACAATGTCCAACTTGCATGGACTACTAATTGTGTCCCTTCTCCCTACGTTCTCTTTGCTACCTCCACCTTACAGGTCCAACAACTGGAAACTAATTATAATATCTCTACTTCTCAGGGCTGGTTTATGTCCTGCATAAGTAATAATATCATCACCCAATTAAATATATCCTCCTAGTTAGTACTTAGACACCATGTCTCAGCCTGGGTTCCTGTTAAATAGGTCTGAGCCCTATATGCATCCATCAGGACTAGGTGTGCATGTCAAGCTTATTTGACACTGGCACTCTGCTGCATGGCAGAAAAGATTTGTTGGCCTGTTAATCACGGGCATCTTCACAGCAGTAGGCATTATTGCCTCTGCCTCTGTAGCTGGAGTCAGCCTGCATCATACTATCCAGACAGCCCATGTGCTTAATAAGTTTATGATAAATACTACCAAAGAGTCTGTAAGCCAGACTTCCATTGATAAACAACTTTTGGCCCCCCTCGAAGCTCTTGAGACTGCAATGGAATTTACTGGAAAGAGACAAGATGTGGGAGATGCAGGAGAGAAGCATCAAAGGAAAAGACTTCAAAAGGGAAGGGCTGGAGAAGGTGCAAGGCCTTAGGACATGTTTACACAGCTGAAGGTGGCTGCTGCTAGTAAGGAACGCCTAGAGCCATTAACATTGTCCAGGGCTGGATCCTCCTTGACACCTGACCCTTCCTAGCGTTATAGAAACCAAGTAACTTGAAATTCAACCTTGAAAAGCTAAACCATTAGATTGATTAACACACTTGCTTAGCTGACTTTATGCACGTAGTCTTTAGCAATTATCCTAATAAAAAGAAGCTTCATTCTGGAGTCGGGACCTCATTCAGACTGGAGTATGAGGATCTTCACTTAACTGCACTTTGTTTGCAGACTCATTTTTTGCGACTCTGGCCATACTCCCTGCAACAACAAGAGGCCTTGTTACTTCACTCTAAGCTGCCCTGTGACCCTAACTACCAGCATATCTGCATGACTGGCATTCCTTATAGTCATCCCCTGGCTTGGGAAGCTGTCCTGTCCAGACACACCTCCGCCGTGTCTTTTCTTCCCACCCCTCTGACAATATAGAAGATTTAGATATGACTTTGCGCCAACAGCTACAATATGCAGAGGATAGGCTTAAAAATAAATGGGCTGATTCCTTGGGAATGTGGCGTGATGTAAATCCTTTCTCACTTGCGGCTAGCACCCATCTCAAATTCTGGGTAACTTGGGGAAGTGGAATGCTTTCACTATGCCTCTTTTTGTGTCTTTGCAGAACCACTCTTCAAGCCATCCAAAAGCAAAACAAGGACCAGGCGCTTATCATGACGGCCCTCAAACACAAAACTAGAAGAACCAAAGAAACAAAAAAGGTGAAACTGTGGGGAATAAGCTTAGAAATTCCCTGGGTTTATACCAATGGGTTAACAAGGCATAAAGAATTACAAAGCCATAGGATGCTCACACCCAAGTTTGGGTAAACAAGATTAGGTAAATAAGTATAGAGAAGGCGGGGCAGAAGCCCCAGTATAGAGAGGGCAGGGCAAAGGCCCCAATATAGAACATAGGTATATGAAATAAACAAGATTAGGAGCGGGGTGGGGGGAAGAGCGAGAGGAGGGGGCTCTCTCTCTCTCTCTTTCTCCCCCCCCCCAGGAGTTCAGGGCAAAATTGCCCCCAATTTAGTACCGTAGCAGAAAACTGCTTTCACAGGAAGGACGGACCAAGTTAAGTAAATGGGTAAATTGGGCTATGGACCACTGCTCTGTGCTATGGGTGAAGCTGTCCAGAGCAGAGATGATTAACAAAAGAAAGGTGCCTTGTTAACCCTGAGGTCACGTGTCCTGTCTCAACCCCTAGGCTACCTAAGATAAGCAGAGGCAGTGCCTCATGTCCACTGTAAACAATCTTCTGCCCAGCTGCCCAGCACCAGGATTTTGTTTTGTATTAACCCAAACCCTTAACCCCGAATGTCTTCAAGACCCCCTTTCCCTCACGTCCATGCGTTAATGTACACAGAACCATTGTCTCTTTGTGCACATCCATCACCATGTTTGTAAGCCTTCTGATCCTAATAAAAATGTGGAAAGGATCCTTATTTAGGACTCTTGTCTTTCCCTGGACATTAGCCATCTCTCGCTTTTATTCCTGCATCCTGATTTCTTGATATACAAGAAAGAACTTTAGAATTAGTGTCTACAACATGACCAATTTAATGCAATCCTTATCTTAACATCAGGAGCATTTTTCACAGAGGTAGAAAAAACAATCCTAAAATTTGGATGAAAGCACAAAAGATCCTGAAAAGCCAAAGCAACCTTGAAAAAGAAAAGCATCACAATTCCAGAAATCAAGCTATATGGCAAAGCTGTAGTGATCAAGGCAGTATGGTACTGGCACTGAAATAGACACATAGAAAATGGAACAGAATTGAAAAGCCAGAAATGACCCCACAGCTATATGGTCAATTGATATTCAACAAAATAGGAAAAAAAATATCCAATGGATAAAAGACAGTGTCTTCATTAAATTGTGGTGGCAAAACTGGATGTTAACATGCCAAAGAAAGAAACCGGACCACTTTCTTACACCATACAAGGACAAATTCAAAAAATAGCAATGACCTAAACGTGAGACCAGAAACCACAAAAATCATAGAGAACACAGGCAGAAACATCTTTGACATTGGCCCAGGCAACTTCTTCCTAGATATATCTCGTGAGGTAAGGGAAACGAATGCAAAAGTAAACTATTTTGACTTCATCAAAATATAAAGCTCCTGTATAGAGAAGGAAACAATGAACAAAACTGAAGGCAACCTATGGAATGGGAGAAGGTGTTTGCAAGTGACATATCTAATAAAAGGTTAATATCCAAAATATATAAAGAACTTATGAAAGCCAACACCCAAAAAACCAAATAATTCAATTAAAAAAAAATGGGCAGAAGACATAAACAGACATTTCACCAAAGAAGATAGATGGCAAACACATCAATGGAAAGTTGCTTATCATGACTTATCACCAGGAAAATGCAAATCAAAACTATAATGAGAGGGAGGGGCCAAGATGGCAGAACAGCATGGAAGTTTTTTACATCTCTCATCTCTGAAATGCAGCTAGTGCAGCACCGAACCATTTTGCACACCTGCACACCTAGAAAACTGATTTAAGGATTAACAATACAATCTGCACCACTTGAACCACAGAACATGGCAGGTACATGGCACGGAGAGGTGAACTGGGGGAGATAGAAGCCGAGGAAGGTAGGGAGCTGTTTTTAATTGCCGAGAGAGGATGGAGACAGGGGAGAGTACAGGAAAAGCACTTCCTCCGAAAGCAGCTGGAGAGAAAGAGAAAGAGTGGAAACACCCATAAGGGACTGAACAAGAAAGGGAGAAAGAAGAAAGGAGAATGGAGAAAGGAGAGGGGTTTAAATACCTTTAAGAAGCTATAAACAGTGGAGGGCAGAGTCTGAAACTCAGCAGCTCCATACTGGGTAGAGCTCTGGTGAGAGGGGTGAATCACCAGGAGCAGACACCAAGGTCAGAGAGGTCCTCAGGCCACAAGGGGAGAGGGGGTTCCACTGCTGGGAGGAGATTTGGTAGAGGCTGTGTGGCCTCCCCACAGGCAAAGGTCCCAGTGGATCCCAGAGAACAGCCACGTTTATTGGTGTTGGAATAAGGACTCTAAGGGTGAAGCCTGGCACCAGGTGTGTGTTGTGATTTACCATAATCCCTGAAATGCTGCTGCTATACGATCACAGGAAATTTTTCTGGGGTGGGCTTGCACCCAGTCATAGTCTTCGGGCATCTGCAGCATTGTGGTCATGCGAACATTCCTGGGGGCAGGCTGGTACTCGGCCACTGCCTGGTGAGACCCTCTCCCAGAGGATCTGAGCGAGTCAAAGCCACAGGGCCCTCAAAAGTGAAGGGCTTGAGGGGTGCCTGGATGCCTCAGTCGGTTGGGCATCGGACTTCAGCTCAGGTCATGATCTCACAGTCTGTGAGTTTAAGCCCCGCGTCAGGCTCTTTGCTGACAGCTCAGAGCCTGGAGCCTGCTTCAGATTCTGTGTCTCCCTCTCTCTCTGCCCATCCTGTGCTCATGCTCTGTCTCTCTCTGTCTCAAAATGAAATTTAAAAAAAATTATTATTATTATTTTTTTAATTTAAAGTGAAGGGTTTGGAAACACAGCCCCATCTGAGATAAAACTTGGGAAGGAGGTACCGCCTGGCAGGCTGAAGGCTTGGTTATGGACAGTGTAGAAGTGGGGAGTGGACAGAAGCTGGAGACAAAGGAGGGGTGCTTGATTGCTGGTCAGAGAGAGCACAGAGTTCTGATGCTAGAGACTGGATAGCTGGGAGACACCAGTTTCACCCCTCCCACACATGCATATACACACACACACGCCACAAAGATCCACCCCAGTAAACTAAGAAGCACAATCCAGTAGAGAACAGAGCTGCTAAACCAAGCTCCATCCAGCTGGGACAACCAAGCTCTAGAGGAAGGCCACAAGTCTATCCACCTGCTTAGTTTACAGACTGTGAAGTGCTTCATAGTTTAACTTCTAGGGGGAACTGGATGTAATCAAAATTTTATTTCATTCCGTTTGCTGGTCCATGCAGTCATTTTTTTTTTATTTTTCTTTTCTTATTCTTAATTACAGAAGGAGAAAAAATATTTTTAGTTTCTGTTTTTATAAAAAAAAAATTCTTTCATTTTTCTCCTATACTATTTACTTTTTGTAAATTTTAAAAATTCCATTTTACTTTCATCATTTTATTTTATTGTATTCATTTTTTTAAACTTTCACAGGTTTTCCTCCCCCCCCCCCTTTTTTTTTCTTTTTAGACATGCAATCTCTAATGGATGCTACGGTGACAAGAGTGAATGAAGCAGGGCAGCAAATCAGCGATATAGAGGACAAACTTATGCAGAATAATGAAGCAGAAGAAAAGAGGGAAACGAAGGCAAAAGAGCATGACAATAAGAATCAGAGAACTCAGTGACTCATTAAAAAGGAATAACATCCAAATAGTAAGGGTCCCAGAAGGTGAAGAGAGGTAAAATAGGGT
Source organism: Felis catus (assembly GCF_018350175.1). Classification (NCBI taxonomy): domain Eukaryota; kingdom Metazoa; phylum Chordata; class Mammalia; order Carnivora; family Felidae; genus Felis; species Felis catus. The sequence continues at coordinate 83,259,964 of NC_058386.1, read as the reverse complement.
AGAAGGTTTATGTGAGTAAATATAGTGGAAAACTTTCCTAACCTGGGGAAAGACACAGACAGCAAAATCCAGGATGCACAGAGAACTCCCATTAGATTCAACAAAAACCAACCATCAAAAAGGCATATCATAGTAAAATTCACAAAATACTCAGGGAAGGAAAGAATCATGAAAGCAGAAAGGGACAAAAAGTCCTTAATACACAAAGGAAGACAGGTCAGGTTTGCAGCAGACCTATCCACAGAAACTTGGCAGGCCAGAAAGGAGTGGCAGGATATATTCAATGTGCTGAATTGGAAAAATATGTGACGAAGAATTCTTTACCCAGAAAGGCTGTCATTCAAAACAGAAGACGAGATAAAAATTTCCCAGAGAAACAAAAAATAAAGGAGTTCGTGACCACTAAACCAGCCCTGCAAGAAATTTTAAGGGGGACTTTCTGAGTGGAGAAAAGATGAAACAAAAGCAAAGAGAGCAAAGACAACAAAGACTAGAGATGAACCGAGAACACCACCAGAAACTCCAACTCTACAGGCAACATAATAGCAATAAATTCATATCTTTCAGTACTCACTCTAAATGTCAATGGCCTAAATGCTCCAATCAAAAGATATCTATGGTAGCAGAATGGATAAGAAAACAAGATCCATCTATATTCTGTTTACAAGAGACATACTTTAGACCTAAAGACACCTTCAGATTGCAAGTAAGGGGATGGAGAACCATCTATCATGCTAATGGTCAACAAAAGAAAGCCAGAGTAGCCATACTTATATCAGACAATCTAGACTTTAAAATAAAGACTGTAACAGGAGATGAAGAAGGGCATTATATCATAATTAAAGGGTCTATCCACCAAGAAGATCTAAGAATTGTAAATATATATTCTCCAAACGTGTGAGTACACAAATATATAAATAGATTAATCACAAACATACAGAAACTCATTGATAATTATACCATCATAGTAGGGGTCTTCAACACCCCACTTACAGTAATGGGCAGATCATCTAAACAGAAAACCAACAAGGAAACAATGGCTTTGAATGACATACTGGATTGGGTGGACTAAGGAGATAAATTCAGAACATTTCATCCTAAAGCAGCAGACTACTTATTCTTCTCCAGTGCACATGGAACATTCTTCAGAATAGATCACATACTGGATCACAAATCAGCCCTCAGCAAGTACAAAAAGATCGAGATCATACCTTGCATATTTTCAGACCACAATGCTATAAAACTCGAAATCAACCACAAGAAAAAAATTGGAAAGACAGCAAATACTTGGAGACTAAAGAACAGCCTACTAAAGAATCAATGGGCTAACCAAGAAGTTAAAGAGGAAATTGAAAAGTGCATGGAAGCCAATGAAAATGATAATACCACAGCCCAAAAATTCTGGGATGCAGAAAAGACAGTAATAAGAAGGAAGTATATAGCAATCCAGACATTCTTAAAGAAATAAGAAAGGTCTCAGATGCTCAATCTAACCATAAACCTGAGAGAACTGGAAAAAGAACAGCAAATAAAACCCCAAAACTAGCAGAAAACGGGAAATAATAAAGATTAGAACAGAAAATCAATGCCATCGAAATGAAAAAACTAAACAAAATAATAGAACAGATCAATGAAACCAGGAGCTGTCTCTTGAAAGAATTAACAAAATTGATAAACTCCTAGCAAGTTTGATCAAAAAGAAAAAGGAAAGGACCCAAATGAATAAAACACAGAATGAAAGAGGAGAGATCACAACCAACACTGCAGAAATACAAACAACAATAAGAGAATATTAGGAGCAATTATACCCCCAATAAATTGGACAATCTGGAAGAAATGGACAAATTTCTAGAAACATATAGGCTGCCAAAACTGAAACAAGAACAAAAAGAAAATTTGAGAAGACCCATAAGGGGTAAAGAAATCGAATTAATAATAAAAATAAATCTCCCCAAAACAAGAGTCCAGGGCTGGATGGCTTCCCAGGGGAATTTTGCCAAAGCTTTCAAGAAGAGTTAACACCGATTATTTTGAAGCTGTTCCAAAAAATAAAAATGGAAAACTCCCGAAGTCATTCTATGAGGCCAGCATTACCTTCATTCCAAAACCAGACAAAGACCCCAGTAAAAAGGAGAACTATCGACCAATTTTCCTGATGAACATGGATGCAAAAATCCTCAACAAGATATTAGCCAACTGGACCCAATAATACATTAAAAGAATTATTCACCAAGACCAAGTGAGATTCGTACCAGGGATGCAAACCTGTTCAATATCCACAAAACAATCAATGTGATACATCACATCAATAAAAGAAAGGACAAGACCCACATGATCTTATCAATAGGTGCAGAGAAAGCATTTGACAAAATACAGCATCTTTTCTGGATCAAAACACTCAAGAAAGTAGGTATAGAAGGATCATACCTCAAGAGCATAAAAGCTATATATGACAGAACCACCATTAATATCATTCTCGATGGGGAAAATCTGAGAGATTTCCCCCTAAGGTCAGGAACACGACAGGGATGTCCACTCTCGCCACTGTTATTCAACACGGTATTGGGAGACCTAGCCTCAGTAATCAGACAACACAAAGGAACAAAAGGCATCCAAATTGCCAAGGAGGAAGTCAAACTTTCACTCTTTGCAGATGACATGATAATCTACATGGAAATCCCAAAAAATTAATCAAAAACTTGCTAGAACTGAACCATGAATTCAGCAAAGTTGCAGGGTGTGAAGTCAATGCACAGGAATTGGTTGCATTCTTATACACCAATAATAAAGCAACAGAAAGAGAAATCGAGGAATTGATCCCATTTACAATTACACCAAAAACCATTAAATACCTAGGAATAAACTTAACCAAAGAGGTGAAAAACCTATTCACTGAAAACTATAGAAAGCTTATGAAAGAAACTAAAGAAGACACACACGGTTAAAAGGGAAAACATTTCATGCTCATGGAATGGAAGAACAAATATTGTTAAAATGTCAATGCTACCCAAAGCAGTCTACATATTCAATGCAATCCTTATAAAAATAAAACCAGCATTCTTCACAGAGCTAGAACAAACAATCCTAAAATTTGTGTGGAAGCAAAAAAAGATGCAAGATAGCCAAAGCAATCCTGAAAAAGAAAACCAAAGCCATAAGCATCACAGTCCCCAACTTCGAGACTTATTACAAAGCTGTAATCATCAAGACAGTATCGTTCTGGCACAAAAACAGACATTCAGATCAATGGAACAGAATAGAGAACCCAGAAATGGACCCACAAACGTATGGCCAACTATTCTTTGACAAAGTAGGAAAGAATATCCAATGGAATAAAGACAGTCTCTTCAGCAAGTGGTGCTGGGAAAACTGGACAGCGACATGCAGAAGAATGAACCTGGACCACTTTCTTACACCATACACAAAAATAAACTCAAAATGGATGAAAGACCTCAATGTAAGACAGGAAGCCATCAAAATCCTGGAGGAGAAAGCAGGCAAAAACCTCTTTAACCTTGGCCGCAGCAACTTCTTACCCAACACATCTCTGGAGACAAGGGAAACAAAAGCAAAAATGAACTATTGGGACATAATCAAGATTAAAATATTTTGCACAGTGAAGGAAACAATCAGCAAAACTAAAAGGCATCCAACAGAATGGGAGAAGATGTTTGCAAATGACATATCAGATAAAGGGTTAGTATCCAAAATCTATGAGGAACTTATCAAACTCAAACACACAAAAAAACAAATAGTCCAGTGAAGAAATGGGCAAGAGACATGCATAGAAACTTCTCCAAAGAAGACATAGAGATGGCTAACAGACACACGAAAAAATGCTCAACATCACTCATCATAAGGGAAATACAAATTAAAACCACAATGAGATGCCACCTCACACCAGTCAGAATGGCTAAAATTAACAACTCAGGCGACAGCAGATTTTTGTGAGGATGTGGAGAAAGAGGATCTCTTTTGCACTGCTGGTGGCAATGCAAACTGGTGCCGCCACTCTGGAAAACAGTATGGAGGTTCTTCAAAAAGTTAAAAATAGAACTACCCTACAACCCAGAAATTACACTACGAGGTATTTATCCAAGGGCTAGGTCGTAAACTCTAAGTCTAAAGTTCTCTTTTGTCTAGCAAAAGAGCGAACGCAGGATTAAAACAAGAGATGGCTAATGTCCAGGAAAAAGACAAGAGCCCTGAAGAAGGGTCCTTGCCTCGTGTATTTATTCAGATCAGAAGGCTTACAAACGTGATGGGTGTGCACAAAAAAAGACAAAGAAACTGTGAACATTAACTTGAGGATGTGAGGGGGAAAAGGGGGTCTTGAAGATATACAGTGTTTGGGGTTTGAGTCAATATAAAGCAAAATCCAGGCGCCGGGAACATGGGTAGATGGTTGTTAACAGCAGACAGGAGACGCTGTGCCTGTTTATCTTTGCCAGCTTAGGGGATGAGACAGATAAGGGGAATAACCTCAGGGTTAACAAGACACCTTTTCTTTTGTTAACCATCTCCACTCTGGGCTGCTTTGCCTACAGCACAGTGGTTTAAAGTCCAATTCACCAAGTTACCTAACCTGGCCCTATTCTTCTATGAAAGCAGCTTTCTGCTATAGTACTAAACTTGGGGTGCTTTCACCCTGAATATCTAATCTCATTATTCCTATGTATTGGGCACCTTTGCACCGATTCTATTTCAGGCCTTTGCCCTTCCCTCTCTATTTTTGGGGGTTCATCACCACCTCCCTATTTTGGGGTGCCTTTGTACACCCCTATTCTTGGCACCTTTGTGCCTCCCTATTCTTGGAATGCCAATCTGTTTTTCCCAAACTCGGGTGTAAGCATTTTTTGACTTTGTGTTTCTTTATGCCTTGTAAACTCATTGGTGTAGGCCTGGGGGATTGCTAATCTTATCCCCCACAGGGATACAGGTGTGCTGTTTCAAAGGGGCACGTGCATCCCAATGTTTATAGCGGCGCTATTGACAATAGCCAAAGTATGCAAAGAGCCCAAATATTCATCAAAGGATAAATGGATAAAGAAGATGTGGTATATATATATATATATATATATATATATATATATACACACACACACACACACAATGGAATATTACCCAGCAATCAAAAAGAATGAAATCTTGCCATTTGCAACAACGTGGAGGGAACTAGAGGGTATTATGCTAAGTGAAATTAGTCAATACAAGAAAGACAAATATCATACGACTTCACTCATATAAGGACTTTAAGATACAAAACAGATGAACATAAGGGAAGGGAAGCAAAAGTAATATAAAAAGAAGGAGGGGGACAAAATGTAAGAGACTTTTAAATACAGAGAACAAACTGAGGGTTGCTGGAGTGGGTGTTGGTGGGGGGATGGGCTAAATGAGTAAGGGCCATTAAGAAAGACATTTGTTGGGATGAGCACTGGGCGTTATACACAAGGGATGAATCACTGGAATCTACTAAAATCATTTTTACTATATGATAACTAACTTGGATGTAAATTAAAAAATATATATATATCCTGCCCAAATAACTACAATGAGATATCACTGCACACCAGTCAGAGTGGCTGAAATCAACAACACAAGAAACAACAGGTGTTGGCAAGGATGTGGAGAAATAGGAGCACTCTTGCACTGTTGGGGGAAGTGCAAGCTGGAGCAGCCCGTATTGAAAACAGTATGGTGGTTCCTCAAAAAGTTAAAAATGGAACTATGCTAGGATCCAGTCATTGCACTACTGCGTATTTACCAAATAACACAGGCATTAATTCAAAGTGATACCTGAATCCCTATGTTTATAACAGTAGAATTTACAATAGCCAAGATATGGATGCTTCCCAAGTGTCCATTGATAGACAAATGGAAGAAGTGGTATATATACCCAATGGAATGTTATTCAGGCATAAAAAAAGAACGAAATCTTGCCATTTGCAATGGCATGGATGTAGATAAAGAGTATAATGCAAAGTGAAATAAGTCATCAGAGAGACTCAGATAACTAACTGGGATTAAAATAACAAGGTAAAAAATAGTGTATTTCTTGGTTCGTCTGACTCTTTTTTTTTTCCTTTGCTCAATTTTTCCCCTTAAATTCCATCTATGAGTGAAATCAGATGGTATTTGTCTTTCTCTGACTGACTTATTTGGTTTAGCATAATACAATCTAGCTCCATCCATGTTGCTGCAAATGACAAGATTTCATTCTTTTTAATGGCTGAGTAATGTTCCTTTGTATATATTTATAAACTACATCTTCTTTATTCATTCATCTGTTGATGGATACTGGGGCTGCTTCCATACTTTGCCTGTTGTAAATAGCGTGGCAAGAAATGTAGGGGTGCATATATCCCTTTGAATTGTACTTTTGTTTTCTTTGGGTAAATACGCGCTAGTGCATGAGGAACCTTCATACCGTTTTCCACAGTGGCTGCGTCAGTTTGCACTTCCACCAACAGTCCATGAGGTTTCCTGTTTCTCCACATCCTCTACAACAATTGTTGGTTCTTGTGTTTGTGATTTTAGCCATTGTGATAGGTTAAGGTGATATATCATTGTGCTTTTGATTTGCAATTCCCTGATGATGAGTGACGTTGAATATCTTTTCATCTGTGTGTTTGGTCAAGTGAATATCTCCATTGGAGAAATATCTGTTCATGTCCCCTGCCCACTGTCTAATTGGATTATTTTTTTGGGTTTTGATATGTGTACATGATTCATATGTTTTAGATACTAACCCTTAATCAGACATGTCATTTGCAAATATCTTCTCCCATTCTGTAGGTTGTCTTTTAGGTTTGTTGTTTGTTTCCTTCACTGTGCAGAAGCTTTATATTTTGATGAAGTCACAGTAGTTTGTTCCAGCTTTTGTTTCCATTGCCTCAGAACTTATATCTAGAAAATGTTGCTATGTCGTTGTTGGAGACATATGTTGTTGCTATGTTGTTGGAGAAATTACTGCCTCTGTTGCCTTCTAAGATTTTTATAGTTGACAGTCTCACATTTAGGTACTTAGTTCATTTTGAATGTATCTTGGCATGGTGTAGGCCAGTGGAACATTTTCCTCATTTCCCTTGTAGCCATCCAGTTCTCCCAACATCATTTCTGGAAGACGCTTTTTTATTTTTTACCCCCACTGCATATTCTTTCCTCCTTTGTCAAGGATTAATTGACCATAGACACATTAGTTTTTCTGATTTTCTATTGTATTCCATCCATGTATGTGTTTTTGTTTTGTTTTGTTTTGTTTTGTTTTGTTTTGGTGCCAGTATCACACTGCTTTCATGGCTACAGCTCTGTAATATAACTTGAAGTCCAGAAACGTGATGCCTCCAATTTTTGCTTTTCTTTTTCAAGATTGTTTTGGCTATTCAGAGTCTTCTGTGGTTCCATACAAATTTTAGGATTATTTGTTCTACTTCTGTGAAAAATTGTGTTGGTATTTTCAAAGGGAATGTCTTAAATCTATAGATTGCTTTGGGTAGTATGGACATTTTAATAACACTTTTTCTTCCAATCCATGAGGATGGAATATCTTTCCAATTGTTTGTGTTGTTTTCGATATATTTTTTTTCAATATTTTATCGAGTGAAGTTACCCCTGGGTATTTTATTATCTTTCTTGTGATATGGATGGGAGTGCTTTCTTAACTTCTCTTTCTTTTGCTTCATTTTGGAATATAAAATGCCATTAAAAACTGCGTATAAACTTAGGGTTGATGGGGGGTGGGAGGGAGGGAAAGTGGGTGATGGGCATTGAGGAGGGCACCTGTTGGGCTGAGCACTGGGTGTTGTATGGAAAGCAATTTGCCAATAAATTTCACACTAAAACAATAATAGCCATATGGCAAAGATAGGACAAATTTGTATCCATATTTATTCAGTCTGAAGCATCACTCCATAGTTTACTCAAAAATAAGAAAACATAGTTTTCAGTAAAAAAAAATGCTATGGATTTCTATATGGTGACTCTGTATCCTGAAACCTTACTAAATTCATTTACCAGTTCTAGTAGTTTCCCCCCACCCCAGTGGAGTGTTTAGTGTTTTCTGTATATAGCATCATGTAGTCTGAAAATTGTAAACATTTTACTTCTTCTTTTATAATTTGGATGCCTTTGTTTTCCTTCCTCTTCACTCCTGTGGCTTGGACTACTAATACTTTGTTAAATAATAATGGTGAGAGTGGATATCCTTGTCTTGTCCCTGACCTTAGGGGAAATGTTTTCCGTTTTTCACCATTGATATAATGTTAGCTCTGTGTCTGTCATATATGGTCTTTATTATATTGAGGTATGTTCCCTCTAATTCCACTTTGTTGAGGGTCTTTATCATGAATGGATGTTATACCGTGTCAAATGCATTTTCTGCATCTGGTGAAATGACCACATAGTATTTATCCTTCCTTTTATTGATATGTTTTATCAAATTCATTTTCTTTTTGTCATAAATGTGTATTGAAGATCAATTGTGCATAATATGCTACCTTTTACCTATGCACAGGGCAGGAAACTAGCAGGTATATTGTAATTGATTCTATTTCTTTTCTCTTTTTTATAAACGTTTTTATTTATTTTTGAGAGAGACAGACAGAGTGTGAGTGGGGCAGAGGCAGAGAGAGACACATAATACAAAGCAAGCTCCAGGCTCTGAGTTGTCAGCACAGAGCCCCACATGGGGGTCAAACCCACGAACCACAAGTTCATGACCTGAGCCAAAGTCAGATGCTTAACTGACTGAGCCACCCAGGTGCCCCTGTAATTCATTATATTTTTTAAAAATTGGAAGTTTAAAACAGAAATTGATAAAAGAATCAGTACATATAAGGTGACAGAGGGGTAGTCTAGGATGGAAGGAGATGATGTATATTCTCCTAAAAATTATAATACATACTTACAGGCTCCGTGAACTGAACAGCACAAGAAACAATGAAGAATGCAGTAGCAATGAGCAACTCTAGTTGTCTTGCGACAGATTACCTTACTGGTGATGACAAGAAAATTCCTGACTGACAAGTTGAAATCACATTTCTAGGGGAGTTTGAAGTTGTCACTAGGTTAGTAATTAAGCCCAGTTCTGTGACTTGGGCTAGCATAAATGATTCCATCCTGGGCCTGTAGTTTTCTTTTTGACACCATCAAGATATGGCTCCAACCTAACATCATTCACCATAAGCTGACAGACTCTTATGCTTCTTCCTTAAAAAAAAAAAAAAATTAGAAATTCATTTATTTTGAAAGACAGAGAGAGTGAGGGATTGTCAGAGAAAGAGTGAGAGAGAGAGAATCCCAAGCAGGCTCCATGCTGTCAGCGCAGAGCCAGACATTAGGGTCAACTCCATGAACCATGAGATCATGACCTGAGCTGAAATCAAGAGGCAGATGCTTGGGGCACCTGGGTGGCTCAGTCGGTTGAGCGTCCGACTTCGGCTCAGGTCATGATGTCACAGCTCGTGAGTTCGAGCCCCGTGTCAGGCTCTGTGCTGACAGCTCAGAGCCTGGAGCCTGCTTCTGCTTCTGTGTCTCCCTCTCTCTCTTCCCCTAACCCACTCGCATTCTGTCTCTGTCTCTGTCAGAAAAATAAATAAACATTAAAAAAAATTAAAAAAGAAAAAGAGTCGGATGCTTAACTAACTGTGTCACCCAGGCACCCGGAGTCTTACTCTTCTTCCTAAGTGTACTGGTTATAACTGTGTGCTCTGGGAACAGACGAGGATTAAACCCTAGTTCTCTACTTACAAACAGGAGGAGCTTGATGACTTTTGTTTCAGCTCACAGTTACTCAATTCCCTCATTTGCAAAATTGCAATTATGTTTCTGAGTGCAGAAAAAAGAGTTTAAAACAAACATAAATCTGATCTTCCTCATCCTGTAATGTGTTGTTGATTCCTTGTGATGTATTTTTTGTACTTATTGACTCTTTCATCTCTGACTGGTTCTTTTTGTGTTTTTATATCTTTGTTGAAGTTCTGACTGAGTTCATCCACTCATTTCTCAAGTCCAGTGGGTCATCTTTATGACCATTACTCTGAATTCTTTATGGGGTGTGTTATTTATCTCCATTTCATTTAGCTCATTTGCTGTGATTTTTCTGTTGTTTCTGCACTTGAGATATAGTCCTGTCTTCTCTAACTCTCTGTGTTTTTTTTCTATGCATTAGGGAGGTCATCTACATCTCCTGGTCTTGAAGGGAGTGGCCTTCTGTAGAAGAGTTCTTGTGGTACCCTGTACCACAATCCTCCCAGCCACTAGAACCAGGAACCCCAAGGGTACTTCTTAGGTGGTCTTCACGTGCTCTACTGTTTTGGCTGAGCCATATTTGCCTTCAGCCAAGCTGCTGCAATGATCCACTTTGCCTGCTGTGGGTGCACTGGCAGACTTTGTGCCATGTGTAGCTGATTAGCCTATCTGAGGTTGCTATAGGCAGGTAGGTGGGTAGGGCAGCATGCCGGCTAGCTGTCTGCCATTACCCTCTCTGCCATAGTTTCTGGTGCACTGAATAGCAGGTCTTGCTTGGTGCATGGCCAACTGAGAGGCTTTCATTGGTTGGTGGGGGGGGGGGGAGTCCAACAGTCAGACTAGGTGTTTGCAATCTGTCTTTCTGGCACAGCTATGGATGCACCCCATGTATATCAATAGATAAATCACACAGCCAGAAAATTGATGAGGAGACAGTAGCTTTGAGTGACACAATTCACCAGATGGAATTAATAGATATATAGAGAACATACTATTCAAAACCAGAAGAATACACAAACTTTTCAAGTGCACATGGAATATTTTTCAGGATAGATCCCATGTTAGGCCACAAAACAAGTCTCAAATTTAAGAAAATTGAGAGCATATCAAACATCATTTCTAAGCACAACAGTATGAAACTAGAAATAAGTTACAGGAAAAATCTGAAGAGAAAACAAATACATGGAAGCTAAACAACATGCTATTAAACAATGGGTGTCCCAACCAAAAAAATCGGAGGGGATATTTAAAAAATGTGGAAACAAATGAAAATGAAATCACAACAATCCAAAATCTTTGGGATGCAGCAAAAGCAGTTCTAAGAAGGATGTTTACAGTGATACAGGCTTACCTCAACAAGCAAGAAAAATCTCAAGGAAACAACCTAACTCTACACCTAAAGTAGCTAGAAAAAGAAGTCCAAAGCTAGTAGAAGAAAGGAAATAGTAAAGATTAGAGTGCAAATAAGTGAAATAAAGACTAAAAACAAACAAACAAACAAACAAATAAAAAAATAGAAAAGATTGATAAGACCAGCAGTTGATTCTATCAAAAATAACACTGCAAACCTTAGCCCGACTCAACAAGAAAGAAAGAGAAAGGATTCAAAGAAATAAAAGCAGAAATGAAGGAGGAGAAACAAATCGGAAACCAAAGAAATACAAAGGATCATAAGAGTATATTATGAAAAATTATATGGCAACAAATTGGACAATCTAGAAGAAATGGATCAATTCCTAGAGACATACAGTCTTCCAAAAATGAACCAGAAAGAAATAGAGAGTTTGAACAGACCAGTTAACAGACATGAAATCAAATCAGTGATCTTAAAGCTCCCAACAAACAAAAGTCCAGGACTAGATGGCTTCAGAGGTGAATTCTACTAATACTTAATGAAGACTTAATAACTATTCTTTTCAAACTATTCCAAACAATAGGAGAGAATGTAAAATGTCCATATTCATTCTAAAAGGCCAGCAAAAACCCTGATACCAAAACAAGAAAAACATACTACAGGGGCACCTGGGTGACTCAGTCAGTTAACCATCCGAATCTTGATTTCAGCTCAGGTCGTGATCTCACGTTTTGTGAGTTCCAGCCCCACATCGGTGGCGGGGGTGGGGGGGAAAGGATATAAGCATGAAGCATGCCTGGGATTTTTTCTCTCTCCCTCTCTCTGCCCACCCCCAGCTCTCTCTGTTTTTCAAAATAAATAAATAAACTTAAAAAATACACTACAAAGATAGTGAAAGCAAGAGCAAGAAATAGAAAAACTACCAGCAAATATATATGATGAGCATAGATGCAAAAGTCCTGAGCAACAAAATATTAGTAAACCGAATTCAATAGTTCATTAAAAAAGTCACTCACCGTGATCAAGTAAGATTTATTCCAGGAATGCAAGTGTGGTACAATATTTGCAAATCATTCCATGTTAATCAATACATCACATTGATGACAGAAAGGATAAAAATCATGTGATCTTCTCAATAGATGCAGAAAAATAATTTGATAACATACAGCATCCATTCATGATAAAAACTCTCAACAAAGGGGGTGTAGAGAGGACATACCTCAAGATAATAAAGACCATGTATAAGAAATCCACAGTTAACATTGGGGTCAATGGCGAAAACTTAAAGCTTTTCCTCTAAGACTGGAACAAGAACAGGATGTCCACTCTAAGCACTTTTATTCAACCCAATACTGGAAATTCCAGCCATGGCATTCAGACAAGAAAAAGACAAAAAAAGTCATTCAAATTAGTAAGGAAGAAGTAAACCTTCCACTTTTGGGAGATGACATGATACTATTTATAGAATATCCTAAGGACTCCACCTGGAAACTCTTCAAGCTGAGAAGTGAATTCAGTAAATTTGCAGGATACGAAATCAATATGTGGAAATCTTGCATTTCTACATGCTAATAACAAAGTAACAGAAAGAATTAAATGTTAGGAATAAATTAGCCAATAATTTTATCAATCTTCCAAAACTGAACTAGGATGAAATAGGAAGTTTGAACAGACCAATGAATAATAATGAAATTGAATCAGCAATTCAATTTCAAGAAGAAACTATATATATATATATATATATATATATATATATATATATATATGTAGTTACTCAGTTATGAAAAATAATGAGCTCTTGCCATTTGGTCTACCTGGATGGACTTAGAAGGCTTTATGCTAAGTGAAATATCAGAGAAAGAAAGACAAATACCATATGATTTCACTTATATGTGGAATCTAAAAAACAAAACAAAACAAAACAAATGAACAAAAACACATACTTATTTTTTTTTAATATGGAAAGATCTCCAAGATCCTATTTATTTATTTATTTAATTTAAATGTTAGTTAAAATACGGTGTGCAATGTTAATTTCAGGAGCAGAATTCAGTGATTCATCACTTACTTACAACACCCAGTGATCATCA